>NC_056664.1:101933440-102535940 GCF_018350195.1 Panthera tigris
TCTCTGCCAGCTCAGATATAGCTAAAACAGATAATAAACTGACCCAAGATCAAGGATGGACAGGACAGGAGCAGGAGAAGGACAAAAGAATGTGGAATGCGGTGTGAGAGATTTAAGGCTATGGGCCATGCAATACTGGACAGGAATCCAGAAGAAATGGAAGATGATGGGAAATCAGCAGAACCCAGGAGGACGCCAGGGGTAGTTAATGGAAGCAAGGAAAGTAAAGCTTGACAAATAGAAGATAATTTGATGACAGGTTTGAAGCTGAAGATTTCAAACACAGCACAATTCTGGATGAAGATATAATCCAAGGAATGACTGACCATGGGGTTCTGCTTCTGGCATTGGCTGTTAGAAATGTATTGTCCAGGTTTCACTTGGGGGCATTACTTTTTGACTGGTAAGTATAAATTGGATAAGTCCACTTACCACACTGGGACATTGTTCTAATAACCATATTTTATAAACCCAGCTAAAACCGCATGGCTTAACGATGGCTCCTACTTCTTGGTGATTCGTTAATATATTTATATGAAAAGACAACACAATATATAACACACAGAGTATTTGGTCCATGTTAGAAAAATTCAGGAATAATAATTTATGTAGACACTATAGAAATAACTTTAAAAGTGATAGGTGATGATGCAAAAAATTAAATACTTTCAAACATGTTTAAAATACAACAATGTTGAGTTAGGCTGTAAACTTTTTTTTTTAAATTTTTTTAATGTTTATTTACTTTTGAGAGAGAGAGAGAAAGTGGGTGAGGGGCAGAGAGAGAGAGGGAGACACAGAATCTGAAGCAGGCTCCAGGCTCTGAGATGTCAGCACAGAGCTCCACTTGAGGCTCGAACCCACGAACCGTGAGATCATGACCTGAGCTCAAGTCATACGTTTAACTGACTGAGCCACTCAGGAGCCCCTGGGCTGTAAACTTCTTGAGAGAAGAGACCAGTTTTTAACTCAGGACATTCCAATACTTCTTTTGTATCCTTGCTCTTCTCGAGTTCTACCAATGTTTGGAACAGTGCAGGTCAATAGTAAGAGAGAAATAATACTTCTTGTTCAAGTTGCTGGTTGGTGATTTTAGTTGTATCTTTTGGGGAGTTGGATCCCAGCTAGAATAATCCCCCTCCCCCCCCACCCCCCCAAGGATGGGTGTGTTCTTTCTTGTTCTACTCCTAGTTTAAAGAACAGGCTACTTCCCTGCTTAGATTCCAAATTCCTTAGGAAAACAGAAGCTGCAACAAAACCACACCAGTAACTTCCACTCACATGTCAGTTTTAAAACAACTTGGGAAAGGTCAGCCTATTTGACTTCCTTCTATTGTTGAATTTACCCAGTTCCTGATTATATTATAGTGTGGTGGTGATTTTTAAAGGCGATTCCTTTATCTATTTTGGTTTTCTAAGCAACATAAATTAGCCAGGAGCTTTCTTTTCACCCTGAATACTATTTGCCTTGGGAAAAGATTAGCTGTGATAGAAGCCATTATCTTTAGTGGCCTTTGCAAGAACATCTATGGCACTTGAGTGGAAACCCAGTCAAGAGACAGAGTAGAAGGGAGCTGAAGAAAACACAGCAGTGACACGAAGAGGTCATTGGTGTGTACGGAATCTGTTGGAAGGTCAAGGGCACTCCTTGGTAGATCAAGGACTACATTTATACCATGTGGCAGTTAGTGAATATGGCAGGTAGAAAATTGTTCCTAAGGAAGATTTTCAGCCTGTCTTATGCGAAATTCAGAACAATATATCATTTTTATGTTTTCTTTTTATCATTTTTTTTTAACTTTTAACTACCAATACTAGTCTAAAATTTTCTGTAGTTTTCTATGTGGTCTCTACATTTTTAATTCATGCTTAAATGCTGCACAGACAGTATCCGGTAATTAAAATGAAATTCAATGTATTCAACATGAAGAAGGAGTTGACTATCAAAGGTATCAAAGGAAAGGAGTTGACTTTCAAAGGACTTCAACATGAAGAAGGAGTTGACTATCAAAGGACTATCAAAGGAAAAAGCAGGGTGAGAGTAATCTGGGAGGGGAGGGTCCTGGGCTTCTAGTTTAGAAGCAATGGACTAGTCCTGGACTTCATGTTTAGAGTATAATTTCTTTCTCTGATGACTTGAATGTGTTCCATTAGCAAGCAAGCTTTCAGACTTGCAATAATTCTTTTTTTTTAATTTTTTCCATGTTCCATGTTTCCATGTTTCCATGTTTTTCCATGTTTTCCATGTTTTTCCATGTTCCACGTGAATGGGAGAGGAGCAGAGAGAGAGAGAATCCCAATCAGGCTCTGAACGGTGAGCACAGAGCCCCACGTGGGGCTCGACCTCATAAACCATGAGGTCATGACATGAACCAAAATCAAGAATTGGACAGACGCTCAACCAACTGAGTCACCCAGGTGCCCCTAGACTTGGAATAATTCTACTTACCAGAAAAATGTTCTGAAGGCAATTCGATGTATGTGACCATTAGTTCTTAGAAAGCTGGCTACCAAACAAGTAAGCTCAAAGTGGGGATGTGGAGTGCAAAACAGTGTTGATCTAGAAATTACAAAGAAAGGAAAAGTTACTTGAAGCCAACCAACATGGTGTGAATAAACTTTGAAGCTTCCCTGTGCCCTTTTGGTTGGATGTGAGGTATAGCTGTTTGACATAAATATACTACTACCTTCAGGAGAAGAGCTAGATTCTAACATTATCAGGACCACTTTACAGGGAGAATCATTCCGTCAAGGGTTTCTTATTAATGAGTCAATAACTAAACGCCCTTGTTTGGGTTCCAAGACCAATGATCCTTATGGGGAAGTTCACTCCAGAGCACACGGTATTTATGGTGATGGTTAAGCCCTAAGAGTCTTCCATATGAATTAGCATCAGTATTTGACATCTAGCAATCCATTTAAATTTGTTAGCAATCTCAGTTTAAATCAGTGTGTAGATTATGGCATGCTACATGAGTTACAGGACTTTGAGTTTTGTGGTGTTCATAAAGTTTGGAAACTCATTGTTTTTTTTAAATATATATTTACTATTTCATTGTTTTTAGTGTTTATTTATTTTTGAAAGAGAGCAAGAGAGTGGGGGAGGGGCAGTGAGAGAGGGAGACACAGAATCGGAAGCAGGCTCCACGCTCTGAGCTGTCAGCACAGAGCCCGACGCCGGGCTCGAACTCGCAATCTGCGAGGTCATGACCGGAGCCGAAGTCGGATGCTCAACCGACTGAGCCACCCGGGCACCCCTACTATTTCATTTTTTTAAGTTAGCACACAAACTGAAACTCAGAATATTTTTAAACCAAATTTAGTCCAGAACATATATTAAAAATAATTGGTAAAATGATATTTTAAAAGCAAATGTGAGGAAATTTTGAAAAAAAACTGGAGTACCTCACTGACATAACGATTCAATTTTAGCTCAAAGGGATTTTTGAAGATCGTTTAATTTGCCCACCTCTGTTCTATTACTGACAGGCTGCCTTTGCTCAACCATGACAGGAACATGTTGTGCAATACAGAAGCTGTGTGGCCATAAGTTGACAGATGAGAAAATGGAAGTTGAGGAACTTGCCAGACTTCTTGAGAGGTCGGTTTCTTATTGGCTTCTAAGGGTCTGTCCCAACCCCATAGGGTCGAAATAAAGTTGACCTGTCAGATCTAAATTCACATTATTCCCCAGACACATTGTTCAGTTAAAATCAGTATAGGTAGCAAAACTGATCTGAATAATAAAAAAATAATGCAGTCTAGGAGCGTCTGGGTGGCTCAGTCGGTTAAGTCTCTGACTTCAGCTCAGGTCATGATCTCACGTCCGTGAGTTTGAGCCCCACATCGCACAGAGCCTGGAGCCTGCTTCGGATTCTGTGTCACCCTCTCTCTCTGCCCCTCCCCCACTTGCACTCTGTCTCTCTCTCTCTCAAAAACAAATAAACAGTGAAAAAAAATTAAATACAAAAAATAGAAATTCATGCTTCACAGGAGACTGAATTTTTTGGAAACTGTTTAAAAATGCATCCAAAGGAAGGACATAGGACAAAGTAGAGAAAAAGATTGTATAGCTGATTAAATAGCCTAGGGAGGGGCAGCTGGGTGGCTCAGTCAGTTGAGTGTCTGACTCCCGATTTCAGTTCAGGTCATGGTCTCACAGTTTCATGGGTTCGAGCCCCTCATGGGGCTCTGCTCTGACAGCGTGGAGCCTGCTTGAGATTCTCCCTCTCTCTCTGCCTCATCCCTGCTCACGTTCTCTCTCTTTCTCTCTCTCTCTCAAAATAAATAAATATACTTGAAAAAAGAAACAAAAAGTAGCATTGTTATTGTTATTGTTATTGTATTGCCAGCTGAAGGAGCCCTTGGGGGTAACTGAGAGAATGTATAGCAGAAGGAGGGGTAAGACTAAGATGTTCGCTTTTGCAACTCACTTAGATGGTATGTCACTCATAGCCTTTGGACTTCAAAATAGATAGAAGCATATGTGACTAGAAGCTTGCAGCTTTATTTTTTTCTGTCCTGGTAAATGGCCTATACCATGGTCATTGTGATCCAACATCGTTGTATTTGCCCTTGACAGGCAGGAAGTGTCCCTCACCACATACAGCACTATGACGGGGTAATACGGAGTTGCATTGAGGATTATTAAGGTAAGAGACAGGGAGAAAAGCATCCTCAGTTTGCTCAGTTGTTGTTTATCCTTGCAAATACACCGTGTATGTGCCCTCGTTTGTCCAAGCTTGTTAATTGGGTGTGAGCCCTGTATGTTCATTCGCATTTACAAAGGCTTACTTTAAATCACAACCTGTTCCAGTACCGAAGAAAAAAACTCACAAAAACACACAAAAAACCAACCAAAACAGAAAAGCCCCCAGCTAGCTGGCATTGAAAGTGCTGGCAGACAGAAGCTGTAATCTGTTGGTAATTTTCTAAACTTTCTGTGATGATTACCATTTGGGCAGTGTCCACGTCGCTGATGAGGACTTCACACACTCACAGCTGCCCCGGGAGCAAGACAACATCTGCACAAAAAACAGACCAGGATTATTCGGACAATGAAAAGAGCCGGTTACTGCTAATGCTATTGTCCATGATCTTCTACAAGAATTTCAATTAAATGAAAATCAAATGCTGGTCCTCAGAGGCCATATGGTGTAGTGGGGTGGGGGGTGGGGGGTGGGGGGGCAGTGCACCCATGTTTGAGCCCACGCTCTCACCCTGGCCGTGAAAGACACCTGGCCGTGAAAGACAGCGCTCGGCTGACGCAAGCCCAGACCTAAGCGAGGGTTTTTAGATCAGAAAGAAAGGCCCTGCTGTTTCAACAACCCAAAGAAATCAGAAAAAGCAAAGCTCATTCTAGACACAGACACCAGGAAGGACAGAAGGGAAGAGTCAGGCTCAGAGAGAATATGGCTGAGAACAGTGGCAAATGAGGTCATGACAACTCATGGTTAGGGCCTCCAGGACACCAAAAATATAGTTGTGCTCCACTGAGGAAACAGATTCAGAGAGGTTGAGGAACCTGGGGCCACAGAGCTGGTGGAGTTTTGTTTTGTTTTGTTTTTTTCCCTTCTTTGCCCTTAGAAGGAGAGTTGTTTTTTCCTCCTTTGCCATTAGGAGGGTTTGTCTCTCTGTGCCGTTAGAGATTTGGGCAAAGCTTTCAGATGATTCAAGCTGCCCGGGATAAGGAATTGGAGAGATTCCTATTTTGCATAGTCTGAGATGTTCTCACTTGAAGATAAAATGCTTCCTCTCCCAAGTAACTTGCAGGGAGAAGAAGGCTGAAAAAAGAAGGAGGAGGGGATGAGAAGGAGGAATCTGAGAGGGGAGAAAGGTAGAAAGAGAAACACCAGAAGGTAAGAAATAAAACGAAGAGCTAAGTGGGGTCATCATAACAGAAGGGATCTGGATAAAGACCCTATTTTCTGAAAAGTAATGAAAGCCACAGAGGCCTATTTTCACTGGGTTTGACAATTGCTTCAAAGGGAACTTCACGCTGGGGGCAAGTGACTGTGTCCTATCAAGGAAATGCAAAATGGACACTCCACCCTACAGAAAGAACATTTTTAAAAATTTTTTTGTTTAATGTTTTACTTATTTTTGAGACAGAGGGAGACAGAGCATGAGCAGGGGAGGGGCAGATACAGAATCCGAAGCAGGCTCCAGGCTCTGAGCTGTCAGCACCGAGCCTGACGCGGGGCTCAAACTCAAAACCATGAGATCATGACCTGAGCCGAAGTCAGACGCTTAACGGACTGAGCCACCCAGGCGCCCCAGAAAGCATGTTTTTTTTAAAAGGAGTAGATCTACTTTATATATTTATTTTGACAGGCTCAGACTAGTTTGCTCATCTCATTATTACAACTTTTACACCATATGTATTATAAAATTATATGTTAAGCAAGTGTTGAATAATGATGGTGGAGGGTGGGGGTGGGCATAGAACAATTCCAGGATGTTATTTGCAGAGAAGCAGGAGGAGTGTGACCATCATGAATGTTTGCATCTGATTATCTTCTATGTTATTAATAGTGTTAGATTCATTAGTCTACTCACAGAGAATTGCAAATACGATATGTAAAGGTAGAATAATATGTTACAACTATTATAATTACAACTAACATTTCTTAAACTTATTCTTTCTTACCGCAGTCTTCCCTAATCAATCTGCACCTCTAAGTTTCTTCTTTTCCCCCATTATTTTTATAGCTACACTAAAAATGTATCTTCTCTGTTATTGTCTGTCTCCCCTCAGAGAATGCAAGCTTCCTTGGGCTGGGATTGCTGTTTTGTTCTATCTCCAGGGCCCGGGTTCAGGGCCTGCACAGAAGAGGTGCTAAGCAGGAAATGAATTGATGCACGAAGAAATGAAGGCTATGTTTCAAAGTCTTTCTTGACTGTCCCATGACTCTAAGACAGGAAGTGAGTCTTCAGGAAGTTTGTGTTAGTCGCCCAGAGTTTCACAGGTAGGAGGTTCCAGGTTAGGGCTTGAGCCAGGCTTTTTGATTTCGAAATCCTTACATAACTACAGTGTGGAATAGTAGCCTGTGTGTGTACGTGTGCATGCCTGTGTGTCCCTGTGTGTGGGTGTGCGTGCGTGTGTACGTGTGTTTAATCTCTGAAGTGGATTTGTACTTAACAGGACCCTCTCACGGAAAAACTCAGTTGTATTCAACCGAAGGATGATGGCAAGACAAAATAGGACGGTTAAAAGATATAAATAAATGTTTAGCTTTCTCCAGTTAGGGCTAAAAAGAGAATTGCTTGTAGGAGTGAAAAAAAAAAAAACCGGTGAAATATTCCTTTTCAGTACACTTTTTCATAATATGTTACACACATAAAAACCCGATTTACCACTTTCCCTTAAATTAAACGAAATATGTAGGCATAATCGCTCCTCAGGGTGCTATGTAGCATGTCTTGCCATTTTGGTATTAATCCAAGCTCATCGTGCTTTTCAGAGTAAGAGAAAGTTTGGTTTTCTTTTCCCATCCAGACAAACTATCTCGAGGTCTCTGCTCCTAACTCCTTTCGAAGTAGGGCCACACGACAAGCACACACTTTGGAGTCAGAGACAGGTGTCAAGGGCTCCTGGGCAACACACTGGAGATCTAAGAATAGAGAAATGGAACCAGGGGAGCGTAAAATACGGCATGCTTGAATGATGATGATGTTGTCAACAGAATGTTTATTTAAGTCTTGCTTTTCTTCTTCCAGTCTCTCAAGATCAATTTAGACATTTCGCGTGTGAATCCTGCCCTGAAATCAGAGGAAACACCGTGGCGTTATTCAGAGCCAGGAGAACTGGGTTCAAATCGCCGTTCTACCACTTGCTTGTTCAGTGACCTTGGGCAAATCGGAACTCATTTCCTCAGCTGAGAGATGAAGAGTCGCACCAGCTCTGGCTGCTTCTGGAGCTGGAAGATCTTCATCAGAGCGCATGAAGTCCTTTGTAAACTTTAAAGTGCTTTGCAAATGTTAACATTTTACTCGAGATTTTTTTTTTATGAGTCAGTGGATGGGATAAAAATGGAGAACAGAAACGATACAGTTTATTTATTGCCTTATTCTATAATGCAGATATAATTATTTAAAATATTTAATATTTATGGCCATTTTAATAAAAAGCTCACTTGTCAAAATGAATCTAAATTAAACAAAGTAAACCTATTATAATATTTATCTGCGGGAAAGTCAGAGATGATTTACGTGGAGTAATTTTTTTCTACAGATCTATCTCTGATTTATTTTTTAATCATACCTTTGTGGAATGGATAATATATTTATATGGTTCAAAAGCTAGAAGTTTAAAAACGTATGTGTCCTTCCTGTTTTTGTTCCCAAATTGCCTGGTGTCTGTCCCCTCCAGCAGGTAACCTCTGTATGAGTGTCTTATATATCATTTTGAACTACCTTTATGAATATGCAAGCTTTGGGTCTTGTTTTGCGGTAAGAGGGGCTTCTTTTGGTTTAGGGCAAGAGGAGAAGAAATAGGAACTAACTCTTCTAGACGATGACATAGCGTGCCCAAGATCGCACACTGTTTCAGTGACAGAGCCAGATTAAGACTTAATCTGTGTGACTGCAAAGCTAATATTTGGTCCAGTGTATCAGACTGGAGAGGCTGGGTTAGAAGTCACAGAAAACCAAAGTGAGAGTAGGAGGGAAATGAGAGCCGAAGCAGGAAGAAGGCAGGAACCTATTTTGCCTCTTCCCAGAGAAAGGAGCCCAGTCCAGGAGTGCAAGTGATGTGTGCTCATCGGCAAACAGGCTCCCGGCCTCACCTCGAGCTGAGGAGCTATGTGCCTCGGGCTGCCTTGCACAGGGGCTCTCCCAACGTCACTATGGCTCATACAAAGGTCCAAGGTGAGCAGGGTAGAATGAGCCCATCAGACCATGTTCTTCTGAGGGTTGGGGGGCGGGGAGGGGAAGGTGGTGTTTTCAGGAGAAATTTTTCTTCCAGGTAAAACCCAGCAGTCCACCTGACCCCTTTGTTTTGCATGCTCCGGGACTGGAGAAAGATCCGTAAGTGACCCCCAAATGTGAGTCTTCCTCAAGGCTGCATTTGTCAAGTCAACTGAGAGGTGACTACCCAGAGGAGGCCAGAATGAGTGTTCCAACGTCCACTGTCATCACTTGGCAATGGCATTCAAAACACTTGGCCTCATGAATGAGTAACCCCTGAGGTCAGCCTTCAGATAATCGGTTTGCTTTTGGGGACTTTGAGATTTCTGAGATGACAGAAGATATTTTGTCAGAAAATTCTTGAAACTTGGGAAGATTTGTTCATAAATGGTTGGCCTGGTTTTTGTTTGTCGTTTGTTTTTTCTTGAACACCGTGTTCTTAAACACACACACACACACACACACACACACACATACACTCACAAAACAGCACTGGAATGGGGGGTGCGGGTGGGTATTTATTGGCGTCTTACATGTGTGGATCTTCTGACTTGCTTTCAACCACTCCAAAATAACAAGAAATCTAGTTTGAATTTCAAAGATGTTTCTAAACTTGTGTCTTTGCTGCATTTTGGTATCCCCAAAATTCTTTTGACTTTTCTTGATTTTTGGTTTCTAGGTTATTGTTTTCTTCGGCTTCTGTTTTCTTCAATCTGAAAAGTAACACTGAGAAAGCTGCATATAGTTGCTCTGCCCCGGAAGAGAGGCTCAGCAGCGGGCACCGCGGCGTCGTGGAGTCATGGGATTTGGGTTTTCTCTTCTTTTCTTTCTTTCGCTGCTGTTAGGCTGAGCCTCGCAGGGAGTCCCCATCAAAAAAATCGGATAAAGAGAAGATGCCGGGGACGTTCGATGCGTTTGTGTTTATCAAAGCTCTTTCAGGGGCGCCTGGGTGGCGCAGTCGGTTAAGCGTCCGACTTCAGCCAGGTCACGATCTCACGGTCCGTGAGTTCGAGCCCCGCGTCAGGCTCTGGGCTGATGGCTCGGAGCCTGGAGCCTGTTTCCGATTCTGTGTCTCCCTCTCTCTCTGCCCCTCCCCCGTTCATGCTCTGTCTCTCTCTGCCCCAAAAATAAATAAAAAACGTTGAAAAAAAAATTAAAAAAAAAAAAAAAAGCTCTTTCAGGGTTTAAACAATTAGTTCTATGAATTAGGAACATGCAATGCCCAAAGTATTGCTGAGAAAAAAATCTAAGGTATCTGAAATGCCAGATGCTCTGCAGAGTACTAAGAAAGGGAAGGAAGGTGCTTGTGATTTAGAGGGTATCACCATTTACTGAGGCTATACAAAATGGTTGTGAAGAGGGTATGGGGGGGTGCAGTGGAAGGTTTGAAGATCCTTCTGAGCAATGGAAGCTGGGCGGGGCGGGGGCTGTCCTAGTCAGCTCTGGCTATAATAACAAAATACCACAGACTGAAGACGGCCACAACAGTTCTGGAGGCTGGGAAGTTCCCGTGTCAGCAGATTTGGTGTCCGGTGAGGGCCTTCTTCTCAGTTTCCTTACGTGGTGGGGAGAAAGAAGCAAGCTCTCTACTCTCTCTTCTGCTACAAGCAGCAATCCACACCCGAGGGCTCCACTCTGGCGGCCTAGTCACCTTCCAAGAGCCGCACCCCCCCAACTCTGTCACTTTGGGAGTTAGAACTTCAACATGTGAAGTTTAGGGGGTATAAGCATATGTTCTATAGTAGCAGTCAAGGAAGACTTCCAGGAGTAGGAGACCCTTGAGTCAGATCCCGAGGAAGAGAGGCATTGCAGGGTTGGCAAGGTGAGGAAGGCCTTCCTGACAGAGGTGTGGGATGGCAGGCAAGGCAGATTGGCCGACCTGCACATAATTGCCCGCGACTAGAGAACATCATGTTAAATGCCACTCTTCACATTGCCTCAACAGCTCCTAGACCGCCTATGAAAAATGTGTTGTCGGGGTGCCTGGGTGGCTTGGTCGGTTGGGCGTCCAACTTCAGCTCAGGTCACTATCTCGCGGTCCGTGAGTTCGAGCCCCACGTCGGGCTCTGGGCTGATGGCTCAGAGCCTGGAGCCTGCTTCCAATTCTGTGTCTCCCTCTCTCTCTGCTCCTCCCCCGTTCATGCTCTGTCTCTCTCTCTGTCTCAAAAATAAATAAACGTTAAAAAAAATTTTTTTAAAAATGTGTTGTCGGTTCACTGTAGGATTTTTGTATTATTTTTAAGTAATTTATTTAAACATTTATTTATTTATTTTGAGAGAGAGTGAGAAAGCATGCACGTGAATGGGGGAGGGGCAGAGAGACAGACAGAGAGAGAGAGAGAGAGAGAGAGAGAGAGAATCCCAAGCAGGCTCTGCTCTGTCGGCACAGAGCCCGACGTGCAGCTCAACCTCACGAACCATGAGATCATGACCTGAGCCGAAATCAAGACTTGGACGCTTAACCGACTGAGCCGCCCAGGTGCCCCTGTGCTACCTTTTATTTAAAAAAAAAAAAAAACAAAAAAACATTTTGTTAAAGTACCACTTACCTTGGTTATTAAGGTTTTATTTTTTAAGTTGATTTATTTACTTACGTAAGTCATCTCTACACCCAACGTGGGGCTAGAACTCACGACCCTGAGATGAAGAGTCGCCTGCTCTTGTGACTCAGCCAGCCAGGTGCCCCAAGTATTGCTTTTGGGGACAAATGCCTGACTCTCCTCCACCTAGCCCTGGCCCTTCCTCCGAGACCATCAATGCTGAACGTTCATTAGGCCCAGAGCACCCCCGCTCCGCTTGCACGGCCCCTTCTTTCTTCTAACCCCTTCTCCTCTTAGGCTGGACTCATTAAGTGGGAGAGGAGGTGAGCAAGGGAGAGAGAGCCCAGCTCTGCTTGCGCATCTCCTTCCCTGAAGACCTCTAAGCCTAAAGCAGGCCTTAGCCAAGGGAGGGGTACAGCTTTCAGTGTAACTTGCATTTGGAGATGCTGAAATAAGGCTCTGCTTGCCTCTGAGAGGATGTGAGCTGCTCAGATCTCTCAAGAAAGACGATGCTGCTCAGCTGAGGGGAGCGGGCCGCACTGACAGCCTCCTTCGGCGGAGTTCAGTGGGGTCTACCCCAGCTTTCCAGCATGCTCAGTGGCCCCCACCAGTGACCAAGGCGGTAGCACGGAAGTTTCATTATTTTCGACCAGCCCATGACCACTTAAATGGACAGTCTTTACTGTAGAGATCCCCATAGGGTAGGGGTGGAGAGACCTTGTCAGAGCTGTGTCAAGGTCGGCCCTCCCCCTCACCTCCCACTCCTTCCCCATGCTCAGGCTGACCCAGACACGCCAGCATCCTTGGTGCTTCTCCAACACTCCAGATGTGCTCCCGCCTCAGGGCCTTTGTACTTGCTGTTCTCCACCTGGAATCCTTTTCCCTAACGCGTCTCTGTGTGGCTTCTTCATACGTCTCTTCTTCCCTGAGCCCTTTTCGGAGTACCCTTTTTAAAAATGGCCACCTCCTTCCCTCCAACTCCTGTACTCCCTATTGCCCGTTCCTCCTTCCACAACCCTTACATCTCTGACTTTTATTATGTTTACTGTCTGATCTTTTCCATTAGAATATAAGCCTCTGGAGGGCAAAAACTTTGCTTATTTTGTTTCTGTTTGTCTAGCTCCCAAAACAGTGCCTGAAGCCTATATGGAGCCAATAAATATTTGTTGAATGAATGCAAAGAACCAGAAGTCCAGATGTTCTGACACCTCAAAATTGATTATTATTTAAACTTTCCGATCAGATTATTTGTTATTGTGCGGACACTGTCTCATAAGCCACAGTTTCTTCATATACTCTGTGTTTATGGAATCACTTGCCATAAATACTTTTATTAAACATATGGTCTGTGAGTTCATCAAGTGAGAGCACTCACAAAACATGCAGTCCCGATTTTCCATTTGGTAACTAACATCGTTTGTCTTGTCTCTACGATCTCAATTCACAGAGTGTTTTCATTTCTTCATGGACACCAAATGTTCAACTTGGCTCTTGAAACACTTTTGTTTATTTTCTTCCCAAATTAGTTAAACAGCTGAAATGTTACAGGTTTTTCTTTCCTTTCCCTTTTCCTCTCTTTTTTCGGCTATCTAATTTTTTTCAAGAACATCACCCTCAAAGCTACCACACAGGACACATTGTGGTAAAGACCATCGATTTAACTCTTTTTTTAAATTTTTTTTTCACGTTTATTTATTTTTGAGACAGAGAGAGACAGAGCATGAACGGGGGAGGGTCAAAGAGAGGGAGACACAGAATCTGAAACAGGCTCCAGGCTCTGAGCGGTCAGCACAGAGCCCGACGCGGGGCTCGAACTCACGGACCGCGAGATCATGACCCGAGCTGAAGTCGGACACTTAACCTACTGAGCCACCCAGGCGCCCCTCGATTTAACTCTTAAAATTACATGGCATATTCATTCAGAGGGTCGAAAATACTGTGGAAGGATTATTGTGGCAGTGAGCATTCTCATTCCATAGATTGAATTAATCTATCACATTCAGATTCTAAGCAATCAAGAAGTTCATGCGATATTCTATATATTACATATTAGATATATATCATATATAATTTATTATTACACATAATAATGCATTATAATAATTTATATATTACAATATATGATAGTTTAAAAAGTGTTTTACTGTGGACATTTTCAAACACATGAAAGTAAAAAGAATAGTATAAGGAATGCCATGTGTCCATCACCTAGCTTTCAAAATGATCAACTCCTGAGGCGCCTGGGTGGCTCAGTCGGTTAAGCGTCCGACTTCAGCTCAGGTCACGATCTTACAGTTTGTGAGTTCGAGCCCTGCGTCGGGCTCTGTGCTGACAGCTCAGAGCCTGGAGCCTGCTTCGGATTCTGTGTCTCCCTCTCTCTCTCCACCCCTCCTCTGTTCATGCTGTCTCTCTCTGTCTCAAAATAAATAAAATCATTAAAAAAATTTTTTTAAAATGATCAACTCCTGGCTAATCCTGTTTCATCTATATCCTCACATACCTTGTCTGCTCCCAGGTTATATTGAGGAAGATTCCAGTCATCACATTATTTCATCTGTAAATATTTAAGTCTATATATTTAAAAGACAAGGCCTCTTCTGGGACACCTGGGGGGCTTAGTCAGTTAAGCGTCTGACTTTTGGTTTTGGCTCAGGTCATGATCTCACGGTTTTGTGGGTTCGAGCTTTGGGCTCTGTGCTGGCAGTACAAGGAGCCTGCTTGCGATTCTCTCTCTCCCTCTCTCTCTGCCCCACCCCTGTTCACGCTGTCTCTGACTCACAAATAAAAAGAAAGAAAGAAACTTAAAAAAAACTAAAGAATAAAAGGCAAGGCCTCTCCTGAGATAAATATAAACTTTTAAACAAATTCAGTTCTTGAAGGCGAAAGGGAAATTACTGCTGGTGAAATTCTGACATCAGGAAAATCACACCATTGCTGGATTTTTATTTGTTTGTTACCTATATGAAGATTCCTTTTTTTTTTTTTTTTTTTTTGACAAGCATAATTTTGGACAAACTGTATAATGTCAGACTGGAGATGTCTAGAAAGAAGTAATAACCATCACTTCCTTCGATGAAAATCAAACTACAAAAGCCTCCGAGAAATAATATTTTGTGTTTCTTTTAGTTCATATTCTGATTTTACCCTAGGAGGCAAAAATATCTCATATTTCCAGTATCTATTCCGACTTAGATTATGCAAGGCTTGAGAAAAGACACAGTAGGAGAATCAACCACAAAATGTCTTCATGTGTTCATGGCTGTTTCCCAACATGCCTGGCATAGAGTAGAGGCCCAGTGAATATTTGTTGAATGAATGAATTGCTCTAGAAATGTAAGGTGATAAGGTACTGCTTATCATATTTCCAACTCTCCAATAAGAAGTCCTTTATACTTGAGGGTAGCAATATAGCTAAGTTTCAGGGGCCATCTACTCTATCAGACGCCTTCGTAGGCCCCCTCCTTCCCTTCCTCCTTTCTCTTTTTTCCTCCCCTCCTACGGCGTTCTCATGCTTTCTGTCTCCTCATTTGCATTGTCTTAGTCTTTTGAGGTCTCTAATGGGGTGCCTGATTTTGTATTTTATATCCAATTTCTTTGGTAAAAAAAAGGCT
This sequence comes from Panthera tigris, assembly GCF_018350195.1. NCBI lineage: Eukaryota > Metazoa > Chordata > Mammalia > Carnivora > Felidae > Panthera > Panthera tigris. The sequence continues at coordinate 101,948,499 of NC_056664.1, forward strand.
GGCTTTTGAAAAGAATGAGAAATTACACTATTTGGGGCTCGTTCATGTTTGTTCCCATCAAAAGTGGGGGTAACAGTTTGATTTAATTTGCCTCAGATCACTCAGATCTTTGATTGTTCTCACGAAATCCTGTCCTGGGGCCTGATCCCATGAACACAGTGATGGTCACGCCCCCTGATGGATAGATAGCTTCCTAGAAAAAAAAAAAAATTAATTCACGTGAACCAAAATAACAGCTATAAACTTCCTTTCAGGCGCCTTCATTCTCTCTAGGGAAATAACACTGACTAATTTGTAGTGCTGCGATCCTGAAGCAAATCAGGGAAAGGTCATCCCCGAACTTCACCACAATAACCAGTGTAAATATTCTTCAAGTCTGGCTGGCAAGTAATGATCCGGTCTGTGATGTATAGTAGTTTAGAACTTAGGAACCACCACGGTGTGTTTTTCTTATTCTATCGGTGCTCCATGAGGCATAATGGCTATCAGCTCCATCTTGGGGTACAGAACCCACTACAGTTCACATCTCCCATCCTCTAAGGTCTGAAGCATTCGGAAACCGCCCTAAAGAGATTAACGTGTACGAGATTAATGAGTCCCTGGTGAAATACAGATTTCTAAAAAGTTACGGACATAAAAACAATAGAAAGTGTTGCTAATTTAGCAGATTTTTGAATTCTTTGAGTTGATTACTTTATAGGTCATTTGGTCAATAATATCCAACAGATAGTTTTTTAGAAATAATTCACGGTTTTATGAATGTTGCCCAAAGCCTTGTAGATCTTAAAAATCTCTGGAGCCAGCTATCTCATAACACCCAGGAGAAAACTCAGGTGTGAGCTTTGGGATAAATGACTTGGCCAAGGTGACTAAACTAATTAGAAACTAAGCCATGGGAGGGGCACCTGGGTGGCTCAGTCGGTTAAGCATCAGACTTCAGCTCAGGTCACGATCTCGCGGTCTGTGAGTTCGAGCCCCGCAGCGGGCTCTGTGCTGATGGCTCAGAGCCTGGAGCCTGCTTCCAATTCTGTGTCTCCCTCTCTCTCTGCCCCTCCCCCGTTCATGCCCCGTCTCTCTCTGTCTCAAAAATAAATAAACATTAAAAAAAAAATTAAAAAAAAAAAAAAAGAAACTAAGCCATGGGAGAAAATAGAAGTCTTTTGACTTTTCCTTGGAAAATCAGGTGTCCCAATTTTAAGTTTGGCTTTATAATATGACTATTCTTTATTTGAATTACAAGTGTTTATTCTACTTTATTAAATTGAATGTACATATTATTTAATACAGAAGAAAACACAACAAAAACGCTAACATTTTTCTGTACTAAGACATTCTCATTAATAGCCGTAAAGCCCAGCAATACTACATGGAGACAGTTAAGCCTCATGACTATTAAAACCAGAGGGAATGTAATTTGCATTTCCAGCTCTCATGGTCTCCAGAATAGTGTTCTTCACTTGAATAGTTGTCTTAGAATGACAGCTCATGGCTTTGTGATCCGTCAACGTGGCTAGTCTGAACCCTATGCGCAGAATTCCTTCTCTAGCATGTTTCTGGCTCCGGCGGCCTACAAGGGTACTTGCCTCATGAGAGCTGGACGAAGTAAGGAGAAAGGGGCTGTTCTGCAGCGTGCACACATCATCTTCCAATTGTTCAATCAAGCACTAATTGAGGTTCTGCCACAGAGGGATTATGTGGATATAATAAAGTCCCAAGTCACTGGCTTTTGAGTTAATCAAAAAGGGACATCTTCCTGCCCGAGTCTTAGACAAGTGGAAGCCATTTAAAGAGTGACGAGGGGCGCCTGGGTGGCGCAGTCGGTTAAGCGTCCGACTTCAGCCAGGTCACGATCTCGCGGTCCGTGAGTTCGAGCCCCGCGTCAGGCTCTGGGCTGAAGGCTCGGAGCCTGGAGCCTGTTTCCGATTCTGTGTCTCCCTCTCTCTCTGCCCCTCCCCCGTTCATGCTCTGTCTCTCTCTGTCCCAAAAATAAATAAAAAACGTTGAAAAAAAAATTAAAAAAAAAAAAAAAAAAGAGTGACGAGGTCCCTCCTAAAGCTGAGAGATTCCCAGCCTCACGCAGGCTCAAGGCCAGATTTCCAGCTGGCTCATGACCTTCTCTTTCCCCTTGCCTGTCTTGTGGACATCGGGCTTTCTTGGCCAGCTCCTACCATTTTGGAAACCAATTCTCTTTGCACATATTCGCATGTCTTAGTGGTTCTGCCTCTCTGGCTGAACCCTGAACAATATAGGCAGTTCCCACAAGATGTGTCTTAGTCCGAATGCTCTCGATCCCTTCTCCCTTTAAGGTACTTGTCACTCAAATGCTTTCTTGCTTTCTTCTTTGCAATTTCTGGAGCAAATTAACCCCTAGCTGTCTCATGACTCTCGGTGGTCTAAACTGTACCATAAATACCATGGCACTAAGTCTAAAACTCATGGGAATTTAGCCCATGTTGTTTGGTTGTCCCCATCTTGGCATTTTCACAACTAATATTTCTTAGCAGATGGGCTTTCTGGCCATTCTTTAAATAATCCTCTCTAAGCAGTGGTCTTGCTTCTACTGTCTCCCCCTCTTCAATCTGCTGTCCTCACCACCACCAGTTGGGTTTCTCTAACATATACATTTGACCGTGTCATTCCCTGGCTTCACAAAGCGTCACCGATCCCCCAGGACTCACTGAGTAAAACTGAACCTCATGACATGCTGTCTACACTTCCTCTGTTTTAACCCCCCCTGATTTCCCACTTTCATCTACGTTTTGCCCCTTGTGCCCTTGCAGTTCTCCAAATGTGCCTTCCCAGGGCCCAGGAATTGATTCTCGGGGAGAAACCACCAGCTGCTGAAAGACACGTTTGTAGACCAATCCACTGTCTGTAAAGTAAACACCAAAACGAACATCGTCCTGAGAAGTCTTTGAAATAATCCACATAGAATTCAGCCATGGTCTCTAGACATCAACAACATGATTCAACTTTCTGCCAACTTTTACCTCTCGGAATGTTGCCATGTGCCATATTCTACATGCAGAGATCATTCGTTGTACTACAGCAACCCCTCTTCCTTCCCACGGCCTCCATTGTTGTTGAGGCCATTACTTTCCTCCCATTTTCCTGACTTGTTACCTCGGGCTTCCCTTCAACCAAAATATATCTCTGCTTCATCTCTAAAGCTGGAGCTCCTCTCTCGCAATGGTTCTTTCCCCACACACAGTGCTTTGAACCCCTCCCTTGCTACCCCCTGACTCAAATCATGGCCCATTGTCCCCCATGTAGACTCTTCAAACTCCTCTAGGGTCCTTCCTTCCAGATTATAGATGCTAAGAGCCATCATTCTCATGGCCTCTTTAATGACATCATTCCTCACTCAGAAACTTCCCAACAGCTACCACTGAATCATCCCACAGATTCAAGTTGTGAATTTGCCACTGCTTTAAATTAGAGCATTTAATCATGAGTTTAAGGCTAGTTATCAAATGCCACTTCCCAACGACATCCCTCCGCCTAACTGCATAGACTAGATGTCTCCGTTAGAGCTAGCCAATTCCACTTGTCCCTCCCTCTCCATCACTGGACACCTATTCTTGCAATGCTTAGCCCTGTGCTCTCCTCCAAACTTCCCTCTGGCCTCTTCTCTTCACCTGTCTGTCCTCCTCTTTCATCAAACACTTCTCATAAATCATCTTTCTTACAAAGCTTTCCCAGAGTACAACCATTTCAGCAATCTCCTCAGCCCCTGGGTAAATACGAGCCATTTGTAGGCATCAAAAATTGACCCTGCTCAATTTCAGAAAACCATGTATAACCAGTGCAAGTTTAGGGGAAATGAGCCAGAATTTCAGTTCCCAGACACTGTTCACAGAGTCAAACATGTTTGCCAAAATGACATTCCAGAAGTTTTTTTTTTTAAGACTCAGGTACAAGTATAATAATAAAGCACACCACCAGATGCAAGGCAAATTGAGTATTTTCATCAAATAATAAGAATGTTTTTATGCGCTTTACATTCCCCTGCATAAGATAAGGACTCTATATACTTTTTCTTTAAGTTGGTGTTCAACTCTCTCCTGTTTTCGGTCTGAGGTGAGGCCAGTTATTAGAAGATTTACTTCATTAGGAGTCTGGGGGTATACGTGGAGAGAGGAGGAAGAGGGAGAGACAGTGTTGTTGTTTTGTTGTTGTTGTTGTTGTTTATTACCACCATAGATTTAATCACGAGAAGAAAGAAGTTTATTATTTCCAATAGTTTCTTTAAATCTGAACAACCAGGAAATAAGCCTGCAGTCAAAAAACATATAAATTCAATCATAGCACTTCAGCCAGGAAAAGCACCAGGCTTTGTGAGCCAAACAAGTTTAGCCCCAGTCTCTGTTCAAACATAGCCCCCACAGAAAGACTGATAGTGTCTACAATTTAAAGCCAAACTGAGCTGAGTCACTTACTTAGCTCTTGGAGAGCAGAAGTAAAGAGGAATTATTGGTGACTGTGGAGAGTTTCAATTGAGAGTAAGAACCCCTTCTCGGATAGGAGTCCCAGCAGGATGGCTGCAGAGGATGTTAGTTTTCAGACGAATTTTCTACTTGAAATAAAAGAGCAAAAGAACCCGTTTTCGTTTCTAATAAAACGGATTGAGTTTTAATAACAAAACTCTGTGTTTAGATTTTTCTACAACAATATGAGATTCTTGGGGTAACTGACTTCAATTTCCTACACGTCAACAACTCCCAAATATAATCTCTTGGGTCTTGCTGTCAGGAACGAGACAACGTGGAGGCGAATGTGATGGTGAGAGTTACCCGTGGCTTCCTGTCCTCATCAGTCTGCTCTGGACCACCATCCCATGGCACCCTTCTCAGCCTGCTGTCCCCTGGCCAGCTCGTAGCTTGGCACACTCATTCTCCTTAAGGCCTCTTGCCTCTGGGGGCCCCTGCTGCTGTGCGGGTGCTGATCATTGATCCCTGCTCTGCTGCCTTGTGGCTGTCATTGGTATGGTCGCCCCATCGCCCTCACCCACCTGGGCCATCCTTTACCTGCCCTCGGGATTTGTCACTGCCACTCTGACATCAGTTCCCAGGAGCTTCTTTTTTGATGAACTCATTATAAACTCATAGATTTAAATAGAGTTGATGTGCTTCAACTCACTGCAAGTATTATTTTTATTGCTATTCCAATGGAAGATCGTGCAAGTTGGCTCCTGACTCCTTTTGACACAGAGTAGTCGTCAATAGTGTTTTCAGGCATGACCAGAACTTAGAGATTCACCTCAAGAACTTCTTGACCCAGACCTAGAGTGGAGCCCCAGTTCTTAGGAGATCAGAATCTGTATGTGAGAGATGCTCATTCCTAATGGGTTGCTCATTGTTTCCAGGCCTCTTCAGGGAGCAAAGCTAGGGGATTAGAGATAGGTGGTAACTGATGATAGATAGGTAGGTAGGTAGGTAGATAGATGAATGGATGGAAACCTAGCTAGATAGTTAGCAAGCATCACTAGTTTCTTTCTTTCTTTTTTTTTTTTTATTTATTTTTGGGACAGAGAGAGACAGAGCATGAACGGGGGAGGGACAGAGAGAGATCGGAAACAGGCTCCAGGCTCTGAGCTGTCAGCACAGAGCCTGACGCGGGGCTCGAACTCACGGACCGCGAGATCGTGACCTGGCTGAAGTCGGACGCTTAACCGACTGCGCCACCCAGGCGCCCCAAGCATCACTAGTTTCTACATGCACATTCTAGCACAGGACTACCCGGCTTTTATGACACCCACACAAGATGTAAGATCGTGCCAATCTGACATCTATATCTCCTTTCACACTCTAAATCCTGGTTCCCAACAACACCTACATAATTACTTGTTTTTACCCCAAAGAACACATACGACAATCTCAGAATAACAATAGCAACAATATAATTACTGGAAACGTTTGAAGATTTTGTTTTTGGTCAGTTCCTTTCGTTCTAAGGATATATCCCACTTGGGATCTACAGTCAATTCCCATGTTCTAAAGTCACTTGAAATACTTCCTCCCTGAGGGGATGTGCCATCTACTCAATCTATAGTTAGGTTCAGCTTTTCATTTTGTTCTTTTAGTGATTGTGTTTTAATGTTTATTTCATGAGCGATATATCCCATCGATCTTCCCAAAGAAGTGTCTAGAGACATTATTCTTTATTTATTTTGACACGTGTGCAGATGGAACCCTACCTGATGCTCCCCTTTTGACTGACACTTGAGTTGTTTCTAACAAACAAACAGGGTTGCATGAAGAGCCTCATGCACACATCTTTCCATAATTGCCAGGGCGTCTTTGCAGATTAGAAAACTTATTACCAAAGTACCATTCTAGATGATTTTGTGTTAGATGATTCTGCCTCACTGTAGGCAAATGTTAGGTGTTTTGTGCATGTTTAAGTTCTGCCGGGCTATAAGCTCTGATGTTCAAGGTGTTAGGTGTATTCAATGCATTTTCGACCTACCAGCAGTGTCGACTTACTGTGGTTTTATCAGAATGAACCTCATCGTAAGTGGAGGAAGAGCTGTATTAGGAGATCCCAATGGAGCCGGGTATCAGCGTTTTAAAAAGGGAAGGCGGTCACATTTGGTGCATTAAAACTGCTTCTCTCTTGTGCAGCTGCCGCAAGCAGGTATGGGCACACTGTCTTATCACTGATGGCTCTTACATTGTCTCAAATGTCAATTGTCACGTTTACCACTCTGAAAAAGCACTGCCTTGCCCAACAGCCATGCAGCCAAGGCTTCTGCCGCAAAGAGTTCACCGAATTCCCCGTGAATCATTTCAGGATACTCCATTGAAAAGACACATTTCTACCATCATAAGAATCCAGCTGTGTCTAGGGTGACTCCCTCCCTAGGGATATCTGGGACTAATTCTCGCCAGGTGATTGTTTCCAGAAAAGAAACTTAGGTTAGAGTATCGAGTGGTGGGGGTGGGGAAACATGTCAAGGAAAATGGCAAGAGAGGCTGGCCCCAATCTGGGCCGTCTGTGTCTCTGTGGGATGAGCAGGGACCCTACGGGGAAATCATTGTGTTGCATCTTATTTAGACTGAGAAGCAGCTTGTATGTGTAGTCCCTGGGATCCAAGATCACCTGTTTAACTTGCCCAACTGCCCACTCCCTTTACTCCCCCATCCCAGGTCCTTTATTGCATAAAGGTGTTCCCAAGTCTCTCCTAAGACCACACAGGAGACATCTGTGCAGAAATGGGACGGTGTGACTTGTCATAGCCCATGGAGTAGAATGTGCTAGAGAAGGTAGTAGTTATTAGCTGAGACAGACCAGCTGGATCCGCCTAAAAAGTCCTTAGAAGAAGCTTTTTTTTAAAAGGTTTTATTTTAAAGGAATCTCTACACTCAACCTGGGGTTTGAACTCATGACCCTGAGATCAAGAATCACATGCTTTTCTGACTGAGCCAGCCAGGACCCCAGAGGCTATTTTTTTTTTTTTAATCAGTGCATTTGATTTTGATATGCCACTCCACCCCCCCACCCCCCCACCCCCACCCCATCCCCATCCCCCCACTTCAACAATTTTTGGTTAATGAGTTCTTCTTACACTGGGGTTCTGGAAAGAATGAACAGAATGAGTTAAGTCAAAAGAAAAGTACTGCTTTTCATGAAACTGTGGGACCCACAAGCAAAAAAGTCCCCATTTCTTGAAAAAGAGTGAGCTACATAACTTTGGATTCTTGGTCCATGCTATTTTTAATTCTAATACCTAAACTTTTTAATCCCTTGGTACTGGATACCATGTAATAGGTCCATGCTGATACTCTTTCACACCTAAAGCTCCTAAAATTGTCTCTAGAAAAGTCAAGTGTTGAGTGAAACAGTCCCTGAGAAAGTTCTTGTTATCCATTGTTCAGCCAGAATACCATCACACAGAAATTTGGCTATTAAAGTTCATAAAGTAGAAGGGCACTTCAAAATCAGTACAATCTGGTCAGGGAATGGCATTTTCATAAAAAGGAAACTTAATACATTTAAAAACTGGCAAGAATATACCGAGCAGATCACAAAGGGTCTCCCAGGAATTCACACTCGCTCCTCCCCCAGGCAGTTCCCCAGGACTGACTCTTGGTGTTGGTCTTGCAACTGGGGGGGATATTAATTTTGTAATTCCCCAGGCAGAATTCAGGGAGGGCTGCAGGCGCTTGGTGCCTTGCAGGCAAGGAGGGTTTGCTCGCAGGGTGCTGCAGGCAGGACGTCCTGGGAGGGGAGAAGGCTCCCGGGATTCTGCACATTCCCACTGCTCCCCCCCCCCACCCCCCGCCTCCCTCTCTCGCCTCCAAAACAAACGACCTCGCTCAGATCCTGTTTGCGCTTTACTTGCTTCCTGCACGGAAGCAGTTTGCCCGTGAGCTTAGCCACTGCTCCCTTTGGAGTTGCCTAGCTTGCCGTTTCCTCCTTCTCATCCTTTTCTCTTGTGCATGTGTTTTCTCAGAGCGAGCCCTTGCGGGGCCCTGGCTCCACCGAATGAATTACAGGAAACTGGCCAGGACATGCTCGCTCTCCCTCCGTTCCTAGAGAGTCAGAAAGCCTGGGAATGGGTTTGGCAAGAAGGTCTCTGTACCCCCAACCTCAATCGCTTCCAGCGCCTCCCACTTCCCCGCCCAGACGGCAAGTGCAAAACCTGCGTCCTTTGCTCTCTGAGGTGCTTCAGGATCACCCCCCATTCCCCAGGCCACAGGGCATCCTCCTTGAGCCTTGTTTCAGAAAGGGGGACCCAAAAGTTGTTGGAGGAGAGAAGTAGGGATCCCGGCCGGCTCTCTCCTCCCTCTGCCCCTGTCTTGGCCACAGCCTGCCAGCCTCTCCACTGATGTGCCCGTCCTTCCTGCCACAGCCTTTGTTCATGCCAGGCGCCAAGTCCCCACTGGGAAGTCTGAAAGAGTGACCGGTGGTTCTCCCTCTTTCTAACTGTCCTGTCTCTCAATGCCGCCTCCTTTCCTTCTCAAAGACAACTGGATGTTGTTGCTGGTTTTTTTGGAATGAGGTCAGTGGACGTTGTTTTCCCCGAGAATGTTCTACTGTGCTAGAGACACAGGGAGCAGGGCAGAAAGAAGAAAGGAATCTGCACGTTCCATGGCACTTGTGTCCCTCCAATCTTAGCGTCACCCAAACCTGCCAATACGATTTCCTTCCAGGCTTTTCACACTTGCATGGCCTGTCACAGGTCTGTGACTTTTAAGTGAGCTTAGAAAAAAAATTAAAAACCTCAAAGGCTGAACTAAAAGAAAGAACAGGGCACGAAGCACGTAGCCAACCATGGTGGTGAAAAAGGAGAAGGTCTGCAGTTATTTGATGGATGTTCTGTATCTCACGTGCTTACAACTTTATACTTGCACACCCCAAGTCTTAAGCCAAGCTTCAATCTCATTTTAAAAGGGCCATTGGGGGAGGGGGTGCCTGGGTGGCTCAGTCAATTAAGCCTCCGACTTCAGCTTAGGTCATGATCTCCATGAGTTCGAGCCCTGCATCCGGCTCTGGGCTGACAGCTCACAGCCTGGAGCCTGTTTTGGATTCTGTGTCTCCCTCTCTCTCTACCCCTTCCCCACTTACGCTGTGTCTCTGTCACTCTCTCTCTCTCTCTGAAATAAATACACATTAAAAAATTAAAAAAGAAAAAAAAAGGGTCATTAGGGGGCCCCAAGGCCCCCCAACCAACTCTTGTTGGCCCTGTGTTAAGCCTCTGAGAATTTATTTATTTATTTATTTATTTATTTATTTATTTAGAGAGCACACACGCATGCGTGAGGATGCCTGTGTGTGTAGGCACGCAAGTGGGCGAGGGGCAGAAAGAAGGGGTGAGAGAATCCCAAGCAGGCTTTGCTTTGCACCGTTCAGCACAGAACTGGACCTCACGAACCGTTCAGTCATGACCTGAGCAGAAGTCAAGGGCCCCGCGCTTAATCAAGTGAGCCACCCAAGTGCCCTTGGCATCTGAGAATTCAGATATCTCTCCCGAGCAAGTAGAATGGTAATTCCCACCCCTCACTCCATATGGCATCTAAATGATGCCCATAAATGAATGACAGTATATTCAGTGTCCCTCACAGACTATGGGCTTCCTCACAGTATGGTGGCCTAAGGAAGTGAGACTGCCAATGCAGAATCTGAAGGTTTTAAGAACAAGTACTTTAGCAAGTGCAATGGAAATACCGTTGCCATCTTTTTTTTTGACTTTGGTTTGGAAGTTACGCAGCATCATTCTTGCTATGCTCAGTTAGACCAAATAATCAGAAAACCCTGCCCAGTTTTAGGGGGAGGGAACATAAACGCTCCTCCTGATGAGAAGGGTGTGAAAAAATTTGTGGACGTATTACACGATATTGACTGACAACCTCTTTGTCTTGCAGTGAAGTTGTTTTTTGTTTTTTTTTTTTTTTTTTTTTTCCCCACCCTGATCTTTCCAATTCTTCTGATTGGTCTATCTTCAGCTTCTAACTTCCATGCCTCAAATAATGGCTATTTCCTCATTGAAAATTTTAGGAAGTGAGGTAGTTAGACTTCAGAGGTGGCTGCCTGAGGAACCACATCTCCCAGTATTGTGCTCTCGTGCAGTCCCTTCCCACCCTGAGTCTGGGCTGGCACTGTGGAGGAAGTGATCCTGTATGACTTCCAAGGTTAGGTCTTCTTTTCTTTTCTTTTCTTTTCTTTTCTTTTCTTTTCTTTTTTTCTTTTCTTAAGTTTATTTATTTTTGAGAGAGAGAGACACAGAGCATGAATGGGGGAGGGGCAGAGAGAGAAGAAGGCACAGAATCCCAAGCAGGCTCCAGGCTCTGAGCTGTCAGCACAGAGCCCGATGTGGGACTCGAACTCACGAACCATGCGATCATGACCTGAGCCCAGGTCAGCCACTTAACCGACTGAACGACCCAGGTGCCCCCCAAGATTAGGTCTTAAGAAGCCTGGCTGCTTCCACCTAGGTCTTTGGAAATGCTCATTCTGGGGAAAGTCAGCCATCATACAAGGAATCTAACCCAAGACCAACATGCTTTAAGGAATGTAGTCACATGGAGGAACCAGCAAAAGAGAGCAAAAGTTTGGCTAGCTTCCCGTGATTTCAGCCGTCCTAGTCTGGTGGCCAGACACGTAAATGTGGAAGCCATCCTGGATGCCCAGCCTGGTTGAACATTCAGGTGACTCCAGCCCAGCTCCCTTCTGATTGCCTTCACATTTAGGACGCCAAGGAAGAACCACCCAGATGGGTCCAGTCCACCCACCTTCAGAATGTTGAGCGATAATAATAAATCATTACTTTAAACAACTAAATTTTGAGGTAGCAATAGACAACCAGAATACCAGGTTCTATCAGTTCTCCCCCAGAATGTCTCTCAAATCTGGCTCTCTCGGTGAACCTTCAACATCATTTATTTGTTAAGGCAAAGCTTGCTTTCTGGTTTCTGAGCAAGGACCCATGCTTTTAAGGGAGTTGGTCTTAGAGGTAAGATACGCTCACAAGTGCCTATAAAATAAAGATTGGTACAGAAAAAAAGGTGCCATGAGAGCTCAGAAAAGAGAGGGAGAGAATTACTGCGGCCTGAACCTGGGAGCCCTGAGGAGGAGGTAATATTGAATTGGATCTTGAAGGCCAATTGGCCATTTGTGGATTTATTTTATAGAAACAGGGGGCTACTAAAGGTTTCTGAGCAGGAAGGTGATGTGATCAAAAATACAGTTCATGAAAATGAGTCTGAAAATGATGCATGAAGTCAGTTGCATTTGGGAGACACCAGACAGGGTTGGTCAATGGAGGTAAAGAAACCAGTAAAGAAACTATCATGAAAATCCAGGGTAGAACAAAGAATCCTCGAGCCAGGGCTGTTGTAGTGAGAACAGGGGGATGAGAATATATTTAAGAGACATTCCAAAGGTTGATATGACTGTGAAACATTATTTTTTCCACATACATGTAATGATAAAATTATTAACATCGATTCCCTTATTCCTGGAATAAATGAAAACAAAATGATCCCACACCTTTCACTCTGGAAGGAAATGTGTTTTCTTTAAAAGAAAGTACCTTTAAAAAATACTTTATGTTCTGTGAGAAAAAAGTAAATTGAATCCATGACTTAAAATATGTGTGATCACAGATGACATGTCTGAACACTTACAGCCCAGTTCTAATATATTTACGTTGATGTACAGTTTTTGTCACTCATCCATCCCTCTGGAACGTTAGTAGTGTAAAACACTTCTCCCCTCACCCTCCAGAAAAGAAAATCAGGGCAATACCGTTACTGATTTCAAAACCCACAGCGGCCGTTGTTGGGGAAATATGGTTGCTCCAAACATTCTTTAAAGTATGAGCTCCCTCTAGTGGCCAAAATACTCTTTACGCTTGACCAAATGTGCCCCATGCTTTTATATTTAAATAATTTTCCTGAGCGAAGTTTAACTTCTTCTAGAACTGAATCGGCACTTTTAAATTTTTTTTTGCTTTGTATTAAACACGATCCATAATATTCGTGGTGAATCTCAACATCTACTATTAGAGCTGTAATTTGTAGCTATCAGTTTTCAATAACGTGTTTATTTTGTTTCACACCACACCCAAACACAGTTATCACCTAATTAACGTAAAACTAATTTCTTCTACATTTTCTAAGACAGTGAGGTCATCATTTGTCACTCTATAAAATGTCCTCATTGAGGAGCCCATATCCTCTTAAAACCAGTTCTAGTTGAAACCATTCCCAAAATATACATTTCCCATTGGAATCCCATCATTCCTTTAGGAAGAGGTCACTCAGCGCATTCCACTGAAGTCACCTCTCACACCAGGGAGTGAGGTCACGCAAAGCCCCTGAGAAGAAAGCAGTGGCAAGGGATGGGGAGAGAGAAAAGAAAGACTAATACTGAGTGCCTACTGTGTGTCAGGAGTTAGGTTTTTGACTTTACATTTGCCATCTCATTTGAAGCCCTACAGAGATGTTCTGTTTCTCTTCTATTCAACATAACATTTTCAAACTCTTACTCATCACAACGAGGCACAGAAGTAAAGCAGACATCATCTCCATCTTTAAGGTGCTTAGGGCCAAGCTGGGGGCACAGACAAGGAAAGAGATGAGTGGAGCTCACCAGGCAGGTACAAGCCCACGCACTGGAGGAACCTCAGGAGTGGCTCTTGGCCCCAAGTGGGGAGGGGGCTGCTGAACAATAGGGAAGACTTCCCTTCTCGGAGAAAGGGCTCCTAAGTTCAATCTGGAAGGATGCTGAGGAGCCGGCCAGGCAGAGGGACAGTATGTCTAAAGGTCTGGAGTCAGAACGGGGCATTAGTTCAGGTTGGCTGACACTTAGGGAGTGGGTGAATGATTAATATCCCATTTTCCAGATGACCTATTTGACACTCTGAAATGGTAATTAAGAGTCCTGCCAAGACAAAAGTGGGGCCTCAGTGATTGCATCACTGCCTGCTCGTTCACCTCTCCCTTTTTTACGGTGGGGGTGGGGGGTGGGGGGCCGGGGGGACATGACAGTCCTGACTGATCAAGGCTAATGCCAAGCGTAGTATTGCCAAAGTAAGTAATTACGGCCCACCTCTGGAAATACCTCCATCTTTGAGGTTAAAAATGGCCAGAGTTGTTTGTTCTAAGCAAAAGCAAACATTAGAAGTGGTTTGCTAGACAGCTATAATGAAAATATACAGCTAGCGTTAGGAGTGGAAAGAGTGGGTGGCTTTTTCCCTCAAAGGGTGTCCAGCCTTAGATCCTGACCTTAAGTTCTGATACAGCTGCCTCATCCTGGCTGTATTACTCAGTGGAACTGCATCTTACAGCAAAGACATAAAGTGAACAGAAAAGCTAAAGATTGTGTGTAGTCAAAATTACCCTTGAAACTCCCTTAAATAAGCCATAAAATGACTCATATAAACACAGATATGTATATACAACCCAGTGCCATGAGGTGAGAGAGCGACTCAGCTAAACTATGAGGAGCACAAAATTAGAGCCTATATGCAGGTGTGTGGTTATTCAATCCACTCTGCCTTTAAAAGAGTTGTCAAATCCCAGTTAATGGGGCAATCAGTGGAGAATTCTAAATATTCCTGCTTGTCTGCACAGTTTATTTCATTCTGTATTCACATAAATCCTCTTCACCTTCATATATTATTTTATTCACTGTTCTAATTCAATTCTTTCAGTTTAGGACAGATGCTTTGTTGCCATTGTAAAGATCCAACCAGATGTTACATAGGACTATAACTTGCACGTTAACTACCACGTAATAGACGCTCAATAATGTTTGCTGGATTTAAATCTGAATTTGGTTTTCTTGGGCTCATACTCACATATTCTTTGAGAAGTTGTGGAAAAGCATTTGGTCACCTTCTTCCTGTCTTCCTGGTTGGCATTTCATGGATGGTTCTCTTGTATATAAATCAGTTTCATAACCTAGGGCATTGATTGTCTGTCTTCCTGAGTATAGTTGGGCCTACCAGGGGTTTCTAAAGTCAGTCTCAAGTGATGGACTTTAATTATAGCTCCCTTTCTTTGAATTTTGAGGACAATTCTTTAATTATATAGCTGGTCCGTGTCAATAAGTGTTATCAGATGCTGTAAGAAAAAGGGTAGGCAGTCTAACTCTCTAATAGGGCTTTAGCCCTGCCTTTTCTAAAGTAACTATAAACACATGGCACATCAAAATTCTACCCAAGAAACTTTCTATGTCCCAAGCACTTGCTGAAACACAACAGGGGACAAAGAAATGAATAATAGATTGTCCTCTGATCCTAAAGAGAATATTTCTTTCCTTTTCCCTTTTTTAAACATAAAGGCAATTATCTTCGGTAAGATGCACTCATACAGTGAAACCATAGTCTGCTTCTCTCTGCTCCTTAAATTAAATTAATACTTAATCATAAAATTAATTATTGATTGTTAAGTTAATTAGCACTTCTCTAACAATTCTTTTGAATTTAATGACTAGATTAAGGGTTTTTTCAGTATTCTAGCTTCATGATTGTTAAGAATATTAATAAAAGTTAATATAGCTTAATTTATCCAATATTCTAGCTCATCTGTTCTAATTAAGAATATCTGACAACTCACTAATAAGGAAATCAGTTTAGAGGCATTTTTATGTAAACACTTTTGTCATTTCAATACATTGTTATCACTATATCAGGGGAAAAAAACAAGAATCTATTTTTATTGAATAGAAAGGTATTAAAAATAGATTTTTTTTCCTCTTCACATGAATCAGAAAAAGAATGATAATGTATGGACTTTTAATTTTTTCTCCAATCAGATAGGCATTTAATGGTATGGTTGTAATTTGCAATTCTCAGGCTACTTATAGATTTTGGTATTTTTCATATCTTTATCAGCCATTTGATTTCTTCTTTTGTGAAGTGCCTATTCAGGTCTTCTGGTCATTTTGCTTATTGATTTGTACTAGTATTTAACATTCTGGATACCAGTTTTTTTGTTTGTTTTGTTTTATTTGTTTGGTTTTTGGTTATATGTATTCTAAATACTTTCACCATTCTGCTTCTGTCTTTTTAACTTTTAAAGAAATAGACATTTTTAATTTAATGTCTGAAACAAGTCTTTATTTAGCTTTTGTTTTAAAAGGTATTTTTGCTGGGTATAGAATTCTAGCTTGACTGTTTTTCTTTCCATGTTTTAAAGATGCTGCTTCACTCCCTCTTGGTTTGCATTGCTTCAAACGAGATATCTACTGCCATTCTTATCTTTTTCTGTATACAATGTGTCTTCTTTCTGTAGTTGCTCTTAAGATTTTCATCTTTATCATTTGTGATCAATCTATTATATTCCTTGGTGACATTTTCTTCATGTTTCTTGTGCTAGAGGTTTATTGAACTTCTTGGATGTGTGGGTTTATAGTTTCTATCAAATTTAAAATGTTTTTAGTCTTTATTTCATCATTTACTGTTTCTACTGTTACTTTTCTCCTTCAGAGACTAGAATCACAGGTATATTAGGCCTCTTAATGCAGTCCTGTGGTGCAGTAGAATTCTGTTTTTCCCAGTCTTTCTCTGTATCTCATTTTGAATAGTTTCTATTGCTTGTCTATTAATCTTTTCGTCTGCAATGTTTAATCTGCTCTTACTCCCAGCCCGTGTTTTCTCAATTAAGTCACTGTATTTTTTCATGTCTAGAAATTCTATTTGGAGACGGCTGGGTGGCTCAGTAGGTTTAAGCATCTGACTCTTGATTTCAGCTCAGGTCATGATCTGTTTCATGAGTTTGAGCACCACATTGGGCTCTGCACAGACCTCATGGAGCCTGCTTGGGGTTCTCTCTCTCTCTCTGCTCTTCCCCCCTGCTCACAGACTCTCTCTCAAAATAAATAAATAAACTTAAAAAAGGAAGTTCTATATGAGTATTTTTCATACCTTTGATGTCATTATATAACATGTTTAATCCTGTTTCTATCATCTTAAACATGTGGAATATAGCTATAATAAAGGTTTTAATCTCTTGTGTACATATCTAATTTTCTCATCTGCATAGTTTATAGGTCTGTCTCCAATGATTGATTTTTCTTTTCATTTTGTCTTTTTCTTTCTTTTTTTTCTCTTTCTTTCTTTCTTTCTTTCTTTCTTTTTTTTTTTTTCTTGCCAGACATTATAAATTATACTTTGTTAGGGACTAGTTTTTTCTGTTCCTATAAATAATCTTAAGCTTTGCTCTGAGATGTAGTTAATGGGAAAAGCCTGGTGTTTTTTCAATTTTGTTAGATGACACCAAGCAGCCATTAGTCTGGAGCTGATTTTGTGCCATCACTAAGGTGATGCTCTTCTGAGAACTTTAACCGATGCTATGTGAATTATGCGGTTTTCTAGTCTGGCTGCTGGAAACACAAACTATTTCTGGCTGTGTTGAGCTCCAAGTTGTATTCTCTCTGCTTCTTTTGGACAGTTCTTTCTGTCACCTGTCAGAAATTTGTGAGAACATACCTGAGCTTCTATCTGAAGCTCTCTCTTTATACACATGTACTTACATATATATATTCTGTCCTGTGAACTCTAACCATCTGAACTCCCCTTAACTGCCAGCTCTATCTTCTCAACTCAGGGAGACTGGTGAACTTCACTTGTGTTCTTCCTCACCTGTGCTGTGACCTAAAAACTCTAGGAAGTATGTGGGAGCAATTACAAATGGCTGCCTTCTCACTGTGACCTCAGATAGTCTTTTCTCTCTATTGTGTGTATGCATGGCCCTGGTGTCTCTCTGTGTGTCCAAATGTACTCTTCTTATAAGGACAAATCAGATTAAATTAGGGTCTACTCTAATTGCTTCATTTTAACCTAATCACCCTTTTAAAGACCTTATCTTCAAATCCAGTCCTACAGGTTAAGACTTCCACATATGAATTTGTGGGGGTGAATGGGCACAATTTAGCCCAGAACAACATTTGTTTTCTTTCTCTCATGGATCACTACTCTGTCTGATATCTCAAAACTATTATTTCATATGTTTTGCCCAAATTTTAAGTTGTTTCAGGAGAGAGGTTAAATCCAGTATCTGTTATATCATCTCAGCTAGAAGTAAAATTCTGAAACTATTAATTTTAAAATGGTACAATTTGTTAATTTTTTTCTTGCTTATCCCAAGTTGCTTTTTTCTTGTGTATCCCAAGATATTCTTTTATATCATTTTCTGAAAGGTTTATATCATGGCCTCTCCTGTTTAAATAGTTAATCTACCTGGAATTGATTTTTGTTTATGGTGTAATATTGGAATCCAGTTGCATTTTTTTCCTCATAAGGATATCTAATTGTGTCAGCATTATTTTCTAAAAGGTCAATTCTATTTCCCCCTTTCTATGAAGAATATTCTTATCATAAATCAAGTGTTTATAAATGTGAGAATTTGATTCTTGCCCTCTATTCTGTTCCACTAGTATAATTTTTATTCCTGTAATATTATTCCAAATAATCCTATATGTTCTTATTTACAAATAAAAGTTTGATAATATCAACTGCTAATGAGGATGTACAGGAAAAGAAATGTTATTGAGAATAGAATCCGTATGATCATTGTTTTTGTTTCTTAAGGATGCCATAACAAATTACCATAGCTGAGTGACTTGAAATAACATATTTTCTCATAGTTCTGGAGGCCAGAAGTCCAAGATCAAGGTTTCAGCAGGGCCAGACCATTCCTGAAGGCTCTAGAGAAGAATCTTGCTATGTTTATGGTTGCCAGAAATGTAGCTACATCATTTCAATTTCTGCCTGTCTTCACTTGGCCATCTTTCCTCTGGGTATGTCTCCTGGTCTCCACATCACTCTCTCCTTATAAGGATCCTAGTCAGTGGATTCAGTATCTATCATAATCTAGTATGACCTTATCTTAACTTGATTACATCTACAAAGACCCAATTTTCAAATATGGTTACATTCACAGGTATCAGGTGTTAGCACTTCGACATATCTCTTTGGGGGACAAAATTCCAACCACAAAAATTACTTGGAAAAAATAATACGACATTTATTAATAGAGTTGAATGCATACATTGCTAAGACTAGCAAGCAATTCCATTCTTAAATATATATCTTAGTGACACAATCCCTACGTGCACCAGACTGTAAGAATATGTTTAGCAATATCATATAAATATTATATAAATATTTATATATATTTATATATATTATATAAATATATCATATATAAAATATTATATAAAATATTATAAATATTATATAAAAATATATAAAATATTATATAAAGGTGATAGGGATAAACAAATTCTGACATATTTGTGTAGTGAAATACTGCAATGCCATGAAAATGAACAAACTATACATATAGTCACCAACTTAAATGAATCTTATAAACATACTGTTCAGCAAAAAAATACTAGTCACAAAAGAACACATATAGTATAATTCTACTAAAATTAGCAATCTGTGCCGATATTTCAGGCCACAAGCTTCTACGTGTAATTTAAAGAAATTCATACAAGAAGTTTGACATGAAGATGTAAGTATTAATTCTCTGCTAATTCAAGCTGTCTTGAAGAGAAAAGAGTTTTGCACTTTCCAAAGAGTCTGACAGGTTGGTTCATCCAAAGTAGAGGTCAGCAAACTTTTTCTGTAAAAAACCAGACAGTAAAAGCAACCATAGACATTACATAAGAGAATGAGCATGGCTGGATTCCAATACAGCTTTATTTACAACAATAGACAGTGGGCTGCATTTGGCCCACAGACCATAATTAGTTTCCTCATGATCAAAAGCACAGATAAAATTATGTTGTCAACAACCCATGACACCCTGCTCAAAAGCCTTTATTTTATTTATTTGTTCTTTCTGCCAAATTAAGTCCAATCTCCTTACCTTCCATTCAAAGCACAGCAAGATTTTGGGTCCCGGCCTATGTCTCCAACCTCATTTTTCTCCTCTACTCCTCAATCACAAATTTGAATTTGAATCAAGTTGGGGTCTTAGGCACTCTCTCAACATTTCCCCATGCTCTTCGTCCATGCTCACACTGTTCCCATCAGATGGAATATTCCCATAAGAACAAAACCATGTCTAAATTCTGCTCATCCTTCCAGAGGTAGCTCACATATGCTGCTTCCTCAGCATATGATCCAACTTTCTCTTCTCGATTTCCATAACGCTTATTCCTTTCATATCTCCTTGAAGACTGTTTTGTCCCCTTCTTTTTTGTTGAGGTATAATTTACACATACTAAAATCCACCCATTTAAAGTGCATAGTTGATGAATTTTGGCAGCTGCATACAATTGTATAATCACCATCACAACCAAGATATAAAACACTTCTATAATCCCCAAAAAGGTTTTTTGTGCCCCTTTGAAGTTGGCCCCCTCCTCCAAACTCTGGGTAAACTCTGTTCCTTTTTGTCATTATAGTTTTGCCTTTTCTAGATTCTCCTATAAGTGGAACCATAGAGGATATGTCTTTTTTTTTTTAATATATGACTTTCAATTAGGATAAAGTTTCTGAGGTTCATCCATGCTGCTTTTGAACATATTTTGTTCCTTTTTAAAGAGATATACCACAAAATTTATTAGTAGACCGACATTTGAATTGCTCCTATTTTTAATTTCAATGAATAGTGCTGCTATGAACATTTGCAAACAGATCTTTGTGCGGACATGTGTTTTCATGTTACTTTGGCAAATACCTAGGAGTGAAATTGCTGGGTCGGATGAAAACACCAGACCGTTTCCCACCATCGTCACATGAGAGTTCCAGTTGCTCCCCATCCTCATTAGCCCTTGGTCGTCAGTCTTTAATTTTTTCATACTAGTCGCCGTTGTGGTGTCTCAGTACACTCTTCGTTTGCGCTTCCCTAATGAGTAATTGTGTTGAGTTACTTTTCATGGTGTTTAGTAGCCATCTGTATCTCTTCTTTGGTGAAAAGCCTAAGCGTTTTGCCCAGGGTTAAAATTGGGTTGTTCTTGAGTTGTAAGAGTGCTTTATAAATTCCAGATAAAAGTCCTTTGTCGGATAGGTTTTGCACATATTTTCTCTTGCTCTGTGTCTTGCCTTTTTGTTTCCTTGGATGTTTTTCTCCACGAAAAAGAAATTAAATTGAATGAAGTCCATCCTTCCTGTTATTTGTAAACTCCATAAGGGTAGGGGTTGTGAGTTACACATCTTACGTGTCAATATATGATAATAAGACTGGAAACTCATTATGTAATGGGCACTAAGATTTGTTTCATATATTTCTTTGCATTTGATTGTCACCCACCTGTAAGTAGGTGTTCTTGTCCTCACTGTGGTGCTGTGGAGATGAAAGCACTGAGAGGTGTAACTTCATCAGTTAAATGACTAGTAAGAAATGGGGCCAGAATTCAAACCAGGGTCTTCTGTTTGACCTTGAAGTCCATGCTTTTAGACACATTAGGATGCCTCCCTTTGTTGGATGACTAGGTATATGAATGAATGAATGCTGCCTTATTAGTTCTTAAAGATTATGTGTGTGTGTGCACGTGCATTAGTAGAGGCCTTTGCACGCATTAAAAACCCTGCAACAATTCAAAGAACTGAAAATAGTGATTAGCCATGATGGTAAGAGAAAGTTGGGGAAGCGAAAGTAGGAAAGAAAGTTACCATGTTTTACATCTTTCATTTTTGAACCAGATGAATGTATTATGTAGTATATCAACCTATTAAAAGAAAAATGAAGCCCCATATTTAGGACAATGGCGTGTATTAGAGATCAATAGAAAAATAGCTTATACATTTTATTAAGGGAATAGTTACTAATGATTCTGCAAGAGAGAGAGAGAGAAAGAAACCATTACATTGCGGTGTCTTCAGAGTAGAGGATTTCTCTTACAATATTTAATTTATTTTATTTTATTTTATTTTATTTTATTTTATTTTATTTTTTTAACGTTTATTTATTTTTGAGACAGAGAGAGACAGAGCATGAACGGGGGAGGGACAGAGAGAGAAGGAGACACAGAATCTGAAACAGGCTCCAGGCTCTGAGCGGTCAGCACAGAGCCCGATGCGGGGCTCGAACTCGCATACCGCGAGATCGTGACCTGAGCCGAAGTAGGACGCTTAACCGACTGAGCCACCCAGGCGCCCCCTCTTACAATATTTTAAATTTGAAGCTTCCACATGTGACTGTAGACATGCTTGCAAATTTAGGCCAAGGGCAAGAAGTCATACCTTCAAAATTCCCTTTTCATCCACCATGTTAGTTCTTTTTTTTTCAACGTTTATTTTTTATTTTTTGAGACAGAGAGAGAACGGAGGAGGGTCAGAGAGAGGGAGACACAGAATCTGAAACAGGCTCCAGGCTCTGAGCTGTCAGCACAGAGCCCGACGCGGGGCTCGAACTCACGGACCGCGAGATCATGACCTGAGCAGAAGTTGGACGCTTAACCGACTGAGCCACCCAGGCGCCCCAACACCACCATGTTAGTTCTAATGTGTGGTAGCCAAGCCCATCTTCCTGTGGGGCCCTCAACAAAGGAAGAGTCAATTACTGTTAAAAGCTTTGGGTTATTAGCATAGAATTTGTACTTGTAGTTGCCTGCTCCCCAGATTCACAGAAGGACAAAATTACGATGAATTTTGAAAGACTCCCCTGCAACTAATGAAAATACAATTAATGAAAACAGAAGACCTCACTGGCCTTAATGAGAAGGCCTGAGATGGATTTAATTGCTGGGCCTACCCCAAATGCTCTGTTAGATTCACACCGTGGAAGAGCCAACATGGATATAGTGGAGCGTGGACATGACATCAATAAGACATGTCAAAGCTATTCATCACTTTGACATTTCATGAAAGCCCTGACAGAAACCACGCAGTCCCTCATGACCGGTTGGATATCTTGCTATGTTCCTAAGGCAGCTTCTGCAGACCTGAAAGAGCAGGCCAAAGAGTGCCAGCGTGTCTTTGTCCTCTTGCTCCAGCTCCCTGGCTGCCTGGATCACAGCATGCATTATCTGGATCGAAGGGATGACCCTTGTCCAGAAGGCTGGATGCACAGGTGGAAGATGCCGCAGCCGGCACCAGTGACACCTGAAGAATGAGCCAGGTGGAGATGAGCTAAAAAGGAAAGGCAGCTTCAGGAGTGGGCCTAGGGAGAACGGTGGTTGGGGGTATTTATATAGAAGGGATGGATAGTGAAGTCAATGATTCTGAGAGAGACGGAGAGGGAGAGAGAAACCATCGCAAGCACCCCACGCCCAGGGCCTACATTGTAGAGAGTAAACACTGCACACAGAGTACATTTCCCTGATAGGAAGCTCTGTGCAAAGGTCCCAAAGCAATTCCTTAAAAGTCCTATGTCATGATGAGCTTAGAAAGATCTAGACATGGAAATGTAGCAATGGCCGCAATGGGTATAATAAACCCCATTGGCTGGCCTGAGTTTTAACTCCCTGCAATGGTGGTTCTCTTCAGATAAGGAGCCCTGAGCAACCTTTTCCTTCCTTAGGTCTTTATAGGGGTATCTTATTATATAGTAATAATAGCCTGCACGGTGCAGAAAAGCACAGTGAAAGATAAGTGCTCATAAGCAGTATGGTGCAGTAATTAAGAGCCCAGGATCTGGTAAAAATCTCAGCTCTGTCACTTTCTACCCTTAAGGTGATAGGACAAGCTAATTAATCACTTTGCACCTCAATCTTCTGATCTCAAAAATGGAAATAATAATGAAAATAATAGTATTTGCCTAGATCAGTTGTTGTGGAAGAGAGACAAGGTTAAGTATATAATGTGCTTAGCATGACCCTGGAAAACAGAAAGCTTCCAATAAACTCTAGCAGTCATTGTGATTACCATTGTTATTACCAATTTTATTACCAATAAGTTACCAATACCAATTACCAATATTATTACCATTAATAATATTAATATTATTATGACTCCAGCTTATCTTCTACTTCCCATATTTAATCTGTTAACAAATCATTCAATATAAAATCTGATGTCTACATAGGCCCAGATTTTTGTCATCTTGACTGAAAATATATATGCCTGTTGGTCCCCAGTCTCATTCTTCTTCATCTCAAACTTTTGACCAAGCATATATCCGGAGGTAAGGATATGGCGAATACACTTGTCATTTGCATTATCTGACAGTGTGAATATTTGCTTCCCAGAAGCCTGATATGGAAAACACATAGCACCGCTAAAAGCATTAAATAAAATGGAGTTGATATGGTTACACTAATCTGCACTTTCTAAATTTATTGATGGAGGCAAAGAAAATAGGCTGGCGTGGATTTCGTACAATTTTGGATCACACTAACCTAGATTCAAAAAGTTCGTTCAGCTAAAAATATTGTTTCCTCCCATGAGGTTCCCAATTTTGCAGAGAAAGATGCCTCTGAGAAGTACAGTACTTGATACAGTGAGTGGTCTTGTATTCCGGAGGAGAAATTACACAAGGACATCACCACCACATTCTCCAGAAGTAGAGATTCTTTGGCACTGAGTCCCAACCGACGTAGGGTCCCCTGAAGTACAGAACAAATGATACCAGCAGTGCAGCCAGCCTCGGTGGAGTTGACGACAGAGGGTGTCTTTGTGTGGTCAATGTTGACTTCCTTTTGTGGCCAGGCCCACTGAGTTGGGTGTGACAGAAGGCAAGAAAGAAACCAGACCCACAATTAACAGATGGCTGGCCCAAGCCCAAGGGGAAAAGAAACCACCTCAGAAGCCTCACAGAAAATATTTGCCTGGGAGGCTCTTCCTTAGAAGGATGTTGAGGGTTGTTAAATGTATCCTGCTGTTAGGCAAGTGAGAATTTTACTTGTTTCTTACACAGAAAGAAACACCAGGAAGAAAAGCCCTGCTCTTAAGAACAGTCTTTTAATTATAAAAGTAGAAAACATGTTTCTTTCTAACACTTAACATTGAACTTCCTTCATCATCCCATAAGCAACCTTGCGGATATCAGGTGGCAAGTCCTCAGAATCACCTATACCCATCCCTGTCTCCTCCCTCTTCAGCAGGGAGACATCTCAAGCCACGTTTCATTTCTGTAGTGTGGAGGCAAGTGTCACACATTTCGTAGGTAATTCAGTAGATACCAGTGGGATTAATGTTTTAAAATGAAACCATCAGGGGCATCAAGATGGCGTCTGCCAGCAGAGTTGTTCAGGTAGTCAAACCACATAGTCCATGAATAAGGTTCCCTGACAGAAGAGACAATCCTAAACTCAATGTATCAAAAGTTTTGAGCTCAGCAGGACTCCCATCTCACTCTTCTTCAATTTCACAGCGTTCTAAGGGCAGGAAATCACCAGATTTGCTGATTCATCAGGGTCCACTAGACACTGCAGAAATAATAAAAACATTACGTCAGAAATACAGAAGGAAACTTGTGTCTCGAGAAGAAATTGAATTTATCCAACGTGGAGGTCCAGAATAATCACTGACGGTGTGGCTGCTGTTTGTAATCAGACAAAAGAATGGTCTTTACAATAAAGGACTTCCAAAATGGCACATGAAAAATTACACATTAAACAACTTGAATAAATATTCTGTAAGGAAAAAAAAAGGAAATATAGAAGATTTAGATGGACATATCTCCTAATATATGTATCTTGGTCAGCTTCTCCACAAACTTACCTATTTGCTTATATTCTTATTAAAGTATACATTTATAAAAATTTTTAAAGAAATTATCAGCTCTGCTGTAACCATCATCCTTATTTAAATTCACTGACCTTTATACCAAGGCCAAATACATTTTCGTCTTTATACTTTGTTAAAGCCATCTATGTAAAGTTGGCAGAAAAACCTATATAGTAACTTATAGGTAGTAATAGTCTCCACGTGTATTTTATTTTTTTAACCCCAAATCTCAAGGCATTTTAGAAAGAAACATTATTGCATCTTTTATTTTTAATGAAAAAAATAAAATAATGATAAAAAATGAATGTCAATCTAGGGGCGCCTGGGTGGCTCACTCGGTTAAGTGCCCGACTTCAGCTTAGGTCATGATCTTGTGCTCCGTGAGTTCGAGCCCCGCGTCGAGCTCTGTGCTGACAGCTCAGAGCCTGGAGCCTGCTTCAGAATCTGTCTCCCTTTCTCTGCCCCCTCCCCTCCTCACACTCTGTCTCTGTCTCTCTCAAAAATAAATAAACATTAAAAAAATTTTTTTTAAATGAATGCAATCTAAATAATAGTCAATAAAAAGTTAGCAAATTCTGGTAATTGATAAAAGAGTATACTATGCAGTCATTAAAATTATGATATAGCTTTACATTAACAGAACACTATCCTTGGAAATTTTATTAAAAAAAAAGTAAAAGCAGTTTAAAATATGTATAATACAATACCCGATTTTGTAAAAATATGTGTGGATGTATGTGTAAAAATATGTATGGATATGTTTGTGTTTGTAAATAGGAAAGTAATTAAAAGGTATTTAACATTGGTTTTCTACCATGATGGGGAAGGGGACACAGTACAACTGATTCTTGTTTTTATATTTTATGTATTACTATATTTTCTGTTTTTTTAACAATGGAGAGGTATTACTTTATATACAGAGAAAAATACAGCCAATTTAAAAGAATATGTAGCAACAATCATTTTTTTTTAAGTTTTTTAATGTTTATTTTTGAGAGAGAGAGAGAGAGAGAGAGAGAGAGAGAGAACAAGTGGGGGAGGGGCAGAGAGAGAGAGGGAGATAGAATTTGAAGCAGGCTCCAGGCTCGGAGCTGTCAGCACATCTCAGACTCGGGAAATCATGACCTGAGCCGAAGTCTGACACTTAACCAACTGAGCCACCTAGGTGACCCAACAATCTTAAAATATTTTTGATTTACCCCATATCTCATGACCAATAATTATTTAATTTTTTTTCATGCTAGTTGTACTGGTTAGCTAATTTTTTTAATGTATTTATTTATTTTTGAGAAAGGGGGGGGCAGAGAGAGAGGGAGACAGAGGATTCAAGATGGGCTCTGCGCTGACTGCCAAGAGTCTGATGTGGGACTCAAACTCACAAACTGTGAGATCATGACCTGATCCAAAGTCGGACGCTCAACCAACTGAGCCACCCGGGCGCCCCTGATAAGCTAACATTTTGAAACAAAGCACACCAAAATTCACTGCCTTAAAATGCTAATCTATTATTATTATAGCTGATGAATCTCTTTGACACCTGAGGATTGCCTGATCTAGGCTGAGTTTGGTTGATGTCACGGGTTGACTTGCATCCCCCCAAAAATGATATGTCAAAGTCCCAACACCCAGTACCTCAGAATGTGATTGCATTTGGAGAAAGGCTCTTTAAAGAAGTAACTAAGTTAAAATTAGGTCATTATGGTGGGCCTAATCCAGTATGATTGGTGTTCTTACAAGAGGAATGCCTCGAAAGAGAATGCTAGGTGAACATAAAGACAAGCTACAAGCCAAGAAGAGAAGCCTCAGAAGAAACCAAACCTACCAGACTTCTAGCCTTGATCTCGGACTTCCAGGCTTCAGGGCTGTGAAAAACCGAATTTCTGTTGTTGAAGCCCCCTAGTCTATTATGGCAGTCCTGGAAAACTAACAGAGCTGATAAGAGCTGGGCTCCAGCTATAGGTTGGTTCAACTACTTTAGCAGGGGCAACACACTTCCATGTGTCTAAATTCCTTTTTCTGGCACCTGGCTAGCCCTGGGCTTATCTTTCTCATGGGTGGCAGGAACCCAAGAGAGAAAGTGGAAATATGCAAGATCCCTTGAGGCTTAACTTTGGAGCTAGCACGCTATCCCTTCTGCCTCATTCTATTGACCAAGGCAATTCACATGACCAAACCAAAAGTAGAGATCAAACACAACCTAAGTAATAGTCCATAAGAAGTATGCCTACTGTGGGAGAGCACTGCCAAATGGCATGGCATAGAGGGAAAGCGGGTTGGGGGGGGGTGGAAATGGGGCAAATAATGAAATCTATCATAATATCTTAGCTGGTCACATATATGTTTATATTGTCTTAGGTCACATACTATATCTATATATTTCCACTTTTATTTAACGTTTTAGTCTTATTCCCCACTTTTGCATCAGATTAATAATTTAAAATTGTATTGGATGCATAATACACCGTATTAAACCCACTCTTTTTTATCAATTGCGACGCCACAGGTACAGAGTCAATTGTAAAGTAGGTGAGGAACTAGAATAAAGAAAAGCTAATTGAAAATTTGCTTCTAAAATCAGTCTATGAAATTAACACATAAGTTAACCAATATAAAAGTTTAATTCAAATGGAAAGTTCAAAACAGCACAGTATAGTGTTTTGCACATAGCAAGCATTCAATATATATTTGTTGAATAGATTCTCTGTAAATTTATTTTGAATGTGAGGACTGTAGCTAAAACACCACATTAAAAATTTGAGAAATCTCATTTGGTAAATCAAGGAAAACAACAAAAAAACATATGGAAAATACTGATGACAATATTAACTGCAAAACATTACAACCTGATATCCACCATCAACTTTCTGATTAGAAATATGTGGAAGCATTTTATGGACCTGCTAAAACTTTTTATTCACTTGGGTGGAAGATTGGCTAGAATTTAGCAGTCCTGAGAATAATTTTTTTTTTAACTATGATCCTGTCTTGTACTCCCACGTTTATACCAAAGGAATGCAAGAAGTTATCGGAGAATTTTGTTTTCTGAAGAGTAATAAGCCTCGTTTTTCTAAAAGGATCAAAGAATGACAAAACTTTATTGAAGTTTCCTTTCTAAGAGAAAGTAAATCTTGGCTCCAAGTTCGTTTTCCAAATCAGGAAGCAGAAAATTTTTTCAGGAAAATATTGAACTTGAGAAGTAGAAAAAAAAGTTTTTCCACTGGCTAATTATTTTTATAATTTGGTTCTAAAAACGTTACCACTATATGTATTCCTAAAAAAGATTTTAGTGTCTTATGTAATCAGTAATGCAGTCACGTAAAAAGCATGTGGAAATTGCAGAGCTAAATAGCAGACATATATTTATTACATTCGGTACATGCCCATACTCTAGGGATAGCTAAATGTGTGTATAGTACTCCTTTGTCTCCTCTTCGAAACCCTTCTAGAGCTCTGTTATGAATTATATTGTTTAAATATGTCCACATTCAGTTTTGGGAGAGTTATTCCCAAGTCAGTTTCAAACTGAACACATGTTGCATCTGTTTTCTGTTTGTGAATACTGAATGCTTGGCACTTTAATTGGGATATTTTTCTTTGGAATGAAATAATTTCAAATATTCGCTTAATCAAAACATCAGCTTCCCTTTCCAGTTTCCATCATGGATTGTTGGTACGTTTCCCAGACCTGGTCTCCTGTGCAGGGGAGAAGGACCTACCTCCCCATGGTGTGCAGCAGGCAAAGAGGGAAGTCAGGCAATAACCGGACCATTAGCTCATTCCTTCTCCATATCCTGCTCCTCTCTAGATGCTACCTGACTTGAGGGCACATATTCAAATGCTCTAGAAAGTTATAACTGTCTCACCTTCTTCTGATCATTGATAATCTTTTTTCTTTGAAAATTTTAAAGGGGAAACATTTTTCCCATAGGTGAAGTTTCCATGAAGCCACTGGACCTTCACAGCTCCCTCCCCTGCCAGATTCAAATAAGAGCTTTTGGGGCCCTTGATCTTTGGGATACATGCATGTAAGAGAAATTAGCCTGGCAGCAGGAATATAGCAGGGCTAGGCGGATCGAAGCAGAAAGAGACTGCCGGGAAGGAAGACAAACTAAGGAGGCTGTTGCTGTGGTGCGTGGTGAAAATAAGGAAGGTCATTGAAGTAGAATTAAAATGTGCTACTGGGGAAAGCATGTACTTCAAAGACTTGAATCAAAGCTCAATCACTTATGAGTCCCTTGACCCTGATCAAGGTACCCAATCTCTCTACACCTCAGTGTCTCTACTTAGAAAAGAGAGGTGAAATTAGCATCCATAATTTTTCAAAAACTAAATGATAAAGGTTTTTAAATGCCTAGTATTTAATAGAAGCTCAATGTTAACATATGATTTTATTTATTTATTTATTTATTTATTTATTTATTTGTTTATTTATTTATTGTGTGAGAGAGAGAGAGTGCAGGTTGGGGAGAAGGGTAGAGGAAGAGAGAGAGAGAGAATCTTGAGGCTCCTTGCCCATCATGGAGCCTGACGTGGGGCACGATCTCGCCATCGTGAATGAGATCATGACCTGAGCCTAAATCAGGAGTCGGATGCCTAACCAACTGAGCCACACAGGTGCCACAGCCAGCCAGGTGCCACCCAGGCGTACATTAAAATAATATATGATTTTAAATGGACACATTCGAAAAATATTATGATGGAAGAAACAAATCAATGCCAGTGGGCTGAATACAGGAGATGAAAAAGAAAGATATTCAAAGATGAGAAGGTGTCTAGCCCATTGACACATATTTCTCTACTTTATGGACCATGGGACACTTTTTTTCCATGAGGAATCTCCGAGGACACTAGTTAGAGAAGTGTGAATGTGGTACCTCTGTTTGGGAGATCACCAAGCACAGCTTTACATTCGAGGTTCCGGTCAGGTGCTCCTGCAAATACATTTGTCAACATTTAATCTAAAAGCTTCCCCAAACTATTTGAGAAAGGAACATGCTTCTTATTTTATCAACTATGCATATACCATGGAACTAGTGTTTTGCAAAACAGACTATGGGAGACACAGGTTTAGATTTTGATCCTGTGCTTTGTTCTGGGTTTTCAGCTTGCTCTAAAGGAGATTCAGATTGACTAACCATAGGGCAATCCCTGAAGATTGCTCTGGAACCTCTCCGAAGGGCAGGTCAGTAACCCGCCATTTCCTTTTGTTCTGTGGCAAGTCTTCATCGGGCCCGCCCCACAACAGGTTCTAGATCTTCAGCACGTGTCCTTCTGGATTTCTTTAAGATTCTAGTCGAACATAAAACACCGGGAATCTCAAAGTTTGCTTCTTTGTGGGGACTTTTTTTTTTTTTACCTCGAGCTTTCCCTCCGTTATCTGAAAGTTATAAAATGTTAACAATGTAACCTGCTTTTCCCTCACGAATTAATATATCTAAATATATTTCTATGTCAACAATATAGTTTTACACCATCATGTTTACGGAATAATTAATATTCCAGTGAGTTAATAAACTATAATTCCTTACAGAAATTTGCAAGACTAACTATTTAGGTTGTTACTATAAACGATACTAAAATGAACATCTGGGAACTAAGTCTTTTATGTTTGCCAATGATTTTTTTTTTTAATCAGCCTCAAAAACACTATAAAAATTTACAGTTCCACACATTATTCATATTTCCAAGCACCATTCTCTCTTGGAGAGAATGACACAAGAAGATTAGTTAGTCTCCACACTCATGACCAAAGAAGGAGAAGGGATGGGACATTTCCTTCTCCTGAGCTGTGTTTGTCATGTATATTTAAGGTACGCTGGAGCCGGTATCCTTGGGGATGGTGATACCAAATGGCCAAAAGGTTGTCATCAAAACCTCCCAGCTTGCTTTCAAAGCACTTTCATATCTTCATTCACTAACTCTTGTCTTCCATTCCCATGTATAGTTCTAGTTGTTTATTTTTGTACCTGGAAAGTGTTTGGAGACAAGGTTATTTTAACCTATCATGATATATTTCTGTGATATCAAATTTCCAAATCATGACATACTTATTTTTTTTAATTTTTTTTAACGTTTTATTTATTTTTGGGACAGAGAGAGAGGATGAACGGGGGAGGGGCAGAGAGAGAGGGAGACACAGAATCGGAAGCAGGCTCCAGGCTCTGAGCCATCAGCCCAGAGCCTGACATGGGGCTCGAACTCACGGACCACGAGATCGTGACCTGAGCTGAAGTCGGACGCTTAACCGACTGAGCCACCCAGGCGCCCCATGACATACTTAATTTTTAAAAGTATTAGTTCTAGCAACAGTGAATCTTGACACTGGTATAATATTGAGAAATTAAGCCAACTCAGAAACCACGGAGTAGTCTCACTTGCCAGATTTTGTTCTGATCTATGGCATAGAATTTAGGCATTAATAATAAGTAATATAAACTAGGCACTTAAAATATGCCAGGCACTCTTTGAGCACTTTGTATGCATTCTCTTCTGTCATTCTCTCAACGGACCCGTGAGATCAGCACCATTGTATCATCATCCCCATTTTATGAATTAGGTAACCAAGGAGTAATGAGGTTAAATAACGTGCCTTAAATCAGGCACTACTAACAGTGGCAGCGATGAGACTCCAATTTTGGTTTTTTGCTCATCTTATTCCCTTCCTTCACCTCCTTTCTGAAGAGATTGATCCAAAAAACTATCAGGTGAGGTAGGCCGATGTGTGTCCCCCAGCCCCCATCTGGAGGAGCCTCAAAGTAGATTATCAGAATCTGAGAAGGGTCTGGGGGTGCCCATAGAGCTGAGCTGGGCCACTCTTCTCCTCAAGGAAACAACTGAAGTCACTGAATGGCATTCACTGGAACATGGGCTGGGCCAGAGGGTCCAAGATAGCTGGACTCCCCTCTCTGGTCCCTTGGGGGTGCGGAGGGTGCCTGGAAGACTGGGTTCAGCTAGGACTAGCAACAGAAGTGTCTACTAAGCCTCTCGAGCTGGGCAGTTACAGGACAGTCAGACATGGCAGCTGGGTTTCCCCACAGTGCATATCCCTAGAACATGAGGAAGAAGCTGAATGGTCTTTTATGACCCAGCCTTAAGAGTCCTCTAGGTGTCAGTTCTGTTGTATTTTGTTTGAAGCAGCCATGAGCCCACTCGGATCCAAGGGGGAGGACGGAGACACCACTTCTCGATGGGAGCAAGGTCACAAACTTGCAGGCTGTTTTGTAAAATGTCACATCCTCTAACTGATCTCGCTGCTTTCATTCCTGCCTGTCAACAGTTTGCTCACCACACAGCAGCATTTTAAAATGTGAATCGTGTCATGTTACTTCCTGTTTCTACCTTCTCGGTTGATAATAGCGTTCAATTGCCCTTCTCTCCAGCTCCTTCCGGTGCCTTGCTCGGTGGGCTCCAACTCTTTCCTTTTCTCAAATGCACTGCTCTCTCTCTCGTCTCGGGACACTTGGCGTGCTGCTCCCAATGTCCGGGGTATGCTATACTCAGTTCCCCACTAGGCTAATTCTGATTCTTCAGATCCCGCTGAAAAGACATTTCCTCAGCTAGAACTTCCTGACACTGTCTCTCCCCCCTTCACCCCTTCCCCCCACCGCCCAGTCTAATTCAATTTCCCTCCCTGTTCTCTTCCTACAACTCCTTCTTTTCCTCTGTATACACTCACCACAACTGTAACTGTATTTGCCTGCATACCTGCTTGTTGAATGTCTAGCTCCTTCCTTATATTGGAAGGCAGATTAGATTAGATTTGGGGCCAATGCTCTCAGCACCACCAGAAAAGCATCAAGTTAGGAGAGGGCCTAACATAAACACAAATATTTATTTTAGAGGTGAAATTCATAGAACACAAAATCGACCATTTTAAAGTGACCATTCAGTGGCGTTCAGTGCATCCACAGTTGTACAACCACCACCTCTATCTAGTTCCAAAACGTTTCCATCATCCCAAAGGAAATCTTGTACCCATTAGGCACTAGTTATTATTTTACCCCTCTGTGCTAGCCTCTGGCAACTGCCAATCTAAATTCTCTTGTTAAGAATTGATCTGTTCTGAATACTCTGTATAACTGCAGTCATACAACAGGTGACATTTTGTGTCGGGCTTCTTTTAACTTAGTGTAATTTTTTAAAGTTTATTTATTTATTTACTGAGAGAGAGAGGGAGGGAGAGGGAGAGAGAAGCCCAGGCAGGCTCCACACTGTCAGCTGGCTCTGGTGCAGGGCTCAATCTTGCAAACCGTGTGATCATGACCTGAGCTGAAATCGAGTCATATGTTTGACTGAGCTCAGGCACCCTTGGTGTAATGTTTTCAAGGTTTGTCTGTGCTATAGCATGTATCAGTATTTCACTCTTCTTTATGGCTTAAATATATATCAGATATACATAAGAGACATGGGTCTTCAGTTGTTTCTGGTGGTGTCTTCATCTGGCTTTGGTACCAGGAAAAGACTGGCCTCATAAAATGAGTTGGGAAGTGCTCCTTCATCGTCTACTTTTTGTAAGAATTTGAGGACTGGTGTTAATCCTTTAAATGACTGATAGAATTCACCAGTGAAGCCATCTGGTCCTGGACTTTTCTTTATAGGGAGTTTTTTTTTGTTTTTGGTTTTTTTAATTAAAGATTCAATCCCTGGGGTGCCTGGGTGGCTCAGGAGGTTGAGCGTCCGACTTCAGCTCAGGTCATGATCTTCCAGTTCCTGAGTTCGAGCCCTGCATCGGGCTCTGTGCTGACAGCTCAGAGCCTGGAGCCTGCTTCGG
The DNA here is from genome assembly GCF_018350195.1 of Panthera tigris. Classification (NCBI taxonomy): domain Eukaryota; kingdom Metazoa; phylum Chordata; class Mammalia; order Carnivora; family Felidae; genus Panthera; species Panthera tigris. Next base: position 101,982,341 of record NC_056664.1, read on the forward strand.
ATTCTGTGTGTGTGTCTCTCTCTCTGTCCCAACCCACTTGCATTCTGTCTCTCAAAAATAAATAAACACTAAAAAAATTTTTAAAAAATATTCAATCCCTTTACTTATAACAGGTCTATTGAGATTTTTCTTTTTTTGAGTCAGCTTTGATAATTTGTGTATTTCTAAGAATTTCTCCATGTCATCTAAGTTATCAAATTGTTGGCACACAATTCTTCATAGTATTCTCTTGAATACCTTTATTTCTGTAAGTTTGGTAGTAATGTCTCCACTTCCATTGCTGATTTTAGTTAATTTATGTATCCTGCTTTTCTTAGCTTAAAATAAAAGTTTGTCAATTTTAGTGATCTCTCCAAATAATTTCCCAAATTTGATTAAATATATCTACAAACCCATGAAGCTCAACGAACTCAAGAATTATGAGTTCACGTAATGCCTGGCTGGCTCACTTGGTGGAGTGTGTAACTCTTGATCTTGGGGTTGTGTGTTTGAGCCCTATGTTGGGTGTAGAGATTACTTAAAAATCAAATCTTAAAAAAAAGAAAAAGAATTATGAGTTCACAAAGAGACCTATACTCAGTAGAATCTCACAGTTTGGTATGAAGGCTCATTTTCTCAATATGTCATCTCATCTTCTATGTCTCTGAGCCCAGAACCAATCTGGCTCAATTTCTGCAGAAGGCAAATCTCTCCTAATTGGGGCGGAAGGGTGTCTGCCAGGCTTCTCAGGGTAGGGAATGGTATTTAGGGATCTAATCGCTCCTCTTAAAGACATCAGCCAGTCTTCCCATTTTCACCTCCCATCAGCACTGCAGCCTTTAGTGAGGCATCCCGTTCTAAGCCTTTTCCAAGTTCTGGCAGGAAACTGACTGGTTCCTGACTTTTTATCATTGCAAGAGTAAGTTCCAGTTACCACCTGACTATGACTTTACAAAATGATCACTTCCCTTTCATGCTATTGTATCCTCTTACATTCTCCTTCTGGATTTATTTTTGCTTCTTGTTAATATACTCATACAGCTTTGGGAAGAACCAGAGATAAAGTCGTTTCTCATTTCATCTTTGTATCTATCTGAAATTGAGATCATCCTCATTTTGTAGATGATGAAACTGAGGCTCAGAGAGTTTAGGAAACTTGTCCAAAGTCACAAAGATAGCAAATGGTGGAGCCCAGTTTCAGTGGCCCTTAGACTACCTTATATAGCTTCCCTAAGCATAGACACAGTTTGCTCCAATGCCATCTGGCTTCAGCAAGTGTCTCAAACAAGTGTTGTTTTAGAGTTCCCTATGTTGTCTGGAGTAAAACTCAACATTCAGTAAGTTTATCCTCCTAGTGCTCATACCCCGAGACTAGACAGCTTCATTATTTTTACCTTCACTTGCACTCGATACCCCTAGTCACAGGAATTCTGTCAGGCAATTACCAGCAAAGGGTCAAAAGGCAGCAAAGAGGACATCAATTGGTGGTGCCAGTGGCTGAGAGACATGTTAGGTAGTTGTGCAGAAAGAAAAAAAAAAAGGATTTACTTCTAAGGGCAAGGCAGAAGTGACCCAAGCCTAGCCAAGCTAAGTCCACAGAGAGAAGGGTTGAGAATTTACTTCTCCGTTGCACACAACAGCTAACACCAAAGAGTCCTTTGGAAAGAGGAATAGACCAGTTATCAGTTTGCCTCTCGGCTGCAAACGCATCTTCCATTGCCTGCACCGCGGCGTGGGAGTTCGATCTTTTAACTGTTTCTGTTTTGCCAGCTGCCACGATATTAAGCTGTCAGTAGAGGGTGCCAGAGGGTGAAGTGGCTCCTCCGGTCGTGGTGTGCTCTTAGCAGGTCGCCGTAGGTCCACGGCTTCCCTGGCACCTACTGCCTGGAGCATGGGCAGCTTCCCTAGCTCTTGGCCCCACTGTAGGGTGATCGGCAGCGTCCAGCAGCCGGGGTCTCACCTGTACCCCCATCAGGCAGCTCAAGCAGTTTCATGGCTGAGTCCCTTTCACAAGACACCTTTCTAGGAGTAGCTTTCCCCAGCCCCCTGGAGACAGGATTTCAGGCAGGGGTTAGAGGGTGGATTGCCAGCAAGTTCCACCAATGCGGTCCCCCAGTGACTTCTGTGCCATCCAGTGAGCCATCAGTGTGCCCTCTCCAGAAGCTTGGGTGGGGGAGTTGGGCTCTTCTTTGGGTACGCTCACAGCCCTAGGGGTAGTGGCTGCTCCTTACATGTTATTCCTGTGGTTTTTAAAAATTTATTCTCTTCATTTTTACTAGGCAATCCCTCAATACTCTAATCCTATTATAATTAATGATTGTTATTAAAATTTCACATTCACATTACAGTACGGTTTCTCTTTCCTGATTTGACTCTGACGCAGGGAAACTCTGGTCTCTATGACCTTTATAGTTTTCCAATAGCACTTCTTGGTATAATGAACTGATTTAAAATTTTAAAAATGAATCTCTATGGGCAAATGTTTAGCTATGAGGAAAATATTGACAGTAAAAATAATTTCTAATATATCATATTCAACAACCAAGAAATATATTGCATGCTTATGCATAAAGACATGAAGGCTCGCTCTGTTGACTTTGGGCTTTAAACATCTCACAGCACAGGAACGGCAAAAGCATTTCATCTTTAATGGCAACTCTGATTCATTGTAGGGTTTTTCTGTGTGGAGAATTTTAAGGCCAGCAAAGTACTTATCAGTTTGTGATATCTGCCATAGGTAACAGAGAGGACATGGTGGAAAAGCATGGTTATTTGCCAGCTGTTACCTACCCAGGTTTACAGATGAGTAAACTGAGGCATAGACAATTGAAGTGACTTGGCCAAAGCAGAACTATACAATGCAAAGGCTGGGACTAACTTCATATTTATGATTTCCAGGCCACGGCTCTTTGTCTGTTGCTACTCTACGTGATGATGGTGTTTTGAGGAAGTCGGGTAAGAAGCCCAAGCAAGTTTAAGATAAGGCTGCTTACCTTACATAACCATTAGGGTCCAGCATGTGTATATGGGAAATCAGATTTATGCCCACCATGGTCATAAATCGATCTGAAGTAAATGAGCTTATAGAGTTTTCTGCTTAACTCTAGAAATAGGATGATAAAAGAGCTTTACTATGTGCTTAAAGATTTATGTTAATTTGATTTTAAAACAGATTTTGAAAGGGTATTCACCATTTAAGGGAATAGCATAGAAATTATACCTAAGTTTATTACATGTAAACATTAAACTACACAAATAAATGCGTCTGAAAAGAGTATCTCCTTTCAGTGCACCAAAAAGAAGTTTCTTTTGCATTTGGTTGATAGGGAGCATTATAGCCAATGATGGTTTGGACTGTGGATCATAGAGAAAATCTTTTCCTGAAAAATACTGTATGTCCACTGCAGGCAGATCCTATGGAAATGAGAAATCCAGCCCATTTAGAAGAGTCTAACTTCTGAAATGCTGAGATTAGTGCTCCCATTCTTGCATCTGGAAGGCTCGTACCCACCCCTGGAGCACACAAGGGTGCCCTCAAGCATGTCGATCTCACCTGAAATCTGGTCAAAGGCAACAGAGTTTGAACTTTCCTGCTATCCTGCAGAATAATGAGATTTTTCAAGTGTTTTTCCCATTGAAAGACATAGTACAAGTGCAGGTGAAAAAGGCAAAAGGAGAAATTCTTGTCCCTTCAACTCAAACATTCAGCTTATTGGTTGCCAGACCATGATGACCTTTTGTTGGTATCGTTAAGCAGACGCAATTGTGATAATGTTTTCTCTTTTAACTTAGGAATGCCTGTCTATACTTGCCTGCTCATTGAAGTTTTACCTGTACATCAGCCTAGTGAGTATAGACCGCATGACTGGAGGTCACCCTTGAAATGTTGATTTCTGAAGAAACAAAAAAAAGTAATTTGTTGGACGATACACAAGAGAAGCTGGAAGCGTCACAACCCAAAGGGATTAGTTTTAGATTTCAATCATAACTGTTAAACTCACCCCTACACACATACCACTTGTCACAAGGTGAGCCCGCCAAAATTTTTTTTTTTTACCAGTTCAGAGCTCTATCAATAACACAATCTAACTGGGGCGCCTGGGTGGCTCAGTCAGTTGAGCGTCTGACTTCGGCCTGGGTCATAAACTGCTAGTTTGTGAGTTGGAGCCTCACATCAGGCTTGCTGCTCTCAGCGCAGAGCCCGCTTCGGATCCTCTGTCATCTCTCTCTTTGTCCCTCCCTCCCTTGAGCTCTCTCAAAAACAAAAAGTATTTAAAACAAAATAACAGAATCTAACCAAGGAATATGCTCTCCCTTGTCATTTATTCCACTAGAAAATAATTTATTAATAATCCTAATCATGACTCTGTGAAGTGCCAAAGATCAAAGAGGTTAGGTACGTAGCTTAATGACAGAAGTTGTGGAGCAAGAATCCAACGCCCCTGCATATTACCTTCACTGTACTAAGCAACATATCCTAGAAATAAATTACAATTCTCCTGTTTAACTGTATATATTAAATGATTACAACTCCCAGCACAAATAGAAAATTCTTCTTCTTCTCGCATTAATTTATATTCGACTTTTTACTAGAAAAGTCTCAATTTATTACCAGATACACTCTATTTTATTTTATGGATATAAACTCAGGAATTAGTGTTATAATTGTTTTACCTACAGAAAATCCCAACTAAGTACACCAAATTGTAGCTTAATTCAAATAGTATTGAATCCAAGCCTGCATCCAAAAGAACCTGTTAGTGTTACTCTGCTTGTTAAATAGACCAAGTGACTACAGAAGAAAAATATTTAAACAATGGAATATATGCCATCTTGTGGTGAGGTGGGGAAATTGCAGCAATCGTTGAGCAGCTCCTAAATACTGGAACTCTCCTGAGCATTAGTTCTTCGCATTAATATTGCTACTCAAATGACTAGCCAATAACAATGTTTTATTTTGTCCATAATCCATTCACAACAATCTTCCCTGACAGATTATTCTCAAATCAATTGCAACAGCATTAAGATCCTCCTAAATTTGCCAAATCTTACTAGATTGCTTGCTAAACTGAGTTCTCAAAAGATTGCTTCTCTAACCTCCATGACCTAGTAGTTTTAGTAGACACCAGATTGCAACAAAAGGCTCAAATGCAATCCATATGACGTCTGAAGAACACGGGAAGCTTTCAGGCTTTCTCCCTGAAATCATTTTGGCCCCATCTATTACACTTTACCTGACATGTTAACAAAACCAATGGCAGCAAACACTTACTGATCACTGTATTTCTTTTTTCTTCTTTTTTTTTTAAATAGTAATCTCTATACCCACCACGGGGCTTGAACTCATAGCCTTGAGATCAAGTCACATACTCTACCGACTGAGCCAGCCAGAACCCCCTAACAATAGCAGCTAACACTTAACTGAACATTATTCAAACCTTGTGACAACCCTGTGAGGTAGGGATGATTATCACCTTCCTCATTTTAAACTAAAAACGAATGGAAGCACAGAGAAGTTAGTAATGTACACAGGATTATGGTGAAGAAAAAGGGATCTTACACTATTGAAACGTATACTTGTGAGAGCACACAAATTGAAGTTTTCATTTAAACCTTGAAAACCCATGTCATTTATATCACAATAGAAATGCAGTGTTATGAATCTCAGAGAACAGAGAAGCTTCAGCAATATTTTTACTGAAGGCAATGGAAGCAGATGCAAGTACATGACTTCAGTGTAAGAAAACTCTGAAAACTCTCCTATCGACAGGATGCTAAGTAGCTTTGGTAGAAGGGCAGGTTAGTTATATATCATTACATTGTGTTACCAATGCTGACTTGGAACAAGCATTCGCCCATGTCACGAAGAAATGTGAAAAACTAAGAACAAAGCAACATCTGGGGCGCCTGGGTGGCTCAGTCGGTTAAGCGTCCGACTTTGGCTCAGGTCATGATCTCATGGTTCGTGGGTTCGAGCCCCGCATCGGGCTCTGGGCTGACAGCTCAGAGCCTGGAGCCCGTTTCAGATTCTGTGTCTCCCTCTCTCTCTGCCCCTCCCCTGTTCATGCTCTGTCTCTGTCTCAAAAATAAATAAACGTTAAAAAAAAAAATAAACATTAAAAAAATTTTTTTTTTTTAAAAAGAACAAAGCAACATCTTCATTAAAGGACCGTTTCGTTTTGTTTTTCCCTGAGTTGAGGTCTTAGTTGTAAAGTGTCATTAAAAAAAAAAAAAAAAAAAATGATAGTTGATAGCTACTTTACCCTGATCAGGACCACATGATTCTTCCAGATGGTTTATATCTCATCTTAGGCATTGGGGCTTTTAGCCACATGGCACATGTTCCTCCTCCTGGGAAAAAGTAAAACTAAGTCACTACTGTCACAACAAATGGACTGCAAGAATCTGAAAGTCATCTCAAGAATTTGAGACGTGGAAAAGGAAGCTGTAACGCTGTGCAAAATTCCTATCCCTTCGACTGGAAACTATCTTCTTGCATTTTTTAATTACAATTTTTGTGTAATGGTCCAACCTTCAAATCCCCATGGAAGCAGCCGATGCTCCAATGCTCCATTTCATTATCACCTTTCCTAGATATTTTCTTAACACACAAATAAGGTAGTATGTCATGTGATCCACATCTGCCTTTTCCCCCTTAATGGTAGCCCTTGAAGTTTTTTCCATATTCCGTATTTCCGTATTACATATTTGCTATGGCCATATTCTTTCATAACAATCATTCAACTCTGCCTCTACTGAATATTGTCATTTTTAATCTTTTTTTCAAACACTGTTGCATAATGATCTCTGAAAGTCATCTGCACATCAAGTATGTTAAATTTTCCAAAAGTGGAATTTTGAATTAGATTATTTGTAATTTTGTTAAATTAAGCTCAAGGTTATAGTGACTCACACACCCTACTACAATATGACAATTTCCTCAAACTCTTGCCAACACTTTTCAAATTTATGATAGGTTTAAAAAAATCAGGCCAAAAAATATCTTTTTAATATGCATTTCAAAGTGGTTCAGGACCTTTTCATATTTAACAACTATGTGTTATTTCTTTCCCAGTTAACTTCACATCCTTCATGCACTTTAGTCTTTCTCCACTAGCTTTAGATGTTAGCCTTTTGAACGGTGACAAGTTGCGGTTCTACAAACTCCCCCTGCCATGTCTTTTCCTCAACTTAGTTTTATTAGCCTGCAATTTTTTTTCCACCCTTAGTCAAATGTATCAATTGTTTCTTCTACGGTTTGGAGTCAGAAAGCTCTCTACTGCAATTATTTTCTTCTTAAAGTTTCTAGTACTTATGGGCTTCATTTCCGCTTTCCAACTTAAATTTTTCTGGTGGAAGGCATAAAACTTCTTCCATTTGACTATCCATTATCCCACCAAAGCAGTTAACTCTCTCTTCCCTCACCATCTCAAGTATTTTTATCCAGTATTAATTTCCAAATGCATATTATTGACCTTGACATCCTGTTACATTGATCTTTCTCACTATAAGACCAGAACCATGGTTTCTCTGCACTTTTATCTCTAGAATTCTAATTTTCAATTGTAAACGGGGTCTTTGTTCTTTCAGTAGTTCTGTCGTTTGGATGTTGTACCAAGTGACCTGGGCTGAATTTGTTTCATAACTCTCTTGAAGCTTCAATTATATATAAAATGAACTACACTTGCAACAGGGGTAAATCACAATATAAAAAGAACCAAGTTACAGAACACAAACACATTTCCTTACTCCTTTAATGAAGGACTGAGTTCTTTAATATCTAATGTCATACAGGCTTAGATGCTGACAGATTTGCAAGAGTAAAAATATGGGTAAAATATGCATGAACTTCAGACTAGTGGTTACCTCTAAAGAGTGGGAAAAGGGGAATTACATGGCAAAGTGTATAAAGTCTTCAAACTGTATAGAATCTACTTAAAGGGAAAAAAAAAAAAAACACTTGAAGCAAATATGGCAAAAGTGAAAAAACATGTTAAACCTGAATGGGTGCATGGCTGCTCATTACCTAAATCCAGGTGTTCCTGTGAACATCTGAAAGCAGGGGCTTACACAGAAACAAACATGTTTTATCTACCTTCTAGAATTTTAGGATTTTCATCTCAAAACCATCATGTTAGGCCTGGCAAGGTGATTTCACTGGTTTTGACAGGTTCCTAAAATGTATTTTCTCTTGCACATCCTCAAGTACAAACTGCCCACATGTCTGCCTCCTACCACCAGAACGTAAGCGGTGCTGCGGGCATTCTTCCACCATTATGTTCAGTTGCATACCCGAAGCATTAAAATGAATATACTCTATAAACTGAAAGATGAACTAATTCTTTAAATGTTTATTTCCTTGGTTTGGAAACTTAGGTGTAAGAGTGGAACCTGGATGTTACGTAAATGCAGCTTAGACCAGGTTTTGTCTAAATAGGTTTTATTTTAGACAGACTTAATATGAATACAGGAAAATTCTGGTCAGACACAACCATACAATTCCTTGTCTACTTGGTACATAGTGGGGGTTGGTAACAAAGTCACATATTGCTAGTATGGAAGACAGTTTCTTTCTCTGATTATGGTTTTCTTCCAATTCAGAATTTTCATTTTTTCCAATTTTTTGGAATCTTTGGTTCAGCTCAAATATAATTCCTGGATCTTAGTCGCATAGCTTATATTAATTCAGAGATTAAATTATTATAATGAGATGTCAATCTTCACTGACACTGACTGGCCAAAGTATAAAAAACAAGATGGTAGAATTCCTAGCGCATTAATAAATATTTACTGTAAAATACTCTTTCTTGAATAGTAAATGGATGTCCTTGAAGCTGTTATCAGTTCCTCTAGTGTATTCTAATTGTACAGAAAGTCATGTTATTTGCCTCTGAAAAAAGATTTCATGTAAGAAACAGACAAAAGGCAATCCAAGTACAATTTTTTAATAAAGATAATTACAAAAGATGGAAAAATCAGCTCAGAAAGGCCAATTACTTCTTTAATAGATCAGTTTTTTGACATAATAACTCACATCAATTTTAAATACTATCACATAAAGCATGGTGGAGAAAGAAATTTTGCTTCATAATTAGAAAACTCACAATAAAACTTGCCAAGAAAAACAAAAACAAAAAAAGCCATTTTGAAAATAAATACAGTCCATGCCAAAGTAGTATAAAATGAAGCCAGAAGTCTTCAAAAAGAAAAAATTTTTCTTCCCGGTATTTTCTCACTCTTTTATGGTTTCTGAAATTGGTGAGACACTCAAATTCAAGGGTTGCTGAGCTGTTCTGATTTGGCTCTGTTAAAAGAGGCAACATAAAATATTAAAGTTCTGGAGGGTCATGCCAAGACACACACACTGATGATGCCTTGAGTCAATTTTTAGAGTACTGACTACCTTAATCTTTCCAGTGATTTTACAATCTATTCAAGTTATCCTATAAAGGCTAGCACAAAATTACATGTGGTCAAATGTATGCTTTCTGATGATAAACACCTCAATTATGATTTTGCCAAACATAACTAAATTATGAATCATGTTATACCAGCCCAGTGTTTAATTTACCCATCTCGGGATGCCTGGGTGGCTCAGTCGGTTAAGTGTCCGACTTCTCAGGTCATGATCTCACGGTTCGTGGAGTTCAAGCCCCGTGTTGGGCTCTGTGCTGACAGCTCAGAGCCTGGAGCCTGCTTCAGATTCTGTGTCTTCCTCTCTCTGCCCCTCCCCAGCTTGCTCTCTGTCTCTTGGTCTCTCTCAAAAATAAATAAACATTAAAAAAAATTTTAAATTTACCCATCTGCCAACACCACACACACACAAAAAGTAATCATGTATACAGAAATAAGAGCACCATGAAAAGATCACATAAAGTTAATAGCAAAAGGTCTCAGATACATTACGTACAATACAAACTGATTTAACGTTCAGTTACACAACATTACTAGTCTTCAGCATTTTTTAAGGCAAGCTACATAAGTAAAAAAGAAACAGATAACACATACACTGATAGTTAAGACGGCATATATTATCTTGTGCACCACCAATACAGAGTAAAATTTAGAACACCTCATTCAACTTACTGATGCTCTCAGTCAAGTTCGGTCCAGCACTTCTCAAAAGAATACACACATAACACACCTAAAGTAAATGTATTTATTATTTTTATAGTATATAGAAATTATTAGATAAAAAACACAATTTACCCTTTGGTATCTGTTTTTTCACCACTACTGTCCTTGGATTTATCTTCTTCCTTAACATCTAAAAACAAAAATTGGGAAGAGATTAAAACTTACTTTAAAATATAAAATGTATACCTTTTAAAATATACCTTTCTTAAAATATAAAAAGCTGTCTTAGGGGCACCTGGGTGGCTCAGCTGTTTTAGTGTTCAACTTTGGCTCAGGTCATGTCTCACAGTTTGAGATCCCACATCGGGCTTGCTGCAGTCAAGACTGTCCGTGCAGAGCCAACTTCGGATCCTCTGTCTCCTCTCTCTTCCCCTCCCTCACTTGGGCTCTCCCCCAAAATAAACAAATATTTAAAAAAATAAAAAAAAAAGCTGTCCTATACAGTTTTACTATTCATGAATTCAATAACCATACAAGCTTTGTTAGGTGCTGTGCTAAATGAGAGAGGTTCAAGGAGTTAATGTCACATAGACCCTGCCCTCTGAAGTTGTTTTCCTTGCACCACAGTATTACAGCTGAGATATGCACTGTGGAGAAGTTCAGCCTACAGACATGAGCACAGCAGCACTGAGGGAGGTTGGGAAAAACTACCACAAAGAAGTGACCTTTGAAGAGATGCCCTCAGAATTAAAGAAGATGTGGCACTTGGCAATGAGAAGGAATGAAATCCTGTCATATGCAACAACGTGGATGGAACTAAAAGGCATTACGCTGAGTGAAATAAGTCAGAGAAGGACAGATATCATATGTTTTCACTCATATGTGGATCTTGAGTAACTTAACAGAAGACCCTGGGGGAAGGGAAGGGGGAAAAAATAGTTACAAACAGAGAGGGAGGGAAGCAAACCACAGGAGACTCTTAAATACAGAGAACAAACTGAGGGTGGATGGGGGGTGGGGGAGAAGGGAAAATGGGTGATGGGCATTGAGGGCACTTGTTGGGATGAGCTCTGGGTGTTGTATGTAAGCCAATTTGATAATAAATTATATTCAAACAATAAAATAAAATGAAAGAAAAGAAAATCTTTAAAAAAAGAATAGAGAACCATCCCATTATATAGCAGTACATACAGATCTTCCTCATTCTTTTTTCTTTTTTTTCCATTAAATTTACTTATTTATTTTGAGGGAGAGAGAGAAAGAGCACATGAGCAGGGGAGGGGCAGAGAGAAAGAGAGAGGGAGAATCCCATGTAGGCTTCATGCTGTCAGCACAGAGCCTAATGTGGGGTTCGAACCATGGGATCATGACCTGAGCCAAAATCAAGAGTTGGACGCTTAACCGACTGAGCCACCCAGGCACCCCAGATCTTCCTCATTCTTATGTACCATAATCCATTTAACTGGTCCTATGTTAATCAATATTTGCTTTTTTCCAAGTATTTTGTTTTATTAATAATTTCATAATAAATAACCTTGTATAGATAAAAAAAAAGAGAGAGAGAGAGAGATGTCTTAAGAATGAATAGCTTTTGGGTGGGAAAAGGGATGAAGTATCTTGAACGGAGGGAAACCTTAAAAGGACTTTGAGGCAAGATGGAATTAGCAGGTTTAGAAGGAAGAAATGAAAGACCACTGGGACTGAAGTATTCTGAGAAGAGAGAATCAGGTAAGATAAACCCAAGACACAACAGAGGCTAAATCTTACTGCTTATTCACTTTAACTCTCACTGTTTAAGTACTGAAACTCTACCATTTTAATAAAAATCAATAAAATAGTAACATTACCACTACAAACTCAAGACTACTAAAACAAATTAGCCTAAATGTGAATTTCTTCTTTAAAGAAGCATATGAGCCAAAGTTGTGATATAATGACCTAATAATAAAGATACAGCGATTATACACATCATCACTAAGCATTCTACATACACATTTCAGGAAACTGGTCTGCCTTACAATACAAACATGTGTGTGACAATAAGGATGACATTTCTTTCAACTTCTGGCTTAATTTTGGATATGTAAACTTAATAATTCAAATTGCTAAAATGGAACTGGGAAAGGGAGGAGGAAAAAGAAATGGCCCCCACTTTAGAGGTTTTGATTATAGATTTTTAAAAATGTTTTCTATGGTAATATTTCTTTATGTGTAGGACAAGGGATTTTAACAATTGGAAGGTCTTACAAGAAGAGCCCCACCACAAAAGAATTTTTTTTTTAAGTTATCATTATCAGCAACAAAAGTTTTGAGGAGCTAAATACTAAGAGATTAATCCACTACCAGGCTACTAAGCCAGAGCAAAAGGTACTCTCTTTTTAGCTAAAAAGGCAATTAAAGACAAGCAGCACTCTAGTAAATGTGTTTTCCCGTTTGGAAAACAAACAAACAAAAAGCACAAAAAAGATAAAGATTTTAAAATGAGAAGAAACTTCAAAAATGACAAGAATATATAACAGTGAGAGACATGAAAAATACTAGAACAATCCTACAGCTAAAGCAAAGTCCTCCTTACCTCAAAAATAGATGGAATTTCTGGATGTCAATCAGTACATAAGAGCAGACTGGAGCCATCATTGTGATACATTGCAAAGTTAAAATTATAAAATGGTAGAGAACGGTAGCCTACAGAGGAGTGAATCATGAGTAAAAGAACAGAACTAAAAGTGTCAGATATGCTGTGGAATCCTAACCTCTCTAGTAAAAAAGAAAAAAGAACACGATAGCCAGCTTATTCATGTAACTTCGATATAATAGATAAAAGGAAAAGGATGTTGGCCCAGTATCTCTATCAGTTTTCCGCATGCTACAGGGTTAAAATTAACAGCCAGCTAAACTCATGCTCATCACCATTACTTGTATACAGGCATCAGGTATCCAATCAAGAAATGCATCAAGTGTTGAGAGTACAGATATTTAAGATCTGGTGTTCCCTAGCCTCCGGCAGCCCAATCTAGCAAGGAGATACATAAAATCCTATAACGAGGCACTATAATACAATGTGTTAAACAAAATGACCAAGGTATGTGTAAGTGCTCTGGGAAATCAGATAAAAGATAACCAATTCTGGTAGTAGAATTCACCACTTAGAGCATCATTTTGTCAAAAGACAAGCTACTAACACAGCATTTTTAAAGTTAAAGCATTGAAGTATTATACCTCCTCTCCAACCCAGCTTCCAAATCCCTTCTCTTTCCTCAGAGTTTTTATGTTTTCATTCAACAACTTCTGAGCAAAGTCTATTCTCCTAGCTTTTTCACAATGGTGAAAAACTGGTCTGAAGATAATATGACTCTTCTTTTGTGTTTAATTCCCATCAAGTAAACTTTAGGTAATTAAAGATTATCTTAGAATTTCAGTTCTGCCCACAGACTACAAACGGACCTATAACCACTTGGTCTTCTCACCCAGTCTGTATCATCATAGTGTAATGTTTGCTATTTTATGCCTATGTCAGCAAGAGACAGTAGGTAATAAGGTTTTCTACATTATAGAGCAAATGTGATCAGTAACATCAGCAGAGCCTTAAATAAAAGATTTTAGAGCTAAGCACCATTTACATTGGGAAAAAAAAGTCATCTACCTAGCACACAACCCCTTCTAATACTTACTTGTGTAATGGCCTTCAGGATCTCATAAAAACTGCAGTGAAGCTCATTTTTATTTTTATTTATTTTTTTTTGAAGCTCATTTTTAAAATTTAGAGTTAAAACACCTTTACCAAAAAATAAACCTGACCTGCTTTTTTGTCCTCTGTTTCCTTCTTGTCTTCTTCAATTCTAGCTTTCTTTGCTCCTTTCTTATGATCAGCCACATTTCTACGCCCTCCTTCTCCTTCATCCTCAGAGTCTGAGAATTCTTCATCACAAGCTATCCGTTTGTCAGACGCTCGAACTAATTATACAAAGATTTTAGATAGACAACATTAAAAATATCATTAATACCAAGTACGTTAGAATGTCTACACCACAACAGCATACTATTATGCTATTGCTCTAGCAATCAATAATAAACAGAATGAGAAGCTGCAAAGTCAAACAGAAGGTGCTTAATGTTATTCAATCCATTCTACTTTGGACAATTGGTATTACTAATTAATTCCCAAATACACATAATTAAATTTGACCACTTATGTACAGTCACATGAACTGAAAAGGTTGACACTCAAATCAGGCTTTAAGGCATATGAAAGTAAAACTATGGAAGATGAGCAATGGAAAAAAAGGCCAGTAATAATGGTGTGCTCAGGAAACACGACCCAAAGTGAAGTTCTCAGGCCATTAAACCTTCAGTTTGTAGTGATGTTTTTAACAAATCAGAAAAATGTAACAGAATACACATCAAGGCATTATCTTACTAGAAATTCTCTTGTCTGGATCTTCTCCATCTTCATCTCCGCTGTCTTCATGAACAGCATCTTCTGGAATAGCTTGCATCTGGACGCCAGGTGCATGAGGTAACATGCGTAAATTTTCAAATAAGCGCTGTCTAAATTACACGTACAAATGTATTAGACAAAATTCATTTTCTTTCAAGTTCCTCTTAAATGTAACAGGAAACATTAAGCAAAAATTTCATCTTTATCTGACTTAACCTGTGAGTTAAATTAGTAACACATAAAAGCACTGATACCTCAGACTGTCATTAACCCATTCAATCCTCAAAATTTATAATGTAGGTACTCTTGCATCCCCCATTTCACTGGTGAGAAAATACAAGCCTTCAAGGCAAATGAACCTGCCACATGTCACAAAACTAATGTGTGGCAAAGAAAGAGGACACAAACTCAGGCCAGTGTACTACAATAACCCTCTAAACACTTTGTTCTTAGAAATAAAGCTTTATCAAAATGTTTTCAAAAATGAAAATTTCACTTTCATGTAAGGCAAGGAAGTATACAATTTAGAGAACCTTTGCGATTTAAAAATATTTAATAGAAAATGGAAATATTTTTGAGCTATGAGGTCCATACATTTTCATTATCTCAGGAAAGAAAAAATCAGTAATCTTAAGGTTTCAATGCTTTTGAATAAGACAAAGGAAGTATCTGACATATAAAGCTAAAGATGAAATGTTTACCAAACCAATTCAATGATTTCTTACTTTATCTTTTCCATATATTCGGGAGTATTCTGGTTTGTCATGTTTGAAGGACTAATATGCAGTTTGAAGTCCGGGCCAAAATACTCAAAGTAATCATTATATGGCAATTCTATTAAAAACAATGAAATAAAGTGGCATATTAAAAGTTCAGTTTTCACACAAATCCATGCACAAAATCCAGATTCAAGTTGTGAAATGTTCCCCCAAAAAATATTTAAAAGTGAACACAAAGGGAATTTATTAAGTGACTATTCTATTTACATGGTTTTGGAATCTACTCTAATCATCCATCCATCCATCCATCCATCCATCCATCCATCCATCCATCTGTATATATAAACAGTTCCAACCAATAAAGATATCATAATAAGAATACTTACCATTGGGAATCTCACAATCAAGGGCAACTGCAGTCTCGTATGTCCAACATCGAGCAACATTACGAATTGTGTATCCACCTCCCCCAAGCATCAGTAACGGTAAATTGAAAGTTTTTACAACTTCTACACATTTAGCATGACCTAAGACAAAGAAGATCTGAGTAACATACAAATCTAAATATTTTAGCAGTTTGAAAAGTTTTAAAAAGATAATGAATGCAAAGTTTTACTCAACCAAAATGGCTTTTCTAAGTATTTAAAAAATATGTAAAAATTTCAAGAAATCTCTAGTCTAAAATTTACTTTTCAATCATATGCCTTTCACACAATGATTTTTAAAACACTGGCTACTTTAGCAAGTATCCCTGATAGAAAAGTCAAATATACAACTAAGATTAAAATATGAATATTTTTTATTAACATATGAAAAATTCTGTGATATGAAGATTCTATGTTCTTGTGAGGTTATGCGGGGTGGGGGGAAAGGTTACAATGAAACATACACAATCTAAATTTTCCCTCTAGACTCATACAAATTATGGAAAGCTATATAACAAAGTTTAACTGTGGGTTATCTTCAGGCAGCAATACTATGGATAATTTTTTTAACTTATCTAAGATTATAAAATTAGTCTCTATTAGTATAAGAAATACTTCAACAAACTTCTGTGTGTAGAAATTTGAGGAAAAAGTAAACCCAATATAAAAACAAAGTATTTCTTTGGATACATGTACCAGTTCAATAATCAATTATAAGTTAATTACCAGTAATTTCTTGATATATTACTTAGGTATACAAATCAATCTTTAAAGAAAAAAACCCTTCAATTGTAAAAGAAAACCATGCTTACTGGAGATTATCAGGAAAAATCAAAACAGTGCAAAGGAAAACCTATCTAAAACACCATCATTCAAAGATAGTATTTGAAATATTTCTTTTTTTAAAGTTTACTTTATTGGGGGGAGGGAGAAAGAGAGTGCATGTGTAAGTGGGTGAGGGGCAGAGAGAAAGGGAGAAAAGTCCTCAGTAGGCTCCACACTGTTAGTACAGAACCTGACATCGGGCTTGATCCCATGAACCGTGAGATCATGACCTGAGCTGAAACCAAGAGTCAGATGGATGCTTAACCAACTGAACCACCAGGTGCCCCTTAAACATTTCCCTACAAATTCTGAGTTAATAAGGTTTAATTAGTTTTTTCATGTAATTGTATATTGTGAGCATTTCTAATTAAGTATTCTTCAATAGTTGCACCATATGATTCATAACCCAATTTCTATTATCACTACTAGAAAAATGAGTGTTTCTTGTAACAGATAAAAATGAATGGCAGAGATCACAATAGTAACAACATAAAGGAGGGCAGAAAGGAGATGGACAAGAGGTGACTAATAGACTTAAGAAATACAAATTGAAGTTGGCAGTGCAGAAAGCTTAGAATCAAGTTTAAGATTTGGGATTGCAAATATCCTTATGCTTTATACCAGGGAAATTGTAACAGTTGGCTGAAATGTACATTAATGTAAGAGTAAAACACTATAGTTTATGATTATGAATGCTATTACTTTTCAGTATGAAGGCATTAAAGCATTTTCAAACAGCTAAGACAGGAAAATGGTCTGTTAATACCCATTTTGTACTAATATTAGGTAGATCATTTTTAAAAGAACATGTCCATTTTGAGGCCAACATATGGTTATCAACACAGTAAGTCCAACATATGAAACTATTATTTGGCCACTGCTGACCTACCAAGAAAAAGGGCAATCAAGTTTGTATGGTTCAACCTAATAAAAGCAAAATAGATTATACCATAATTCTAAAGCTAACTGGTATAGAAGCAATCGTAACATTAAGTAAAATAGCCTTTAATATCTGGATTTAGTTATTTAATTCCATTTAAGCCAACAGTAATTCTGGAAAAGCTCTATTGAGAATTCTTCACATCTTACGAAGGAATTCAAAGCATCCATTTGTTACCTAAAAGTTCAAAAGGAAAACAACTACAAAATCATGTACAATAGTCATCATTATTGATCCCCATATAACAAATTTTAAGACCTTATTAAATAAAGTTTCAGATTTATTCTTAAACTCTAGAGTTAATTCCATGATGGTGATCTTTTACTTTGGTCTGGACTTCTATCACAAGTTAATTTCAACACTTGATCAAATTTAAATTTCTGGTGTAGTACTAATCTCCCACATCTTTTCTCATTTCTCAGAAAGCTACTTGAGAATGTGCGCCACCCAAATGAGACAAAAGTGAGGAGGAAGACCGAGGAAAGAGCCATAGGGGAGGGGAGGCACACAAGAGAAGCAAAGAGCTCTTTGTTCTACCATATCTATAGGGGATACTCAACCAAACAGTAACAGATCAGAAGGCTATTCTTCAAGAAGGTAAAAATGATGGAATATTTGATGCATCTGAACATTTGAAGCTATTTAGACACTGGCAGTTTAATAATGAGTAAAGAGAAAGCTAAGTAATTGAAAAACTGGGCAAGAAAAACAAGTTATGCAAAAAAGAAAAATCTGGTAACTGAAAAGTGCTTTAACATTAATGACACTGTAAACACTGAATGCCACAACCAAAATTCTAGTATACATACCCAGATTTAAATTGTAAAAATGAAGACACTGGAAGGGTGTGTGCATGTGTTGGGGACAAAGTGGTGAAAAAGAGCTAAATCCCTCTTCTTCCATGATAGGAAGTGAATACGCAAAGCTAAAATAGAAAGTAACAAAATTTGCATGTTATATTTCTAGAAAGATAAAAACCAGGGGTGCCTGGGTGGCTCAGTCGGTTGAGCGTCTTGACTCTTGACTTCGGCTCAGGGCACGATCTTGTTTATGGGATGGAGCCCCCTCGGGCTGTGTTGGGGGCACAGAGCCTGCTTGGGGTCCTCCCTCTCCCTCACTCCCTGCATCCCCGCTGTGCACACACACACGTGTGCCCTCTCTTTCTCTCTCAAAATACACATAAACTTAAAAGAAAAAATAAAAGATAAACACCAAAGAGAGGAACCAAAAACACTGAAAATGGCTGCTTTGGTTGAGACTGCAAGAAACTTTATAGAAGTATTCACTGATGAATGTATCAACAAAAGAAAACCTAATTTACTGAAACAAGATTAATTATAGTTAATGCATACATACATTCAACAAAACCCATGAAAATTACAGAGCATGTAGCTCTGTGTAAAAATTGTAATGAAAACTAGTATGGGAAGTTCTTGGAAGAAAAAAAAATTCTCCTGGGACTATCATCCATTAAATTGCTTACCTTTGACTGTCAAATTGAAGCAACCAAGCCTATCACCAGATAGTGAGTCAGCACCACACTGTAGCACCACAGCACTAGGTTGATACATTTCCATCACTTTCGAGATAATCTATGAAGATAACCAAAGTTATTATCTCTAAAAATACTTTTTAAATTCCATTTTGATTTTATGTTTTTTTTAAAGATTTTATTAAGTATCTTTATACCCATCATGGGGCTCGAACTCTTAACTCCAAGATCAAGAGTTACAGGCCCTAACTGTGCCAGCAAGGTGCCTCTCCATTTTGATTTTGAAATAGTAATACTTACAGGCTTAAAAATCTGCCCATAGGACTCATCATCTATACCATCTCTCATTGGAAAATTGACAGCATAGTATTTGCCTTTTCCAGCACCAATATCCTAAAATATATAATTAAACAGCTCTTAGGGAGTATTTCATAGTGAAAATATTTGACATGTTTATTAAAATATTTTTCTGCAAGATTGTAAAAACAGGTAACAATATCCAATTCTGAATTCAGCTTTTAGGTTAAGAAAGGAAATAATACAGAAGAAGTACATATTCCAATATTAATGGATTGCATTATTAGGCTGAAAAGAATGAGTTCCAATTAATCTGAAATGGTTATCTTGGGAGAACAGAAATTGAACATAAACAATTAAAGGCAATATTACAGGAGACCAAGAAATAATCATCAACAGAATATGTAAGACAACATTATGAATAAAGCTACAGAAAATAAATATTCTGGGCAGAAAAACCCTGCAGAACAATTGTCTCTATAATGCAGAATCCTCCTTGTGGCTCATAATCTGGTGTAAGTTTATTTATGATGAAAGATAAGCCCTGACTGTCCTGATGTCTTGACAACTGCAGACTAAAGCACCAAAATCTGCTCTTTAATTGCGCTTGAAGTAAATGTTTCTACTTGTTGAATAAATACCACTCTAGGCATTAATACCTTCCAAATGAAGCAAAAGAAACAGAGAGCTGGGTTCAGCAATGTAGACACACTTAGGATACACACACACACACACACACACACACAACATATACTTATTTGTATAAATAAGTATTTGAAATACTCATTTCACGCATAGATGCGTGAGTGTAAATGTACCTCTGCATGTGCACACATATATGTTCCTTGAAGAAACAGTACAGTATAAAAAATTGCTACAAAATACTTCTTTACCTGCCACACCAAAGGATTAGGGGTGACTGATAATCAGGTGTTTTAAATTATGATACAATATACTTGAATCCTTAGGATTACTAACACTTGTGTGTAAATTCTCCCCTGATCTCTCATATAATAATCTGAGCTTGATTCATTTTAAAAAAGCATAGTTTATCCTTCAGTATTAGAGTTATTATGAGCCAACTTCCAACGAAGACAAGTAGTGGGATTACACATCTCCTCCCAAACAAATTTTTCTTAAGAACTCTAAATGTTTATATGTAACTAAATGCAAACCATACAGATGTGGATAAACTAAAAGCACTGTGAATTCCTAAACTCCTTCATTAAAAACCAAATTCCTGGAATATATCTTGACACCGAGATTTCAGAATACAGAAAGTTGGTCAGCACTTCTCACTCCAGCCAAAGGCTGGCAACTCAGAGCTGCTCCCCTTGTAGCACCAGGCTATATCCCTTCCATTTCTAATTCCTCAACTACTACTGTATCATACCTTTTTCTTCTACTTATGCTCCTGATCTAATAAATGCATACAATTCTGAACAATGATCAACGCTCAAAGTATCCTTCTTTTCTAATTTAGAATAAATTGTCACGAAGGAAAAGGAATGTTCATCAAATTAACATCTAAAGATACACACAAGTTTTATGAAACTCCAAATATAACAACATATATGATTGATCTTGAGTTCCTTGCAAAATTTTGGGGATACCTTTTATAATAACTAAAGGGAAAAATATTATGAGGCTATTTCACATAGTGTGTGCAAAATCTTAAGTGAGTAGAAGATATTCAAAGTCATACTGAAATCTTTTAAAAACATTCATTCTCCAATATTTTCCACCAACTTCAATCATAAGAATACTGTCAGAAATTAAAACACAGGCTGACTTTTGCCATATCTGAGATTAATTAGGACCATACTGAAAAGAGACTTTAATTTTTTTAAACTTAAACTTAGGAAGGCTTTTGCTGAATTTCTAGTGCAGTGGTTGTAGGCAAAGGAATTCTAGTGATTTAGAGCAGTGCAGCACAGAATCTGAATTTCTGAGGCCTGACAATATGTTCCCAGGAGACACTGATACTGCCAGTTTAAGGGTCATACTGAGAATCACTAGTATGTAAGTTAAGACCAAGTGAGGAAAGACACTGAACGAGCTAACAGGCAAGAAAGTGAAAATGTAAATTTTCAATTTTAAAAGCCACATAATTTAAACAGAAATAAACCACTGATGCTCTACCTATTTATAAGATTTCACCATCACAACTCTTACTGAAAGAGCACCACCTTGTGGTCAAATAAAGAAAACTCACATATTTGAAAAACATGGTTGCTAAAATAAACTCCATACCACAGATATGAAAAATAATCTTAATAAAATAATTTAGAACTAATGTTGAATGCCATGCTAAGAGAAATTTCCTATATAATCCAGGCTGAATTAAAAACAGCTATTTAAATTTTTTAATAAATTTCAACATGCATATAGTTTGGTTCAAGAAAAACTAGTGTAGAAAAAGAAAAAAAAAAAAACTTCAGGAACTTTGTAGAAACAAGATTTGACCACTGGTTTTTACATTCATTAAAGACCACCAAATGGAAGAAGATAACAGAAATATAAAAGAAATAGTTGCATTTAATTTAACAGGCAGGCAGGATAAGCTATGGTATTCTTTCCCCAAAGGAAAAAGAGATTAAAATTAGACCTATTAAATCAAGACTAACCATAAAAAGAACAGTACAAGAATCTAAAAAAGATTTTATTGTTTTCTTATTTTCTTCCACCAGTCTTTACAATCAAAGACAATGTTGACTACTATCAAGTAGGTTTTGAAGATTCAAATGAACATCAATCAAGAAGACTGCTTAGTGCTTCAGGGATGTTCAAAAACAATTATTCAATCAAAGAAAGTGACCGAGCCAAAGGAAGTCCTCTCAGAATTTTTGTATAGTCAACGAAAGTGAATTCTAGCATATGTTAGATAACATATAAAAAATGACTCTATTCTGCACACAAATTTCAAATTAATGACTCAAGAACAATATTAGTTTAGATATATAATTATTAGCTTCCTCAGTTTTCCTAATATTTATCTCGTAATTATTTATTCAGACCGAATTCAGTCTTACCCGCAAATCTCCTGTTCCGGGAAAGTATTCCCCATACTTATGGAATGATACAGTCATTACACGATCTGTGGTATAAAAAGCTTCTTCGACACCATCACCATGATGGATATCAATATCAATATATAAGACTCTTTGATGATACCTGAAAACAAAGCCGTATGTTTTCAAAGGGTTTTAAGATGGGGAAGAACCACATGGATTCAGAAAACCTATTTTTGAGCTCTTGCATTCCAGAATGTTTAATCCCTTTTCTTACTTTACTTCCAGCTTAAGAGACCATTCATACACCTGAAATTGCAAGTTTGAGCCTTAGATCCTTAAATCTTCTCTTTAGCCCCAATCTAGGTAAGAAAATGTACTTACTCTCTCTGTGAAATCTGTCCTATTCTACAGGTTTTAAAAACATAGCACATGTTCCTATATATTAACAACTGAAGATTATACCATACTTAGAACTGGTACTTTAAAACATCTCTCTAGTACATTTTCAGGGTTATACAACAGTGGTTAGCAATCTACGGTTCATAGTCCAAATTTGGCCAATGGGATCTTTTTTAAAGCTTTAATGTAAGAATAATTTTTACATTTTTAAATGGCTGAAAAATAAAATTAAAACAGGAACAGTTCAGGATATGTGACAATTAAGTGAAATTCAAATTTCAATGTCCATAAATAAAGTGTTACCGAAACATGGCCACGTTTATTTGTTTACATATTGTCTACGGCTTCTTTTGTGCTTCAACTGCAGAATAGAGCAGTTGTGACAGAAACCACATTCGGTACTCGTCACTTCACAGTGCTGATTGGAGCACTGCAAATTGCAGCGATACAGTTATAACTTGAATGCATTTTAAGAGCCATGTGTATCATCATAATGTGACATCTTATTACTAGCACGCACCCAGGTCAAAACAAGAGAAAAGGAAGGTGAACTTTGAATGTCATCCTTTTATGGCACTATAACGTGAGGATTATTCTGTTATTGAGTTTAATGGCAGCACGGTATTTATTACATGATGATACCACAGCTATGTTAAAAGAAAATAATGTAAACTGACATTATCAAACTAAGCACTCTTAGGAATAGTCTCAACTCACAGGAAAGCACCATTCAGCAAAGTTATGAAATAAAAGTAGAATGTCTCATCATAGCAGAATCTCTTCACAAAAATAATAAAGCTGTGAGCAAAGCAAGTTTCTAAGTGGTTCATAAGTGGCTTATCAACTGTCGACTAATTAAATGTTTGATCACATCAGTTAAAGAAATATGTCTAGACAAATTAAGTGAAACTTGTTTAAGAATATAAGCATGTGGGGGGCGCCTGGGTGGCTCAGTCGGTTAAGTGTCCGACTTCAGCTCAGGTCATGATCTCGCGGTCCGTGAGTTTGAGCCCCGTATCAGGCTCTGTGCTAACCGCTCAGAGCCTGGAGCCTGTTTCAGATTCTGTGTCTCCCTCTCTCTCTGACCCTTCCCCGTTCATGCTCTGTCTCTCTCTGTCTCAAAAATAAATAAATGTAAAAAAAAAAAAAAAAATTAAAAAAAAAAAAAAAAAGAATATAAGCATGTGGGCAAGAACTATTACTCAAGGGATGAAGACACAAGAACCAACATCAATAGTAAATTAAAAACCAAGGCAAATAATTTCAAATGGTTTTCCCTGGCTCTCAATGAGCTCACTGAAACATTTTAGTTGTTTATATGAGGAGTCAATTCCAAATTTTACATGACTGAAAAATCAGCTTCTATGAACCGTATGCATGGAATCAACTATAGACAACATTTTCAGTACTGAGAAAAAACTAATTCACTACAATCTCAAGTGGAATCTAAGACATGTTACAACCGATAATGGTTAAAAAAAACCAAAACTTTATAAATTTCCAAATTCTTAAGTACCTCCTCTATAGATACCGCTCTCAAACTGCCATCAAGGGTAACTTTAAAACTGTTCTAGTAATTTAGAGATAATTTTATCCATTAGTAGAGAACAAAGCCCCACTGCACGTAAAACTACACAAACTCATTCAAAAAACAAATTTCTTTTAACACAACGTTTCATATTTTTGCCTTCAAGAGTTAAAACTTACAAAATGTTAGAACATGAACTTCAGGGTCATGTCATTTCTCATTAGTTGAAACTATAACCCAAATCTAAATCGCTACACTACTTCTAGTATTTTTTAAAAGGATATTTAATGGGAATTTTAGATATACATAGGCATTTCTCTTCTCACTAATCCAAGGAATGGGAAAATGTCCTGCATTTCTACAATGGTTTATAAAAAATCCATAGAAGACTCACCATAACTACTTTTAACCTACTTGATATGTTTTTTAAAGCCATAGATTCATATTGTTTTAAACTTTTTTCATAAGAAAAATAACACAAATTAACTTACTTTAGTAACTCAAGGATGGCAAGTACAATATCATTAACATAACAGAATCCTGATGCTTCTGATTTCTTAGCATGATGTAATCCTCCAGCCCAGTTAACAGCCATATCAGTTTGTTGTCGGTTTAACTTCACAGCTCCAGCTAAAAAACCAGACAGGGTAGACTTTGAAAGTGTTTAAAATAAAAAACAGTAGAACTAGACAAAAGCCCTATATAGAATATGCCATGTATAAAAGAACTTAAAATTACAAAAATATAAGGATCATTGTCTAGGGCACAAACAGCAATTTTTTCTTAGATAAATATATATATTTTTTAAGTTTATTTATTTTTGACAGAGACAAAGTGCAAGCATGAGCTGGGGAGGGGCAGAAAGAGAGAGGAAGACACAGAATCCGAAGCAGGCTCCAGGCTCCAAGGTGTCAGCACAGAGCCTGACGGGGGGCTCAAACTCACAAACTGTGAGATCATGACCTAGGCCAAAGTCAGATGCTTAACCGACTGAGCCACCCAGGCGCCCCTCCTTAGATAAATATTATCCTATAGCTGTGATCTGATTAAATAAGGGTATATATGGAAATTGGTAACTAGCGAGGCAGAAGAGAGAAATCTCTAAGTGAAAATATAATAGCAGTAAGAAACTGAAAACTTCAAATCATTATGACCATAAAACATGGGGAATTCATTGACTGATTTTTAAAGAAAGAAGTAACTACCTTTACTTATTTTTTTTTCAAAGTAAGCTCTACGCCCAATGTGGGGCTTGAATTCATGATTCCTAGATCAAGAGTCACATGCTCTACCCAATGGGTCAGCCAGGTGCCCCAAACACAGGGGTTTTTAAAGACAACTGTACTCTACCATAAACATACAGATTACTTTTTTGTTATTAAAATCCACTACCATTAAAACTTTTGCTCTAAACAAATAACCCAAAAGATACATACTAAGTTTAAGTCATTTTTTTTTTAAGTTTGAGAGAGCGAGCACAAGCAGGTGAGGGGGAAAAAGGATCCCAAGCAGGCTCTGTGATGCCAGCACAGAGCCTGACGCAAGGCTTGAACCCACAAACCGTGAGATCTTGACCTGAGCCAAAACCAAGAGTTGGACGCTTAACCAACTGAGCCACCCAGGTGCCCCTAAGCCAATTTTTAAATCTGAATCAGGACACTTACCAACTGAGCCACCAGTTGAGAGCTGACAAAACTCAAAGAGTCCATCAAACACTGGACAATCCTCTCCAACATTAACTGTGAAAGATGGATTTCAGTTACAAGCCCTTCTGTGAATTAATGAAACCTTTTCTTATAAAAACTTTATTTGATGCAATCATAAAACATCTTGGTAGAAAGCTAAAGTTTGTTACTTAAAAATATATCACTTATCCAAGGTAATTAAAGCATTATATGTGAAACACCACCATCAAATCTTACCAGGATTATTTGTAGAACATCTCTACTCTATTACCAAAAAATCAGTAGCAATCAAAATATAAAACGTATTTGATTTAATTAAAACACAGACTTAAATTTAGGCATTTCTCCTCAAATATTCAATTAATCAAGATTCTACAAAATTGAAGCAACTTTAATTCCTTTATAATTTACTCTCTCTACAATTCCTTACATGCACAGACTATCCATAACTTTGAACTATATTTTAGCGAGTACTAAAAAGATAAAGCAGCAGGTTGCCTACCCCATCTCAAAGGAGAAGAATTAACTAAGTTCATAACAGCCAGGGTGTAGAAGAAAGGAGTAAATAAAGCACGAGAAAACAACACCTACAGATATGTGACACACTGCAATATATTTAGTTCCTTAGTACAGACAGGATAAAAGGGACATATATGTATATAACCCATTCTCAAGTCTCTCCCCACCTCTCAAATTACAACTTCTTCAAAAGTAAGGGTAATTGTTTTACATAGCTTTGTATATATATCCTTAATCTAACACTACAATGAATAAATTTTAGTTTCTTACTGCTCAGATATAATCATAATCATAATATAATTCAGTACTATGTATTAATAAATCAATCCTGTTAATTCATCTGTCCCATCTACTCATGACTTTTAATCTTAAGCCTAAATCTCCATCAAAAAAACATGTATAAATAGTATGTTCTATTTACATTACAGCATTTTACTGAATAAATAATCGATAGTAGAAATGTATACAAAGTTCTATAAATGTATGAGATGTCTAACAACTACACTTAATTTAGCATTATTGAAATTGTTCATTAAAAAAAAATCATCACTAAAATTGATTAATAAAAACACTGATAAGAATGAACTCCAGTTAACAAGGTTTAAAAAACTCTGGCAATCATTCTAGGATGACACTTTGCATTACACTTTCAAGCCAACCGATCACTAATAAAATACTTTTTATCTATAAAATGCTTTATAGAAGAAAATCAAAAGTGTCACTAACAATGGGAAGGAACAGATTATATATTACAATCCAGATTAACTAAAGTACACAAAGAAAATGAGATATATATACCAGGCTAAGACCAATCAAAGTATAATTACTTTTTTTAAACAGCAAGGGAACAAAGTCTTCCCACTAATACCCATTCTCCCAAAGTTAACCAAAACAAAGAGCAGAGGAACACCAAATAGCTCTTTGGCAGTTTGGCAAATCAATAGGCTTCAAGTAGAGTTTGCTTTTGTTTTTTACAAAGTAGCTTTAATATTTTTACATTGACTTCTCAAACCAATAATTAAAATAATATTTAGATCAGGCAGAATACCTAGATTTGGATAACTCTAATTATAAGCTTCTAAAAATACTCATTTATACTTATCAATACTAGCATATATTTTTAGCACAGAAACGTACATCTCTGCATCTGCTTACTATACTCAGACATATTATCGGGTCTTATTGAACGTAGAAATTTGATGTACTCATCACTGTGGTATTTTGTCATTTCCTCAGCAGTGGCTTTATGGGGCCTCTGTGAAGAAAACCAAATGTCAGAATTGTGGAATTACAACTGGTTATATCAGAATTATCAAACACAAAATACACAATTTCCCCTAACTGTCCTCTAAAAGAAATTAGGCTGGCCAAAACAAAATAAATTTCAAAGCTAATCCAAATTTATAAATGTGTGTTTTTAGGAAACCGTATCAATTCTGAAGCTAATTTCTACTCCTTTAAAAGCATTAGACAGGTCTGGCCCCAACTATAAATTAATCACTCCTTTTATTTTAGTGGAAATGGCTCAACACTTACCGAATCCATGTTCAGAAACACTTTCTTTCATTTTCCGTCACAAACCTTCTATCATAAACCTGCTCTGCATACAGTGAGAATGAGACTCAATCTCAATTTTAAGTCTTTGTTCAGAATCTCTCTTCCTTTCCTTTGCCTATCTTAATTATCCTTGTGCCCAAGAGCTCAATTTTATTTATGACACACTTCTCCCAGAAGCCCAGAAGGCTTCCAGATAGTCTTATCCAATCCTCTCCTCTAATGTTTATATTTCAAAGAAAATAACTCGTGTATATACATACATATATATATACATATATACATACGTACATACATACATATACACGTATACACACACACACACACACACACACACACACACACACACACACACATATATATATATATACACACACATACATAAACACACCCCCAACACTGTTAACTGCTTCAAGTCTTTCTTTTCTCCCCAGATAGGCAAGAATTGTGTCTTACATTTGTTTATATATACTCCCATCAGTGCAAAAACATTTAAAGCAGTTGTATCTTAAATGTTATTTATATTCTGCACGTCCACTAACACACTGTTCCATATGTCAATTTTCTAGAATTTTCTACATAATTCTTCCGTAATAGTCCCAGGTCAACTCTTCAGCAGCACAGCCAGGGCAACCACTACAGTAACAAAAATATTTAGTATGCTAAACTGAGTTGTTCTCCAGAATGTGAAAAGGTGGGATATGGGAAACTTTTTAAAAGTAGTGGAGGAGCAGGGAAAAGAGAGGCTACAGTTCCCACACTCCCAGTTTTCTCTGAAGAATAAAACAAAAAGGAGTTTGTTTTCTTCCAGACTTTTTCATCTGCTAAATGCCCTCCAAAGGGAGTAATAAAGTTTCAGGGCAGTAGATTAAAAAAATAAAATCACTGCTGAATATTTACCAAAAGGTATACTCACATATATTTCCATTTTTCTATATAAGCCATAATTTAGCAGCAAGTTGTGGGTCATGCGGATTCTATGAGGTTTCATGGGATGACCCTGTCCATAATAATAATTCCCAATATCACCTAAAATAGAAAAACAACATCAACTGAATAATACGAACAAGAGAATCTTCACAATCTAAATTTATGTAGGTTTATCAGTAGCAGGCATTTATCACCCAAATAAGATTTAAAACCTTAAATGATGATTTTGGATTTTTCAACTTTCAAATTATATTAGAAAACCAAGATACTATGTACACGTTTACATGTGATAACTCCATTAGTATATGTTATGCTTATTTATAGATTAAGGCAAGGAAGCTTTCTGATTTTCAGCTTACCAAAATGTCTTATTTAGGATTAGTTCAAATAAAATACTCTGTAATGACTTACAAAAGTGGTTTTTGTTACTTAAATTGATAATTACTTTTCATATTCACTGGCAAGTTCAGATGCCTAATGTAAATTCGCGGAGTTTCACTGTTATTATTTAAAGATTTTACAGCAATTACTTCCTGAATATTTACTGGCATTCCAGAAATCCTTTAGAGTTAGAATTATGTGGGTTAAAACATTCCACATACATCCTTATCACAGTTTATAAGAGAAATTTTTGGTAAATGAAATTTAGATCGTAAATAAAATTTTGCTCTGATGAGACACACATACTCATGACATTTTTTTTAAGGTAGAAAGGGTATTCTGTCTCATTCTTAATGATTAAAAGTTGTAACTGCCAGCCTACCTTTCCATGACATCTTATATACCAACGTTTTAAAACTTATACATAAGGTCTATTTTAAAATGAGCAGGTAACACCAAAACCAGATTTTCATCTATCAAATTTCAATAAAATCAATACTTTTAGGTAAAGACCTAGTGGTTTTATAATAAAAATATTAAGGAAACCTCTAAAAATATACTATTTTTTTAATGTAACAAGCACTTTCTGCAACAGACTGTATTAAATTAGAAATTATTTTAGTATCAATTCTAGTCTTTAAATAAATAATTCCGAAATTTTGTTAGGACAGTCAAGCTGACTTTAATGGCTTGAAGTTAATCACTTCAACATGAGTTTATGTAAAAGCTAGGGATAAAGAATACCATTTCCCTCTCTATCTTCAGGATCAAAAAAATCTTCCAAAATCCTAATATACACATTTGGTTAAAAATTTTTTTTTAATGTTTATTATTTTTGATAGAGACACACACACACAGAGCAAGCAGGGGAGGGGCAGAGAGAGAGAGAGAGACACAGAATTGGAAGTAGGCTCCAGGTTCTGAGGACAGAGCCCAATGGGGGGCTCGATACCACAAATGAGGAGATCATGACCTGAGCTGAAGACGGCCGCTTAACTGAGTCACCCAGGTGCCCCCACCTTTTTTGGTTTAATGTAAACTGAGAACTCAAAAACTTGCATTTCTCTCTTCCATGTACTTGATAATACTCCAGGACAAACATTCCTGTTTTATAATGGGCCTATTTTCATAACATAGCTATTTCTAAATACTACTACTGTTTTATTTTGTTGGTATTGTAACACTAATTTACTTAACTCATTTTCAATACAAACTCTCTTCCGAAAACAACACATACACAGTCATTTAAAGGGAAAGCCACCTTTCTTAAACCAAGAGCCAACAACAAAGCTAAGACAATACAGACAAGTAGCTAAGGAAGACTATGGGGATATGTAACATTCCTCTGCGTATATATATATCACAATTCAGAGGCCATGTATGAAATAAACTACCTTTACAAGGATATACTATGAAGCTCAGTTCTACATGGTTGGCACCACACATACTTCCTTGAAAGCAACCTGGTCTCAAGAAATTGAGGTATGGAAAGCCCGCTAGAATCACAAAGCACCACGTACCCAAATTAATGCAAATTAATGTTACTTCTAAGTTATCACTACCAAGAGACCATGAGAATAAGAATAAAGAAACTCGTCTTCAGAGAACTTCCAAACACTTGGTTAGATTTACTAAGATGAGATGTCTCTAACATCTATTATATTTTAAGACCAAATAACTCTAGTTATAGACATACTGAGAGTCCAATGGAAAGCCACTAATAATCTAATAATAGGAAAGATGCCAATAACCTACAGAAGGGTGACTACAGTAGCAATTTCTCAGCAAGCATGTTTGAAAAAAAAATGATAGCAGCAATGAACATTTATTGAGTGCTTACTAGGAGGTACAATTCTAAGCACTTCACATTATTATCTGTTAATCTTGTCAATTAACCCTATGATGTAGCTATTTATTATTACTATTGTTCCTATAGTGAAGTAATGTGAGATGCAGCTGAGTCCGGTAATATTGCCAAGCTAGAAGAGCTAGAGTCAAATGTGGGCAGAACAACGCAGACCATCTTTAAGCAGTAGCTAGTAGGAGAGCAACGACATTTACAGTCAGTAGAAATGGTAGGGGAAAGCCTGGCTAGGAAAGGATATAATATGGTAAAGGTTTAGGGTCTTCACTAATTTCAAGAAAATGAATATAAGAAACTACCTATCTAATCCATCACTTTTTTACCAATATAGGGTCCTCCAATTTTGTATGAATATACGTAGCTTTCAACAAGTTTTCTCTGCTACAATTTAGGCGCCCCAGACCCATCAAAAATATGTGCCCCCTACCTAAATGACACATGTCCACAAGGGCAACCAAGCCAAAGATAAGTATTAACTGGTTTACCAAGAATTCCCCCAAAATGTAAGGGGTTAATAAAAGAACCATCTCCCAATTCTTTCTGGCGTAATCCCATATCTCAAAATTCTCTCAAGGCTGCTTTGTAGCCATCCACTTTTCAATAAACATAAAATGTCTTTTCTTAGTTTTAAGAACCTACAAATTCCACTCATCTAAGTGGTGAAGTAATGCAACTTGGACATTTTATTTTAACGTTTATTTATTTTTGGGACAGAGAGAGACAGAGCATGAACGGGGGAGGGGCAGAGAGAGAGGGAGACACAGAATCGGAAACAGGCTCCAGGCTCTGAGCCATCAGCCCAGAGCCCGACGCGGGGCTCGAACTCACAAACCGTGAGATCGTGACCTGAGCTGAAGTCGGATGCTTAACCGACCGAGCCACCCAGGTGCCCTGCAATTTGGACGTTTTAAATGTTATCTTGATTTTCATCAAAATACATAAAAATGCTTTACCAATGAAGCAAACATCAGAAAAATTAGCTCAAGGTGGTTCCCTGAACACAAATTTTAATCGTCAACATGAAGAAATCCTCACAAAGAATTCATTTTATCTGCAAAATTTTAGCAACTGTTCACTCTTCAAAAGAAGCTATCAGAACAAAATGGCTACTAAGATCTACACTCTCACCTAAAGTACTTGAGACTAGATGTATTTAAGATTTTTTTTCAGG
The DNA here is from genome assembly GCF_018350195.1 of Panthera tigris. Lineage (NCBI taxonomy): Eukaryota > Metazoa > Chordata > Mammalia > Carnivora > Felidae > Panthera > Panthera tigris. The sequence goes on from NC_056664.1 coordinate 102,014,578, forward strand.
TTTTATAAATGTAGTTGTTACATCTGTTGTATATTATGTGATATCCTGGGATCTACACAGCAGCCTATAATCAAACATTAATACTTCTGCAGCAAAAAAATGTGTGAAGATTCACAATATGCAGAATAATGATTATAAATATTAATTTTTTCATCTTCCACATACTGCTTAGTCCACTATCTTTAACACACTGGCCACTGGCTTCCATAAACTGCTCTCTTGGACTTTACTCCTACCCCATAACCACTCCTCCACCAACCTTTAAGTATCAGGAGCTTCTCAAGTTCATTCATTCACTTAACAAAATCAAGAGACTACCATGTGCCAGGCACTTTTCTAGGTGCTTGGACAAGTCAGTGAACAAGAGGACTGCTCTAAAAATCTTCTTCTCTTAGGAATGAGTCACCTAATAATCTGTTCCATCTAGATAGAAACTTAGGAATCATCCTTTATTCTGTATCACCATTAACCAGTTCCAGCTCCATTTCCAATCCACCAACAAGTTTTTTTTACTCTCAAAACCTCTCTTAAATGTGTCCATTTCTGTCAGCCACAACCATGATATTTTATGTGGACCAACATACATTCAATTCTTGCTTTCAGTCTTCCATTCATCACTCTTTACCATCCTTTTTCCACTTAAAGAGTTCTATTTAGGGGCGCCTGGGTGGCTCAGTCGGTTAAGCGTCCGACTTCGGCTCAGGTCATGATCTCACGGTCCATGGGTTCGAGCCCCGCGTCGGGCTCTGGGCTGACAGCTCAGAGCCTGGAGCCTGTTTCAGATTCTGTATCTCCTTCTCTCTGTGACCCTCCCCCGTTCATGCTCTGTCTCTCTCTGTCTCAAAAATAAAATAAACGTTAAAAAAAAAAATTAAAAAAAAAAAAAGTTCTATTTAAAAACCTTCAGTGGTTTTCTATTCCCTGGACAAAGTTAAAATCTCTTAGTACATGTCTTGCGTGGTCTGGCCCTTTACTACCTTGCCTTGGCATCCCATGGTTCCCCTACATCTTCCCTTTTGTTTAGTGTGCCAAATCCTAACTTACTTGGCCTTTGTAGTTTGCAATGTACTACATAGGAAAACTTTTTTCCTTAATGTTTTTTTTTTTAATGTTTATTTTTTAAAGAGTGGGACAGAGCATGAACAGGGAAGGGCAGAGAGAGAGGGAGACACAGAATCTGAAGCAGGCTTCAGAGCTCAGCACAGAGCCCGATGGGGGGCTCAATACCACAAACCAAGAGATCATGACCTGAGCTGAAGTCAGATGCTTAAGCCACTACCCATGTGTCCTCATAGGAAAACTCTTTTAAAACTGGCCCATTCTCTTCCTTCAGGCCTTCCTTGTCTGAACAGCCTGCAAAGGTCCACACTTAGGTATACAGCTTTTATTTCCTTCTTAGGACTTAAATAATCTTTTGTCTACCTGGCACACAAATATTAAACCCATTTGATATTTCTATGGGCTTTCATAAACAAGTATAAGCCAACTGCTATGGAAATAGAGAGGAACAGGACTTATTAACCAGTACAAATATCCTTATTAAACTTTTAAATCTGATCTCATTCATATTTCAATGCTATTATCATTCTCTAAGAGATTACCAATTCCAACTATCTTCTTAAATACTTATCAACCGAAGCATTTACAAGTTTTTGTTAAGAAAAATAATTACTAATACTTTCTGTTTTGTAAGAGGAAGCCCCCGGCCCACCCTTTTTTTGTAGGAGCCTAAGGAGGTCCACTGTTGCGTCACCAAAGGAAAAAAGAAAAATCTTTTAGGTACCAGGTTTTGACCTCTTCTTGGACATTAAAACCAGTCAATGTGGTAAAGGATAAGGAGTGGACTGGGTCAAACAGGGATACGAATCTATGTTCAAATGTAATATAGACAAAATGCCACTCATTTTACCTGTCTATAACTCAGAATGGTTTTAAGAAGCAAAGAAAATGTTATATGAAAGTGCTCTATCCATAAAAATAAGGTACTGATCATTTATTCATCAATAATTTAAAAAACCTTTAACTTTTATTTACATGATGGAGGCATAGACATAAGCAAAACAGACAAGACTCTGTCCTCACAAAGCTTGTATTCAGTGAGGTGGACAAAATTCAGGTGATATAAACAGCATGAGAGTGTAATAGGGAAAAAGTAATGAGGATTAAGGTAATAGGGAAAAGTCTCATAAGGTGAAATTTTAAAGAAATGAGTAGTAAAGAATAGCTGGGGGAAGAGGACCCAAGTATAAGAAAAACTGTTTTATTTAAGTATTACACAGTACTAGGTCTAAATAGTGATGTGCAATTAGGACTACTGGTATTTATGAACTGCTGCTGTAATTCATTCAGTACTCTGATTTGCTGATAACCTGTTTTAGAAAAAATAATTACCTATTTTACGGATAATATTTATACTACAGCAAAGAACCCATGCCGTTTTATTAAAGGCTATCTATCTAACAAAAGGCTTTGGCACCACTGTTACAAATAAAAGTCTAAAAAAAATCTGTGAATAGTTGGCTGCCAAACAGAATTCTTATGAGTATCCTGGGAGGTGCAATCTTGATAACTTTTATATTCTATCTTTGTATAGTGGTGCATGCTTTTCATTGAACCACTTGTCTCCAAAAATTCTGATGCACACTATCAAGAGGAAAAAACAGAGCACAGAGCACTATACAGACAATTATGTAAATGACATATATATACAACCCTATTATATCACATACATTGTAAAATAGGCACTAAATGTGATTGGCCTAAAGCTTGATTCAAAACAAAGCACATTTAACATTTCTAGATAAAGTGTTATAAATGCATTGTGGGGCACCTGGTTGGCTCAGTGGTTAGGTGTCTGACTCTTGATTTGGCTCAGGTCATGATCTGGCCCACATCTGGCTCTGTAGAAGGGACCCTGCTTGGGATTCTCCCTCTCCCTCTCTCTCTGCCCCACCACTGCTTGCGTGGGCTCTCTCTCACAAGATAAATAAGTAAACTTAAAAAAATAAAATAAATGTGAGTATCACAGACAAGGCCGTTAACACAGCTTGGTTTGCTAATTACATTTAAGTACAGAAATCACATCATTTTAAAGTCAGAAGGGATCTCAGCAACTAGTTATGTCACTTTACATAGTATTGATAATCTTGTAGTACATACAAGAATACCAAGATTTAGAAGGGAGTTTTTGGAAACTTTGGAGGCATGGGTCAACAATTGCTGCAGTTTCCTCAAAGGTTTAAGGATACCTCATCCATCAATGCCTGAAGGTTCACCTGGAACCAGCGTTCCAGCCATCTAAAGGGTATAATACTGAACACTATAAAGCATACAGAGAAAAATACATGTCTTCAAGAAGTCTCTTTCATTTGCTAGATATTCTCTCTGTGTTGCAAAGAGTGTGCCTAATGGTCCCACTAAGCCTAAACATAGGATTCCTATGGTTTAGAATTCGCTTCACTCCTGTCTTCTACTCTCTTTACCAACACATTAAAAGCAGCTAATTTAGGCGAGCAGATTTTTCGTTTCAATCCAATCCATGTTGTATACCTCCAAGTCTCCCCATTCTTTGGTGCAGAAGCTACTTTACCTTTCTCTTTCCTCACAATTAGAAAAAGAAAAATTACCACTACCTTTATAAGCTGACAAAACAGGATTTGGGGGACAATGAAAATGTAAGCTTTTTGAATTAATTGTTCAAAGCTTAGTATATATGCTATCACGTACTAATAATTAGCATAATGATACCCAGCCAACTTAATAGTTTCTCCAAAACATTTTATTAGCTCCCCCCACCCCCGACAAAAATCCAAAGAAAATTCCAAATGAAAGCAACCAAAAATTCCATTCTAAAAATGAGGCAAGAGCCTTAGATTTCCAAAAACTCAGTTACACAACTGGTGTTGGTCATCAGGTAAAGCAGTTGAATGGTATACAGTAAATAAGTGATACTCATGAGACTTGATTATTTCCACTCTACCTATCAAGCCCCGCATCCTGCCCTTGGCATCCCATTCCCTCAGCAAAGGCTCATCACAAATGGACCCAGAAACAAACAGCTGTTCTGAAAACTGCTCCTTAAGTGTACTTCCTGCTTCTACAATTCAAGTCTGATGACAAGAAGTTATAAGCAGCTTCATTAGAGCCTATCACTGTCAATAGCAACTAAGCTGCAGGAAGAGCCTTAGCACTAGTTTCCCCGGCTTTTTAAACCTTAGAAACAATATCATTTTAAAAATTAATTTGCACATACGGTTATTTACTTTCCAATTTGATCAGGGAATGGAGAGCAAGGGCTCTGCCAGTGACTCAAAATATGCATCAATTTTTAAAGACTGATCATTAAGAAATATAGTCCATATTAAAATTAAAATGTACTCCTATCTCTATCCCTCCAGGATGGCATAATTTCAATTTGTATTACACATATATGCAATGCTCTCAAAAAATGTTTTATACCACAGCTGTTAACTACTTAGTACTAGCCATCAAACATCAAACAATTTAGATTTCTTCTGTATGATCTGAAGTTTTCCCCCAAAGACACATTTTATATGGTCATTTTATATGATCAGGCATTAAAAGATTCATCTTTGCTAAATGAAGTAATATGGTATGGCCATTTTCAAATTAAAATCAGCTTCATTCTGAACCAGATCTCTAAGGTCTGGTTCCACCTAAGATTTTGTAATACAAACAATACACCACTTGTAGGAAACAACTTTCAAGATTTGTACTGCTTGAGACACATCAAATAGCAGGTCACGGAGCCTAGCTTCTTTGTTAACTTTTCAAAATCCTTCTGTGGAGAATAATCCAGGAGAAACTATTTGCCGTTAATGTCTTTGTGTAACGTCTCTGCTCAAATTTCAAATGGGAGAACCCCTAAAATTTAAGCTATCTGATTTTCATATTTTACTGTGCCGCAAGCTCAAGCTTACCTGATTATTCAGCACTTTCCGCACGACTCCTCAAAGTTTTCCTACACCCAAACTCCCACCACCTAGTAACAGCTTTCACAAGCAAGATGCCAATGCTCTCCTAAACCTCCAAAGCAGGGTGTATTTCCTGATCGAACAAAGAGCAACAAAGAAGTGGGTGGTAACCGCCTCTCACAGAGGCAAGCCAGGACCCATCGAGTCTGATCCACGAACACAAGCAGTAACAGTTCCACGTCTCCCTAGCACCGTCATATTTCCCGCGAAGACTAACTACCTCAAACTCGAAAAACCCCGATTTTTTTCGAGGAAGTGAAGCCTTTTCGTTTGAATCCTGAGAAAGTGGCGCTGAAAGCACCGGGCGAACAAAGGAGAGGGATGGAGCCCCGGCGAAACGGAGGAGTGAGTGTGCCCCAAGGCGTCCATGGGCCCCCACCCTCAGTAACTACTCGCCAGCCGCGACCCGGTCGAGGGGTCCGGGGTGAAGCTGGAGGCGGAGAAAGGAGCAGACACTGCGGCCAGCCAGAGCCGAAGAGGAAGGGAGGGGCGGGGCGGGAGCGAGCCGCGATGGGAGGGGGGGGGGGGGGGACGGGGACTGGGGGCGGGGCTCTCGCGGCCGCGGGGCTTTGTGTGAAGTCTGGGCCGGGGTAGATATTTTGACCCGGGGGGGGAGGGGTCGGGGGCCGGAGCAGGGTCCCCCAACACCTCCGTTCCCGCGAGTGGCGGGCAGGAGAGGCGAGAGGCCGGACCATCCCCTTGGCCACCTCCACCGAGGCAGGGTAGGCCGGCGCCGTCCTACAGGCGGCCGCCTTCAGGGCGGCGGACCTTACAGCCGGAGGGAGAGCTGCAAGAGGGAAAAGGGGGGCGTCCACCTGGCACCCGCCGCAGAGCCGGCGGGGGCCGCTCGCCGCGGAGGGGCTCCCCCTGACGGCGTCGGGTCCGGAATGGGTTAAGATGCGGCCAGACGTCGGTCCCTCCTCCTTCCCACCCCTCAGCACCGGCGCCCACTCGCTTCGGCGGCCGCGGAGTCCGGCTCGGCTCCCGGCCTGGCTCCCCAGCCCTGCCCGCCCACCCTGCCGCCGTCCCGGCCTCTCACCATCGTAGTAGTAGCAGACTTTCTTCTTGCCGCCTCCCTGACTGTACGCCATGGGCTCCCCGGCCACCGCCGCCTCCGGGCTCCGGCTCCTCCTCCTGCTGCTGCTGCTGCCGCCGCGGCTCGGCGGGGAAAGAAAAGGGCTGGGGCGAAGGTGGGGGTGGCAGTCCCGCGGGGAAGGGCCAGCCGAAGGGAGGAGAGGAGGGGGTGCCGGGAGGACTCGGTACCGCCCGGCCGAGGGGCCGAGAGCGCGGAGCGGGGGGTGGCAGCGGCGCCAACTCGCGACACTGGGGAGGGGGAGGGGGCAGCCAAACCACCTCCGGAGGCCGAGGGGAGGTGGGGCGCGTCCACTGTGGCCTTCACGGGGGGAAAGAGGGGTCCGACTAGAAAAAGAAACCTTGTCAGCCTTGAGATAAGAGGCCTGGTAATGATGAATAACTTGTGGAGAGCGGCGCCAAATGCAGTCGTGAAACGACAAAAATAGTCAGGCTATCACTCCACAAGTAGATAAAGGGAGTGTGGCGCCGGGTGAGCGCTCCCCCCCTCACAATCTTCGCACAGTGGTTGCGCCTATTCGGAGTCTGCGCAGTCGCGCCTCCCCAACCATAGCCTTGGCCGCCTAGACCCCCTCCGCGTCGTCCCACGCCGCTCCCCTCCCCCACTGTCGCGAAGCTCCCGCCCGAGCGGACCACGTGCCGGGAACCGGGCGGGGAGAGACCACTCTTGCACCCCTTCCGGCCTCTTCGAACACGCCGGGCTGCAGCCCATGGTCCCTGGGCCGGGTCGCCTCAGGTTTCTCGTTTGTTCATTTATTCTTTATTTTTTGTTGATAATTGCTCCGAGGTTGCGACCTGTTAAGGGGACCTAATACAGACAATAAGTAGTACAGTACTGCCTGGTTTTGAATGAGTATTTATAGAATGCATTTACATCAGGGCGTAAAGCACAGTGCTAAGCATTTGCACTTATAATATTTTCATTGATACCTATTTATAAAAGCTACCTGTTAGGCCATTTAAGACTCCCCCAAACGCTGAGATGTAAGTATTATTCCTATTTCTTCTTTAGTAAGGTACTTGGTCGTCTCCACTGTTGATGATCCAGGGTTTGAATTCATTAAGTCTTCCCCCCCCCGCCCCCCAAATCCACATATCCATACTGCTGCTGCTGTTTGGACACTAGAAGATTGGAGCAGAATGCTAAAACACTTTCAAAACTCATGGAAGCGATAAATACCTGTGTCTGATCAATAGGTCAACAAACATTTGTCAAGCACCTATTGTAAGCCAACCACATTGCATTGTAAGGGGTGGGGGCTTCTGACAGTCTACAGTGTAGCACTCTTATTCCAACTATATCTTGTACAATTTTCTCCCAAATACCCGAATACACGAATACACACTCTTCCATAGCCTCACCAAAAAAAAAAAAAAAAGGCCTTATTGAAGCAGGAGCCATTTGGAGCCACTACCAAAAATATCTTCTTGATTTTGCTATTGACTTCAAAATCCTCAAGGTATTTATACTTAAAAAAGCAAGTTTCCTGGATCTCACCCCAAGAAGTTTAAGTCCAGAGTAACCCCTTTTCCCAAGTCTGTATTTTTAACAAGCATACCAGGTAACTGATGCAGTTGGTACAAGAACCACAGTGTGAGAAACATTGGCTTAAGGTTAATTACAAGGTATTGACTTTAAAGTTTTACTCTATCAAGTCCAAAATCAACTTGGTAGATTCTGAGCAAAAACTAATATTCTTCTCAGATTCAGCATAGTGAAGTCTGAAATGAGACTTTATTTACTTCAGGAAAATTTCCCTGACTCTACCTACCTCCTTGACCCCAAGTCTTTCTTTGTAGTTCTTGGGACTAGTACTGCTCTAGCTTAACACCACGTTAAGTAAGATAGCTCACAACTTCTTTTAACTTCTGATTAGAATAGAGGTTAGCCAGAGGAAGGACTATGTCTGTCTTGCATGCAATTTTATCTCTGTGCCTATGACATGGGGCAAGTCACTTAAACTTTTTTTGGTCTGAATTGCCTTATCTGTAAAATGAGGCAGGATCACTTAAAGAATAGTTCCTCATATGAATACTGAGTGGCTCAAATAAGAAAGTTAATATGGAATAGTTTTTAAACAGTGAGAACTTTGTAAATATAAGGGATTATTATGATTGTTGTTACAATACTGGTAATAATAATCATTGTTTGCATCCACAGCATTTAGCTTTGAATGTGTGAGATGAGCCTGGGCATATATCTTAACTGTTGAAGAACTTGTTATGTTATTTATTATTTAATAATTTTAAACTAATTGAAGCAAATTATTTTACCCTTAGAAACTAGCATTGGAGAAGGATATCTTACCCAGTGGCAAGAGCTGACCAAGTGAATTATGTGCCTAAACGTCATAATGAACTGTAGATTATCAAACATTCTATCAGAATTGACAAACTCTAATTTCATTTACTGTATTCAAACTCATCTCTCACAAACCTTTTTACCATCAGAGAAAAGAAAGTCTTTTGGGTGCCTGGGTGGCTCAGTTGGTTGGGCATCCATCTTTGGCTCGGGTCATGAACTTGCAGTCTGTGAGTTCAAGCCCCATGTCCAGCTGTGTGCTAACAGCTCAGAGGCTGGAGCCTGCTTCGGATTCTCTGTCTCCCTCTCTCTCTCTCTCTGCCCCTCCGCCTCTCACGCTCTGTCTCTGTCTCTTTTTCTCAAAAATAAATAAAAAGTTTTAGACAATATATAGGAGAAGGAAACAAGTTGAGAACAAGGTTAATTCATAGAATGTGTAATTGAGGATTGTCTTTATTCTTTTTTTTTTTTACATTATTTTTTAAATGTTCATTTATTTGCAGGGGGAGGGGCAGGGAGAGAGGGGGAGAGAGGATCCAAAGTAGGCTCCTCACTGACAGCAGGGAGCCCAATGTGGGGTTGAATTCAGAACCACAAGATCCTGACCTGAGCCAAAGCTGGACACTCAACCAACTGAGCCACCCAAGGGCCTGGAGGATTGTCTTTATTCTTAAACTATTTTTCTTTGGTTTCTACTTCGTCTCCATGGACATATCTTTATAATCTTGAAGATGTTTAGTACTTTGAGATTATTCAATGAAAGGATCTGTTAAACGTAATTGGATTATTTTGACTATTTAAAACTGATTGACTAGAAACTATTTAGATTATTTAGAAACCGATTGTTTAAAAAAAAACCAGAAAACAATTGTCTCAATTTATGCTAAAAATGAAACTCTGCTACCAACTGCAGCAGATAGTTTAATTTTTAGTTACTATAAAAGAATTGTTCATATAAGCTTGTTTCTACTCTAAGGGAAATTTAGATTTCTTGGTGTTAAATTCTATGTAGCAATTCCATAAGGTAGTACAGAAGGTAGAGAAGTAGAATTACTAACATGAGGGTGCTGTCACAAACTAAACCAGCCTCAAGCTGAATTTTGATTTCCCTAGAAACATGGTTCCTATTTTTACCCAGTACTATAAGCTATAACTCATTAATCTGAACAGTAGCACCAAATAATGAAACATTATTGTGCTATTTGAGCTGTGCATTTGTGTAATAAAATTTTAAATTTCCCATTTTTATTAAAAATAGATTTTTGAATCATAGCTTATCTACTAAATTATTCTGTTGCATTACACTTTCCATGTCACCCCTCTTAGCTTCTTAGCCGATGGATGCTTTGCTTCTGTCCCTTAAAACATAGTATTACTTTCATCCAGCCCATCTACTTACACACATTTTCTAGAAAAATTCTATACCCATGCTTTATCTGGGGAAATGTATTTGCTAGTGTCTCCCAATCACCCAACACTCGTATCTTAATTGTTCATCTTTCCTCTCAAATTTTTTAAACTTTCCTTCAAATCTGATAATTATTTCTCTCTACTTAGCACAGAACTGTACAAATGGAGGTAGAGTATGTGTGTTGGGACCACTGAGTGAAAAGCCCAATAATGAGGATCATGGAGCAAAATGGTGGGACCTGGGTCCTTGAAGACCTCATTTATATCTGTACCAGACCTGGACTGTCCACCTCCTGACTTCTGGTTACATGCAGGGAAAAAAGGCATATCAAAACAAATATTTGGGTAAACCACTGTAGTCAGGACTTTGTTAAATGCAGTTGGATACAATCCTACTTCATGTAAAATACGCATTAGGAGTTAGTGGCTTTTGGTGATTTCCAGTTAGAAATTACAGATTTCTGTGGAGAGACAACTTTCCTTGGGTTTTGAACATCTTGAGAGTGGATGCCCTTTTTTCCAAATGCCCTTTCCAAAATGCCCTTTTTTCCAAACAATCCATTCAAAGATGTTTGTATAACGAACAGCTTTGGAAGATAAGAGAAAGTGACTCCCTCTGGGGCAAAGGCAGGGCACGCGTACTACCCATTATAAAAGATTCAGGTTCTCTAAGTTCAGGGTTCATCTATAACGCAACACGCTACAAGTGTAAGTGTCATCTGGTCCTCCTCCTCATGACCTGTAGGAATTGGGGCTTGGCCACAGCACAAAACATAATACTTATACTCTGGTCACTGCTATTGCTTTGAATAATAAATTACCTTTACCTTTGGCACAGGAGTCTTGTGTCTATGAAACTGTGGTTGTCTAGCTTGTTAGCTTGCAAATAGTGTAAAATCTCAGACCCTTCACATTTCTTGACAGTTTTTAGTGATGAGATTGGGGGGCTGATAAAGACATGGCTTACTAAAAAGGAAGGATGAGAGCCTTGTCAACCAGCAGAATTTGAGGGAAGTCCATGGAAATTGGTAGCAAACATTTGACCAGATTGTACAGTCAACTGGGAATTAAATGGCCCTCCACTGTATTGCCTGTTAATGAAGAGGAACTGGGGGGCTTGCAGGCTGAATACCAACCAGTAGGTTTAAAGACAGGTGGCTGCACAGTATCCTGCTTGTGTAGCTTTCCTCCAGGTGGGGGCACTTCTTCACCATGTTGGAGACACAGCCAACCTGTGTTTTCAGACTTAGGTTGATCCCACTAGCGATCCCCAACAGTTGTAATAAATAATACTTGATTTCTGGGGATACCCTGTCCACTCCCAGAACTATACTTCTTGTATGGAAGTCAGGTATTAATTTTACCGCTTCCAAGATCACAGTAATGTGCACCCTAGCTATGGTCATAAGAGACTTTGAAGTGTTTAAGGACCCACCAGTAGATTGCATAGGTTTCAGATGACAGTGGAGATCTCTTTGAAACAGGGCCACCCTTAGTTATTTGGAGGAACTTCCCAGAAGGATAACTGACTCCTTTATGTGCACTCTGTGGTTGATTATCCTGATGATGTCAGGCAATTAGAAAAGATGGTAAGAAATTTGTCCCTGAGTTTAGCTCAAGTGATCAGTGATGCCACCGAAGCCTTAGAAAGCAGTGAGGTCTGCCTCAACTCACCAGCCAGGGTTGTTATAGATGATAGGATTACCCTAGGTGGCAGGTTTTGAACCATACTTAATACATCAGCTGGACTGGATTAATGCCTCAGACCAGGTAGAAAGGTCAAATCAGAATCATAAGGAAAAAAGCCAGTGGCTTTCTAAGGTAGACCCGATGGTTTATGGGATTTCAGGAACCTTGGGGCATGCCTGAGGTCAATACTACAGATTGGTCTCCTGCTGCTTGGCTGTCAGTGACAGGGCCTTAATTAAACACTATATGAGACAAATTGAATGAAGCCTCTGCTAGTCAGATTAATCAGAGTGGTTAATGGTAATATATCCATGTGAAAGTTTGAGTTCTGTCAAGAACACGTAGGGTGGATTGTTAGAAGAGGCCGGTCCCTGCACATTCTTGCTGAGTGTCCTGTACATTTTTGCTGAGTATGCCAGGTTGCAAGACTTCTCTGTCTCCTGAGACTAAGCAGTTTCTGTAGCTAGTCACATAGATATCTAAGTAGGAAGGTGACATATCATGACTAATGTGTTAAGTGCTCACTCTCAGGGTCAGGGAGACTGGCTTGCTTGCTGCTTGCTCGGAAATCTGGGCCCTTGGTCCCGGGTTTCTCTTTTGCAGTACAACCCACTCTGTGTGCAGGTGTCATCTGGGTCGTTACGTATTCTTTCTGGGACTTAGGAGACAAGAGAAACTGAAAAAAATGGGTTGATGCTCATTCAGTTTTTCTATGCTGTGAGCAGTAAAGTACTTTGTCTCTGATCCAGGAATCTCCTGACTTCAGCCAGAGTCCATGAAACTTTAACAGGTTAACTTAACTCACTTGCAAGATGTGATAAAATCTCAAGGGCTTGACAGTTCATCACCATGTAATGCCAAAGCATTGTTAGCAATGAGAAATTTTTCCTTATACTGTGAACCCACAGATATATCCAGCCTACGGTGAATTCTAGATTCTTCTTTCCAGTCATGGGTGGAGCAGGGGGGAACATGTAAAAATTCCTAGCACATTACCTCTGGATGAGTTTTATTGGAAAACTATCAGATCGTTAGTTAGGAGAGGAAAATTGAGATGCTTTTATCCCATTTGTGCTAATGTGAATACAAAGATGTTGAAGTATTCATCAAAAGCACTTAAATAGAATCACAAATTGTTGAAGATTCAGTATCTTTTTTGTGTGAACACGGACAGGGAATGCTGACAATCTAGAATAGATATTGTTCAGCAGCAGTGAAGGTTACCTTCTCTTGCTCTCTTCTAACTGACCATTTTTTTTCTTTTTTCTAATTTTATTGAGATATAACGCACCTGTGACCTTGTTTTCTTTTTCATCCAAATTTTGCATTGCCATGCTCCAAGACATTACCACACCTTCCTTTATGTAACAATGACCAACACCCGAGTGCGCATAATGGTACAGACTGCATTGTTTAGTGCTGTCCTTTTTTCTATAGTAATGTCTTCTCATTTTGTAAAGCATTAAACTTTTACTGTAGACTCCGGTCTTAGTTGAGCTAGTGGCAAATGTGCTTCACTGGATGTTCATGGCTGATGGCCTGGTATCATAATTTTGCCTCCTTGCTTTACGGGGATAATTTGATGCTAGTTTTTATAGTCTGTTGATATAATAAATGCTTACATTTGTTGGTATATTAGTCTGTTAAAAGCATCTTTCAGGCAAAACTTTTAAAAACAGTCTGTTGAGGCTTGGATTTTTTTTTTTCTTTCCCCTCCATCACTTGCTTTCCCCTCCAATACACTTTTATTTTATTTCATTTATGATGGTAGGTTAATTACCCAAATACATTTTCATTTCTTCTTAAGCTTAAATAATAAGTATTTGTATGAGGTTTGACTCAAGAAAAGATCTCACTTAAAAATAAGACAAATAATACCTAAATTCATATAGCATTGTCCTAACCCCTCTTCCCTAACTCTCCACCTTTATCCTCCAGCATCCTATGTGCAGTTTATATGTTAGCATCTATATTTTTTTCTTATTCATACATATTTACCTTTACAAAATTATAAGATCCTTGAGGGCATATGTATTAGTTTACTCGGGCTGCAATAACACAATACCATAAATTAAGTGGCTTAAACAACAGAAATTTATTTTCTCACAATTTTGGAGGCTAGAAGCCTAAGATAAGGGTATTGGCAGGTTTAGTTTCTTCTGAGTCCTCTTTCTTTGGCTTGCAGATGGCTGGCTTTTCTCTGTGTCCTCACATGGTCATCCCTTTGTGTTGTCTGTGACCTAACCTTCTCTTTTGTAAGGGCACCATACAAAAAGTCTTATTGGGGGTGCCTGGGTGGCTCAGTTGGTTAAGCATCTGACTTCAGCTCAGGTCATGACTCACAGTTTGTCAGTTTGAGCCCCACATCAGGTTCTGTGCTAACAGCTCAGAGCCTGGAGCCTGCTCCAGTCTCAGTCTCTCTCTCTGTCTCTCTCTGTCTCTCTGCCTCTCCCCTGCTCCCACTCTCTCTCTCTCAAAAATAAACACTGAAAAAAAAAAGTCTTATTGAATTAGTACCAAACCTCACAGCCCCATTTTAACTCACCTCTTTAAAGGTCCTAACTCCAAATACATCACATTCAGAGGTTCTAGGGGTTAGGACTTCAACATATGAACTTTAATGGAACACAAGTCAGTCCATAACAGGAGGGAAACTTGTCTTATAAGTCTTCAAATTTTGGATGACTGATGTAAATGTACACATCATAATGTTCTAAAATTAATTCAGGCTTTGTAATGTATTAAAATAGCCCCACTTATGCTGCAACTACTCTATAAAATACATCAAAATAATCCCTTGAAGCCTCCTAGATAAGAGTATTATATTGGTCAAGGTTCTTGGTTGCCAGTTCTGGTGATGATAAGCAAAACGGAATGTATTAGAAGGGTATAGATGGCTCAAGAAGTTGATGGGAAAGCAAGAGGAACAGGCTTGGAAAATTGAGAAGAATCAACCTGTAAGACGGATGATAAAACACAGCTAAATATCTTCATATGCGGGGTCTGGTTATGAGGGTGCTTTCTCCGTGGACATTGGAAACTGTCACTGCTAACAATCACCAAACCCAGCTTAAGACCCTGGAGTTAGCTGCCACTTCGTGCACTGTCCCTGCCTTCTCTGTGTGTTAACTTCAGCACAAAAGTCCTGGGCAGGAGCACCCAATAAATGGTTCTTAGGTTATATGCTCCAGCTGTCAGGAATCAATGGAAGTGAAGTGTGTGGTCTTTTGGTAGAAGATGGGAGCATGGCTCCCACTAAAATACATCAATGACAGACTGCCCAAACATAAGAAGAGGGTCAAAATGCTGGTCAGCCCAAAAGTGTCCACCTCAGCTATTAGCCTCTTGATAGCAAATGACATATAATTAACTCTGATGGTTTTCTCTATCTTGTACTGAGGGTCTCATCTTTCTCTTTATAAAATAACTTTGAAAACTTAATTTTTATTATAATGTATTCAACTAGAAAATGAGCCATTTGTGTAGAAAATAAAGAAAAATTACTGGTAATCTCATAGACATCAGATCTAACATAGGCCATTTTGGTGGTTAATTTTATGTGTCACCTTGCTGGGGCCACAGTTCTGAGATATTCAGACATTCTGGATGTTTCTGAGTGATGGTTAGTTTCACCTGTCAACTTAATTGAGCCACGGAATGCTGAGATACTTGGTTAACCATTATTCTGGGTCTTTCTGTGAGGATGTTTCTAGGTGGGATTAAGATTTGAACCAGTAGGTTGAGTAAAGCAGACTGCCTTCCATAATGTGGTTGGGCCCCATCCAGTTAGTTAAAGTTCTAATTGGAACAAAAGACTGACTTCCTCCCAAGCAAGAGGGAATTCTGCCAGCAGATGTCCTTCAGACTTGAACTGCAATATTGACTCCTGGGTCTCTAGCCTTTGGACTTGAAATTCAGCATCACCTTCCCTGGGTCTCCAGCCTGCTGACCCACCCTGCAGATTTTGGGCGTGCCCATCTCCATAATTGTAGGAGCTAATGCCTTAAAATATATCTTTTTAAAGATACACACATCTTATTGATTCTGTTTCTTTAGAGAACCTGACTAATAAAATCATGAAGATAGAATGAGTACTGTGTCACTGAAGAGTAAGCTGTATACTGCATGACTGAAATCTGGTGCAGTTCAGCTCTCTTATGTTAATGCTTTCTTTAAGCTATTAGCATACCACAGAAACTAAAGAAGAAAAGAACTGCATAGGTTATGCAGTTTTTATATTTTGCTGAGTTTCCCTCTACACTGTATTTCCAAGTACTTTAAAAGTACTTATAACAGGCAATAAAGATTTTCGCTACACCCACCGGAAAATTATTCAGTGTCTTTATAATAAAAATCTACCAGAATTTAGCTTAGCTTATTTTATTCTATTAAATAAATACTTCCCGTTAAATTATTTCCCTTATTAGTTACTGCTTTCAGTTACATTACTTGCAAATACTCATTGGCTAGGTAGGATGGAATCAGCGTTAATTATTCATCTTGCTTTTACTTCCTCAATTATTTTTCTACTAAAATTTTAAGATAATAGGAAATACCTAAAATTGTAGATTCCCTAAAAATTTATTTATAAATTGAACTTTTGGTATCTTAAAGTTGCATATTAAATAATTTAAAAAGTAACCTTGCTGGAATTTTCTAATTATAAAAATGCTTGCCCTAAGTACTTAGTTGGTGCCTGGCAAAATTTCCTTCCCTTTTTCTCCCTTCCTCCTTTCTTTCCTTTTCTGTTTCTTTCTGAACTATCTATCCTTTCAAGTCTATTGTGCTAACATCATAGTTATCATCCTAGAATGGTTTCTATAATGTGAATTTTTGTGCGTTTTATCAATTTTGATCCCCAAATATTTGGAACTTATTCTGGGAAAAAATGTTGATGCCCTTAATGTAATGTGATTATTACAAAGATGTTTAATAACAACTTTATAATTTTTGATCAGTGTTCATGTTAGACAAAAGAACTGTGCTATTTTTTTTTTTTTTTTTTAATATGGAACGTTTCAGGATTGTGTGTCACTCTTGTGCAGAGGACATGCTGGTATTCTCTGTATCATTCCAATTTTTTTTCTTTTAATTTTTTTTTTTTTTTAACGTTTATTTATTTTTGAGACAGAGAGAGACAGAGCATGAACAGGGGAGGGGCAGAGAGAGAGGGAAACACAGAATCGGAAGCAAGCTCCAGGCTCCGAGCCATCAGCCCAGAGCCCGATGCGGGGCTCAAACTCACGGACCGCGAGATCGTGACCTGAGCTGAAGTCGGACGCTTAACCGACTGAGCCACCCAGGCGCCCCTCATTCCAATTTTAATGTTTTATTTTTTTTATTTTTGAGAGAGAGAGAGAGAGAGAGAGAGAGAGAACGGGGGAGGGGCAGAGAAAGAGGGAGGCACAGAATCTGAAGCAGGCTCCAGGCTCTGGCTTCCAGCACAGAGCCCCACACAGGGCTCGAACTCATGAACCATGACCTGAGCCAAAGTCGGATGCTTAACCAATTGAGCCCCCCCAGACGTGCCCCACAGTGGTCCTCTTTTGACAGCACAATTATCATTTCTTACCAAATCGCTGAGTCCAAGTTAACTAAGTAAGCTAGCGAGGCCTGACACAGACCTGTCGCCACCATCTTGAAACTGACTGCCTCCAGGCCTCATGCTAGTCTGAAATGGATTAGTACTTGCAACTAAAGTTGATGCATAAAACTTCGGATTATATAGTATTTGAGTTTTGTTTTATATGTGGTTCTATAGAAAAATAAAAAAATGTAAACAGGCCAAAGAAAATCATCTATCATTCATCTCTTTCTAGCCTGAAATAACATTTTGTTGCATGTACTGCCCTACTTTTTAAATGCATACTAAGCTATGTAAGCACATAAGAAAATACATTATAAAACAAAAGTGGTTTTATCCAACAAACCTATTGGTATACTGTTTGATAAGTGCGTAATGTTTTAAATTTATGTTTTCCCTATCAATAATACATTTCTATATAAATAAATGCATAACTATTTCATGAATAAAGTAGGATTTGTTTAACCAAACCTCTATTAGATTTTTAAAAATCTTGGGCTCTTATAAAACCGTACCTTCTTTAAATGTATTATAATAGATCTTTGTGCATTTGTCCAATATTTACCTTAAAGAGCTTCTGATATATCGCTATGTTTAGGTCCATTAGAATTATATTATAAAAAGCTGCCTTTATCAAGTATGGGGGAGAATAGCTGTGGTTTTTGTACCACATTTTCCCCTTTTTTTCTGGTTCTTTAGGGGAACTACACCTTGTAACATCTTACTCTGCCTCCCACCTTGGGCCATGATCCTGGAAGGGTTGAATCACATGGCCTCCCTCCTTCCCTCCCAGGCATCTGCTTGTGATCCAAATTGGACCAGAGTATTTCCCCAGACATTGCTGATAGAGCAAATTGAGAGACTTGTCTATCTGCTCTTGGCTGTCTTCCCTGGCACGAAGGAGGAGGCTGTTTGTACAAGGAGCAACTGAGAGAATTAAAGAGGGAAGTAGAAAAGTGATAGATGACAGGAGGGAAAGAAGGAATGAAGGAAAGAAGGAAGGGAGGAAGGGAAGAATGAAGGAAGGAAAGGAAAGGGAAGGAAGGAAAAAAGGAAAGAAGAAAGGAGGGAAGGATGGAAGGAAGGAAGGAAATATTTGAGCTTCTATATCTAGCTATGCCTGAGAGTTAGAACTACCTCTGGACTCTTCAGTTGTATGAGCCGATAAATTCACTTTATTATTTTTTTTATTTTTTGTTTATACTTCAGTTGTATAAGCCGATAAATTCACTTTATTATTTTTTTATTTTTTGCTTATACTAGTTGATTTGGATCTCTGTCTCTTATAACCAAAACAGTCTTGATAATACATGAAGCAATATAAAAAATAAAAGTAATAAAGATTTATCTGTCTTACCAATAAATTATCTGAGTAGCTATACACACATTTTTTTCTATCATGTTGTCCACTATTTTAAAACACAGAATTTCTGCTCTCATGCTTACATGACTTATCACTAGTCTCTACCTATTTAAACATCCAACTTTGAAGGAATGCTGCCCTTTACAGGAACATGACTTTTTCAGAGACTGAAAATTTGGATTAAAAAATTTTTAAAAGTCTGTAAGTATTCACATTTCAAAATGTTGTGCTATAATATATAATAGTCTTTTAAATGCTTCTCATTACAATGGAAATATGATTTCAATTATAACAATTCAGGTTACTAGCAACTTTTCAAGAACACGAATGATGCAAAAGGACTGTTACATAGCTTTGTTTTGAATTTTTCCCATTCATGAGAACTTACCCAGTTGTATTTTCATCATCTTTTCTTGGCACTTGCTTAGTTTTTGACACAGTTGTTGCACAGGAGCATACAAAGCTTAGGAAGTATGACTGGCATCACCTGGTAAACTCAGGATACAAACACTCTTACATGTCTTTTTTTTTCCTACGGTCTAGTTTGAAAACTCACCTGCCATATTTAATAGGAAGCGTAATGTCTCCTTAAAATCTTTCCCCCCAAATTGTTCAAGAACTCTGGGAGATGACTGAGCTCAAAGGTTAATCCTGGCAAATAGAGAAGTCTGTAGTAGCTCTTTTTTGCCACAAGGTGTCACAAAAGGAAGAGCTTGCACAGGCTGATCGCTATGCTGTGGGAGTCCCTTGCTGGTCCAGACCCCTGTCCAGAATCCATGACATCCTTTGTACTTGATGCCCCTTCTCTGAGGGTCACCCATTGTTCCCTAAAGCACAACCAGCCTGTAAGCTTGTTGGATTCAGAGAAGCCTCTAGGAGCAAGTATTGCCTTGTGCCCAAACCAGCCCCATCACATAAACACGTATGTCCTTTTCTTCTTTTGGGGGGGTTTCCCTGGGAAGAGCTTTTTATTTTGACATAATTTGAAACTTTCAGAATATTTGCAAGGATGGGATGAGAAACTTCGGTTTACCGTTTCTCCAGATTTGCTAGTTACTCCCACATACATTTTTCTTTTTCTGAACCATTTAAAAGGAGGTTGGAAACATTCCTGTGTGTATTTCCTGAGGGCTAAGACATTCCCCTACATAATTAGAGTAGAATTATCAAAGTTAGGAGATATAATAGTTATGTAATGCTATTGTCTAATTCAGAGTGTATGTTAAGATTTCTACAACTATCCCAGTAATATTTTTATAGTTATTCTCCTCCCTCCCTGCCCCAGTTTAAGATCCAGTCCAGGACCATATATAACATTTAGCTGAAATGCCTGTTTAATCTCCTTTAATCGGAAACTGGTTTTGGGTTGTTGTTGTTGTTGTATTTTTTTTTTTTTTTTGTCTGCATCTTGCCATTTTTGAGGAGTACAGGCCAATTATTTTATAGAACGTCTTTCTTTTTGTGTTTATCTGATATTTCTTGTTGCTAGATTTCATTGTTTGCAGAAATGCCTCTGAAGTGATGTGTCTTTCTCAGTGTATTATGCCTGGTGACACATGGTGTTTGTTTCCCTCATTACTGATCATGTTAACTGGCTTATGAACTTGGTTAAGGTAATGCCTACCAGGTTTCTCCACTACATAGCTTTTATTTTTCCCCTTGTGAGGAAGTTATTTCTGAGAAGATGGTTTGAGACTCTCCCTGTGGCTGCTTAGTGTTTTTCCCAGCATAGTGGCTGAGTTCTGTGAATGAGCATGCCAAAAGAACATAGTAAAAAAAAAGAAAATGACATTTTTGTGATCTTGTCTCAGAAGTCATACATCTTCACTTCTATAGAACTTTCTTAGATAAGACAACCACAAAGACGCACCCCGGTTCAAGGCCAGGGGACACAGAGCTCATTACGCAATGGGTAAGACGCAAGGTTGCCTTTGGGAAAAAACGGATCGAGAGTGTTGGCAGCTGTTTTTGAAAGATGCTGTGTGACATACTAGGCAACCTCATGCCTACGGACTCGTGGCGCTTTTCTCCGAGCGGTGCCTCCCCTCCCGCTGTGTGTTCAATCTGTTTAATTTTAGGCCTCTGAGAACCCTGGACTGAGACTCTACCGCCAGTGGATTGGTTGGGGACCCCATCATCTTGTGTGACCCTTGCTGCCACCCAGTGCAGCCATCCAGACGAGAGGTGGCACCTTCCTATGGACCGTGTTGGCAAAGAAGAGAATACAGATGAAAAAGGACCCTCCTCTTGCCTACTGTCCCAGAGCTGCTTACAGAGAATGGTTGATTTTATGGTCTCCTTGCTCTTCAGGTCCCTCCGGATGTCACTTTTATGCTCTGATGCTGGGATCTGTGCATATATAACAGTTGACTTCTTCCCCCTCCCTGCCCCGAGACCTTCTAAGTGCCATACGGTGAGATTCCCAAGGCAGTAGAAACTTTCCGAGGAAATTCAACAAGTCTCATCCCATTCAAGGAATAGAACATAGGTCAAAACTCATCAAGTTGTATACTTTGACTACGTACAGTTTGTTGTACCTCAATTAATATCGCCCTCAGGTGGAAACTAGAGTACCGTGTACTCTAATGTATGTATCCATCATACATGCTTATAATATGAATAGGTTTTAATTCACTGGTTGGAGGATAAAAACGATTTCATATTTCTTTTTAAGGGACTCCCATTCCCTCTTTACTTTGTTCTCTTTAGAATCCTTATTGTGATAAATTTAAGACACTGAGGGTACTTTGTCCACAAGGGCCATACCTACCATTGTGAAGAAGTCTAATGATCCATTAGAAGTGGACCCTTTGCAGCTCTTCCCGCCACTGGGCCCTCAAGGTGCTGGGTAAGGAAGGCTCTGGCATCAATCACAAATCATGGCCAGGATGAGCCTTCTCTCAGTTTATTCTGAAGCGTGCACATAATCTGTTTCCTTTAACTCTATGCAGATTATTTGTTCCATGGAAACAACCAAGGACACTAATGGGCTAGAAAAGCATTGCTGCTAGTTAATAATATAATGCAATATCAAATAACCCTAAAGGAGGGTCACCACCTAAATTTCCTTGAACTAAAAACTTTTCTCTCTATCTATCTCTTTTTTAAATATTTTTGAGGGAAGGACCTGACTAACTCTATACTTGATGTTTATTGTTCTCTATGATCCTTAAAACCCTAGGCTGTACCATCTGTCACAGATTTAAGGCGACCTCAAACTAATCTCTGAGGACAGTGGACAGTTACTAGCTAGCCCTATCTTTGTACAAATAATTCCCTTAAGTTTCCCAAAGTGAATGGCAGCCAACCCAAATGGCATGGTGTCTTCATCTCTAGGAACTAACACTGCCATCATTCCCTTGCTGAAAAGTAAATATTTTAAGAACTGTTCTGTAAATAAGCATCACACACAGCAGAGTTAGTAATTGGGAAGTGGCCTTGGGATTGGCAGAGCTCTCTGTACCTTCAAGGGACAGAATTCAGAGGTCCTCATGAAGAGTTTCCCAGAACCTGTCCCATCCCAGTCGTCCTTCCCCAGGGGAAGTCGCTGCATGGATGCCAAATTCGAAGTGCTGAGCCAGAAGTGGAGAGGAACCTAGTTAATGAGTAAGGGGAGTCCAGTGGTCAGCAGCCAAAGTTCTTCAGCTCCTTAATGTTTCCAGTATTAAAAATAAAAACAAACAAAAGCAGTAGGGAGACTTGTCAGGTTGAAGTAGCCGTTGCAGGGAGTCCTGCTCGTGCCTCGGTGGGCTGCTTCCAGATGAGTTCAGTTGGCCGATAAGAGGAAGGGGTTCCTCTGAAGTGATTGCAGGGCTGAAAATGTGTGTGTGCCACCATTTGTCATCCGAAGTTGCCTAAAAATAAAGGGACCATGTGAATTCTGCTTCAAAACTGCTTTGTTATTCCAGTCACTCTTCAGTGTTCTGTGTAAACTAAGTCCACTCCTCTTCTGTGACACACGTTCACCTGCTGTGGCACGGGGACGTGCTGGAGCCACCTGTCACTTGTCCTCTGTCATTTATGAAAGGCTTTGAAGTGGTGGTGATAAAGGGGGTTCTCAGGAGCTCCCAGGCTGCCTGTTCCATGGATCCATCTTCCGTTTCTGCCAGTACATTTGAGGATGATGCCAGGCAGCAGCCTGAAGAAGAGTTGGGAGAGCAGTGAGCAGCTTATGAAGATGGTCCCATATGCCTGCCCTGGCTTCTTCCTGTCCGCTGCAGCTGTGTGCCTTTGACACCTTCAGGATGGCCACATCATTCGAGGAACACAGCCGGTCATGGACCACCTAGAGGGCGTGGTCTCCCATGTCCTCATAGTTACTGAGTTCCATGAACTTAAATCTCTTTTCACAGCAGGTATGGGATTTCCATGAGAGAGCTCCCCATAGGCTACCCAAAGAAACAGTTACACAGATGGCGGCACCGTGGCTTCTAGTGGTTTACACCCTGAGGTTATCCAGACCCATGAAAGTACACTGAATCCACCAAAAAGGAAAAAAAAAAATCTAAATGAGGTAGAGATGGAGCAGTCTTCATTTGGCAGGAATCTTTGCCATGGAAGGGTTAATGAGGATCTGAGAAGAACTTGAAAACCCAAATGTAAACACTTGCAATTATCTGAGTTCTATGGCCCATGACACCGATTACTTAAGTCACGTGTAATACTTTGCATTTCGCAGTACAGCATTCATGAATTACAGTGTTGGAAAATCTATAGAATAGAACAAGACACTGAATCAGTTAGGATGCTGTGTGTTGGATGTAATTGAAATCCTAACTCAAAAATGGCTTAAACAATAAACACATTTATTATCCCTCCCTAAACGGGGAGTCTAGAACAGGGGGCTGTTCTTCAGGGCCGGTTGATTGAGCAGCTCAGACATTTTGTGAGAGACCAGGTTACTTAGATCACGTTTTCTGCCATCTGCAGAGTCAGCCTCCTTCTAAGGCTGGCATCACTTTTTTTTTCATCCAGTGGGAGGGAGAATGACACAGTGGGGTGTAAATCTTTCTCATCGGTTTCCTTGGCCAGACTTGATCACAGGCCCACCCTGAATTGGTAACAGTGGCCATGGGAAAGATATATATATCTCTTGGTTTAGAGTTCAAAGCTTCCCACTTGGTGCTGGGGATGGGTCAAATGTAGAGATATTGATCCCTTCGGGCCCCAGGGCTGCCATTTGTTTCAGTCCAGAAGCTGCAGTCACATCTGAGCAGTCATCTCCAGCCAGAGTGGGATATTCCCTTTATCCCACAGCAGCAAACACTGTCATTTTCCATATTTGTCACATCATGAAAAAATGAAACCTGACGAATTTGTCTATTTCCACATTATATGAAATAGGCCTAAATGTGGATATCTCTTATGTATTTCCATAATTTTAATACCTTTAATAAAATATTTAGATTTTCATTAAGAGTAGTTAAAAAACACTCATCCATGTCAAGCAATAGCTACATTAATTCATGTAATCTTCACAATGGTCCCATGAGGAGCTATTATTTTTATACCCATTTTACAGATGAAAAAAATCAAGAAGTACAGAAGTTAAGTAATTTGTCCAAGAAAACACACTAGTCAGGATAGGAGCTTGTGACTGAACTCAGGTAATTCCCAAATCTTTCCTCTTATGTTTGATTTGGGATTCTCTGGAAGAGATCGTGGTTTAATCCAGTGGGTATTTAACTTTTGTCTATGACATAGACTCGTAAAAAAAAAAATTTTTTTTATTGTGACCCAATGTATGCACACTGTAAACAAAATATCTTAAAGCAATACTTGCTCTTACTAGGGAAGCTAGCATTCTGCTATTTCTATTCCATTCCATTCTATGTTCTATTCTTGAAGAAGCTAGTTGTGACTCTCAAAATTAATTCTAGTCTTTTTTTTTTTTAAGTTTATCTATTTATTTTGAGAGAAAGAGAATGCACATGCACTAGCAGGGGCACAGAGAGGGAGAGAAAGAATCTCAAGTAGGCTCCACACTGTGAGCTTGGAGCCCTACATAGGGCTCAATCTCATGAACCATGAGATCATGACCTGAGCCAAAATCAAGAGTCAGACACTTAACTGAGGAGCATCTGGGTGGCTCAGTCTATGGACTGTCCAACTTTGGCTCAGGTCATGATCTTGGGGTTCGTGAGTTCAAGCCCCACACTGGGCTCTGTGCTGACAGCTTGGAGCCTGGATCTTGTTTTGGATTCTGTGTCTCCTCTCTCTGCCCCTCCCCGCCCTGTTCTATTTCTCTACGTCTCTCAAAAATAAGTAAACATTAAAAAAAAAAAAAAAAGATGCTTAACTGAGCCACCGAGGTGCCCCTAATTCTAGGTTTTTTTTTTTTTTTATGTTTATTTAGTTTTGAGAAAGAGAAAAACAGCTCTAGCAGGGAAGGGGCAGAGAGAGAGAGGTAGACACAGAATCTGAAACAGGCTCCAGGCTCTGAGCTGTCAGCAAAGAGCCCAATATGGGGCTCCAAATCACGAGCTGCAAGATCAGGACCTGAGCCAAAGTCAGATGCTTAACCCACTGAGCCACCCAGGCGCCCCCATAATTCTAGTCTTAATGATGGGTCATAATCCATAATGGGATTGATTACAGTGAGGAATTTAGATGTTGATGAGCCAAAGCCCCAGTTTTTCAGGAGAAGCAGGGGGACACAAGAAGAAAGGTAAAGGGACAACTAGCTCAATACAAATTAATCTCAAGGTTTTCAGAGACCCTCGAAGGGTTTTGAGTTGTGACTGAATAGCTGAAGGTGCAGATCTGGGAGTCGGCAACCAATAGTTGAAAGCCAACCAAAGCCACAAGGATGAGCTTACAGGGGAAGAACATGAAAGTGAGAAGACGAGGCCAGGGATAGAACTGCAAGGAACACCAATACTGATGAGGGGCAAAGAAGCACCCGCAAGAGCAGCTGGGTAAACACGAAGCCACAGGCCAGGGTGGTCTTGGAGGATCTGTACTTATGGTTCAATGGCTGGTGAGAAATGCCATGCGTCTTCTGACCGAAGTGTTCTGTTTGAGTTTCTAACCCTGGCTAGCAGCCTTGATTGCTGTCCTAATCTCTGATTCTTCCACCAGGCGGGCTCTGCCAGGAATCCGGCATAGACTCACACACACATGCCACCAAGCCCGTGCTTGTGATGGAGGTGAATACATATACTCAGCATCAGCTATGGACCAGGCGTACATTCGCCCCTTCAGGTCATCTCACAACAATCCTGTGAAAAGCAGGAGTCTTTCCCCTCATTTTACGGATAAGAAAACCGAGGTTCACAGAAGCAAAATCACTTGTGCCACATTTGACAGGAAGTGAATGGTAGAGCCGAGACACGAACCCCAGTCTTTCTGGCTCCAAAGCTAGTGCTTCTACCTTACTTGTCTGCTTGCTGAGCCCCAAAGTCCCATCATGCCTTTAACAGCCATTCTCAGGCGGTCAGGCCCGACGCTCCTTCCCCAGACTCTGTTGGCTGCTGGCTAGGTTTTTCTTCCACTTTAATGGACCCTTGGACCAGAGTGGTTAGCTAAGTGACTCCAGCTGTTGTAGCTTTCCGGAATTACCTGCTGTACTTTTTCTAGGTCAGTTCAATGTTAATGCCGCTACACTGGTACCAAGTCTCCTGCGCTGTGCTCCTGTGCCTGCTGTCATTTGGCTCCTCCCTTCCACTCTCTCACCAGCCTGGCAATGGCATCCAGCATATTCCGGGCTAAATCCTCAAGGATAATGACATCTAGGGTCTAAATTGACCACAGGACTTAATGTAATGAAATTATAAACTAGCTACCAGAAAAGTGAATTACAGACTGAATTCTAAAAAATTGCGTCTGGTTAAGGTTTTGGAGTATTGAACTTATGAGACATTCGTAAATAATTCTAAAACAATGTAAACTGTGTACTCAAAGAGTCACAAAGTAAAATGGGAGGAGAAAGTGGAGAGAGACAGATTACTCTAAAAGAATAGGAGGGGATGACCTTTGAAATGGGTCCTAAAATAATGGTAGAACCTATAGATGGAGATGGAGGTCAGATATTTCCGCTGAGTTAATGGTCAGAGCAAAGACATAGAGGAAAAATACATGGCACATGTGTGCCACAGAAAGTAGGATACATGGGAGGAAATCAAAGCTTCATAAAAAAAAAAAAAAAATGAGGCCAGGTCATTACAGACCAAATACCACCACTATTTACCAAACAGGCAATATAGAAGTTGGCATTCTTGCTTATCAATCAGTCATTTGTGAGTTTGCAAGATTGTCTCAGTCCTCAGAGCCTGGATGAGCTGTAAGGATCAACACTCCCATGTGTTGAGGCTGAGAGATCCAGGATTTGTGGTGACCTCAGGGACATGCTGTGAGCCTGCCTCAGGTGTTCTCCCACCAGATGTTAGCGGGGACAGATGGAGCATCTACATAGCTAGCCGACCCCCTCCTTTTCTACCTGGTGGTCGGCTTCACTCATGGAGTGCTTTCCCCAAGCCTTTCTTAGTAGTTAAGGCTTCTTTACTACAGGTAACAGGAGCTTCTGGAAAAGAGGAATGTGTTAAAAGAATTCAGGGATGTGTCACAAAGCAAAGGGCCGGCTGCAATCCTGTTTTAGGAATACATCAGAATCAGAGGCTGGAACAGGGGCCAGGATTAGGGCTTTCTCCCTCATCTCCTTGTTTTCTTCAAGTCTGCCTCATTTATCTCTCTCTGAAGTCTGACCTCCTCTGCTTCTCCCATCCCCATGCAGAAAACATGGCCAGCAGCAGCTCCCGAATCCACCTGGAGACAGACTGATTCTCTGTCATTCACCCAGCATCTGAGAAAGGACTCTGACCGGCTAATTTTGGTAGAGCTCACCCCAAGTTTAATCAGCCATAGCCAGTAAGGAGGAAAACTTGGATGAGCCTGGCTTTGCAGAGCCACCTGAGTAAGCTCGTGGAGGAAGAAAGGCGAAGCCAGTGAAGGCAACGTAAGAACCGCCCGTCACCCACCTCTAGAGCCATGCTGTCCAGTATGTGGGCACTGGCCACATGTGGTTAACTGTAAATGTAAATTTCTCAGAATTAAATAAAATTAAACATTTAGGTTTGCGGTTACATTAGCCTCATTTCAAGTGCTGGATAGTGTCACGTGGCTAGTGGCTACTGTGTTGGGCAGCACACATGTGGAACACTTCGATCATTGCAGACATTTCTGTTGCTTACCTCTAATCTAGAATTCAGCCATTGCTAGTTCTACCAGCGAAAGCCTTAGGCATTCCAGCTACTGCAAGCAGCAGACTTTTTCAGCACTTGAACAATTCAAAAGCAGTTACTTCTCTCCTCTAATAACCTGGAAAGAAATTCTTCAGAGATCCCCACGCTAGTTCTTGATTACAGTCCATTTGAACACCCCGCAGTACCTCCTAAACCTCATCGTACCGGAATTCTTAGTCTGTCTTACCCCAAAACGTCAACGGCAGTTAATTTAATCATGCATCCCATCTTTGTTATAAAAAGTCACCAAGGAAATGGTGTACCATCCTGTCTTGCCGAGCTCCCGCAATATTCTCTGCTTCTTTGGTGGCTAGTTTCCTGCTCAGTCCTGTCTTTTGTGCCCTCTCAACCTTTGTGTGGTAGATAGAGATGACCAACTGCTCCCCAACACTCAGCTCCCTTTCATAAGGTAGAGATGGCACTGGGAGGTGGCTATCCCGCCAGGAGACTGTGTCCCCCAGCCCTTCCTGCATCCAGATGTGGCCATCTGCATCCAAAGGCCATGTGATTCGTCCTCACCAACGGAATAAGATTTATGTCCCCTCCCAGATGGTTTTTTAAAAAAAACAATCTGCACCTCCCCTGTTCTCTTACTCTCAGTTGAATGGGAAGGATTCCGTAGCTGTTAGGGATTGGCAGAGCCACAAGATGCAGGGAGCCTGGCTGTCTGAACTACTGCATGAAGAAAAGTTACGCCAGTGAAGGTCAATCTGCAATGGACTGGCTATGAGAAAACTAGCCACTGAAATTTTGGACTGTATTTGTTACAACACTTGTCTAGCATTACTCGAATAGATACCTAGTGGACTTCTTCACATCCTCAGCCTTCTTGCCTTAAATTCGATCTCCTGCGACTCCCTTATGGGTCCAATTCTGTAGCTTCTGGAAGAGGCGGCTCATCCACCCGCAGTCCAGAGACCACGGGGCTGAGAGATGGTATTGACATTTTCTTAACTCTCCATTGTATCTTCCGGACCACTTCACCTTTGAAATTAATGCCATCCAACTTTTCCTAGCCAGTGCTTAACACATAGGTTTGGCATTGACCTTGTTGAATAGTTGGCCTGTGCTCAGGGAGAGACTTTGAGGAAGACAGTGACTATCAGTACCGGATGGGCGTCTATGGCAACCATAAGAAATGTATGAAAATGGTGCACATCAAATGTCTGATTACCAAGAAGAAAAACACTAATTCTCTCCCAGACTGATCCCTCTTGTCAGTCTCATGACTTTTCTCCATTTTCTCCACACATTTTCTCTCCAGTTGCCTCAGCTCAGCCATCCCATTGCCACAGAGGGTAGCCAAGGGAAATGCAGCAGAAGACATCAGTGTTGAAAAGCCCACCCTAGAAAGACCAAAGACCCAGTGAGATCCTGTAGCAGAATCTCTAATGTGTACACATATCCAAGGTATAATGTTTCTGCTTAAGCCACTCAATTAGGAGATAATTTACTGATGATTCGCTTTAGAGCTATGAGAAAAAGATAACTTTCATGTTTTTGCACTTGTGTTTCTGAAAAGTCCTTCTTCTCGCATATCTCAAGTATTATTCTGTAATTGCTGATTTTAGGTCAGCACATTTTTGCAGGCTGTCTTAAAAAAAAACCTTACTTTTCTATAAAGCCGTCTAAGTTTCTTTGCCATTTATTAGATTTATAGCTGATTCTTTCAGAGCCGACTTTCACCTTGACCCGCAGACAATAGCAGAATATGAATTTTTTGGAAGGCAGTAGCACTGTCTTTCTTGGACAAAGTTGAGCTATTCCACCAAGAACGACTCTAAAAAATGTTGCAAATCTAATGCATCTGGTTAAAGTAACCCCCTACAACCTTTTCTCCTTTCTTCTGATTTCTCTAGATTTTAGTGCACTTGCCTCTCTCTAGCAGTTATTAAGTCTTGTGCCACCCCATCCTCCGTCTGATCACAAAAAGTGTGCATCACAAGATGGTGTTCTTGTGCTGTGGAGAAACCCATAATAAAGATGAGCATTCCTGAGAGGCAGAAACCGTGTGGGAAATGGCAGTCGTTATATGTAGCGGATCCTTTGGAGAACAATTATTCCTTCAAGGTCCTGTGCAGGCATTTCCAACAGTGGCTACTAGGCAGGCTCATCATAGCCTAAGCTCAATTACAGCCCAGATTGTTGTATTTCTATGTAACAGAGAGAGGCAAGAATTTGGTATCTCCCCTCATGTGAATTTTTCAGAATGGAACAGCCTCACATATAAGTAACTGCTGGAACAGCAGAAAGCATGGTTTCTTCTAAACTGAGGATCGTATTTAGAGCACCCCAAATCAAGACACAGTGTCTTACAGAATACCAGAAAATGGAAGTGTCTTCATTAAATAGCCCCTAAGTAATTTAATTTCATGCGTAAGCGCTATTTTTTTAAAGGGTTCAAAGGAAGCCAGATCCCTGTGTAGAAATACGTAGTCCTGTTGCTCGCATACTTGTCACAGTCTTGTGCTTTATAGCCCTAGATGCTGTACCCCCGTCGGGGAATCTTTAAAAGTGTGGCTCCTGGCACAGCTGCATCAGAATCACGTGTGTTGATGACTAAAGATTCCCAGGTCCCAAGAGTCTGGAGGTGTGGGACTGGGGATCTGACTTTTTAAGCAGTTGACCTGCTTCTTCTGCTCACGACTGTCTGAGAACAGCTGCCCTCTGCTCTTTCTGGAAAGGCAACAGTAGTTATAAGAGTGCTACACCACAGCTCTCCACTGGAGAGACTTCTCATTTCTTCCCCGCCGAGGTCCCCCTCGGCCTGCTGCTTTTAACTGCTGGCTCCCCACCTGCTATCTGCCTGCAGCTCTGCTCTCTCTCTCACACAGTGGGGACCAGCTGGGGGCTCCTGGGGGCTCCAGCCCCTCCACTCCAGGGCCAGGTTTTGGTCCTGCGTTCGCATTTTTACAAGCACACCCTCTTTTTCTCGCAGAGGGCAACCATTTCAAATCTCACATTAAAACAAAAAATCACTACCACTAAACTACACCAAAGCAGGTTGTAAGCAGCTTTTTTACTCACTGATTCAGACAACAAAAAGGGCAGTGGCAGGTGGATGCTGTGACCGTGGCCTTTCTTGCCTTTTCCTGCTTAAAGAGAAACACCGTTGAGCTGACATGCCAATTTTACTTTTGTTATTAAAAAAAAAAAAAAAAAAATGAAAGTTCTGTCTTATTAACAAAATTAAACTACCTTTGTTCTCGGAGTTTTATTCTTACAGCATTTACAGAAATCTGTTGAGAGTGTCTTACTCAGTTATAAGGTTTATCAATTGGTTATCATCGCAGATCAATTTGCTTTGTAATAAATTTATAATTGAGAAACCTGATTGGATTCTAGCTCCAAAAAATAACTAAGGGTACTTGGATTTTGGGTCTCCGCCCATATCTCATGTGGTTCACTAAAAATAGACCCAAATCTAGGAGCTAGGATTTCTGGACCAGCTTCCACTGATTACCTAGGTCTTGATATTTATGGAACTAGTCATTTCCCAAATATTTTAGCTCCACTCTTCCAGTCTTCAGAAGAAAAAAGACAATAACAATAACAATGATAGAATCTCATCCCCTACAGAGAATTAGCAGGGAAATGAGAGAGGGAAAAAAGTAAATGGAAATGCTCAAATTGGGGGAAATGTAATAAAAAGCCAAATGTGAATCGGAATAGCAGTTGGCAAGAGGGGGAAAGGTGGGTAGAGGACAATTGTATCACTAGGGAACATGTAAACTGAACAGCACGCAGCCTTTTAAGAAATGTTTTAAGTCGGTTTCGATAGTAGATAAGACAAGAATATTGACACATTACAGAAAGGGACATGCCAAGACTAGGAACACATTTTAATGAAAATGGAAATGGGTTACCATCCATTATCACATCAGAGGCCACAAAACTACAGGAAGCAGATTGTTCACTAGAAGGATATTCTTCACAGCCTCTTTAAAGATGAAATACACATACTTCATTCTATATTAAATTTCAAACACAAAAATAAATTAGAGTGAAATTCGTTTCTATACTCACAACCTGACACCCTTAGAAATCTGAATCTTACGCCAGCCTAGAGCAAAAAGCAAAAGTGGGAAATTGTAGCATAAGAAAAGACCATGAGGAAAGAA
The DNA here is from genome assembly GCF_018350195.1 of Panthera tigris. Lineage (NCBI taxonomy): Eukaryota > Metazoa > Chordata > Mammalia > Carnivora > Felidae > Panthera > Panthera tigris. The sequence goes on from NC_056664.1 coordinate 102,046,372, forward strand.
GATCCAATTGAGTCCACAGTAGGACAGAGAGACTTCTGGTGTATATATGGCAACACAGCTTAATCCATAGTCTATGTTAATCACCATCTATAAGTGGAGACCCCGGTCTAGTTGACTTGGTGATAGAAGTTCTTTTCACTGGCAGCAGCTTTTTTCCCCCCCCAGAAGTTTCATCTCTTTTCTAGTTATAGAGTGAAACGGAAGCCTGCTAGCAGAACACATCCATCCACATGACTCTGACATAGTAGCCCACATTTCCCACATTATACCACCTTCCTTTACGAGAGTTATTTTTCATTGCATTCTGGAGACAAAAGACCCTTGGTGATAGTAAAGATCCTAACACGGTGGCAGGCAGTCTAACAGGTGACTTGCCGTTCCGCCTCCTATAACCCACAGGGTAGTTGCAACAAAACACTTGGCAGCATTTGGGAGAGACCCTGTGGGCATATCTTTTTCTCTTTTCCTGTGCATTTCATTGCCTGTTGTCACTTACCGAATGCGTGTGGCAAGACGAAGACACCACCGGCTGCTGCTGCTGCCAGCAGGGAAGATGTCGGGTCTTGAGCCCAGATCCCCAATTCATATCACAGTACACTCCTCTACTGTGATCACAGCTTTGCTGCCTGGGGGCAGGGGTGGGGTGGGGAAAGAAGTGTTTGCCCAGGAGGAAGTGGCTGTTGCAACCATGTGGATGTAACCTGGGGCCATTAGGAATATATCCATCTGTCAAGCCCGCGGAAGGAAGGAGGGTGAATCAAGGTAGCAGTTCTGCTGGGGTGTGCCTTGGAACAGATGTTCGAATTGCCGAGTCTTCTCGGCAGTGTAATATAGACCTGGACGGTGTTGGCATCGAGTGGAAGAGTGGGGCTTTGTCTTGGCAGCCTTTTCTGTTGTGGCTCCTTGCAGGGGTGTGAATAGCACAGGTTTTATTTTTTTTTTTTAAGGGAATTTAGCAATTTGTGGAATTTCTCCAGTATCGAGCACTTTGATAACAGCTCATCTACAAAGGGAGCGTTCCATTGTTTTGTTGTGTAAGAAAGCCGAGCGGGCATCGGTGTATTATTTTGCTCTCTTTGAGGGATACTCCCTCCCTAGAGATTCATTTTTAGGTGTCACGCTTTCTCTCTCACTCCCTGTCTGTCTCGTGTGAGGGAAGCTTTGCAATATGTTTCTGTGAGACTTCTCAAAAGTGATAAATGAGATTCTCAATCTTCTCATTCAAATGGTAACTGCCTGAAAAGCCAAGAAGTAGAGTGCGGGGGTGGAGCTGAAGGTGACAGATTGATGAAGATAAGGAGAGATGCATTTGGAAGGGGAGGGAGGAGCAAACCCAGCAAGAGTTGTAAAAACTAGAAAAGCAGTTCTAAATTGGATTTGGAAATGGCAGAATGACAAAGTGAAGTTTTCTATGGGGAGCAAGTTGCTAGGCTGCCACATTTGAGGCAGCCTGGAGATTTTGAAAAGTGAGAATTCAGAAAAGCCAGAGAAGGGTGATGATTTCCTAAGAGGCAGGAATTGATCAGAGTATCTGAAGAGGCAAGGCTGGGCTGGCTGCTCTGGAGACGTTTACTGGATTCCCTGTTGCGATTTGATCAAAATAGCTTGTTTGTTTATACAGAATTAATTGCACATCAATTTTGTGAGTAATACTTAGTCATAGCTGATCACAGGCGCCCTGGTGTGAGTCCGTGATTTCCAAAGGCCCCTCACTCTTGTTTCCTCAGGATGCCTTACTTCTGCCTCTGTGGCTTGTATTATCTCAATCTCCACTGGTTCCTGAAGTTTGCCTAGAAAGAATGATCCACATGATCTACCCCCTTCAAGTCTCACTGCCTCACAAATACGTCCTGCTCTTCACCCTAACCCAGGTGGAGTTAAAGGAAAATCCATTGCAAATCTCCACTGGGATGTAAAGGAGAACACGGGTGTCCAGGTTCATTGACTCTCTGGGTTTCCATGGGGCCTCTCCTTTTGTCTCCAGCAGGAAACTGGCCGTGCACCTATTTGCCCACCGCCAGCCCTGTTGTCCTCTGGATAGTCCGACTGCCTTTGAATCCTACAGTACTCAGGACAACAGAGTTAGATGCACCGAGCTCCAAGATTTCTAGTGAGAACCAAATGAAATACTGTATACTATATGCTTTGTAAAGCAGTATGAGCATAGCCCATATGCAGGTGCGATTATAGTATTAATTCTTCAAAGTCTCACCCCAAAGCTCCTTTTCTTGCTTTTGTGCATCTCTTTCTCACGTGTGTATATTTAACTGCATAAGCACATGAGTGCATCTAGCCAAGCATATTTGCATAGTTGCTGGTGCCTTATTTTTTAAAAAGTTCTTTCTATGCCACCATGACATTTTTATAGGGGTCCGCTTCCGATTAGTACCATTGTGCATTTACAAGCGATGGTCAACTCTTCACCAGTCACGAAAGTTAAGAGCAGCGCATATTGAGCGGAACAGGAAGTGAAGAAAGTGTTTTTATAATGAGCATCTTTTCCATCAGCCTCAGCATTCTCAAGACAAATTGAATCCAGTAATCCCCAGAAGGCCTAAAGATGAACTATCTTATTTTTAAAGACAAAGATGAACTCAGTGTCAGGGTTGTGCAAGAATATTATTGCTATTTCTTTTATTATCATATATAGTACCTTTCCATTGAAAAGCCAAAAGGCATTTTACAAAATCTGACAGTGATCCTCACAATGTCCCTCTGGGCTGAGTAGGCTTCATTACAAACAATAAATAATAACTGCCCTTTATTTTGAAATGTCTCCTACAGAATTTATTAACAATGGAGTGGATAGGCATGATTCATGGATTCTAAAGGGAGTTTATTTCATGGGAGTTAAGAGAAGATAGTAGATTTCTATGGGTCTCTATCTGCTGGAGTTGTTTTGACTCAAAATGCTGGATGCATCGGAACAACACGAGTGCGCTTGAGAAGCAGCTTCATAATTACTGACATTTACTTCTAGACTGAAAGAAGTATAGACTGTGATTGTATTTGCATAAATATGGGATGATTATTCAATTTGCTTACTCACTGAAGACCTGCCAACCAGATAACAGAGCTACCTGCGGGCATGTCTTCTAAGTTCTCCTGAACTTAGTCCGACTAAGTTTTGTTTTTATTTTATTTTTTATTTTTGTTTTTGTTTTTGTTTTTTGTTAGAGATGCCAGTCACACTGCCTGGCTAACTTTCAGATATTCCTGAGGGAATCACCTCATCCTCAGGCCATGGGCAGTCATATTTGATTCCATGTGTCCTTATCTATCCTGGACATAAATGGTTATATACGAGAATGGGCACTTGACCCAAAGGCAGTCAATGTGAGTTAGTTAGTGACCTGGGCACAGAAAGGTAATCTGAGCCAATTAGATGGTCTCTCTTGGGCATTTCATGTGGAATGCGCCAAGAGAATAAAGGGGTTAGCAATAGGGAGAGAAAGTGAAAGGAGTTGAGATAGAGCTGGGTCACGAGTGACGTAGACTTATATATGAGCTATAGTTATGAATGGGCAAATGCTTCAAGATGGAGTAAAGACTCAGAGATGAGAGAGTGAAGAAGCCAGTTCATAGGAAGAGAAAACAGAGAAGGCAAGTGGAGAAGAGCTGGTGCTCTGTAGACTGTGGAGCTCTGTGGCAAAGATACACCACTTCTGAGGACTCCAGAGAAATCTTGGGTTAAGACCTGCCCTTCAGTTTATTCTCCAAGGCTTGAGCTTGAACCTTAGTCTGGCTCTTCTTTCTGTCTATCTGTGGCATTCCTTCCCTGTATCCTATTTGTATGTTCCTAATACCTGGACCAGAAAGTTCCTTAGGACAGTGGCCTTTCCACCCCGACATGGAGAATCAGCTATGTTCATTGCTGTGTCCACTTCACCAGAATATGAATACAAACCATAGCCATTCGCTTAAAAACAAACAAACAAAAAAACCCCAAAAACCAAAAACAAACCTTCTTTCCAGGTTATCATTCAACAATCTTTGAGATCAAAGTGTGCTCTGTAGATAACTCCTAAGCAGGCTAATTGCATCTTTTTGGCTGCCAGGCAAGCTTAGGTGCAAGCCTGATAAAGGCATAAGGATGGGGGTGTTTGTGCAATCTTAATGCATTCTCTTTTCTAACCAATTGTTTTGTCCTACCCAATTACATTAGCATCAGAACCCATACTCAAAACACATGACAATTTTTGTCACACTTTGCTCTTCTCCCCAGACACCACTTCCAGAATTAGCTGTTTTCTTTGGCCATCTAATATTCAAGAGCCATACAACTATCTCTCACCATTCTCTGGCTTTGATTAATGCTCTTTTAGAAATTGCTGAGTATCGTTCTCGCTATCGAGAAATAAAACTAGAAGGACTCCCATAAAATGTTCACCATTTCATTAATGTTTATTCTCCTTGGGTTTATTTATTAAACAATTAAATTACTATTAGCGAGTGGTAATTGCAGGGAATAAAACGCAAATGTCTACGATATCAAATAAGTATATTTTGCTGATAGAATTTAATTTAAATACTTTTTGTTGATTGGTCCTTTTCTCATAGAAAAAAAGACAATAAGGGTGTCTATTATATTATACTTAGCTTAATTATTGCATTTATTCAAGAAATTCTGGTGGTGTCATGAGTTCATGATATAGAAAGATAGTGATTTTTGAGCATATGGTCAGTGTGAAAGATAACTTATCCAGGCACAGAACAGGCTAAGATTGAATGGCTTGAGGTCTGTAAATCATTACTTCTTGTCTCTTTAGAGAGGATAGCACTCTTGAGTCATGAGTAGCTGAAATCCTTTACATTTCCTTAAGGAAAGGAATAGTTTGGGCATCAGTGATCTCTCATGTTATTCTCAACAATAACCTTTTAAAAATTATTTTTCCTCCATGGATTCCTTGTTTCAAAAGTGTCTAGTTTTAATTTTTTTTAAGTTTATTTATTTTTAGAGAGAGCACAAGCAGGGGAGGGGCAGAGAGAGAGGGAGAGAGAGAATCTCAAGCAGGCTTGTGCTGTCAGCACAGAATCCAACATGGGGCTCGAACCCTGAACTGTGAGATCATGGCCTGAGCCAAAATCAAGAGTCAGATGTTTAACCAACTGAGCCAGCGGGGACCCCAAAGAGAGCCTTTTTTTTCTTTCTTATTTTAGAAAGAGAGAGGGCTCATGGCATGAGTAGGGGGAGAGGGGCAGAAGGCGAGAGAGAGAATCTTAAGAAGGCTCCCCACTCAGCACAGGGCCCAAGGCAGGGCTCGATCCCACGACCCTGGCATCATGACCTGAGCCAAAATCAAGAGTCAGACACTCCATCACCTGAGCCAAAGAGGTTTCCCCTATTTTTCAAATATGTTTCAAGTATTAATTTATTGAAAACTTTTATTAAATACAATATGAGATCCCAATTGGAGAATAACGCTTGGTATACAGACTTTACAGAATTTCAGTTAGTTTCAAAAAAAATTTAACATTTTAGCCATTTTGTACAAACTTTTCTCCTAGGGTGGTTGAGATATTGAAAACAGCTCAGAAATTCTGTCAGTATCTTCTGCTGTTTCTAGGGATCACCAGAGTGGGAACAACCACAGGTCAGTCTCTGTGGTCTTTCAGATTTCCCAGGGCAATCTGGATATCAAATATGCATTTCCACAGTCAGCTCTCACATGGGATTGTAGCAGTGTGTCTGTTATATCCTAGATCTTCTTGTCCTTCCTTGCTAACAGAATCTTGATTTGGTCAATTCTTCTCCAGGGGAGATTTGTTTCAGCCAAAGCTGACCCCTCATCAACCCTAAGGAAGGCTCATAATCGGTTTAGGTCTTTTCCCCCTTTGCTTTGGAAAAAAAAATTTTTTAAGTTCATTTATTTATTTTTAGTAATCTCGATACCCAATGTGAGGCTTGAACCCACAGCCCCAAGATCAAGAATCACACATTCCTCTGACTAAGCCAGCCAGGTGCCCCCCTCTCCACTTTGCTTTTGAATGATTTGGTATATATGCTACCTAGTTCTATCAATGAGAAATGAGGGGAGTTGGCCAATTTAAACCACTCATGGTAGGTATGTGACAAAAGTCTGCCCAGCAAGAAGCCTAATGGGGAAACTTTATGGAATTCTTTCTTCATTCCTAAAAAAAAAAAAAAAAAAAAAAAAGAGGAAAGAAGGGAAGTTTTTTTCCTTTCCCTTTGTCTTGCTTGTGGAGGTGGTATATAGTGATGTGACACCTGGAGCCACTGCAGTCATTTTGTGACCATGGGGGTGGTGTCACTAACTGACAACTGGCAGGCTGGAAAGATGGAAAGAATCTTGGCCCTCCTGATAATTTGTTAAGCAACTTTATTAGCTAATTCTGGAACTTCTCTGCCTCTGGATTTCTTTTTATATGATGTGGCTTAAATTACTTTTAGCTGCATTTTTCTGGGTATTTCTGTTCCTTGAAGCTGAAAGTACTTCAACTAATATATAACCATGATTATAACTTTGAAAATATTAGCAATAGACAAATATACTCATGGAATCTCAGACTTGGGAGGGACTTGAAAAGTAACGTATCCAATTATACAAATTAAAAATGTGATGAGCAGCCTATAATTACTATTAGATGTTGTGATAGTAGACTTTAACTGACACTCTGAAATTGTCACAATGACCTAAGAAGTGGCATATTATCTGTAACAGGAGACCTGTTATGAACCAAATTGTGCCTCCCCCCATTTATATATTGAGGCCCTAACCCCAAACGTGATTACATTTGGCGATAGGACGTTTAAGAGGTAATTACAGTTAAATGAAGGCATAAAGATAGGGCTTTAATTTGATATGACTCCTTTCTTGTTTTTTGGAAAGAGAGAGTGCATGCACACACATGCACATGTGAGCAGGGCAGGGGCACAGGGAGAGAGAAAGAGAATCTTAAGCAGACTCTGCACCCAGTGTGGAGCTGATGTCAAGCTTGATCCCATGACTCTGAGATCATGACCTGAGCTGAAACCAAGAGTCAGACGCTTAAGCAACTGAACCACCCAGGCACCCCGTGACTGATGTCCTTATAAGAAAAGGAAGAGACACCAGGGTTGCACATACTGAGGAACGACAGTGTGAGGGCACAGAGGAAGGTGGTCATCTACAAGCTAAGGAGAGAGGCCTCAAACCTGCTGACATCTCAGAGTTGGACTTCTAGGCTCCAGAACTGTGAAAAAAAAAAAATAAATTTCAATTGTTTAAGTCACCTGGTCTGTGGTATATTATTACGACAGCCATAGCATACTAATATAACATCCAAACAAGATTGCTTTAAATATAAGCAAATTCGGGGCGCCTGGGTGGCTTAGTTGGTTAAGTGTCTGACTTGGGCTCAGGTCATGATCTCACGGTTCCTGAGTTTGAGCCCTGCGTTGGGCTCTCTACTGTCAGCACAGAGCCCACTTTAGATCCTCTGTCCCTGTCTCGCTCTCATCCAAAAATAAATAAACATTAAAAAAAAAAAAAAGGTATAAGCAAATCTGCCATCCCACATAATATTGAGAGTTCCAGAGTTAAGACATTTCCAAGGCCGGCTAATTAACAGCTCAATTGTGTGAACAAGTACCTAAGCTCTTTCCATTTTCCTGTTCTGTCATCCTCAGCGTGTTGACTTTTAACCCCTAGGCTTGCCCGTGCGTGGATGTAAGAGAGCTGTTTCAGCATGAGGGTTACTTCCACTCCTAGCTATTTAAGAAGTGGAAAAGCCAGCTTCTCTCATGCAAATCTGTTTGAGTGAAAAACTTCTTCAGAAGCCCCCCCACCCCAACCCCATAGTCGTTTGCTTAGGTCTCATTAGTCAGAGTTGTGTCATAGGCTTTTGCCTAAATCATCCCTTCAAGGAGAATGGGATTGCTATGATTGCTTTAGAGCAGCTGTGATTCACTCCCTGGGGCTGTGAGGGGTTTCAGGTGGCCCCTTGGTACCTGCTGAGTACGAACTACAGGATAGGGAGAGGGAAGGAGTCTTGAATAGGCAACCAACAAGGTCCCTACTGTGTGTTTAGTCCATTTCCTGCTTTGATTCAACGCAGTCGCAGTCGCCTGACTCATCTTCTGATATGTAAAATTGCCAGAGCCGGGAAGACAGGATTACAAGTAACATCCCTCAAGATTCCCCAGCTTTCTTTGACCCTATTCCACGCTCATTAAGCAGTTTTCTCTTGATTAATTAGTCTACCTAACTGCCTTGATATCTGGTCAGAAGTGCCCTGGATCGCAGACTGACATAATTAGTACAAGAGAGAGGTGTGTCACACGTTATAAATTGATAACTTCATGTTCTGACCTCACATCACAGTCCCGCGTGTGCAATTAGAGTAAACACCTTGTTCACCATTCGTTCAACGCTTCCTTTGCACAGGGTACTACTGGAGGTGTAAGAAATTCAGAAGGGGACAGGATGGCACTCCAAAGGCCTCTCTCTCTCTCTCTCTCTCTCTCTCTCTCTCTCTGGAGCTCACAGTCCCATGGGTAGCTGCTAGAGTTACCATTTAGGGAATGTGTGTCAGCCACTGGGGTATGTGTTTGCCATGTTGCACAGTCTTGCTTGCTGTTCCTTTCCGATCTCATTTCCGAGAGTTCTTCGCCTCGCTCGCTCTGCTCCTGCCTACTCCGGCCCATCAACTCTCGAAGTAACACTTTTGGGAATAATTCATAACCCAGAATACCTTTCCCCCGGGGATCCTTGTGGTTAATTCTCTCATTCCCTTCAAAAATGAACTTACGTGTTGTATTCACAGAGAGACTTTCCGTAACCATTCTACTGAAGCTTCCAACTTCCCAACCCTTCCCATCCCCCTTCCCTGCCTAGCTTTTTGCCATACTATCGATGACCATATAGCACGCTGTGTGTTTCATACGTTGCTTTTATTTATTGCCAGTCTTCCCCTACCAGAATATAAGCTCCTTGAGGACAGGGATTTTTGTCTGAATCCCTAATGCCTACAATAGTACCTGACACATAGTTGGATTTCCGTAAACACATTTATTGAATAAATGCATCATCTCCTATAAGTAGAATTGTAATTTATATAAGTTGCTCTTGATTATGAAGCTAGGAAGTGGTGGAACTGAGATTCGAACCCATGTCTTTCCAGTGACAAAGTACATCTGAAGTTCTCCATCGTCTTTTGAGTTCAGGAATCTGCAAAGACAAGTACCAAACCCTGGATCATGGTAACCCTTGGAGACACTATTTCCAGGAGACCTCTTGGAGACAGAAATTACACCAGCAATTTGAAGAGGGAAAATTTAATATGAAGAATTGTTACCTTGCAAAAAGTAACTCACAACTACAAGAGGTGAAAAAGGGAGTCCAAGAGGTAAAGAAGTAGCAACGACAGAAAGCAGCACCTATCTCTAGGCTGAGAGAGCGAGCGAACAAAGATTGAACTTAGACACTGAGACACTCTTCCCTCAGCTCCAGGCTGAAATTTCAGAACCTCTGAAGAGAGGGTACATGTGACCCACTAGTGCTAGAGAACCTTGCTGGAGGGCATGGTTTGAGGTTGACCACTATTGACCACACGTGCCAAATCTGCCGATTGCCTAGTGGAAACTTCACACCAGGGGGAAAAACAAGGAAAATCCCTGCTTCCTGTTCTGTCTTTGCAGAGTCTCTCTAGTACCTTCTGTTGGTAAAGCCCCTATAATCCGGCCAGCAAAGAAGATATGTTTACAGGGACCTGCTTTGGCATTGCAATGCAGAGCAAAGAAGGGTAGATTTGGAACCTCAAGGCCATCAGTTAATAATTGGCTCACCAGCTCAGGAATCGCCCATGAAGCCATATGTAGGCAGGTAATAGTGTTGGCTATTAGCACATCTGCCCCTTCTGTCTCTCCTCTCACAGATGGACAGTTCATTGTCTTACAGCCTGCCTTAGCTGTTCTTGTACGTGATCTATCCACCTCCGATTGGCTAACAGTCGCTCTAGTCTTTTTGTCTTCTGGTCAGGACTTTCATGTAACCGGGCAGGGTGGCTGACGACTCAGCTGAGGAAAGCAATCTTTTGGTTAATATAGTCCCCCTCCATTTTTTCCCATAACCCATGTCTTCCCAGTCTTAGCACGTACTTGAAGAAAGGATCCTAGAGTTACTCTTTCTGCTGTTCACACGCACTGCAACTTCAGTTTGATTTTCTAGGCCCTGGGAATCATGGGTCGTCCCAATATATCCATATCTCCTGTGGGGAATCCTTCTGTGGATGGATGTACAGACATTTGTGCTTTCCTCCTGAACGGGGCTCTAAAATGTCCCTGAAACTCCTCATTATTATTTTAATAAATATCAATTTACTAAAGTTTCTCTGTCCTCACTTCTTCAGATCGTCTGCCTGAAAATACAGTGGCCATGCTTCTTCCGTATCTGTGGTTTCATCTTGCTCAGAGTAGGAGATTCAGGCTGTGGTTCTGATGTCTGCTCTTTTAGGTGGGCCAGTCATAGTTTTCCTGCATGGGCATCATTGTAACCTTTTCGAAAGCAGCAGAGCTCATTTCAGGGGGGAGGTGACATACATGAAAGACAATAGCCTCTCTCATAATCTGAACTGAGCTACAGTTTGGGTCAGACAGCTTTCTAATTGGTTTGGATTTTCAGTCCATTAAAGGAAAGCTCTGATTACCTCTTACAGCAGGCCACTAGGCACAAATCTGCTTTATCTGCACAATGATTGTGGTTCCGTTTCATTTGACTGTGTCATTGAAAGACACTTACTCTGTGCTTGGAAGCAGATGCATCCTATGGGGGGCCCCATCAGGGCACTGCATCCGAGCATTCTGCACACCACAGAGCCCTGAGGGAGGACACTTAGGTGCACTGTCTGATGTTCACTTATCCGTTTCGATGCCTTCAACATCGGCCTGAGAACTTGCAAACACCAGGGTGGTCTCTGCGTTAAGAAGGCAGTACTTCCAGACCCCAGACTTCTAAGTGAGGTGGATCCTCGAGAAATCCCCGGCCCATGTGGGAAAAGGCAGCTCTCTCAACTCTAATAGCTAGCTGAGGAATAAGAAAGGAAATATTAGTCTGAGAACATTGCAGTGCCCATTAGAGAGAAAGCATGCTTGCTAGTATCTGTGATTTGTTATCTGAAATGGTTAGAATGACAAAAAAAATTACGGGGAGAGGAGGAAAATAACTAGGATTTTTTTAATGTTTATTTTTAAGAGAGAGCGCACGTGTGTGTGTGTGTATACACACACACACACACACACACACACACATATATATATATATATATATATATATATGCACGAGTGTGGGAGGGGCAAAGAGTGAGACAGAGGATCCAAAGAGGGTTCTGTGCTGACAGGAGACAGGTGGACACGGGGCTCAAACTCAGGAACTGTGAGATCATGACCTGAGCCAAAGTCAGATCTTCAACCGACTGAGCCACCCAGGTGCCCCAATAACTGGGGTTTTAGATGACAATCTGAAATGTTTCCTGTATGCATCAGTATTGCTACAATAATTATATTGAAAAACCACTTCTAGCCCTGGGAAAACATCATCCAAAAGTAGAGCAGACTTTCTGTGCCTTTCAATCCTTTGTGAGAGGGATTTATCTATTAGAAGACCAGTCCAAGAAAGCGTTTGTTTTTAAGTTGCCAATTTATCAGTTTTATGATTTCAAAAAATATTGATAGTTTCCTGGTCAAATTAAAGAGTCCACATGCTTTGTGAGCCCAAAAATGTATAAAAGGCATGCCTTTTCCTTGATTCAAATGCAAGTTTCTTACTAAACTCTGATCGCCTCCAGGACTGGCGTCCTGACCTGCTTATGTTGGTTTCCCTTAATGCCAGCTCGGTACGACCCACAGCCAACAATCAGCAAACGGCATGGAGGAAAGGAAGAGAAAAGGAAAGGAAAGGAGGGAAGGAGAGGCAAGGAGAGGCAAGGGAAGAAGGGAAACTTCATACAGGCGCAGAGAGTGAATGTAGCGGAGAGCAAGCCCCTCAAACAAGAGTGAAAGTCCATGGCAGAGAGTAACCATTCAAAGGTTAGTGCCTGTTTTGCACTTTCTTCCTCCAATGTGTTTCTTTCTTCTCTGAGGTTATTTTTCTCATCCTCCCACACATTGTAGGGAGTCCCATGTGCTTTTCATAGCTTCGTAGAATACATTTTTCCTGTAGTAAAGGGAGCAACATGGGATACCGAGAAGTATCTCCTGGCTTATCCCTTTCTGTCTGAGCTGCTTAGTCTATCACGGTGTGACTGCAGAGAGAGGCGGGCATCTCTTTGTGTTGATTCTTTCAGGAAATTATCCTCATGAGGTACGTGGGAGCTGGATAAATACTTGTAAAGAAATTAAAGCTTTTTGGATTAAAAAAGAGTCAAGTAAGGATGAAGTCTTAGAGATGACAAACTTGATGCACATTTCTGAGAAAAGGATCTTTTGTGGGCAATGCAAATGATTTCTGTCCTAATAATATTTTCATGATGCTAATTTAAAACATTCTTAAAGTCTCCATTAAAAACAAATGCATTTCTTTGACTTGCGTGTTTTAAAAGAAGCCTAATTTTAAGAATGTAATTGGGGATTAATTACACGGCCCTTTTCCATCAACCTAATAATAAAATACTGTGCACTGTTTTCCACACTTTCAAAAAGAATTACAGAACTTGAGGGGCGCCTGGGTGGCTCAGTCGGTTGGGCGGCCGACTTCGGCTCAGGTCATGATCTTGTGGTCTGTGAGTTCAACCCTGCATCGGGCTCCATGCTGACAGCTTGGAACCTGGAGCCTGCTTCGAATTCTGTGTCTCCCTCTCTCTCTGCCCCTTCCCCATTCGCACTCTGTCTCTCTCTGTCTTTCAAAAATGAATAAATGTAAAGAAAAAATTGAAGAATTACAGAACTTGATTTTGGAGTGATTGTTCCTAGACTCTCTCAAAAGTAAATGATACTTTTAGTGTAATCATAAGTGTATAACAGTAATAAGTCAGGATTCCTTCTTAGGAGTGATGCTTCCTTATGTGCCTTCAGAAAATAATAGATGAATTAGTTTTAGGTGTTGACTGAAAAACAGGGGGTTATGGTTGTGGATCAAAATAAAAATAGTGCACCTTTCATATTCTAAATGCATCTTCTTCACACCCATTGCCGTCCTGGGTTTCCTGTCTTGGTGCAGGGCATTATCAACCTCTCAGAGCCCACGTGGAAGCCCTCACGGAAACCTGGGACTCTTCTTCCCTTTACACATCGCACAACCCCACCAGTTATCAGTCCTGTAGATTCTCTCTTGTCATTTCTTCTCCCCATTCCCTCCCCTCATCCCCAGTGCACTGGGAGCCTGGACTCTTATCAACCTGTGCGTGGTCTGGTGAGATTCTTTATGGCACATCCCCATCAGTAAACCAATGCATTCAATCTCCCCAATGTATTATTGTTTATATTCGATGAAATGGGATCTATGCACTATTTGTCTAACATTTCATATATGACAAAGACACATTTTAGATACAGATGAATGAAACAGTGTATTTTTTAAGTTTATTTATTTTGAGAGAGAGAGAGAAAGCATGGATGGGGGGCGGGCAGAGAGAGAGAGAGAGAGAGAGAGAGAGAGAGAATCCCAAGCAGGCTTCACGCTATCAGCACAGAGCCCGACGCGGGACCCAAACTCACAAACTGAGATAATAACCTGAGTTGAAGTCAGACGCTTAACCAACTGAGCCACTCAGGCACCCTGAAACAATAATTTTTAAAAGTTGAGTTTATTAACAGCACAAAAGGAGTTTTCTCACAAATTACGGACATGTGTTTATGTTTAGTAAGCATCTTAAAAAAATTTGCAAGTAGGGGCGCCTGGGTGGCGCAGTCGGTTAAGCGTCCGACTTCAGCCAGGTCACGATCTCGCGGTCCGTGAGTTCGAGCCCCGCGACGATCTTGCGGTCCGTGAGTTCGAGCCCCGCGTCAGGCTCTGGGCTGATGGCTCGGAGCCTGGAGCCTGTTTCCGATTCTGTGTCTCCCTCTCTCTCTGACCCTTCCCCGTTCATGCTCTGTCTCTCTCTGTCCCAAAAATAAATAAAAAACGTTGAAAAAAAAAATTAAAAAAAAAAAAATTTGCAAGTAAACTTTTTATCTAATTTTGTTTAATGTACATGGAGAAAAGAGGACACATTTTTAAGTTTCTAGTTTGATGAATGTTTGCAAAGTAAACATCGGTGTGTAACCATGTAATTTAAATTAGGTCCAGGACATTGGACATTACCAGTACCCAGAAGTTCCCCTGTGTCCTCTCCTAGTCACTACATCCCCCTTCCCCTGCTGCCACAGATAACTACTGGCCTGACCTCTGCCACCACGGACAACATTTACTTGTTTTGAACTTTATATAATAATCAAATAGTACCTCCTGCTTCTGTCTGGTCTCTTTGCTCAACGTGAGGTTTCTGAGATTTATTCATGTTTTGAGTAACAGTATATTTTTTCATTCTCGTTGCTTAAACATCTTACTAGTTTTGATGACTTCCTACTGTCAGTAGCTAGCATCTCAAAGCACAACATACAGTTCAGGTAAGGTTTTCTTTATTGATTAGGATATAATGCAGTATTGCAAGTATTATGGATAATTTAAACTATTTTGGTCATCGTCTTATCAGATCTATGCCTACAATGTGGTTGAGGAAGAGTTGGGGCCGGGAGAAGAAGCTGGAACTCTACCATTTCCTCGTGCTTGAATTAGTCACATCATCTACCAATCTAATGTTTCTTTGCAGGAATCTTTTACAAACCATGTGTTCATTTTGTAAGGGCTAGTTGAGCTTAAATTAGATACCATGGGCCATAAAACGATCTGTCGGGCACACGTCAGGTGAAATATGCAATCTAAAGTGTGTGGGATGAGAAATTCCCTGCCAGCTCATCACAGAAATCTTTCTACTCTCCTGTCCCAGTAACACACAGCCCTCTGGCGCACGGAAAAAGCGAAGGTCTTCACATTAATTTATATATTAAAATGCGAGTAAACCTTAATTGGTTTAGATGACAATATATTAGATACATGTCAACAAGTTCCAGTATTCCCTTTCCATACCATAGTGGATCAGTTTACACCCCTTCTAGGCACATTCTTCCCACTTTGGGAACCGCTGATGAAATGGCTGTAAGAGTGTCTTCAGCCTCTTATCCCACTGAGGTCCACCATCCAAATAGCTGCTAAATTATATTTTTTAAATGCATATCTAATTAAGGTATTTCCATGCTTGAAACTCTTCACCCCCAACCCCCATGCCTCCTTCGTTAGTTCTACAAACTGCCTCCAGCCTACGCGGCCAAGCTCTTCATTGCCGCCCTTCAGACTGAGCTGTCTCCCCTACCATCGCTTGCCCCGCCTATCCTCTAGTCAATGCTAAACTGCTTATTGTCATCTCAACATTAGCCATGCTGATACAGGTTTCTTTAACTGCTGCTGGCTTGGCTTCGTTGCCTAGAAGGCACTGTTGGAACTGGCGCGCAGGGCAAATGCTTTTTCCTCGTTGCAACTCGTCTTAAGAATCATCTCTTCCATGGAGTTTCTCTGCTTCAGCGGTGGGATTTTTCACAGCCATCTCATGTAACAGGGATCTGCCCCCCACTTCTGCCCCAGTTTCTGGTGCCAGCACCTTCTCAAAAAGTACACTCTCAGCAGGCAGTGATGGTTTTCAAATGACCAAATTCATCAGACTCAAAAAAAAAAAAAAAATTACTGGTTCTCAAACTTTACAGTGTAACACGATCATCTGGAAGGATTTTAAAAGCACAGATAGTCGGGCCTTTCTCCCAGAGTGTCTAAATCAGTCTTGTGTACTACACAGAAAACATATTCTAGAAACTTCCATCAAAGCTCCCTTACTCTAACGTAGTGGAGCAACCTGTTGAGTGTGGATAGAGTGGTGTTGTGGGAAGATTATACACCATATTTCAAAGACTAGATGCTAAATAAGGTTTCTCGGTAGCAGCACTATTGATATTTGGGGCCAGATAATTCTTTGTTGTTGGGGGGGGGTGCTGTTCTCTGTCCTGTGATTGTAGGATGTTTAGTACCATCCCTGGCCTCGATCCATTAGTTGCAGGTAGCAATTCCACACTCATCCCCTCTCTGATCTTTCCCCACAACCCTCCCCCCAGGCTGTAAAGACCCCAAGTTTTTTTCAGACCGTGCCAGCTGCCTCGTGGGGGACAAAAATCCGCCCCCCCCCCGCCCCCGTGATGGGAAACATTGAGCTAGATTTGGGGCTGTGTAGTTTGGGGGCTAATTAGGAAATTTCTCTGTATTTGGTATTATGTGTCCATTGGGTATAATGACCCATCTTGAAATGCTGCCATATAGGTTTAATAAGCTAATGTGTATGAACGTGCCTCACTGATCTGGGCTCAGAGTTGAGCTTGCCCTGAAACTCAGTATTCTCCCGGCCTCCAAACCCTAGAAAATTATACTGTTTCATTTGCCTTTTTCTCCCTTTCATTGGCTCTTCGGTCTCCTTCAGCCTGCTAATCCTCATGTTCTTCAAGGTTTGTGTTTAATAAGTCCAGTGGTTGCTTGTATGTAGGTGACTGTAAAAGCTAAATCTCTTTCAAGCTCCCATTGTGTGTCACGAATGGACTATTGGATATTTTGACTTTGATTTTCCTGCCGAAAGCTCAAATTCAACACATATAAAAATGATTCATTCTATTCATTTTTTTTTTTTCTTTCTGATTTTCCTACTTAAATGCATCAGTACTCTTTCCTAAGTCAAATCCATTCAGGGGTCCACGGGGCCTGGGACAGGGATTGCACCACGTTTGAGGAAACAGAGCTGAGCAGTTAAACTGTAGCTCCTGAACTTTGTCTTCCCAAGTGTTTGGAGGTGCAAAGGAGGTAGGGCGAGGAGAGCACCTTCAGGCACACCTAGCATCTTCATAATCTTCCTTCCCACTTGCTGTTTCTCTGTGTTCCCATTGCCTCTGCCTTCTCCGCTCCCTCTTTTCTCCTCTCTCAGATGCCCTTGGGGGTGCTTTCCCTTCTTCTCCTTTCCTGCCACCACAGCACCTCATTCATCCTTAAAGTGAGGGGGTTGGGCTCCTGCCAGCCACCCCACAGCTCCTGGAAAGTGGGTGCTCCCCGCAGTTCTTTGCCCTTCCACACCCCGAACTGAAACGCTGTTTCATTGAAACCCAGCATCTCCTTTTCCTTTTAGGAAATATCTTCATTCACTCTGCCCCTTTTACTAGTGAAAAATCCTTAACGGAGATATTCTGGCAAGTAAAATTTCCCATCTTGCGCACAAGTTAAAAGAACATGGGTTCCAGTTTCTGGTCACCCTTGAACCTTGTCTTTCTCCATCTCTCCGCTCCAAGCGGTCATTAAATTCTACTGATCTCTCCCTTGCAGGTATTTATATAGTCAGCTCTGTATTTTCCTTCCCCCTATTACTGTCCTGGTTTAAGAAACCATCGTCTGAACAGTGGCTCTCACACGTTAGTGTTCCTTGGCATCATCCGGAAGGCTTTTTAATACACAGACTCCTGGGTCCCCATCCCAGAGTTTCTAATTTAGTAGATCTTGGGTGAAACTTGAGAATTTACACCTCCCGGGTGATGTTGATGCTTCCAGTTGGGGGGACCATACATTGATCAAAACAGTGCTTGCAAACTTTAATGTTTGTAGGATATCAAAATGGTTCATGACATGCTAAATTGAAGGCCCACAGTGGGGTATGCAATTCTGCATTTCCGTCCAGCTCTCAAATGATATGAATTCTACAGGTGTGCAGACCACATTCTAAGCGGTAGCAATCTAAAGCAAAGGTCCCAAATGCCTGGGGTCACAGGGTCCAGGCAGGTAATGTGAAGAGTGACACATTCTGATGGTATCTCGTTGAGCACAGGGCCCATCTAATGGGGATGTTAGTTTTATACAAATGTGGACCCAGTGCTGCCATGAGTTTTTTTCAGGAGAATAGTATTATTTTATCTGTTAGTCATCATAGGCATGGTACCTGCAGTTTTTCAGAAATTGATGACATATATATAACCAAGAATAAAAAAAAAAAAGGTTTTGACTGCTTTAAAAACAAAACTGCAAACTACAATTAATAAACATTTTAATTAAATGTCTGCAAAACCTAACATGTTGTCAACTAATCACATGCAAATCAATTTGTAGCCAGGTATAAATTATATTTAATGTGAGACTTGGGTTCACTTGGATATGTTTGGAAGAAAATGGGATTGGGTCACCAAATTCAGTGCCTAGGCCCTAAGGATTATGAAGGGTCTTGAACAGTCCTTCTGGAGAAGTAGAAAATTCAGGTTTTCATGGGAAATATGCTCATTTTAGATGTTGGCAATTTATTTCAAATTGTTTAAAAAGTATGTAGGCATTCTTTCATATGGATAGACCTTGACAATACGGTCTTGGTAGGGTCTTGATAACACCCTTGAGGGCATTATGCTAAGGGAGATAAGTCAGAGGGGAATGACAATGAGTCAGACAATGACTGTATAATGTCACTTATATGAGGAATCTAAAAACGCTGAACTCAGAAACAGAGAGTAGAAAGGTGGTAATCAGGGACTGGGGGTGAGGGCGTTGGGGAGATTTTGGTCCAAGACTACAAACTTGGAACCAGGAGATGAGCAATTTCTGGAGAACTAATGCATACTATACTGATTATAGTCGACAATATTGTATTCTTTACTGTAAAGTTGCTAAGAGACTAGATCATAAACATTCTCACCTCAAAAGAGAAATGATAATTATGTGACATGATAGATACTAACACTAATGTAGTAATCATACTGCAGTAAAGAAATGTACCAAGTCAAGCTTTATACATCTTAGACTTCTACAGTGTTATATGCCAATAATATCTCAGGCTAAATAAAGTCTGCGTGGGCCAGTCTGGAGGCCCTTGGGCTACCAATGTATTAATTTGGTTTGATTGGCTTGGATTATTGAAATAGTCTTAACTGATTTCTCCACCTTCATTCTTTTGGCCCATCTTGTTCACAGATATACCTTCAAACTTTCTAAATCATCCATCCACGTATCTGCAGATTAAGTACAAATTGCCAAACCTGACTTTCCAAAGACTACATCATTTTACTTTTAATTACCTTTCCCACTTTATTTTTCATTACATCTGCACTAGGAGTCCCACACTGTATTCAAATTGGACAAGCCAGGAGAATTCGAATCAGAATTTTTGCTCACATCTTTTCCTTACCCTGGGTGCCTTTCTTGACCTTTCCAAACCACTGCTACCTTTGGTATTTGTTGTCTTTAGCATTCGTTTGGTAGATAGCTGATGCCACTTTGTTCTTTTAATTCATGTTCATATGCATTTAGGTTTTGTCTCCTCCATAAATGTTCGGAGATGGTGACAAATCTAGAGTAGTGTATGCTGCTTCAAAGTCTAGAAAATTAAAAAGTTAACCTATCCATCAACGAACCTACCCTCTTAAGAAGTAACTTATGTCCTTGAGTAATAATATCATGATGCCAGAATGGAGAGTCAATACCTAAAAAAGGTCATTAATCCGGCCACCTGGGAGCATTCCTGACTGATGGAACTTTGGACCGAATTGGCCAGATGTTCTGCTCAAAGTAAAATGTATTTCATTTTTTGTTTTGTTTTGTTTTGTTTTGTTTTTGTTTTTGTTTTTAGGATGAAAATCTATGACCAGAAACATCGGACATTTATTTTTCCTCGAAAGCGTCTCTGTTTGTAGTTTTGTCTGCTTTTACTCACTCCAGAAAGCCGTAGAGATGAGATATAGCCCTGATTTACCAAGTTTTGTACTGGATTGAATTTTCATCACTCAGTCATGGTTCTTAGTGTCATATAGTCCATCACGTTATAAGATGGTTCTTAGTATCATATTGTCTACAACATCGTAACATGCTTTAAGGCAAGTTGTAATCTATTATTTATATTTAATAAAAACTATTCCTCAGTACATAACAAGTTCACGTGTAAGGTACTGCCACCCAGACCATCTAAGAATCTGAGGTTACAGAATCTTTTCATCTTGCTTCGGAGGGTTAACACCAGAGTGCTGACAGTGTTATCACTAGCCGTTCAGTGACTTTGACATTTGGACCTTTTACTCTAAGTGTGAAATGCTCTCATACTCTTCCTGGAAATCTAATTATGATGTTGGCTTTTCCTTTTTGTCTTCCTCAGCTCTGCTATCTTCAAATGACATCTCTTATCACTTCTGTTAGTGAGAGTGGCCATATTTTTCTGCAACCAGGTTAGCTTCCCCTAGACGGAGGGAAAGCTTCGTCCATTAGTATTCTTAATTGGTTTCTAAAAATAAAGCCTTAATACTTCCTTTAGAACAGAAGTTAAACCAGCGCATCTACAGTTTCCCGAACCTAGAGTAGCCCCAGATCTTTATTATTATTACCTAATTTCAATTTCTCAAGAATTTCTTTTGGATTCTTTAGTAATGTGACTCCAATTAAATCACCTTGGGGTTTAAATGTTGTGCTATAAGTGTGGCCAATCAGGACCTCTTAAGATGAATTAACACTAATCTTTGCCTTGTGATCAGTAAGTGTGGATGCTGCAGTCTTGTTCATTCTCTTGTTTTATGAGCAAACGAGCCTTGTGAGGAACACAAAGATGGTTTCCACTGGCTGCTCGCAGAAGCTGATGTACTTCTGATCCCCTAAAGAGTGGTTTGAAATAAAAATCAGGCAGAATACTTTGAAAGTTAGCTAGCTTGTTTATTTCTTTTGTTTTGAGTTAAACTTTTTTTTTTTTTTTTTCTGTCTCATCCTTAGCCTAATGGTCCATTTCCAAACTGGAGTTAAGTAGCTATGTGTGTGTTCACTGCCATCTTCCACCCATCTGCTCTTTGTCTGCTTGGGGCAAGTTTTCTAAAACAATTCCATTTTGTCAGTTTCCACCTCATTTAAATACATTCAAAAAGCTGTGAATTACTGTCCTGAAAAGTCTTCCAAACTTCGAATTAATCTGCTGTTTAAAATTCCTTTTTTTCTTCGTTTTAACTTTTGCAACTTTTCTTTCTTTGAAGCTATTCAAAAATAACTCTGGTAGAGTCTGACGCTGTACTTCTCTTACACCTGCCTTTCCTCTGGTCTTGTGCATTATTAAAAGAAAATGTATTTAACTTCTTGTTTCTTGCCTAAGCTGTGAGTTTTTCCAATGTTACTTTAACCAGTTTGCCTAAAGTGGTAAGTTTTTTTGAATATTCTATTTTTTTATAGCATATAAAAATAAAGTGGAAACAATATGAGTTGAGGGTAGCAAATATCTTGATTAATGTATAATTCTCATCAGTTCTTTTTACCAGAATACATGCAACCTTCAAGCATATAACTTTTTCATGCTGAAGATGTATGAGGTGTGGGTCCAAGAACAGAGTGCATTTCTGATGAAAAGAGTAACTTCTGCATAAGCCGTAGAATACTTTGATGAAAACAGCACTGAAGGGGTGTGCCTGGCTGGCTCAGTCAGTAGAGCATTGATCTCAGGGTCGTGAGTTCAAACCCCATGTTGGGCCTAGAGCTTACTTAAAAAAAAAAATAATAAAAGGCATTGAAGATAATTGTGTACTTAGAACAGTACTAGGCACTGTGGAAGTATGATTTAGAGCAAGTTAACATTGTAGTTGGAGAATAAGACTTTGATATAGACTAATATAGGCATTTATTTATTTATTTATTTATTTTTAATTTTTTAACGTTTATTTTTGACACAGAGAGAGACAGAGCATGAACGGGGGAGGGTCAGAGAGAGGGAGACACAGAATCCTAAACAGGCTCCAGGCTCTGAGCTGTCAGCACAGAGCCTGATGCGGGGCTCGAACTCACAGACCGCGAGATCATGACCTGAGCCGAAGTCGGATGCTTAACCGACTGAGCCACCCAGGCGCCCCATGGGCATTTAAATGACAATATGCCTCCATGGAAAAGCCAACACTAGAGCAGCGTTTTGTGTGATAGGGAGGTTCCAGGTACCTAAAGGGCAAGGAAGAGGGTGTCTTGGCTGGGGACAGTAGTGAGACTGAGGCTTACAGGCAAAAAGCACAGAATACATGGCAGGTCCTAAGGAGTAGTGTTGTCAGGAGTGAGGTCTAATTTTGAAAGGGCATTTGGAGCCACATTATGGAGGGCCTTGATTGAAAATGTAAGGAATCTGGAGCTTATCTTTAGACCAGTAAGATGTTATTGAATAAATTATTAGCCTCTTTGGATTTCAATTTACCAGCACCTTAGGATAATAATAATTCCTATTGCATAGGACTCTTGTGAGAAATCACTGAATTCATGTTTTAAAACTATTTTGTTTCTAGGGACTCCTCTTGTAACTGAACAGTGACGTGGCTTATTAAAAAGTACACACCCTCACGTCTGGAGAAGAAAAAAACAACAGAATCGCAAATGTTGTAAATTAGTTGAAGACCCCGGTTGAAGCGTTACTGGATACTCATCTTTAGGTTCATTGGGGAAGACGTTGACTTGATTAACAAGGAATTAATTTTGTGAGCTGGAATTAATTTAGGGAAAAGAAAGGAAAACGAGAGGAGACCCAGAGGGGATTCCCACTGCTTCGGGAAGGGCTTCTTGCCATCCTCCTCTGAACGACTACACAGGTTAGGCTCTGCCATTTTATCTAGCTTAATGGCACTTTCAGAAAGGAAACCGACTCAGTGCCAACAACCTTACACACACATCCGCGTTCGCAGATTCGCCGAATTCAGCAGACGTACGTGGGACACAGTCTACTCTCTTAAAGAATAAAACACTTTGAGATCAAATGTTTGCAACACGAGCGACAGGGCGGTATGCTAGAATGCAGGGATGTGGAGGGTGATTAACCCATAGGTTAACTGTGTGATTCCAGGCAAGTTATTCAGCCTTTCTGTCATCCTTTTGTTCATCAGTAAAATAGTCATTATTTCCGAAGATCACCGTGAGGATTAATGAAACAATGGGTCTCTCAGGACAGTCATGGCCTCCGATAGGCAGTAAGTAATAGTCAGTAGCATGTTACGGGTGCCCCATACCAGCTCTCAAGAACTGATTGACAAATTATCGGAAATTTTGAGAGCTGGTTGTTAAACATGTCCCAACACCCAAAAAGCATTTGTTTTCTTCCCTTTAATGTATGTAAAGGGATTGGCAGAGTGCATGCATGGTACACAAAACGAGCCGCTGACACAGAAGTCCTCATTGCTCTTGAGTGGATTAATTAATTAGACTCTTAGCAGTGGAAGGGATCTGAGACACAACCTCATTCAAGTCCTGAGGACATCGGCTAGGAGGGACTTAGGAGGCCTCGCCTGACATTTGGGCTTCAGCCAGAATCCCACTTAGTCCTTGTCCGGCTCTGCCCTGAGCTCCGGGTTTGGTAACTCATCTGGGACCTCACTCTCTTCCTCAGATACTTAGCAGTGCCACCAAGGGGATCTCTTCCAGGGTCCCCCGTCTCGGGACCCTGGACCTCTCCCATTAGGCCTTTGCCTTGTCCTTGCCAGGCCAGCCTTCCTCTGCCCGGAGCGACCCCTTGCTGCCTGCTGTCACCCAGCATGAACGAGTCTCAGGATTTCACTTACACCTGGATTCACTGCCACCAGAGTCCTTCATCACGGTTAGCCTCAGCCTCCCGGACCAGACGTGCCAGGACCCACGGTCATAACAGTGCCATACTCAAGCCGCTAGCTCCCACATGTGGCCTGCCTCACTGAGCTTCTTCCTCCCAGCCCCGGTCCCTGTGGGCAAGTTCTGCCTCTGGGTCACGTTTCCTTCTAGTCTTCTCTGTCTTTCTGTGGTTGGTTGGGGCAGGGAAGACCCTGGGATGAAACCTGAAAAGAGTCGAACTCCCAAGAGAAACTAGCTCTACCAGACATTAAAATACACTATAAAGCCTGTATAACTAAGAGAGCTGGACACGGGCTCCTCGGACAAGTGGGTCATCCCAGACCTGGGGCAGGGAAAATATGAGACGGACCTGCAAAGTCTTATGATCTTACTTAATGGGGAAACACCAGAGGCTTTTCCACTGAGATCAGGCGCAGGGGCATTTCTACCAAACTCTCAAAGACCGCATGGGTCACGTGCTCTATAAATTATTCCGGAACAGGTGTCAACAAGCCAAGGCCCACGGATCAAATCTGGCTCATTGCCACCTGGTTTTATTTTTTTTTTAATCATTTTTACTGTTTATTTTTGACAGAGAGAGAGAGAGAGAGAGAGGCAGAGCATGAGCAGGGGAGGGGCAGAGAGAGAGGGAGACACAGAATCCGAAGCAGGGTCCAGGCTCTGAGGCATCAGCACAGAGCCCGACGTGGGGCTTGAACTCACAGACTGCAGGATCATGACCTGAGCTAAAGTCAGACGCTCAACCCACTGAGCCGAAGTCAGACGCTCAACCCACTGAGCCACCCAGGCGCCCCTGCCACCTGGTTTTAGATTTGAAGTTGAATTGGACGGTCACACATGGTCACAGCTGCTTGTTTCCTAACTGTCTGTGGCTGCTTTGGGGAAAAGTCGAAGAGTTGCCACACAGACCGTGTGGACCACAAAGCCTAAAATACTTACTGCCACTTACTATCAACCTATTATGGCAAAGTGTGCTGACATCTATGCTAGAACACTGAAGAGAAAGGAAAATTCTCTACCGCCTTTTATGAAACAAGTTTAACATTTGACGCTGGTACGTAAGCCCCATCAAGGCAGTACAAAGAAAGAGAATTACAGACCCGTATCACTCATGAATATTGGTGCATAAATACTAACTAAAATATCCCAAAGAAAAGGTTTTTCTGAAACCTCTTTGACACTGTTTGGAGGAGAAATTTATTAGCACTTTTGCTCAGTGCCACGCACATCTGTGCTGTCACTGGTGGTAGTGGTTTTGGATTTTTGAGGTCCCTGTGCTTCGTGTTGGAGATATGAACACAAATAAATTATAAATGATGCCGTCGATGCACTTACTGTCCATGGGGGGGTGGGGTGGGGTGGGGAATAGACCCTGAAAATATTTTGCTCAGAAGCGATGATGTTGGGGCACCTGGGTGACTCAGTTGGTTAAGTATCAACTCTTGATTTTATTTTTAATTTTTTTTTAATGTTTATTTCTGAGACAGAGAGAGACAGAGCATGAATGGGGGAGGGTCAGAGAGAGGGAGACACAGAATCTGAAACAGGCTCCAGTCTCCGAGCTGTCAGCACAGAGCCCGATGCGGGGCTCGAACTCACGGACCGCGAGATCATGACCTGAGCCGAAGCCGGCTGCCTAACCGACTGAGCCACCCAGGCGCCCCTCAACTCTTGATTTTAGCTCAGGTCACTATCTCACAGTTTATGGGATTGAGCCCCACTGTCAGTGCAGAGCCTGTTTTGGGATTCTCTCTCTCCCTTTCTCTGCTCTCTCTCTCTCTTTCTCTCTCAAAATAAACAAACTTGAAAAAAGTGATGATGTTTATCAGGAGGTAGAAAAGCAAGTACCATGTCAAGGGGTTCTGGGAAGGCAGTTCCTTGAGGGTAGGCACATTGCATTGGACATTACCTTGTTCGTTTGCCCATATTGAAACTGGCACACATCGACTATGAGTAGGAACCTTGGGTTGTGTGCTGCCAGCACAGAGCCTGGACTCCAGTCCCCTCCAGGTGAGTATATTTCATTCTGCACTGTTGTGTTTCCTGTGTCTAGCCCTGAGTCTGGTGCTCAGCTCCTTGTCGGTAGGTATCTTGTGCTGTGCACTGTTCTATTCTTTGTGGCAAAGAGTGAGCTTAGAATAACTGCTTTCTTTGTACATTGTTGTTGGTGCCCACTTGTGAGCCTGGCACACAGCTCTTTGAGGGTCAGTATTTTGCTGTGCACTTTCTGGTTCCTTGTGCCTAGTACGGAGCCTGGAACATACTAGGAATTGGAATGATTCTCAGTTGAATCTTGGAGGGTCCCCGGAGGTTCCCGAGGGTAAATGCAGGACAACAGGGTTCTGGGTAAAAGAAGTAGCCAGAAAGAGGCAGGAATGTAAGTACTGAGCTGTGTATTTGCCACCTCCTATTTTTATTCCTTCCTCCTTTCTTTTTCCCTTTGGGTTTTTGTTGTTGTTGTTATCGTCTGTTTGTTTGGCAGTCACTAGCCAATGGCCAGTGGCCAGCGGGTCATGGAGACACGTTTCTGGCAACGTGCCGTGCCCTGTGCTTACTGTTGGGAGTCACACATTTGGGGCCTTGGTTTCACTCGTAATCGAATGTGCTTCTTTGCAATGAGATAAGCAAGGCTCAGGCAGCTTTCTTGGAGACGGCTGTGAGGCTCAAGAATAAGTAGAACAGCAACAACAAAATAAGCAGCACAAGGGGCAACTGACTTTACCTGATTCTGACTTCCACGTTCCCCCTGCTCTACCTCGAAAGAGAGTTTTGTCATTTCACGCTTTTCTGATGAAAGACGTCACGGGTGGGAAAATCTTCAGCAACTCTCAAAGTGTCAGAAACTTCCAAAGAGGAGGGAGAACAAGCTTTGAAAGCTGAGTTAAAACCCTTCTCTCTTCTGAATGCACTTCACAGCCTCAGGTCTGGTCTTTTCTATTTGGCTTTTGAAGTTCTGTTATCTTTCAAGCCTAATTCCTCTTGGAGTGTGACCAATTTACTCGAGAAGTTAGGTTTTTCAAAAAGAATACTGAAACCAGAGCATTTCCGTCGGAATATGGATTAGCATTCCCGCACTACTTTTTCCGTTAGCATTTGCTGTTCAAAAGTGCATTCTCACGCGCACCTGCGGGTCCCACACCGTTTCCCAAACTGACAAGGACAAGCGACGTGAGCCTGTTAGACGGATCCTCTCCTCCGTCCTGCCAATCCTGTTGTGAACGAGTTTAGGTCCAGATGCATGAGGTTGTTGCCTCTCGGATGTCACGGGGCCTACCACCATTTTCTGAGGTTCGAATGTATTAGAAAATGAAATATGTCAGAAAGTGTGATATATGCCAGAGTTTTCCAGGGACGGCAGTCTGGTGTCATTTGGAGGCAGTGCCGCTAGTCCAACTTTGACCCCTTTGCCAATGTTAGGCTTGGAGCCAAGACCGTTCTTGTACCTCCTGATGCAAGTGATGAGCCCTACACGAAACGCGTGCATCCAAGAGCATCCGTAGTTGGTGGTGCCCTGGGTGGCATTGGGCCTCAGAAGCTACTTTTCAGCCAACAGTGATCTTTTGAGATTCTTGATATTATTTAAATGGTTAAGTGTTTTCATTCACAATTAAAAAAAAATCATTCACTGTGGTGTAAGGAGGGAGTCTTGTGCCTGCATGGGATGGGGACGTAGAGATGACATAATACTTGTCCTAAAGTTGCTTGTGAGACAGAAGAAATGTCAAATAAAGACACCATTCTCTTAATTATGCTGCACTTATTATGACAATAAAAGCAACATTTTAGAATAGAGAATAGTGGCTTTTCACCTGGGCCACCTATCTGTAATACGACGGATAGGAAGTGACATGCACATTTCTTTTGAGTCTCTGCCAGAACTACTTGTGAGGCACTGAAATAAGCAGCCCAGTGGGTAGACGTTGGCTATATTATCCATCGTGCCCTGACAGGTGTAGTTCTATTGACCTAGATGGATATTTGAGTCAAGAGTTTTCATCTATTCACAGCTGCTGCCTCTTCATTTAGTGAATTTTCCAAAATCATTTGTTCACCAAATACATTCCTAAAAGTTTTGCCGGTGTCTGAATGATGTGAGCAATCAACCGAGTTGCAATTTCAATTTGCAGGTATTTCTACCATTAGTAGAAATAAATGGATCATCTATGGTTTGGTTGTTTTACTTACACGTAGAGAGCCTTAGTCAAATAATTAGTTCAGTTAACATAGTTCTTTCATTAAGATCTTCTAATGACTTTCTACACGTGTCAAAGTGACCGAAAGTGGGTGTTTCTCCTACTCTGTGATGCGGGAGTTATTGTGTAGATGTCGATCTGTTATTCTCCGGTATTCTGGTGGCTTGTGAACCATCTCCTTCTCTTTGAGTCCATCATATTGTGTCCACGGTTGCCCGGGCTCAGATGCATTAACATGCAAGAAGGTAGAAGTCAAGTGTAATTAAAAACACCAACAAGAAGCCCTACTTCTATCCTATCAGTGAACTAAGCCGCTCACCTTTAGTGTTATAATCCCCTAAGCAATGATATTCAGAACACGGTTTACTGGGATGAACGTGCCAATGAGTCTATTGTTTTGGCGATTCACAATTTTAATTCGTGCCTAATGAAATGTGACACTTAACTGTAATAGAGAAAATTCAGAGATCCACATTTATTGAGGAGCTAGGTCTCTTACATGAATAGAACGCCCTCACCGTTTGTTTGGGAGGAGGGCATAAAGAAGTGGAGTGACTTGAACTGTCATGCTGCTACCTGGCATGAGAAGGAAGAGAGCAGAGTTTGAAGGGAGCCCTCGGTTCTTAGCATTTGTATCTTACAATGTGTTAAAAGCATAGTGGGCATTTGGCTCCGTGTTGGGCTCTGCGCTGACAGTGTGGAGCCTGCTTGGAATTCTCTCTCCCTCTCTCTCTGCCCCTACCCCATTCGTATTCTCTCTCTCTCAAAATAAATTAAAA
Organism: Panthera tigris; assembly: GCF_018350195.1. Taxonomy (NCBI): domain Eukaryota; kingdom Metazoa; phylum Chordata; class Mammalia; order Carnivora; family Felidae; genus Panthera; species Panthera tigris. The sequence goes on from NC_056664.1 coordinate 102,074,971, forward strand.
AAAAAAAGCACTTAAAAATACAATAAGTATAATGGGCGTTTGGGAGCCCAGCAAAAGCCTACATTATATCCACTGGTCAGGGACAGGTCTGGTTGTTTGGTGGGTTGACCACCTGAGGTCTATTTGCATAGAGGACCTTGGACTCTCCTGGCAGAGAACCCGCTCTAAAGGAAGGATAAGACAGGCAAACCAATTTAAGCCAGCAGCAAAGCCTCCACCATCACAATGAAAGAGGACTTATTCATTTAATCCACGCATGTTTGTTGAACACTTATCATGAGATTCTAAATTCAACATGGTGTCTGTTACCCAGATTTGTCTTCTGCTCTTGCCTGAGCTTTACAGGGGGTAGATTCGGAACACAGGGGTGGAAAGAGCTGCTTTGTTCATACTCCATAGGGAGGTTTTGGTATTTTTTGAAAGGGAGTATAACAATAAGAATAGAAGGACACCCCCTCACATGCATTCACACATTGACACACATTGAGTCTTGAGGACTCCCGGGAAGGCTTTGTGAGCATGCTGCAGAGGCTGGGACCCATAGGGGGCACGAGCCAGCCAAAGGGATCGAAAGAGAATTAATTTCACGTAAAGAATTTTTAAGTGATTTCTCCAAATCTTTCAAAAGGCATTGTCTGAAGGAGAACTTGAAAAGGTGGAAGTCACTTTTTTGAAGATGGTCCCCTAGTAACCAATAATTCGACCAATTTAACAGACTGTTTAAAACAAGGGTTTGTGTGGCTGAATTCCGTTGGGGAGTCCGTGTGTATAAACACAGATAACACTCACTGGGTGTCTACTCCCTTTTCGGTCTTTCCCCGGAGACGGCTGTGGGTGAAAAACCAGGCATTGGGCCTATTCTGTCCGTCTGATTCTGACCATTCACCTCAAACACCTTTTGTTTTCAGTGATGTTTACGTCTTTAGCATGGAGTTTCCGAAGACATTTCAGGATCCCAGAGGGAGTTTTCAATTCCATGCTGTCAGAGCTTGAGGCCCAGGCCTGTGCACCTACCAATGTTACTAATTTGTTTACCTCAGTGCCTCAGGCACAGCAGATACAGATAATAATGCCAAGTAAACATGTTGTTCTTAAATTTATCTTTAAATTTAATTGTGCTTTCCGAGAAACTTGATACAATTCCAAGGTGAAAAACTCTTGGTGGTGGTCAAGCCAAAGCAATGTAATAATCACATGGGGATGAGACACTGTTACCGAATTGCTGAAAATCACACATGCACACGTATCCACGCGCACGCAACGGTGGCCATGCATGTACAATACCTCCTGTGTGAGCACTTTCAGTATCCTTGAATTAACAAGACCTATGTGTTTTTACCACTGCAACCTTTTATACTAGATGAAGCGACACTTTAATTGGTCAAGTTGTGTTCTTTCATAGAAGTGTTTGTTTCCAGATAAGTCGATGGGCTTTTGAAATATTAATTTATCGAGTTTTTCTTTTCTTTATGTATTCACTTTGTTTGGCTGGACTGTGACACCTTTGGAATGTCATTTTTAAAAGGCAGCTATGCAGATTTGATAGAGAATCGCTAACAAAAGAATAAGTTTGATTAGTCCCACAAGGAACCATTATCATTAGCTTCTTTCAGCAGGCTTACAAATACAAATATGCCCATACATATTGCATGTGTATTAAATGTGTGTACATTTTAATTTTAATGCTAGTTCATGGGTTTATACAGACTCAATACACGTTACTATTCAAGGTTGATTAAGTACAAAGGGTTGAAATGCAGCCAATAAGACGCGATTAGAAAGAGATTAGAAAAAAATTTTAATTAAAAAATTGCCACTGCAAATCCTTTTAAGACGTAGGCAGACATAAATAATAAATAGAACCATTTAGCGACTTCTTGACAAGCAGCCCTGGGCTGGAATTCTGGAGGCCTGTATTCTGGTCACACCTCAAATACTGGCTTTTTCTAGTGACCTTTAGTAATTGTTTACTGGATCCTTCACATATTAGGTGATCAATAAATGTCTCTGAATTTCATTAATCCCTGGAGGAAGAATCTCAGGTCTTTGTTTTCCTTACAGGACAATTTTTGAGGCCATTTGGAGGAGATCCTGGGACCAATTTGAAAAAGAGCCAGATCCTGGCTCTGATCTTTGGAGACTTCAGATATTCTGGATTGTCTAGACTCTATGAACGTGTAAGAAGACCAGACCAGAAATACTTTCTCTTTTCTGTGTAAAAACCTTAATGTTAGAGATATTTAAAAATGTCACATAATCTATATACCTTGTCATAAACTTATCTGTAAGTTACCATTAAATTGTTTTTTTGGTTTTGTTTTGTTTTTTGTTTTTGTAACCTCTCAGCTTCAGCGGAGGTGTCCCAGAAGAAATGAGACCTGCTCTGGTTTTAATCACCAGGAAATTGTCTCCTTGAGGGTCATTCTGCCTGCAGTTGCCTTTGGGAACTTGCAAGGGTACATTGGCCCTTCAGGGCTTCTGCTTGCTTTGTTTGGAAGTGCCCTTTGTGACTGATGGCTATGGCCCCATCACCCTGTGGAGATGACAGAGGAGAAGCTGATTAAAAATGCCAGCACTCAGCACTCCATTTTTCCTTCTTTCTCTTACTTTTATCTATTTATTTTGGAAGAGAGAGAGAGAAAGAGAGCATAAGCAGAGAAGGGGCAGAGAGAGAGAGAGAGAGGGAGAGAGAGAATCCCCAGCAGGCTTCATGCTGTCAGTGCAGAGCCTGATATGGGGCTTGATCTCCCAAAATGATTCACTGTGAGACCTACAGTAACTGTGAGATCACAACCTAAGCCATGATCGAGAGCTGGATGCTTAACTGAGCCACACAGGCCCCCCTCTCCTTGTTTCTTATGATCATTTTCTATGGCTGCTGTAGCAAATTACCACAAAGTTAGCAGCTTAAAAACAATGCACACCTACTTCCACATTTCTGTAGGTTTAGAAATCCAACACAAGTTTCATTAGGCTAAAATTAAGGTGTTAGCAGGTGTTCCCTTCTGGAGGTTCTAGGCCTTGCCTTTTCCAGCTTCTAAACACTGGCATATTTCTTGGCTTGTGGCCCCTCCCTCCATCTTCAAAGCCAGCAATGCTGCATCTGTCTGAAAAGGACAGGTAAAGCAGAAATCTGTGTATTCAGAATTTTGGAGGTGAGCTGCGTCTTTGTAAAATTACCAGTCTACTGGGAACCACTCCCCCTTGTGGTGGACTGCTTTTTTTTTTTAAGTTTATTTATTTTGAGAGAGAGCACATGCAGGGGAGGGGCAGAGAGAGAGAGAGAGAGAGTCCCAAGAAAGCTCTGCATTGCCAGAGTGGAGCCCAACACAGGGGCCCAAACTCACTAACTGTGAGATAATGACCTGAGCCCAAACCAAGCGCCTGCCGTTTAACCGACTGAGCCCCCCAGACACCCCTTTACTGAGCTGCCTTTGCATAACAGACACTTGTTCTTGGAATACCAGTCAGGTGCTTTCTATGGGAATGCATGTTGCTCTCAGTTCAGTTCTTCCTCTTCAATTCCCCAGTTCATTTGGCATCATTAAGAAGCAGCACTCTTATGCCGAAAAGTTACAATAAGATGTAATCGTTAAGAAATCTTTGAAAGTGCAAAGTGTGAAAACAAAACAAAACTGATTTTGTAGGATGTATAGTAAGGCACCCTTTATTAGAACCTTACCAAAGAATCCTAGTTTGGCCTAAATTTCATCCTTAGTCTAGCTATAAAGGAAAGGTTTGCTATGAAAATTGATAAACAGATGCTCCAGGGCCTGAGTAACCTACTTAGGAGAACAGACTGTTTTGAAATACTTGAGTAACACCGATTTGGGGAAAAAAAAGCCAATTAAGAGGCTTTTATTTAGTAAAGCAGGTGCAATTAGATATTTTTCAGTACGTTAGTATAGTTTTGCACCTTATCCATTTGGGAATCATTGCAATGAATTTGCTTGAAAATATTCTGTACTTTCACCTTGTTAGTCCGAATTGCTAAGATTTGGCTGTATTTAGTCATTTTTAGGGGAAATGTTTTCGGTGAACTTTTCTTTTTTTGCTTATACCGTAGACCATTCTCCTGAGTGGAAAATGGCTGCTCAGTGTGCCAAGAGAATACAAAAGTCTTTGGCGGGAAGACACTATTTATGATCGTTTGAAATTGTCCATCCCCAGAAGCTTCTCAAATTAGGCTCATGAAGACCCTCAAATTAGGCTCATCCAATCTAGCTCACTGCTAATCGGAGAAAGCAAAAGCTATTGGCAGGGCTGGAGTTTGGGCTTCCCTTACCCTTGATTCCCTGGGCTTCCCTTTGCAGCAACATGCCTCCAGTGTCCCAGGTAAGGCTCCTCAAAGGGCCTTGTGGGCCCAGTAGGGCTCTTGTACGAGGCGTGGCACCACGAACAGTGCTCTCGTGAGGCCCTATCAGCCTTAGTGGCTATTAGTGATTGTTCTTGCTAGTCCTTCAACATGAAAGTTGCCAAATCTAAGATCAGATGTGATTATGCTGGTTTACATGCCATTGCTTTATCATCCATGAGCACAGGCCCTAATGTCTTAGAGGTTTCCTATACGACAGTGCAGTTAATAGGAAAAGTGCTTCTGTGAGGTGATTTCAGGTGACTAGGTGATGGACTTGAACTGGGGCTGTGTGTCCAGGGGGTTACTGTAGGTCTCTTTTTCTCTCTGATCTCTCAGGACTCCAGTTCCAGTTTGTATACTTGTAATTGCAATTTCTTAGCTTCCAAAATGGTGTTATTTCAGCCTTTCGGTCCATCAGAAACTTTACCGTTGCTTAAATTTTTTTTTTGCTCTTTGCAGTTAGAACTGTTTCACAACGCTGTATGGTGCCACCAAGCCTCCAGGAGGAATGCAAAGATTTCACGATGTAAAAGGAGTAACTTATTAAAGAGAACCCTGGTGGAGCCAACATAAATCTAGAGGATTTCTCTAGAGGTCTGTTGCCTGTTTGATGACAACAGGAAACATTTTCCTAAACAAGGAGGTTTAAAGCCTCCAGCGGAAGTATGCGATGAAGTTATAGGATTTTTACTTCTATGTTGCTCAACCAGCAGTGGCTGTGGCTGTTTTTTTTCTTTTTTTCAGGGAGATGAAACCTACCTCCAAAACATCTTCCCAGGCCAGGCCTCCTGCTTTAGGTCTCTGCGGGGAGGCTCCAAGGTTGAAAACAATTCTCAAAGTTACTTAGAAAGCGAAACAATTGGAAATCACAGAACTTTTTTTTGCTGAGAGTGAAGAAGAAACAATGGCTTATGGAGCCAAAAATAACAAATTAGCAAAGTCAGTATAAACCAAATAGAATCTCAGAATAAACTCTAATATATATTATTGGTAGCATTAGCAAAAATTAAGAAAAACTTGGGGGACTTCTGGGTGGCTCAGTTAAGCATCCGACTTCGACTCAGGTCATGATGTCACGGTTTGTGAGTTCCAGCCCCGCATCGGGCTCTGTGCTGACAGCTCGGAGCCTGGAGCCTGCTTCAGATTCTGTGTCTCCCTCTCCCTCTGCCCCTCCCTGCTTGTACACTCTCTCTCCCTCAAAAATAAACATTAAAAACATTTTAATAAAAAAAATTATCACTGATAAATTTCTATTCATTATTTTTAAAAAATTCCTCTGTTTATCTAGGAAAAAATTGCTGTTTTTCTCTTAACTTTTTTAAAAGTTTATTTATTTATTTGGGCTCAAACCCACAAACCGTGAGACCATGGCCTGAGCTGAAACTAAGAGTCAGACCCTTAACCAACTGAGCCACTCAGGTACCCCAAGATTGCCATTTTTCAATTTTATTGGTGGAATACCTCGGCTAAGATTTTAAAACATCACTGTTCCACTGGGGTATACTTTGATAGTTCTGGTATAAAACTGTATTAGCTGCGGTATTCTAGAAAGAGTTACAATAGAATTAATGATAGCATGTAATTATGACCTTGAACGTATCATTCGGAGTTTACTCTGATGGTTAGTTGAGAGTTGAGGCACAAGGAAATCAAATGCTACATTCCGTATGTTTGATTTCATTCACGGCTTGAGGGAGAAGGGATTGGAATTGAGACCCGAGACGCTCTCCAGAGTCGCTGCGCAGTGAGTGGGAAGCTGGCCTGTCAGCGTGGGCTGGAGTCACGTCCATCCCATGCTGAGAGAGCGGCATCATTGCTAATTGAAACAGTAGAGATGATTACTAAGGCTGTAGCTTGAGAAGCAATATATACCAACACCAGAGGGGAAAGGGCTATTTATTTAGGTAAGTTCACCATCAAATCACTGGACAGAATAAACAACTCATGGAGAAAATCAACGCTTATTACAATCCAAAGGGAACCCATGGTAATTTGCTGATTTCTCTAGGCACTCTCAACGTGATGTGGAGTAAAACTCCCCTAAACGTTTTCTACCGGATGAGCAGCTATGATCGTGAAAAATCCCTCTTTTTGTTCTTGTGGTTGATACCTCTTTCCATGGTTTTCTGAATTATATTTAAGCATGGTACAGTGTATCTGATGTTAGCAAGCACCCAATTTAGCATTAATTTCTCTGGCTGGAAATATGAGCCATATGTTTATGTTAGTAAGAGCGACAGTACGCATTTGATCGTTTCTGAGGAGACTGATATATTTTCATCTCAAAGAGGGAGTTCTGAGAGTTTGTATTCCTTTTTTGGGGGGGGGGAGTTTGTATTCATTTTTGAAGCATCAGCAGCTTTCAGTACAGAGGCCACACAAGTTTTCTGATCTTATTTTATTTAATTTCTCTACTGGTCTGACTCTGATTAGAGGTTCAAATGAAATTGTGATTCTTCTATGCCTTGATTATGTTAAAGTATTTCTGTCTCCCCCCCCCCCCCCCCCCCCCCACAGTGGTGAAATTGCAAGTAAATTAATTGTTACAAAGTTGCAGCAGGAGTAGCGGCTACTATTCTTTGACGTGGCTGTATTACTAGATTTCCAGATGGCTGAGATGTTTTCTTTAAGATCCTCAACCCCACTCCATAAAAGCATTTTCACAAGGGTACGGAAATCTAACTGAGCAGCGCATCTTTCCAAGCCCTTTGGCGTGCACACAAACAGCCTTGATTTGGGGAGCCAGCAGGGGGCACATAAAACAAAAGGAGGGGGGAATAAAAAGGTTGCACATAGAGTAATTTTAATCCATTCCATTTTTAAATACCACAATAAATTTAATTTTCACAATAAATTAAATAGCCATATTCAGTTTACAAAATAGAATTACTTAGTGTGAAACCAGTATTTACAACAATATACAGTATGTACATGACATTTCTCTTTGTGGACGTAGGACATGGAAGTGAAAGGACTTAACTTTCAAATGTGTGATTGACATGCCACGTGTGACAGACACCATGGGTCTCTACGAGAAAACAATAGTGCAAAATCACCACAGGAACTTTGGAACAGTGTCAAGTTCATGAGACAAGACATTCTTTGAAATAATAAGAAAATAGTATTTTCTGTTTTCATGGCACCAATTCAGTCTCTGAATTAGAGAGCCAGCTTTCCCTTAGAAAAGAATGCATAACTGAATCCTCTACCTCCTGACGCTTCACAGCCGTCGGTGCGTTTTCACACATAATCTTTTGGCTTAAATCTATGAAGATGGCGGGCGACAAATTCTGACTCAAAGGAAGACTAACTCTTTGAGGATAAGCTGAAGTCACTTTCCCCCAATACCACCATCTTTTCTTTTCGTCAATAGCTTAAAAGATGCAACTACTCAGACGGCAAACTTTCGTTTTTTTTTTTTTTTTTTTTTTTTGTCAATTTTCAATAGAAAAAGAATTGATCTTATATTTGGTCACACACTGTGTATGTACAAGTATACATGGAAAAATGACTCGGATAGCTGTGTCTAAGAAAAGTGCATATTTTTAATCGAGGGGAGACATTGTGAGTCTCCAGCCACAACACATAGTGTTATATGACTTATTATCTTAGGGCCAGTTCAATGTCCTCCCAGTGATCTGGTAAAATTTTTGATTGAAAGGGTGAAAAAATTTGCGCAATTTGGTAATGACAGAGGGGTCCACCTCTGGATGAATGCGTCCCTTGCTGCCCGCCAGGCACTTATTAAAGATAATGTTAAATCGCAAGCAGTAAAACCCTCTGGTAGCATTGAAATATAAATTGTATTGACTTATCCTCGGGGGAAGATTTAGGAACTTCTCCACAAGCTGAAGTTCTGGCAGAGGTTCCGTGATGAGGCGATCTCCGTCCACAATGTGGAATTGCTCGATCGGAAAGTATTTTAACCACCTTTCCAGATGTTTGGTGTAGATGCTGGTTCTTACCGCCTTGTATTTTGTGTTCACTTCGCAGGTATTTGGGTCTATTGCCAGCTTCTCAAACTTGTAGTAAGTTTTATTCTTCCTCTCCTTCCCCTCTAGCACCTGAGTGTAATCAGAAATAGCTCTTGTGGTTGGCTCCCTGACAATGATCAACAACTTGATAGATGAGTTCATTTTGTAAATCCTTTCCGGAACCTCCTCCGTGATAAAATATGCTGGGCTCTTTTCAATTGTGATTTGCTGTGGGTAGGAAAAAGGCATCTTTTTCCTATACCACTCAATTCCCTTGGCATAATTCTCATCATTGTCAAAAAAGTGGATTTCTTGAGAGGCTTTGACCACCGCTGGATGGAGGTTCAGCATCTCAAGCAGGGCCCTTGTGCCTCCTTTCCTCACCCCGATGATAATGGCCTTGGGGAGCTGCTGGACCAGGTCATGAAGGCGAACTTGCTCCTTGGAAGTATTGCCCTTCCGGAACTCGTGCAGCAGGCCCCGCTTAAACTGCAGGGCGCGGAGAGGGAATTCGGCCTGGCTGCGGGCTCCGAATCGTCCTTCGATGGGGCAAATGGGTTGTAGCCTGAAAGCAACAGAAAGAGGCTCTTAGAAGCTCATTGCAACTAACTTGTCACTTTTCTGCTTCCCTAGTCAGAGTAGGACTTTAAATGCATACATAAGACTACTGGTTCCCAGCCTGCTGCAATCCATAATGAACATATGTTTGGGAAATTTTATTTTAAGCAACCCTGTATTAAATGGAGCACACATAATTGATGGGATTATTTTTATTAGTGCTCCTTAAAATTTTTATTCACCAAGCACTTAATTGACTACAGCGTGTACTTATGTTCACAGTACAGGACAGACAAGCGACACCAGCCATACTAATAGCCTTTTCACAGCCCACGAGTTAGCATCATTTAGAAGACGTGAGAGGCAGGAGATTATAATCTTCAGCTGCGAGGCGGAAGGGTGGCTAGGAAGCCGCGTCTTTTGGGTTTCATGTGGTATTATTTTCTTGCAGCTCAGCAGCCTTCATGTGGCTCTTAAAAATCCCTGAGATGTAATCTGGATAGAGGTCCCAGGCTCTGCCCGTGGCTATTTGTATCATCAACCTGCAAAAATCCAATCCTGGCATTTGCTGAGCTTTTTCATTCTATGAGAATTTCTGCCGTTGGCCTTGGGGACAGCTAGACAAGTACTATATTTCTTCTGCTTCTCTTTCTCTTTCTATCTAAAGGGGCCAAGATTATGTTTCTGCTTTGCTGAATGTAGGAACAAACCCCATGCCATCAACAAGTGCTATCTATCACCTACCCCCTCGCCCCCCCCGCCCTGGACCAGAAATCAACAAGACTTTGGCAGGGCAGGAAGCCTCAGGTCCTCACTGCCAAACCCACGTAAATTATAGCGTTCAAGCTCGTGAAGGAAGGAATGCGATGGATGGAACCAGAAAGGAGGATTTCCACTTCAACATTGCCCTAAATAATGAACAACCACCACTGCTTTTTACAGAGAGAAAGCTGTGGTAACGATCATAATGATACCAGACTAGAGTCCCGGCTTGATTTGGCATGGCCAATAAATATGGGTGGCAAATTGAGTTTCCTTTTGGGTAACAGTCTGGAATCTAGCTGAAACTCATTATAACATCCCTGAGTTTATCTGAGAAGGCATTTTAGCCTTCTTGTTAAAGGGTATAGTATTAGTCAGGACGGCTGTTAAGCCAATCCTCCAACTGAAGCTTCTAGTTACCCTAATTATTTGGAGTCTATGTTCCCCTCTCTGTGGCAATGAGGCTGTCTCTTGCTTTTCCCCAGAGACCCTATTATACCTTTCTTATCTTCTCTGATGTTTATAATTAAAGGGAGAAGAGAAAAACTTCACCAACACATTCCAAAGAATTGAGGGAAAAGGGTTTGGCCTGTCCAAACGTCTGTCATAATGCGTATGGAAAATTACACTCACATATTATTTGTGATGTTTGTTTTTTCTGATTTTAGAAACAACCCACGCTCATTGTAGAAAACGTGAAAATATGGAATATGACAAAAATAATGGGGTGTGCTACATTACATATTTTAGGGAAGCGTGAATTTTGTGTTTATAGATTCGTTAATAGGATTAATACGCTAGAGTTCTAAATGGAAGATATGAAAGTAGCAACACATACAACGATATTTTTTATTGTCACATTGACTGGGATATTGCAAATTCATCTTTTAGCTCGTCTTGGGTTCTGGTTCAAAATTAAGCCCCAATTCCCTAAGGCATCCATTGAATGTAATGGATGGACTTCTCGCCTGTGCATCCAAAATGAGGCTTGTGCCTTCCTTGGGAGAAATGAAGAGATAGTCAATCCACGCCTTTTCTGTAAGGACTTAATTCTCTTGCGGAACTCTGGCTGAGAGGCTGAAACAGGGCCATTTTCCTTCTTTCCTCCTGTCCTCTTTCTATCTTCCACCTTGGGAGCTCATTCCCTGCAGAACAGTTGCTTTTTTTACTTCCTGACTCACAATAGGAGACAATATATTATTTCCCTTTCCTGAAGAGTAGGTTCTGTGCATGGGCCTCAGACATGGGAAAAACATGGAATCTTAGGACCAGGAGGAGCAGAAGTATTGGAGCTCAGCATCCCTCCCAAAGAGCAGGGTCCTCAGTTACTAAAGGATAGGCCTAAGTAAGTGCATGTCAATTTTAGGCATCATCTGTTCAAACTCTCAAATGAGAGGTTTCGGGAAAGCCCACCAAACAGTTCAATTCCTTGTAAAAGCTACCCCATTGGAGACTAGAGACCAAGTCAAAAACGAAAAAGTCATCAACTAAGTAACTAATATGTTAATGATCCTTGGATCAATTACTCAATAAAAGGAAAATGATTGGAAGCTAACTAAAGGTATTGAAAGACCTGGACATAAAAATTCCAGTAGGGACCTAGGACAATGGTGCCCACCTCCAAGCTTTTCACTAATAACTAAGTACTACTTTAGAAAACTACTTGAAGTCAGTGATAAGCCTGGATACTACCATTTCTCATAGTCAGCAAACCACTGGGCGGGAAGTTTACTTAGGAATTTTGAATTGAAAAGCATCAGAGGGGTTCACTTTCCCCAAATTGACACTGGCTGAAGGAAAATAAAAACCACTGCAACATTATTTGCTAAATAACCAATTGATAAGCTCTAGAGATTAGAAAAGGAGAACTGTAAGGAAGGTAGTTTTAAGTGTGGCTGCATTTTCATGAAAAATGGGAATTGAATTGCTCAGTCTTTCTGGTGCAAGACTTGATTTTAAAGGGCAAAGAAGGAAACTTTGCATTTCAGAAATTAACTTCTCTGTCCTTTCCAATCATACCAAATGTGGGACAGTCCAGAGCCGCTCAATGTCAAGCCAGCTGATATTGCTGGGACTTCTGTAAGACTAGTATCATCTCTCAACTGTTTGCTTCTTTACAGCCAAAATGCTGTAAATTTCCTCCCCATGGATTTTCCATTGTTTTCTGGGCAATTACTCTGAGCGACAGCCTCCTCATCTGATACTTTCAGCTCCTTGAAACCAGACCTAATTAACATGGTTAAAACTCCCCAAGCCTACAGCCATCTTTCCAAGGCAATGGATTCCAAACTTGATGAGCTACTTTACAGGCTCATACATAATCTTAACTCTTGTGGTAGCACACTAATTGCTCACTCATAAATTTCAAAATGAAGATAAATAAATACAACATCACCATTTTGCTATGGCTAGAGGTCAACAACCAGATGCACACAGACCACACCGAGCTCTCGTAAATGACATTTTTACTGCTTTATCCCTTCTCTGAAAACAAATGTCAACGCACACAGAATACAAATGGATCTTGACGAACACCTTGGCTTGAGCAACTTGGATCTCTTTTTTTCAAAGGCTCAATAAATCAAAATCAATACTGCAGAAAAGTGTGTTTCCTGGGAATTTTGAGAGAGGAAAACAAATGGATGTATTTAAGATTATGTCCTAGGGAAGGGTAAATCAAGAGACACTTGAAGTCACATGGGCATGAGTATGTGTTTAATTACCTACCTATCCAAGCTCCCAACTCTGGCGACTAGATACAGGAGACTCCCAACGGCAAGGCTTCCCAGCACCAGGAGCTTCTGTCTCAGCCACGCCTGCTGTTTGAATAGCATGGCCCTCCATCAACCTTCAGGACTTCTGCAGCCTGAGAGACAAGGGATAGAAGGGGACTCATCAGCAGTCATCTCTAACAGGCTCTGTGGATTGTCACAAAGCCTTGGAGGGGTGGGAGTACAGGCTGTATGGGAAGTGATGCTTCATGAAGAAAAGATCCCATACCAAACTTAACTATGTTCATGATATAACAGGTATTTACCAAAACTTGTCTTCCTTTTCCTGGCCCATGTTATAAGAGCAAATACTAAACTAGGGGGAAGAGGGGCACCTGGGTGGCTCAGTTGGTTGAGCGACCGACTTTGGCTCAGGTCATGATCTCGCGGTCTGTGAGTTCAACCCCCACGTCAGGCTGTGTGCCAATTGGTCAGAGCCTGGAGCCTCGTCCAGATTCTGTGTCTCCCTTGCTCTACCCCTCCCCACGCATGCTCTGTCTGTGGAATGTAGTGCATGATCTGGTGAGGAGGCTGGAGAAAGGAATCCCAAAAGAGGGAGGTAAGAGCCATATTCATCCAACACACAGTGAATAAATATTTATGGAACATGTCCTATGTGCTATATTGTGTACCAGGTGCTAAAGAGATAGTGGGCAACATGGGAGTCTATGGTCTAGTGGAGAAGAGAGATATTGACTAGCAAACGTAGGATTCACATATATTCACAGGCGGTAATAACAAAGGAACAGGATCCACTGAGAGAGAATAACAGGAGGAACCTATTCAGTCTTTGCTGAAGAAGTGACAGTTGGCCTGACACCCGAGGATGAGAAGCAAGGAGGACAGGGCAACAGCAGAGGAACCAGCATGCACGAAAATAGTGCGGAGGAAAAATGCTTGGCCAGTTTGAGAAGCGAAGGAAGGCTGGCCTGGATGGACATAGGAGCTGAGGGTGGGGAGAGAAAGGGCTGAGGACAAAAGCAGAGAGGAGGCAGTAAGAACGGACTCAATGAGCCTGTGGTTACCACTTCGAACATCTTTCCTTGTGTGTAGGTAAGATGGGGAAGAGAAGGGAAAGAGGTAGTTCAGGAAATTCTCAGATAAACCCTATCTGAGTACAGCAGTGGGCTAGACCTGCTCACTGACGTACAAGAAGAAAAGGCGCTGAGCCCAGAATCTATCTGCTTTGCTCTCTAGGCTGGGGGTTCTCTATCGGGAGCTTGCAGGAACTTTAGGAAATGCACACCTGCTACCACCTTCAGAGATTCCATTTTAACGTGTCTGAATTAATTTTGCATCGTGTGTATGTGCGTGTGTGTGTGTGTTTTACGGTGGAGTGAATGACACACAAAACTTAGCCATTTTTTACTGTCTTGTTTTCCTCTTCAGATACGAAGTTTAGAAAACTCCCTCCTTAATATCTTCCTGCTTTGCCTTCTGAGGCACAGGATGCCTCCCTTATTTCTTAACATCTGGGGATATTCTCCTGGCGCATTTCCTATGGTCCATATAGTCTGATTATTCTTCCTCACCCAAGTTATTCTGCCCTCCCGTTTTTGGTTATTTGCTCACCCAGTCCAATCTCTTCTTGAAAGTGCGGGCCCCTCCTTCCGAGGTTCCAGCTTGGAGACTCAGCTTCCATCCGTATTATTATTACTCCCCAGCAGCAGCCTCTGTGCCCTTCAGGCCAGCGTCCTTGCTGCCTCTCATCCCTCTTCGCTCTCATCTCTCTGCTTTTGTCCGCTTCCTCACTGGCCTGGAATGGCTTTCCTACATTTCCTCCAAGACTTTCAGATCCTGTGAATACCTTCCCACGGAGGGTGATCCTGGTGGATGCCGATTTTGGAGGAGGAAATCCCAATATACTGCCCATTAGTGAGGAGGAGTGGGTCAGGCCCATCGTGTCGGTAAGTATGGGAACAGAGGGTAACTGCTGGGCTTAGAGCTAACACGGGAGAGACATTTGCGTGTAGGGGGAGTAAGGCTGTGGAGCTACCTCACGGCTTCACTCTGCTCAAGGTTGGCAGGCAGGAAAGAAAAGGACTGAGGAATAATGGAGGCCGCTGAGAAATTAGCCCAAGATTCAGGAGAATGTCACAAGGAAGCTCTCAAAGCTCTCTACTGCAATGCACGTGCCATCTGGTAAACAGTAGGTTATGAAACCAGACTGAGTAGGAGCTACAATTTTTTCTACCGCCACTGAGGATCTTTCATTCTCAAAGGCTCCAATACTCCACCTATAGACCGTCCTTTTATGATAAGTCCAGGTGTTACCATGGAGGTTTTGCTCTGTGGGATAAGCTGTTCCGGCCAGGGCAGCTTATGTCTGAGATGCCTTAAATAGACCCCCTGGGGGTTTCTCTCTCTTTGGGAAACCTCATTCTTGACACATGTGTTTACACTGCCTCCTCTACTTGTGGCAGGCCCATTACACGCCCTCAAGTCTACTCAGGTGCTGAGGAGAACTAAAATTTTAATTCGAGCGCTCAGCTAATATGAATGAGTCATCCTTGATGCAGTGCAAAGACCATTGGATTGGGAGTCAAAGACCCCCGAGTAACACTTTGGTTTAGTTTGATAACTGCAACTCTCTGGGTTTGGGTATCCTCATCTGTACGATGAAGATAATGATGTCTATCTCACGGGGTTGTTATGACATGAGCCTTCAGTAAGATAACGCGGGATAGAACTTAATGAATGTCTGGGCACTTGACAAAAATGAAGCATAACAAATACCTTCGGGAGATTGATGTAGTTGTTCTTACAATGCATTTTATTTTTTTATTTTTTTTTCAACGTTTTTTATTTATTTTTGGGACAGAGAGAGACAGAGCATGAACGGGGGAGGGGCAGAGAGAGAGGGAGACACAGAATCGGAAACAGTCTCCAGGCTCCGAGCCATCAGCCCAGAGCCTGACGCGGGGCTCGAACTCACGGACCGCGAGATCGTGACCTGGCTGAAGTCGGACGCTTAACTGACTGCGCCACCCAGGCGCCCCGCTTACAATGCATTTTAAAGAAGAAGAGAATGCAGTAAGTGCAGTTCTCATTAATAGTAGAATTGGATTGTGGAAAATGTAAGCCTATTTCTAATATAAATAACTTTCAATGGAAATTACTGTGAAATATGAGAACGGTAACACTATATTCTCTCCTCAAAGCAAGATGGCAAAGCAAAGAATTACCAAAAAGAGAGACAAAAAATGAACACTTATTGTGTTAGGCTGAAATCCCTTGGAATTCTTGAGAAATGCGGAAGCCAAATCAGTAGTTCTGAATAAGTGTCTCCAGGACACGGGAAGTGAAATCGCATTTTGTTCTGTAATCAGTCTCAGACTATATATAAACTAAGAGACAGTCCCCTAGCGTCCCCTGAATCAACCCTGCTCAGGGAACCAAAGGTCCTTGGTGAATTTCACTTTCGAGATGCCTCTTTGGTTTCCATCATGAAGTGCTTCAGGGTCTGCCTGAGTCTTAAAAGCTGGGAGTTGTTGCTCTTGGTCTGAGGATTCAAACCAAAGAGAAGCCACACCATCTAAAGTTTTACCAAAAACAGTATTAAATGGGGAAGAAGGTTAAATGATCCAAAGTTCCTTCTTTTGGCTATGCCAACTTTAATGGATATTTTAGAAATCTTACATCACAGCAGTCATACTGGTAATAGGCAATTTTTTAAAGTTTTATTATTTCTTTTTATGTATAGAAAAAGGTTAAAGACCTATAGTGACACAGAAGGCCCCCTTCATCTCCAGTTTTTAATCTCTCAGTGTTTTTCATTTGGTGTGCCAAGAACGGCACAACTATAGTTTCTCCAGACTACTAAAGCTTTAATAGACACGGTATCTTAGTTGAACAAAGCAGAGTATCTAAAGAACAGAGTACATGGCCAGAAACGACAAATTGCATAGACATCTGGCTGTTTCTTCAAAGCAGCACTAAGCAAAGAAAAGAAATGATTCCCAAGCTGAAACAAAGAAATAAGGGAACTCAGAAATAATAATAATAAAGATATGTTCAAGCGCTGCTCAAAAGCTTGTAGACATGGTTGCCACAAGCCCCCGGTAGCAGTAAAAACAATAACAGAAACAATAGCAGCGAAGTTCATTAAAAACAACCAAACTCGCAGAGCAGAATTATTCCAAGGAAAGCATAACTGTCTCCTGAGCATTAGCTCGTTTAGTAACAGCCTTATGAAGTGGACGGGAACTACATTTATTGAGCATATGCTCTCTGTTACTTTCTCCCACATTTATCATCTCATGTTATACAACGGCACTGTGAAGTATTATCTATTTTATTTTTTCTGATGGAAGCCGAAGAGCAGAGAGATGAGCAGATTATTTACCCAAGGGCATGTAGCTGGTAAATGCAAAAGGAGAATTTAAATGCAGAATTATCTGACCCCAAAGAATGTGGCCCCTTGATTGCAATGCCACTCATAGAACTCTGGATGCTCACCTGGGAGACTCTTAATAAATACTTGTTCATTGATTGATGAGAGCAGACAAAACCACTTAACTCCACCCAAATTACCTGCCATTGAACTTGAAGTGGAAGATGGGGAGGTGAAAAAAAGTAAAAGAGGAAAAGAGTTTCCATGGAGGGGCAGGCAACAGGGGCATTTGGGATGGTTTGTACCTGATAAAACAAAGGAAAAATATTAGTAAGCGATGATAATGATGATGAAAATGAAAGGTGCTGTTCTTACAGAAAAGTAATGTTTTCAATACTTTACAAAGCGGTTTTCATATTCACTGTATCATTTCTTTTTCTTTTCTTCTGCTGGTTTTTTTTTTTTTTTTTGGTTGCTATGTTACTTACAACTTTTTTTTTTCCCTTATAGTCCGTTTAGGTTTTTTTCTTGCATTGATGGAGAAGTGAGGTCATTTCTAACGTATAATGTCCTTCATTGATTATTTATTTTAAAATATGTACGTATGTATGTATTTCTGGTATAATTAACATACCGTGTTATATTAGTTACAGGTGTACAATATAGTGATTCAACGATCCCATACATTTCTCAGTGCTCATCCTGAAAAGTGTACTCTTTTTTTTTTTTTATTTTTTAATGTTTATTTATTTTTGAGAGAGAGAAAGAGAGAGAGTGCGCACGGATGAGCAGGGGAGGGGCAGAGAGGGAGACACAGAATCCAAAACAGGTTCCAGGCTCCGAGCTGTCAGCACAGAGCCCGACATGGGGACCGAACCCACGGACTGCGAGATCATGACCTGAGCCGAAGTCGGATGCCCAACCGACTGGGCCACCCAGGCACCCCCTGATATGTGTACTCTTAAAACCCTTTACCTATTTCACCCACTTCCCCCTACCCCACCTCTCCTCTGGTAACCATCAGTCTGTTCTCTATATTTAAGAATCTGGTTTTTTTATTTGACTCTTTGTTTCTTTGTTTTGTTTCTTAAATTCCACATATGAGTGAACTCATATGGTATTTATCTTTCTCCGACTTAGTATTATAGCCTCTAGATCCATCCATGTTGCACATGGCAAGAATTCATTCTTTTTTTATGGATAATATTCCATTGTGTATCTACACCACATCTTTTTTTTTAAGCTTATTTATTTTTGAGAGAGAGAGAGAGAGAGAGACAGAACACGAGTGTGGGAGGAGCAGAGAAAGAGGGAGGGAGACCCAGAATCCAAAGCAGGCTCCAGGCTCCGAGCTGTCAGCACAGAGCCTGACGTGGGGCTTGAACTCACCAACCACAGGATCATGACCTGAGCCGAAGTTGGAGGCTTAACCAACTGAGCCACCCAGGTGCCCCTACACCACATCTTTTCTTTAAAAAAATGTTTATTTATTTTGAGAGAGAGGGCATGTGCAAGAGCAGGGGAGGAGCAAAATGAGAAGGAGAGAGAGAAAACCCAAGCAAGCTGCATGCTCAGTGGAGAGCCCAAAGCCGGGCTTGATCTCACAACCGTGAGAGCATGACGTGAGCCAAAAGCAAGAGTTGGATGCTTAACTGAATGAGCCACCCAGGCACCCCAAAACCAGGCAAGTTCAAACTAACCTGCTACTCACCTGCTATGTGATCATGGGTAAATCATTTAACCTCCCAGATCTTTTTTTTTTTTTTTTTCCACCCAAGAAACAAAGGGCTTTCAAGGGATGAGTTCAGACCTTCTGGGTCTAAAGTTCTCTCAACCTAAGGGATTCCACCAGAAGACCACTAAATGAGTGTTCTTATAATGACAGATTAATGTCTGAGGAAGTAAAGACAATTGCAGCGTGGGGAAGTTAGTGCCTGAGGTAAATCTCAATTTTTCTTATCACCCCCCAGTTTTAAACAGTTGGACCCCCTTCAAGATGGCTCTATCACATTACATTGCCGATCACCGTGAACACCAATCCTCTCGTTCTAAGACACGAAATTTCTTTGAAAAGATACAGACACTTCAGAAAGATTCTACTGATTAGCTTTCAATTTGCCCAGTTGTCAGAGAACCCATAGGAATCACATTTTGAAAAAAATTAACCAAGGGCAGCTGAGGAAAATTGTCATAAAGAATTCGCTTTTCTCCTATTATAATGATCACATAAGAGAGCTGTAATGACAAAGAAACAAATGAAGAGAGGCGCAAGAACAAGGGCATGGAAAGGAGCGTTCTGCACGTGTCAAGTCGAATGTGGAGACAGGGTGTAGATTAAGAGGAAAATGGACACCATTTGTTAGTAGATTAGGCAGAAAATGTATCAGTCAGGATGCTCATAATTGCTCTATCAAATGGCTGAGGAAGCTATTTAGCTCTTTGTTTCTTCAGTTAACCATGAAGGGTCAATGTTAGAAATGAAAAGGAAAAAAGTTGATAAATTATACAGAACTGTAGAGCTTATGACCGCGCTGTGCTTAGCACTTACGCTCCTGGGAAATACTGCAGGAGTGGCGTTGAGCAAATTCCAAATTTTCAAATGGGTTCTCCATTTCTCCCCGCCATTCAGCTTTTGATATCATGCATACATAATTTATCACACAGAGCTACCATTATTGTGTTAGCTTGAGTAGTCCTCTGGCTCTCTGTCTGCAGGAAGATACTCATTTTGCATTTGTAATTATCGAACTTAAAAGGAGCCAGTTAATTCTGCTTCTGTTCAGGGGTCTCATTTAGTAGGATGATGATGTCTTAAGGAAAGAGATGGGAACTGAATTTTATTTTGGCATAGAATTCCAATTAGTCTTAATCTCAGTATCTCATTGCTATATGTAACTAATGTTTATAGAAGAAGGGTGTTTTTCCCACTAAAGTTTCTTCTGGCTTCATTAAATGGTTGTTGGAGTTTAATAAATCGTCCTGTTGGCGAGTTTAGAAGTAGAATCTTTCCTTCTCTCATCTTGTGTTTATATAGGAAAGTGTAAGTGGGAGAGGTGACAAGTATACAGGTATTTTAAGTTAATATACATCGTCCAAGCAGGTCATTCCAGTACTTTAGGCTCATGCTGTTAAAAAGGTCAAGTTAACTGGATAAGCTCTGCCTTGTATAGCCAAAGTCAATTTTATAGTAATATTAGTTCTACTTGTCACACCCAGTAAAATCAAGTGTAATATTCTGTACCCGACAGAAAGTCAATTTCCAAATCTTATTTCCTTTCTCACAAATGTCTTGTTTTTGGTGAGGATCAAAGAAATAATGTACATAAAATGTCTTTTAGTGCCATAACTAAATTAAAATATGGTGGTATTTTTATCATTAATTTTTATTTGATTGGAGTGCTGATTAAATGTTCTGTGCAGTGACTTTTCCTCTCTTTTAATCTCCATAATACTGAGCTATATATTTCTTTTATAATGACTGAAAATGATGCTGATTTAACATTAAACATTAAAAAATTTTTTTTTAATATTTATTTTTGAGAGAGAGAGAGAGAGAGCACAAGTCGGGGAGGGACAGAGAGAGGGAGACACAGAATCCGAAGCAGGCTCCAGGCTCCGAGCTGTCAGCACAGAGCCCGACGCGGGGCTCGAATTCACAGACTGTGAGATCAATGACCTGAGCCGAAGTCGGACGCTCAACCAACTGAGCCACCCAGGCGCCCCGGTACCCACTTTATTGAGACATAATTCACATACCATGCAACCCACGCATGTAAAAGTATACATTCAGTGGATTTTAGCATACTCAGTGTTGTGCAACCACCACTTGTCAATTGTAGAACATGTTTCCCACCCTGGAAAGAAACACTGTCCTGGAGTGGCCCCCACCTCCTCTGCATCCCCATCTCTCCCCTTAGCCCTAGGCAACCACTGATCCACTGTTTGCCTCACTCTGCCTTCTTGCATCTCATTTTCCTTTTGCCAGAAGTACAATTTCCTCCCATTCCGAAAACACAGGTTGTGATCTTTCGTATCGAAGGAGGAAATATTTTCCTCAATTTTTTTTCTTCCCAGAGGGAAAAAGAGGTCGTGCTTCTTTCTTTTCGCTGTTTTCTCCACTAAGATGATCTAATTTCTGAAGGATTTGTTAGCTGTTGAGCCCACGAGTGACTTGAAACTTAGTTTAAAAGAGTACATTACTAAAATGTTCTCTTCCAAAATCCGTCCTTTTTCAAAACAGGTTTTAGGATGTTTAGTGTTCAGTAAAGAGCTCTTGAGCTAGTAATCACCTCCAGAACAAAAGAACACAGGCGCTGGTAAAGCAGTCAGCACCAGGAGGCACCAGGGCCATGTGCTCCGATGTCATCATAAAGCTCGCGTTTATGGAGTGGTGTTAAAGAACAAAATTGGACACTAGCTAACGGTGGTAAAGACAGATTTTGTTCAGTGCTATTACTGCAGCAGGGGAGACACCTCAGTATAGACCTGAGCTCCACTCTGATTGGTAGAGGTGACTGGGAGTTTAAAGGGGGGGATGAGGGAGTGGGGACGGAAGGGCCCTAGCAGAGTCAGGAGAGTGAAAAATTACGGAGTGGGAAGGGGTTGGTCACTTTGACGAAGCCATCTGGGTTTGTTAATTGGTGCTTTTACCGGGAGGCAAAACAAGCTTCTTGTATCTTCAGGACAGGAGGTAGTTTTGCAAATGGGAACAAGGCACCCAGCGTACTCACCCCAGGGACTGAGAGGCACAAGGGTGAGAGCTATCCCTCTCTGAAGGTCTGCATTTCTGGGTCCTTAAGGAGACAGGTGTGGGTGGTAGATGTATATCTCAAAGGGTCAAGAGAAAGTCTTTATAATGATAAGTTTTCTAAAGTAACTGCTTTAAGAGGGAGTTCATGGGCACATGGCAGGTTTGGGCAGGAATAAACAGTAAATTCCACTGACAGCCCCGAGCTGTTGCGGGCAGGCAATTTTAGGAGGGCTGGGGTCACCTTAGGCATATGGCCTTAGGCTGCCAGAAGCCTTGCTAGAGTTTGTGCAAGTTTTTTAGTGTGTGTGTGTGTGTGTGTGTGTGTGTGTGTGTGTGTGTGTGTATGTGTGTTTGTGGTGGAGGGGATGGGAGTGGAGGGTAGACCAAGTCATTAGGGCTGTGTGTCTGCAATTCTTACAGACTAAGGTTGAGGCCTTAGTGACAAGAGGGCTCCAAGGAACCTGACTGGAGTTTAGTCAAGGAGAGAGTCTTTGTCCGTGCCTACACGTGGTAGGTAATGGGTCACGTGCTAAGCACTTGTAGGAATCCTATGGATTTTTTGATTACCAAATCAACACAAAAGTTTCAAAATTCTCTCAGATAATCATTAAGAGTAACAGTGGTGGACATTACATATTGGGCACTTAGTATCCAGTCACACTAAGTTAATATTTAAGTATTAAGTACTTAACCTACATGATCGTTTTCAATGGCTCTGTGAAGTTGGTTACTGTCATACTCATTTGCCATTTAAAGAAATTTGCCTGGGGTGCCTGGGTGGCTTAGTTGGTTAAGCAACTGACTTTGGCTCAGGTCATGATCTCACGGTTTGTGGGTTCAAGCTCTGCGTCGGGCCCTGTGCTGATAGCTCAGAGCCTGGAGCCTGCTTCAGATTCTGTCTCTCCCTCTCTCTCTGCCCCTCCCCAACTTGTGCTCTGTCTCTCTCTCAAAAATAAATAAACATAAAAAAATAAAAAAAAAAAAGAAACTTGACCAAGTGGCAGAGTCAAGAATCTTATTGTTTCTAAGCCTGGGCTCTTAACAGCTATATTATTTTAGTTTCAGCTTGATTATCATCTTAGCCTGAATTTTCCCCTTACTAATTAGAGACAGTTTTACTATTGTTATTGTTTATACAATAAACATTTGGATCATTACCTTTCATTTGAAATAGAATTGCCTTTAGGAAAAGTCTTTAGGTGAAAATTCACTGGCTTTGTGTTTAAATATGAACATCTTTTTTCACGCTTATTTTTACAAGGAAGACTGGGTATAGAATTCAAGGGAGGTAGTTATTCTCTTGAAGCACGTTCTATTAAATATATTAATACCGCTGTCTTCAGTTTCCATTGGTGCTGATTCAAAATTGACAATCAAGCTGTTCTTCTTTTTTAAATTTTTTTAAAAATGTTTTTATTTATTTTTGAGAGAGACAGAGAGACAGCATGAGTGGGGAAAGAGGCAGAGAGAAAGAGAGAGACGCAGGCTCCAGGCTCTGAGCTGTCAGCACAGAGTCTGACACGGGGATCGAACTCATGACTGTGAGATCATGACCTGAGCCAAAGTTGGACACTTAACCAACTTTTCACTCTGCTTTTAAGATCTTCTCTTTCACTTTGGTGATCTGTAGCTTTACTGTAGGTCTTAGTGTAGAAGAAACCTTTTCATTTATCCTAATTGGGATTTACTAGCTTTCCTGGTTCTCAGAATTCATATATTTCAAAAAATTTGGAAAAAAAATAGGAATCGTTATCACATTGAGTATTCCTCTTTTATGTTTTTCTACTACCTTCTGAAACTCTTGATAAGATTTATGTTAAACCTTCTCATTCTATTCTCTATAACTCTTAACTTACGTTTTATATTTCCTACCCGTTTGGACAGAATTCTAGTTCATTTCTTTTTCTTTTTTCTTTTCTAGTTCATTTCTTAAGATTTATCTCCCAGTTCACTATCTTCACTGTATCTAATCTTTTGGATAGTACATTCACTGCATTTTAAATTTCAATGATTGCATATTACTTTCTAGAATCTAATATTGTTCAAGTAGGGTTGGTTATTTTTTATGGTCTCATGTTCCCTGCTCTTATTTCCAAGCTTTTGGTAGATTTCATTAAACATAGCTATGTTATACTCTGTGTCGACAATCTCATTATCTGAGACCTTTGGGTTTGTTGTTTTACTCATAACGTCTTATTTCCTTGTTTGTTCTGTGATTCTCATTCTGGGTTGTTCATTTTCCAAGGAATTTTATTTTTTGGTACTCTTTGAAGCCCGGGTTGAGGTTGAGTTTTCCGAAGGAATTACAAATTTGCTTCTGCAGTTGCCAGAAGGCATGGTCCTCTGGGATCCTGCTTGGGGATTTTGGGACCACACATGTAGGATGAACTAGAACCCCACACTCAAGAGAGAACCAGTTTGTGATTGTCAATCTTCAGGGAGTTCTGTCCTTTTATACTGTGCCAAAATTGATTTCCTTGTGGAATATTCGGGCTTACTTCTAATTCATTCTTATGATGGCAGTACAATCCTCTAGAATACTATTTTTATGACTGTCTTGGTTTAGACTCCTTGCACTGATCAGCTCCTGTGATTTTTCTCACAGCTGAGCCTGCAAAACCATCAAAGTGGAAGAAAAAGGATTCTAGAGTTTGGCAGAAATTCTCAGAGTAATCCTCACTTTGGAACTCACTCGCCAATCAGGTTTCCCAATTTTATCTCACTCTGGGGCTCTGGTCCTTCCTTCCTTTCAAGTAGCCGTATAGATATAATTATATACTTACAGGATAGACATATCCTTTAGCTATTTCAGCATACATTTTAGTTATTTCAGTAGCAAGTGTGATACAGAGTATCTGTTTGACCATCCTGTCAGAAATGAAAGTGTCTTTTATTTTATTCCTTTTCCCTTAAATTCACATACAGTTTTAGCCCACCTACTTAATCACCCAGCCAGGAGAAAATCGGTCCCTTCGCAGACATTCACAGAAATTTTATTTGTTTCATCAGGTAAAGTGGCCCAAACAGCTTCTTTCAATTAACAAAGAAAAGAAAATGGATCTATCTGAAATGTACTCTGACGAGATGGTAAAGGGCACTGCAGGCAGGGAAGGATTTTTCCCATCCCCCATGACCTTCACCCCGATGTTATTCCTGAGATTATGTTTCGCAGACTGCAATTAAGGTTGCTAATCAGTTGACCGCAGGATAAGGAAATCATTTAGGTGGGCCTAATGCAATTAGGCGAGCTCTTGAAAAGCAGGAAGTTCTCTTCAGCTGGTAGCTTAGAGTGCAAGCAAGACAAGGATGCAACATGCTGTTGCAAGCTGGAAGATGTAAGGATTTGGAGAGCAGCCCCCAGGAACTGAGAGTGACTTCTGGCCAGCAGCCAGAAAGAACAGGTGACCTCATGCCTACAACCACAAGGAACTAGATTCTGCCAACCACAACAATGAACTTGGAAGCATATTCCTCCCCACCGTCTCCAGATAAGGGCCCAGTCAGGCTGACTTCGAGGCTTGATTTCAGCCTTGTGGGATGCTCCACAGACAATCCAGTTGAACCACCTGGACTTCTGACCTACAGACCTGTGAGCTAATAAATGGGTGCTGTGTTATGTTACCGTGTTGGAAGTCTTTTGTCATGCAGCATTAGAAAACTAATACAGGCATATTTCTCCATCATCTGTAGCTTTTAGAAAAAAAAAAAAAAAGCAGTGGTGATTTTCCCCTGAAGCTTTCTTCTCACTGCCAAATAGCAAAAGCTCACCTCCAAGAGATACATTGTACCCCTAACAATGATAGCTCATATGCTCAAACTTTGAACCCAGACGATAATGCGACTGCGTTCGCTATTGGCCAGAAAAGGTCAGTTTAGCGAAGTGTCGACTACTTTTCAGCGAAAAGGCAGATCATGACATCTGACACCAAGTCAGTACTCGGAGTTATAATGTGCAAGCTACTGTCTCCATGTGACTCTCCTCGAAGCCGACCCCTTTGCGTTTGTTTTTCAAGCTAAAGCCTTGTTGCCCAACACACCTGTAGGCTCTGGAAGTGACTTCTCTCCCCTATGATGCTCGAGGTCTCTGTAGCACAGTGAACACTACATTTAGCTAGAGGTTGACCTTCCCCCACCCCCAATTTCTCTTTCACCTTTCCATCTTCATTAAAAAAAAATTATTTATTTATTTAAATATTCACTTATTTTGACAGACAGCGTGCACGCACCAGCAGGGAAGGGACCGGGAGGCAGGGAGAGGGAATCCCAAGCAGGCTCCTCACTCAGTGCGGAGCCTGATGTGGGGCTTGATCCCACTAACCATGAGATCATGACCTGAGCCGAAGTCAAGAGTTCGATGTGCACCTGACGGGGCCACCCAGGCGCCCCTCCAGCTACATTTCCTGTGATACGCCCACACAGACCCTAACTTTGGCAAATATTCATTGTTTCCAAGACATGCCAGGTAGTTTCCTAATTTTTCTCATGCTCTTCCTTCTGCTCTCCTCTTTGTACCTGCAGACACTGTGCTTATCTTTCAATATTCAGCTCAGGTGACACTTCCCCCAAGAATCTTTTCTAGATTCTTCCAGGCAGAATTGTATATTCTCTCTTTTGTGTTCCCAAAGCATTCAAAAACACTTTTTGCGCTTTGTTGTGTAAATGTCCACTTTCCCCATGTTATTGCTAAATTACTGTCTTACAACTGTGTGTGTGTGTGTTTATATATATATATACACGCACACACATACACGTGTGTGTATTTATATATATATATGTGTGTGTGTGTGTGTATATATATATATATATACACACACACACACACATATATATATATATACCATCTTGGGTATATATATACCATATATATACCATCTTTGTATATATACACCATGTGTGTGTATTTATATATATGTGTGTATATATATATGTGTGTGTGTGTGTGTGTGTGTGTATACATATGTGTATGTATGTATATGTATATATGTGTATATATATATGTATACACACACACACACACACACACACACACACATATATATATAGACCCCCAAAGATGGCACAGTTCAGTATTAGATGTTTGATCCACATCTGTTAAATTGAGGATCAAGTCTAGTGAGATAAGCAAGATAATCAGGAACACTGCTTTTTCTTTGTGTGCATTGGCCTATGGCTTGCTACTTTCTGCTTCAGTTGGATTGTGTAGGCTTGACATTTCTCTCAACCATGTGTAATTGGTGAGTTGACCACCACAGTCTCTTCAAACCCAGATAATTTCAACAAGATCAATCTCCCTGTCTCCTACATACATGCATACGTACTCCCTCCATTCCTACATCCTAAAACTTTATTCAGCTGCCAGAGAAATTGCTTTCACCGAGCCACCCTCCATCTCAAAACCCAGCGGCAACTCTCTGTAGCCTGAAGCTGTACTGCACAGTATGAGTCACTAGTCAGAAGCCATAAACACAACTTGAGACGTGATGAAAGGGTTAAACATCAATGGGTTTCAAAGGCATAATATAAAAAGAATACAAAATATCTCATTAAAAATGCTTTATTTTGTGTATGTGTTAAGAAGATACTTTGCTTATACTGGGTAAAAGGAAATGTGTCACTAAAATTAATTTCATCTGTTCTTTTCATCTTTTTTAATGAGGCCACTGAAGTTTCTATATATATATATATATATATATATATATGGCTTGCATTATACACTTTTAGGCAGTACTAGCCAAGGGCATAATGTTCTAGCACTTGAACTTGGCATTTTCATTCACATATGGCCTCATCTTTCCTGTCTCACACTGAAATGTCCATCATAGCCAGTATTTTTTCAGAAACCCTATCTTTATTCTTTTCCTCTGCCCATACCTTATTCTTTTCTTTCATTTTGCTTACCAAAATTCTATTCCCTCTTCCAGGCTCATATTAGCTCCACTGTCTATGAGAAACCTTCTCTGGTCCTATTAACTGAAGATTTTTCTTTTTCCTTCTAAAGGTAGGATTCTGATATGTTATAATTTGTGAATATATTTTGTCTCTTAGGACAGGGGCTGTTTAACATGCCTATCTGTGTATATATGCCTCCACAAACAGCATAGTGTCTTTCCTCAGTGACTCTCAAAAAATGTGTGATGCATACATCGAATGGGGGAATTTTATTTAGGAGATAGATTTTTGTCTATATACATATATATGTGTATATATGTACTGACGTGTTTATGTGTATGTGTGTGTATACTCACAAATTATTTCATAATTTAATGAAGAGGGAAAGATCACCATGAAGACTCTGAGTCTTTGGAGAAGAATAAAGAATTGAAAATCCACAGAGAAAAAAGACTCAGCACATGCCAACTGGAAGAGACTGCAGGGAGCATGACGCCCATTTCCTTTGTTTCACAGACGACAGAGTTCCAGCCGGAGAAGTTGAGAGACCCTGTTAGATATAAGCCATGTGCAAGGTAGACTGCGGTGTCTTTGTGCTCAGTGCAGGACCTGACACTTAGGAGTCAATAAACATTGGCCCAACGAATGAATGAATGAACAATGCAAGGTAAGTGCACCCAGTGAACTGAAACGAGACTCCACATCTGATTCAGAGTAGCAAGATTTCCACTCTACCACACAGAGAGGGGAAGGCAAGTTGGCAAGCCATAGGGAGCCTTGCTTCAAACATTCTTCTTAGCCAACCATTAAATTAGCCACTTAACATGTTTTCTGACCATAGCATCTAGGCATATGTGGGTTTAGAAGAGTAAATGATATCTTCCCTTCCTGTTCAGATGACCCTTCCAAGCGGGTGGTGTTTATCTTGCTGCTCTTGAGACTATGTGCTTTCAGCAATTTTCAAAATAGCAGTGGTGGGTTTTCATTGATTTCCCTCATCCTTTCTTGTCCTGATCCCTTTGGTGCATTTGTGACTTGGTATTTTACACAGCACTCCTCTCACATATATCATATCCTAAAATTCTCAAAGCGAACTTACTAGGTGGCATTAGCACCCACACTTTGAAACGTGGAACTCAGAGGAGTTAAACTGATCAAACATCACACAGCTAAGAAGTGACGGAGGTGTATGTGTCTTCTATATCGTTTGCAAATGTTCTGATTGCTTCCCCTATTATTTTCCATTATTACTTACGAAGAAGAATGCCTGTCCTCTATAGCTGGGGCAAGAGGTATTATTTGAGGCACAAACAGAAAGAAGCAGTTGGTCAACATCATGACTTTAGCTTTACCAGTTAATTTCTTACTCTTCAGAATATTCTCTTTAAAACACAGCAGGTGGGGTTTAGTATGAATGGAAAGAAAATAACCTTTCTCTTAATCTTAGTTTTATCTACTATAATAGTAACCAGAATAACTGCTAAATTGACTCCCCCAAACTATACTGGGGGCGGGGTCCTCCTGCTATATTTCTGAAACTCCAGTGATGGGGAGATAGTTATTGACATTTTTTTGGGAACCCTGTACTTGTGGAATTTCCCTTTTGCTGAAGATTAGGAGACTTGTGAGAGCTTGCAGCTTTTGAACTGTGGGGCTTAGGCTTTAATGATTTTTCTTTTTCGAAAAAGAAGGTGAAAAGAATGTGGGCTCTGATTTCAAACAGAATAGATAAGTAGGACAAAATTAATCAATAGATCTTAGTTGAGGTTGTTTACACAGGATATCTGTGCATCTTACACATTTTCCATCTGTGTAAGGCAATTTGCTTGTTGTTGTTTAGATGTGACTGACACAATCTGACAATCTGGTTTATGAGCGTATTTTGTAAGTAATTGTATGTAAAATGCCAACAACATGTTTCCCACCTAGATCACAGCAAGGGGACTTATTCTAAAGCTGTAAATGAATGGCCCCAAGGTTCCTCCTCCCCTCCGCCCTCCATCTCTCCTGCCTTTTCTTCCTTTCTATTCTTATCTTGGACCTACTCATGAAAACAAAATTTAGAATATCATATATTATGGGAAAACTTGTACTCATGCATATTACCATAGGTATGCTGTGTTCTAGCATTTTGTTTGGGAAGCTGGAGTAAATGTCAACTGTACCCTGATGGTGCAGCCCCTGCTCTTCCCATCCCCCCCCCCCCACTTCCCTTTTGGGTATGATAGAAAGATTAAAATAAGTGCCAACGAAGTAAAATGAAGCAGTTCCAAAACACGTGGACGTACACTATGAAACCTTAGGGTCTCTTTATAGGAAGACACTACGAAATGAACAAGAAGTAAATAATGAGGCATCTTGCTAATTAAACTGGACATGATGAACATCGCTGCACCTGAAACTCAGCTTCTTTGTGGAGTCCTGTTGCATCATAATCTACTAGTTCCCTAGTGTCCACGTGTCTTGCTATTTCAAGAATGTTTGTGTCAAGTTTCTGTTACAAATGCCGATACTGAGTTATTTAGGGGAAACAAGTCACAAATACTTTCCATGTGGGAGAAAATAAGTATTGCTTCCATTTCAGGGGGCATGGTTATAGCACCACTTTCTATTTCAGTCCTTATTTATTTTCCAATTCTTCAGGGATTGGGTAGTATTTAACAATGAAATAAGCAGTGCTCCAATGTCTAATTAAGATTTTCTTGTAGGATTAATAAGTCGTGTTTCATTAGCTCTGCTGCACTAGAGGTGTTAATCTTCACCTTGGCATTCTAATCTTGAAATAAGTTTGTGGATCAAGTATTGAAGTATTGAAAGGAGTTGAACAAACAGTTTGATTAAAGCCACCAAATGTTGTGATGCCAGTCCCATATTATTGATTCAAATGCATCTCTCTACATAAAATGCTTAACGTCTTTTCAAATGTAGAAGCAATGGTCTAGATTGACCATTGGAGGAAGCCACCACCTTGGCCTTCCCCAGCAAAGAATGTAGTAAGTATCTGCATATTTCTGGAATCGCCTTTGTTTCTATGATGGATTCTTTTTTCTTTTTCTTCTTCTTTTTTGCACATGGGGGCAAAGGCAAAGAAGGCAGAGCACAGCTGCCTTGAAGAGCTTTTGTCGGTTTTCTGGTAGAGCCATGCAGGTCATGCCGCAGATTTTGCCACGCACATTTGCTGGCAACGTTCTGAGACGAGTGGGCTCATTGACACAGAGACATGGCAGACGGCAAAACGATTTACCTGCAAAGTCTAACTCAGTTAAAACCATCTTAGTTTTTAGTTAAAAACTTAGTTAAAATCAACTTAGTTTAACTCAGTTAAAACCTGGAGTTTTCTCTCTATTTTTCAAAACTGCAGTGACTGAACAGGCAGAGAAGTGGTTAGCGGAGAAGAACTTAAAAGCCAAGTGTTCTCTCCTTGATCCTCAGTTGTACCTTTGTAAAATTACAGAGTTGGGCTAGACCATCTCATAGGTCCTTCCATTTTCAAGATTTATAGGGCTCTTCCTTTGGTGATACAATCCATGCCTCGCTCCAGGAAGCCAAGCCTTTGTTCTTAGTAGTGAATCACACACGGTGCATCACACATAGTGGGTGCTCGATCAATAGTTGTTGAATGAGTGAATAAATGAAGTGGGGCCTTGAGATGCATTGTAAAAGCAACTGCTGTCTGACTCTTTATAATGAGCTTAGCAGTGGGAAGCTTCTCCTCAAGGAATTCATAATATCATTGGGGAAATTAGCTTAAATAATTGAAACTTAGCAAACCCACAGAGTAGTCTGTGACAAATGGCACAATGTGTGAAGCTGACTGAAAGGATTGCAAGAGCTTAGAGAAGGTCCTGCAGATCGCAGATACGATTCGGTAGCCATTTTGGTTTTGGCAGAGGGCAAAATAAATAAATAAATACATACATAAATAAATAATAAAAATGAACCAGTATACACTTGCTAGATGTCAGGTATTTCAAATATATATATTTCATATAAATTAAATTAAAAATATTTAATTTATACATTTAATCATTATGAAGCCATAAGATTGGTATGATCACCCACATTTTGTAGATAAGTGAACTAAGGCTTGAGGAAGCTGAATAACTTGTCCAAGGTCACACAGCTAACAAATGATGGAAGAGGGATTTGAATCCAGGACTGACTGGCTTTCAAGACCATGATCCTCCACATGCATCTAGCTGTCTGGATAGGAAGTACATGGGGTACATGGGAAGCTGGGTCTCTTGCAGAATGCTGCCTCTCTTATCAAGCTATTGTCTTACCAAGTAGGTGAATATGCATCTGGCTTACCCTCTTTGCTTACCCCATCCCTATCGAGTCCAAGAAAACCCTCACACGTGAGCTCTCTTGACCCCTGGGATTTTGTTTTCTTGGATACTTTCTGCCTGCCCCTTTCTGCTTGTCTTGACTCTTGGTATTTACATTTGTCCAGGCTCACCAACCTGGCTTGGCTTTGGGGATTGGTTTTAACTTCTTGGAAGTGATAACGTCATTGCTCATTATGCCTACCTTTTTCTAACCTTCTGGCTCTGCCTTGTCCACTGTCTTTTGAGTTATTTTATGCATTTGCTGTGTCTTTTTTTCCTATCATATACATCTGGCTTTCCCCTCATTCTTTACCTGGGGTCCCCATCGTTCAATGTCTATTCATTGTACTTAGGGCAGGCATGACGACAGGGTTTGAACAATCCTAGCTGAGGGTACAACAAAAGCAGTGATACGGAAACAGGAACAAGCCTGCCTTGTGCAGTGAGCAGGAGGGCATTATTTGGAGGGGTACAGATGGTCTGTACTGAAGAACGTAAGATTGAATGGAAGGCATATTAGATGACAGATCTTTTAAAGGCCAGATAGGAGTGTACATAGGTGCTAGGGTAGGAAACAGAGCAGCAGCACAAATGATTGAAAAAAACTTCTTATTACAAGTTGTTTATACAGAAGAAGGATCCAGTCTGGAAAGTACTGACTGAGAGGGGAGGAAATATTCGAGTAAGGACACCAGAAAGGAGGCTGATGCTGATTTATCCAGACATGATGCAGTAATGACTCCCTCCCAGGGAGGGGTGTGAATGGAGAAAAAGGGGTGAGTAGAACAGGTATTTTGAAGAAAAGGTAATTAGAAACTGGAAAAAGACTGGATATAATATAAGGCATTTTAGGATTGTCTCTAGTTTTCAAAAAATCTTGGTTTTTTGAGAAGTTCAAGAAGAGGTGCCCCCCAAAAGGATTTAAAGCCAGTTCTAATGCTTCCCTAAATATTCATGTCAGTCAAACTTCAGCATGGACAGGAAGCAACTATCAACCCTATTTAATGTCATTTAGCAAGAAGTGTTCTTGGATTTTGCTCATTTAGATTTTCCAAACCATGACCTGAGGTTTTTCAGAGGCATATGAAGACCAAGTTTTTATAGATATATAATATAGCACCTTCTGAATGGGTGCTAAAGATCAGAAAGAATGGAGTTATACCTTCCCCCCGCCTCCCTTTCTATTGCACATACTTTCAGGACACATATGCTTATTCTCATAATCCTAAGCCACTGTATTCATGGCCAAAGTTCAAATATAATGGAATTTCCCTGAGTGGACAGCTGGAAGTAAAGAGACCCAGAAATTTCCCATTTTTAAACTTTATAAAAGGGCTCATGTGATGGACTTATTGGGGTGGCTCCCAAGGTCTTTGGTGCCTGATGTTCATGCCATTGTATAGTCCCTTCCACTTGAGTACGGGTGGGGCCAAGGACTTGCTTCTAATCACAAGAATATAGCAAAGAGGATGGGATATCATTCGTGTGATTTTGTTACATTATGTAAGACTGTCTTGCTATCAGACTTGCTCTAAGTCTCTTCTGCCGGCTTTGAAGAAGGAATCTTCCACAAACCCTCGGCTGCAAGAAACTGCATGCTGGCAACAACCACACTGGCAAGGAAGCACACACTTTCCTAGATGAGTCTCCAGTGGAGAAGCAAGCTCTTGCTGGCACCTTGACTGCAGCCTTGGGAGACCTGGAAGCAGAGAGCTCAGCCAAGCTGTGCTCAGGCTCCTGACCCAAAGGAAAGATGAGATAATACATGTGTGTTGTTTTGAGCTGCTAAATTTGTGGCAATTTGTTATATAGCTGATTAGACCGATAGAGTTCACTTGTGCTCCTTGTCCCTTCCTGGCTCAACAAACCAGTGATTAGAACTTCCATCTTCCCAGTCACCCTGCCGGAGGCTGAGGAGTCATTCTGGACTACTTTTCCTCTTGTATGCCCAACATGTCACATCTAGCCATGATGCACAGTCTGTGGTCCCACCTCTTCCTCAGCTCTTTTCCATGCTTCACACTCTCCAAAGTTGTACAATGTCAACTATACAACCCATGTCTGTCTTAGGGCTGAAGGCTATGAGATGCTCACTTGAGCTCATTCTCAGAGAGAGAACAGCAGGCAGTAGTAAGTATTGCCAAGGTCAAGGGGTGAGTAACCAAAGACAGACCTGATGGGGTGCCGAGCTGAGGCAGGGAGGTGCCAGGGCCTTAGCTCAGATCCCAGTTAATTCCACTGTTGCCTGGGGCATCAGTAGCCCAGAAAATGACCTCACGTTATTGCAGAAGCACTTTTACAACTTACAGTACCAGCTCTCATCATTTCCTGCCTGGACCAAATATTCATTCTGACTTAGATCTTACTCCTCCTCAAATTTATCCTCTGCTATGTTCCTAGACTCCTTTCCTAAAACAAATCTGACAATCTCACAACACTTTCCACTGTGTTCAGGATAAATTCCAACCTTTTAGTGTAGCCCACAAACCCTTTCATAATCCGGTTGGCCGTGCTCCATCTCTGGAATGCCCCCTATGATCCCACTTCTCACTCTGTGTTTCAAGGATATTGATCATTTATAGTACAATTTCCAGGGCAAATGCATTCTATTTTCATCTCTATATTCCTGTTGAAGTTGTCCTCACTGTGAGGAAGGCTCTCTATAATTCTGAGGGTAATTTCACCTTATCCTTTAAGATTCTGTGGAAATATAACCCCCAGGAAGCCTTCCCTTGCCTATCAAGAAGGATCAGGCTAGGCTAGGCTACAGGCTCTGTGGGGATCTGGTAGGAAAGGCATCTTTTGATCCAAGGGCATGCCACCCTTCAGCCCATCACCAAGACTTCACCATAATTAATAGTAATATCAGAAAGCTCTAAACATGTTATGTGGCTGTCCCGATGATAATTCAATCTAGGTGTCATTTTGTATATCTTTTTCTTTGGCTAGATGAAAGTATTATGAAGATACAGCTCTGTACTACCATAATATTAGAACATACATCTATTTGGGGGTATGTGTGTGTTTTTATCATTTAGTATAGGAATTTTATTTCTCTATGAAAATGTTTTTCATCTTGAATCTCTAAATGGCTTCCGAGATGACTGGAAAGGTTACAAGATGAGAAGAAATGAGAAAAGATTTTAGCAGTTGCGCATTTGAATAACTGGAGATGAGAATTATTATGATTACATTTTTGACGCCAGAAATGTACACAACATATGTAGGACGTAAGAAGTAATCCACTTGGGTTTCAAAACTGGGAAAAAAAAGTCAGCAAAATATGTGTAGCTACCAGAACTGGTCCAAGTAGTCAAGAAAAGAACTAACTTTTATTCTTTAGTTTGGAAATTTACTAGGAATACAGGTACCACTAGGGGGACCCCTAATATTCCAAACTTGCTGGGAGACCTGACTATCCCATCAGGGGCAATAGAATAATGAATAAAAATGCTCCGTAATTTAAAGTATATTCCTTAGTAACATTAACATTTGCATGTTTGTATAAAGCCTGAAAATGGAACTTTATGATTTTAAGGTTTGCCAGAGTTAAAAATCTATTTATGGTAAATAATTTAGCAATGCGAATGTAAACATGCACCTGATAGAGAAAGGCATAATGTGCTTCGCCGAACTCAATTTCTTTGGTGTAATAAGAGGGGGGAAGAAGAACTTCATCTAGCTTCCTGATTACTTTTCTGAGTAATACAGAGTAAAAAGATTAAAATTTTTATCACCTGAATTAGTCTACCGTATGAATAGATCAGTATTCACTGATATGAAATAAATATCTGTCTGTAGATATAAATATATATGTAACTGGGTATTAGATTGTTGAACTCTATTTAACCAAATATGCAGAATAAAAATTTTAAATTAAGTATACTACTATATTACCAGTTAAATGAATCTATGAAAGCCTTGATCCTCTCTATGTAGACGTACTTAAGACAATTATTAGGATATACTTGATTTACTGTTCTAAGGCATGTAAAATGCAAAACTCACGTAAAACTTTCCCCCAGTAATATTAAATCATATTTATGACACAAAGTATTACTACTAGGAAAGGAAATATTGTATAGTTAGCATCCTTCATGGAGTATATTGTGATTCATGTTTGTGTCCACAGACTTCCAAATGTGTTCAAATTATGAGTACTGCATTACATATTGTTTGCTTCTATTGTCAAATGGTGTGGCATGAATATCTGAAAATGCCACATAGAACTATATTTGGAGTCTATTTTGTGCTTTGGAACGTATGTACCCTTCGAATTGAAGGAGTCAGAAATACTTTGGGGGAGGTAGATGAGGGGGATGGGGGGTGGTGGTGGTGGTGGTAAATGTCCCTAGTTCTCCTTCCTTATTTGGTTTCTTTTTATCAGAGTACAACATACATTCTCATTCTTTTGTGTTTCCCACCTCAGATTTTTAATTCCCCACTAAAAATTTAAATTCAGATTTTTAAACTAACTCTATCCCCAGTGGGCCAAAAAAAGAGCAGTGACAAAATTTTGTGGGCTGGCAAAGAATTCATTATTATTTTTAGGTTTATATGTGTGTATTGTTTGCTATTTCTTCTCTACAGACAAAAACAAATGCATGACTTCTATATAAACATTTACTTGTCTGCCTCCTTCACTAAGACTTGAAAAAGCAAAGACAGACTCTGAAAGGAAAGGATAGGAATCAAATATCAGCATATGCTTTCCAACTCTGATTCTTTTCCAAGTGAAGAACATTCAAGGTAGTAAAGTTATGATATTTGTTTAACCTGGAAGTTTTTGGCTGTGGCAATCTTTTGTTAAATTTTTTTTCACGAAACTTAAAAATCAACCAAACAAAAACCTTCAATTTAGTAACTGAAGTCAAAAATCAGAAGATCAATTAGTTTATGGGGCACCTAGGTGGCTCAGTTGGTTAAGCGTCTGACTTTGGCTGAGGTCATGATCTCACGGTTTGTGAGTTTGAGCCCCGTGTTGGGCCGCTCAGAGCCTGGAGCCTGCTTTGGATTCTGTGTCTCCCTCTCTCTCTTCCCCTTCCCTGCTCACACTCTGTCTCTGTCTCTCTCTCAAAAACAAAAACAAAAACACTGAAAACAATTTTTTAAAAAAGATCAGTTTGTTAAATGCATACTTTTAGGCAACCTATTTGAAAATATTGGGTGGCCACTAAATCTGGAAGCAGACAAACATAAAATAAATGATTTACTGATATTATATCACATGTAGATAATAAATATTATTTATGTTTCCAGACTTTACAGCCACTCTCAAATCATTTTACCTCACTGTCTCAAGTATATATATTTGAAAATGATATTTATATGCCTAAGCATGAGAGAAAGGCAACTAGGAATTACTTGGTGAACGTGTATATTAAGCAGCTGTATAAGCCACAAGAAAGGAAACACACTTTTCATTCTGAATAACATTTTCTGAGTTGATGTGAGCTCATCCGAGAATGAATAACTGTGTAAGGTCATTGGTATGTATATAGCTTTTGTATTTCTGCATAACTAGTGGCTAGGTAATTTGACATCATAGGGATGGCTAGCTCTTCCTGCAGTTAAATATACACATATCTAAATAAAGATATGCAGATATACACATATGTGTCTGTATATGTATGTATGTATGTGTGTATATTTGTAGATTTTTTCCTTGAGCAGTTATGAAGTTATGCACTGCTGGTAATACAACCAACTATAATGCATGATCTCTGTCTTTTTTGAGCTTACTATGCTGCCGGAGATACTTAATAAACATATATCCAAAGTTATGCCAAGGAATGGTGGGGGGGGGGCGGGGGGCAGAACAGTCATGAGCTGATCTAGAACCACCACAGGCAAAGATCTCTGGGTCTGCACTGCTTTTTCCCAGCTACAGGAAGGACTGCTCTTTTAGCCTCTTTGGGGAAACTCTGGAGGATCAGCCCAAAGCCTCAGTTTGTTAATCAGACTATAGGTCTAGGAAGCCACACCTGTTTTAAGAGCTGTAGATCAATTTTAACTGTTTTAGGACAGTGGTCCTAAATAGAAAAGTCCCATCTACTTCGATCATTTCTTATTAGCAAAGTAATTGTCTTCTGAAGATTTCTGCTACATATTCCTAAATTTTAATGCAGGACGTTCAGTACAGAATGATCTCATCCTAGTAAGTCCCACTCTCTTAAGGTCTATTTCAGATGATCGTTTTTCCTTTATTCTCAAAGGCAAAGTGTATAGATCACAAAATCTAGAATATTTCAAAGGTCACTGAGCAATCAACAAAAGTTAAGCAATCTGCAATGTGGAGTTTTTAATCACATGTCCGTGCCTAAGTGAATCAAACTAAATGGATTTAGCTCTTTAAGCTACCATGGAGGGAATGGCCTTTCCCTTATCAGTTTATTAGGGTTTTCTCTAATCCCAATAGTGGATTCCAAATAATCCACATATATTGGCAGACGATGACCTCTCTCCTCTTCCATACTAATTTTCCATTTTAATTGCCCAATATTAGAGTCCATGCCTTACCCCAGCTGAATCCTGAAGTGCAGCCTTAGCTAGGCAGCTGAAACCCCCACAGATCTGACCCAAAGCTGCATGATGATTATGACTCTTGGCCTTTTCTTATATTGTTCATCAATATTTACAAGCAGTGTGGTCTATGAATAAAGCACAGCTCAGGAAGTTATTCCTACACGGGGGAAATGTGGTTAGTTTTCCTATGGGCTGGAGGAGAAGAAAGCCCTGAACTTCATGTTTCTGTTTCCCCACAGATTTCAGTTCCTACCCTATATTATGGTTATCTTTGAATAGAATTTTCTAAAAATAAACATACGCTTCTGAAATGATTTCTTTTGGGACACATGGGGTAAAACTTCCTAGCTTAAGCATGTCTGTGTGGTACGAGCCGCATACAAACAGGCCAACTGGTAGGTCCAGGCGCATGGATTCCCCCAATTTTGCCACACACATATCCCTCTTAAACTGTACACTCTCTTTCTTATTTTATTCCTGGATATAGGGACTCTGCGCTATTTTTTTCCAAGCAGAGATTGCAGACGGTGGACTGGCATCCTACCCTACCTCAGTTAAAGAGGAAAATTTGATGTCTGGACATGTGTAGTCTTGTGGAAAGGAACCTTATTTCACTCAGACACAAGAGCAGTAGTATGGCTAGCAGTATTTCCCCAGAGATGGTCTGATTTAAAAAAAAAAAATCGATATCAACTCTTGACACATTTTCATTTACATCAGCGCATGGCTTTCAGTCGGGGCACAAATCAATAGGCAGCTTTTAACACTGCCCAACTATTTCTTCCTATTGGGCTTTAGGCAGGCCATTTGCCGTTAACATCCCATGTTTCTTGGGGAGGAAGTTTAACTGTTTTTCCCGTGACTAATCACAACAGCCTAAACTGCAGCATTAATCACATGACATTTTCTTCATCACCACTTACAGCCAATTGACTTTGTACTTAGTGAAAGTGTTTGAAGGAGGCGACAGTTGTTCTAAGGGGGTCAAGAGTCAAGTGGAAGGAGAAATATTTAGTTCCAAAACATATACAGTATATGGCAGCTAAAGTTGACATCATGCCAGACAGTCATTACGGGCCTTATCACTTGTAGGTAGGGTCTTGGAGACCAGATGGAGAATGAGATTTGTTTAAAATTAAAGTGCTAGCTAAGAGTCTTGGCGTTTGGATTGAAAACAATTAATCTGCGCCTTTCCATAAACCAAAAGTCGCATCCAGGGTCATTAGCGATTGGCAAAGTGTTTTCCCTAACTTTTGGACGTGAATCTTCTCTCTCTCTTTTTTTTTTAAGCCGGCATGAAAATTCAGCGAGTTTTGCTGCCACGTGAGATTAGCAGTCTCTGCTGTCTGGCGGTCTCGATTAAATGTAATATCTACTTCATTACTGCAGCTACCTCAGATTTCTAAATAATGAATCAAATTCTTACATTATTCAGAGGCCACAAAGAAAGAGGTTATTGGGCTGAATAAGCAGAGACTCACAAAGGTTTACAATATACTTATCTAGCTCAATTCCAAAGCACAAAAGTAACGGGTTTTAAGAAGATACGAAAAGGTAACCGCCTAAATTACATTGCATTATTTTTGTATTACCCCAAAGAGCAACGATAACTTTTTAGAGCAGTGCTCCCTCGGGACACTAGTCTCCTCAGACACTCCTTATAAAAGAACTGTGTGGCAAAATCAGTTTGAGGGATGATGCATATGGAGTCCCCATCTTGGTGATTTACAGTGACTAATGGCAGATCAAAGGCTCCAAAAATACCTTCAGTAGAAAAGACTGTGTGTATTTACTGTAGCATTTCCTTGGTTGCCTAACCATCCTGGTATCTATTATTGAACTCCCAGCATAGAAATGGTTGCACATAACCCATTATATCGCAGGACATCAGGCATTCTTGGCACATCAACTGGTTCTGGAATCTCTACATTTGGTGCTGAAATGGGAGATCTGGAGCTCTTGAGGACCCGCTGCCCGTTCTCCTCTCCCCTACCCCACGGAGCATGATGACTGGTATTCCAGACATTTTGGATACGGTGGGGATGGGCCCTGTAGGCCTTAGGTACCCAGGAAGGACCTTTGAGTGATGGAGGAGGGTGCAGACCTGGGTAACTTGAACGGTGGTAATAAACCTTGATGGCAGTGATTCTACCCTAAGAAGGAAGAGGAGTTAGGCACTCTGGCCTGAATGGATTTACACGGTCTTTGTTTCCCCTTTCATTTTATTGGATTGAATGCTTACGCCAAACCGTCACACGATATAACCCTATTTCAAATTCGGTCATTAAAATTACATCACAATGCCAGCACGCTGAAGTACAGCTAGGCCCACGTGAAGAAGTTTAAAATCTGGCTTTGCAAGCATGCATTTCAGAAAAGCCCACCCTTCTGAACGGCAGAATGTGACAGGGTGCCCTTCTGGTGAACAGAAGTTGCTGGACCAAGACAGAATTTTAAAGCCCCAAATAAAAGTTTTTCTTGGAAGTCGACATTTCCAGATGACTTAGTTATTGTAAAGACAGTTCAAAATAAAATTCCAACTCACGACAAGTTAAAAATCAATACTGCACTTTTTAGGAGGAGAGTGATTATATTTGAAAAAGGATCAAATAACAATCGCCAAAACCTTTGATAGCTTCCATTTTTTACTTTGCAC
This sequence comes from Panthera tigris, assembly GCF_018350195.1. Classification (NCBI taxonomy): domain Eukaryota; kingdom Metazoa; phylum Chordata; class Mammalia; order Carnivora; family Felidae; genus Panthera; species Panthera tigris. The sequence goes on from NC_056664.1 coordinate 102,115,874, forward strand.
ACTCTCAGCCTCTGGCCTGAATGTAAGGCCTTTTTCTCTAGCAATGTTTATTAAAGCATCATATAGAGAACTTTACTTTTTTTTTTTTTTTTAGTAAGTATGCATTTATTTTAATACGTATTGCAATTATATAAGAAGCACACCAACCTCTGACTTTATGAAAATTGCTTTTAGGGTGAGACTTAAGTAAGCACAAAAGAAACAGAAAAGTGATCTGATTTACGGAAATAATGTCAGGTAAATAACAGGATAGGTGGTAGGAGGATGAAAACAGACTGCAAATGGTGTCCGTGTTGGAGAACTGTAATTCCACAGTACCGAACTGGCTTCAGAAAACAGTTGGCAGCTCATTACTGGTTGGTTGACTATATTCTTAGCCTCTTACCTAGTGCTCTAATTTCCCAAGCCCTCCTACATATTATATCCTTTTTGATATTTAGAATAATCCTGAGACCCACAGGAGAGAAGCATTTGACCTGCATTTTAAAAATGCTTAAGCCACAGAGATTTTTAGAAGTTCTAAAAATCCTATGCTAAGCAAGGGACAAAGCTTTGGAATTGCACCCAGTTCCTCTGATACCTCGTCTGTGTGGGTATTTGGAGAAAATGCTAACAGCTAAAAGACTACGTGCATTCAGATTTCTAGACAGATAGACTTGCCTTTTACCTCTGTAGACTAATTACAGGTTGAAGTTACGTCTTTCGAGCTACAAGTTCACGCCCATCATCTCCTTTTCTGAGCATCAGTTAAGTGTTTAACTCTGTAGTGCTGGGTCGGTCGAGTCCACGTTCCCTGCAGCCATTTTACTCTTTGCATTTTCTCGAATTTATTCAGTTTGGGTTTTTTCCAGGATTGGTCCTAGTTCCCTAGACTCTCTCGGACCCTGCAGAATTCTACACTTCACGTCCTCTCAACAAAAGCCACTCTTGGCACCACTTAGAGGTGATTTTATCCCACTGCTTTGCTTGGTTTTGTTCAGCTCTCTCTTAGGCATGAACTATGCAGGTGGTGGTCTTGAGAAGTTAATAGATCTCTCCCAAAGGCTGGCCTGACTAATTTATGCTTCCTTAGAAAGTTTTGAAGAACTAGGATGTGGGACCAATGCAATGGAAAAGGACAATACCTTTGTCCAGATTACCCAAGGATTAAGGGTACATCACAAGACATTTTTGTGACTTTGAATATCCTCCTCCTTCATTCAGGCCTAACTAAAACCTCAGCTTTTGGCACCCCTTTTCCACTCACTTAAAACTCTGACAAATTTTGGAGCCAGTACTTAAGCTCTGGGATACCTCTCACCTTCTCAGTCCCTAAGAGAACTCACAAAGCCCCAAAAACCTCCATAGAAAAAGTATAAAAAGTTTGTGGTTCAGACCTGCTGGATTTTTTTTATGGCCTTCCAGAGAAGTGGGAACCACTCTCCTAGCTGTCAACAGTGGCTACATTATGTTGAGGCGATTTTAAGTCAACGGAATAATTGTGAATGAAGAGTTTGGCTTACGGAGGGAAAAACACATTAGGGAAAAGAAGGCAGCCACTCAAATGTCTATGGGGATGTTTAGGAGAGTTGAAAAAGCCACATGATGCCTCAAAAGTCTTCCCAAATTCTAAGTCAAAGAAATTTTAGTAAAATTTTAATTGAAGTATTGCATTAGCTGGCACGCGACTTTCGGTGACTACGCAGTAGAGTGGTAGTGTTTGGTATTGTGAGGTCTGTCATCATCCATGAGGAACTGGTAAATTGCCCATCTGTTTCATCGTATACATAGGGCAGCATATTTTACTACTTCACCTGATTAAAGTTTCTCTTTCTTGCCTCTTTGCTATTGTGATATAATACTGATTATATTTTTAATTTACATGCATTTGGTCAGGAAATGTAACCAGAATGACATTTTCCCCTTGAAGAAATATTATTGTCAGCTTGGAAATAATTTTCCAGAATTAAATTGGGTGAAAAGTGTGGACTCTCTGTTCTTCTGATCACTGTTGCCCCCGTTTTCCTTAGGATGAACATATATCAATCTGCTGTTTTAACTCCTGACAGTTTTATATTCAAAAACAGCTCTGGCAGTTTTCCATGTCAACAAATGTTTCTATACAATCCTGCACACGTCTCCTCCCTTATCTGGACACATCTCATGTTATACAGCTAGAATATTTTCAGAAAATACGCCTATTTGTCTTACCAAACTACCTGAGTGAGATAAAATTAACATTGCATAGACGACACAGATTCATGAAACAGGTTATACACGTATTCTTTAATAAATGGACTTGAGTCCTTATGGCATTAGCAAAATTTACATTGATTAACCAGTAAGCTGTAATGTTGTTTTTGATCTGAACTGAACAAATCAATTTTACTTAACACTCTAAGTTTTCTTGACTTTGGGGTGTTTAGGGTAACTAGATATTGTAATGCCTGTGGGAAAACACTACCCTTGTAATTAAGCTAAGGAGGTAATTTCATGAAAAGAAGAAGAAAATAGGGCGAAGTTTTAAGGATAATGGGATTTCCAGAAAGCCAAGAACTGTCCCTACTTGAATGAAATAAATTACATTAACATCCATCATATGCCTAATCTAAGAGTAGCCATTTCTCTGTTAAAACAGGCCTATCAAATGAAAAGATAAAATACCATCATTTAGGAGAGGGATAACAAATTAAGAAATACTATTAACAAAAGAACCCTGTGTGGAGTTGGCATTCTCTAAATGTTTCTTGAATTGAATAAACAAAAAAGACTTGCATAAAAGACACTCATCCTTCTCCATCTGTAGTATGTTCTGTCTGTGTTTTTCCAGGAGTAAAAGCACGAAGTCAAAACTACACATAATGGACATATATCTGCATTTATAAAAATGTTTACTTATTTTTGAGAGAGAGAGAGAAAGTGAAGGACAGAGAGAGGGAGACAGAGGATCCAAAGCAGGCTCCACACTGACAGCAAAGAGCCAGATGTGGGGCTTGAACTCATGAACTGTGAGATCATGACCTGAGCCAAAGTCAAATGCTTAACTGACTGAGCCACCCAAGTGCCCTGATAATATATCTGCATTTTAAGCATTATCTACAACTACTTCTTTTTTTAAAGAAAAATTTTTTAATGTTTATTTATTTTTGAGACAGAGAGAGACAGAGCATGAATGGGGGAGGGTCAGAGAGAGGGAGACACAGAATCTGAAACAGGCTCCAGGCTCTGAGCTGTCAGCACGGAGCCTGACACGGGACTTGAACTCATGGACCACGAGATTATGACCTGAGCTGAAGTCGGCCGCTTAACCGACTGAGCCACCCAGGCGCCCCAACTACTTCTTTTATTCAATACAAAATATGTTGTCCTGATATATGACAACGATAGGTAAAATGAGTGCCCAGAAGTGGGTGGTGCCCAAATAGTATGGGAGGATATTTAGAATGAAATTAAAACTTTTTACAAAAATTCCTTGCTACTTTAGGGCTGACGCATATACCTGAGTGTAGTTGAAGTTGATACAAGAATTCACTTGTTCATGATGATTATGAAATGCCACCTACATTGTAAAAGTGGAAAATGAAGATAAGGTTCTGAGAAAGTATACAATCATCTATTCTTAGAAAATAACATAGAAAAGTGACAAACATTATTTCTGTTGTAGAAAAGTTGCAAGTAAGATACAAATTCTCTACGTTACGTACGTTGTTACGTATTTTACCAAATCTTCGTTTCTGTTACTGGTGCTAAAATTAGAAGACAAGCAGATGGCATATTAAAAATAATTCCATTAACCACATCTCAGAAACTGCACAAAAATTCTTGTGTTCGAAATCATATTGAGAAGTAACTGGCAGCAAGCATAAATTATAGTCTTCCCCAATTCCCAAATTACTGACTAAAATTGAGTAAGGAATCAAAAAGAAAACACCATATTTTCCTGGCTGTTTTTTTTTTTCTTCTCATGAGTTTCAGTTCCTGTCTTTTTGAGAAGAAAAATAGCGCAATATTAAAAAAAATACATCGTGACCAAGTGGGGTTTATCCAAAGAATGAAAAACTTTGAACATCTGAAAATCAAATAATGTAACTCATCATAGTAGTAGATTAAAAAAGAAAAAAAACATATGTTCACCTCAATAGATACTATAAAAGCATTTGACAAAATCCAACATCCATTCCCTATGACAACTCTCAGTCAATGAGGAATTTAAGGGAAGTTTCCCAGCCCGATAAAGCTCATCTATGAAAACCCCACAGTAAACATCATACTTAATGATGAAAGATTTAATGCTTTCCCCCTAAAACCAAGAACAAGACAAGGATGCCTGTTTTCACCCTTCCTGTTCATTACTGTTTTTAAAGTTTTAGTCATGAAAACAGAGGAAGGAAAAGAAAAGACAGATTGAAAAGGCAAAGGTAAAATTGTCTGAATTCGCAGACGGCACGATTACGGAGACTGACGGAATCTATAAAGATGCCACTAGAATAAGTGAATTTACTAAGGTTGCAGAATATAGGTTTAATATATAAAAATCCATTGTATTTCTATATCTTAGCAATGATCAATGTGAAATGCAATATTATAAGAGCACACAAATATGGAATATTTAGTAAATAAATGTGATAAAATGTATGCAAATATGTGACTCAAAAATTATAACATTTTTATAAAAAATTTTTTATAAAAATTATAAAATTCCTGAGAGAATTTAAAGAAGATCCAATAATACATGGAGATATATTACCTTGTTCATGTGTTGGAAAACCCAGTATTGCCAAGCTGCCAACTCTCCTTAAATTGATTTATAAATTCAACATAATCCCAATCAAAATCTCAGTTGTTTTTTTTTTTTTTGGATAGAAATTGCCAAGAAGATTCTACAGTCCATATGGAAATTCATTGACTTAAAATAACCAAAGCACATTTAAAAAATAAGAACGGGGGCGCCTGGGTGGCTCAGTCGGTTGAGCGTCCGACTTCGGCTCAGGTCTTGATCTCACAGTCTGTGAGTTTGAGCCCCGCATCGGGCTCTGTGCTGATGGCTCAGAGCCTGGAGCCTGCTTCCGATTCTGTGTCTCCCTCTCTCTCTGCCCCTTCCCTGCTCATGCTCTGTCTCTCTCTGTCTCAAAAATAAATAAAAACATTAAGAAAAAAAAATTAAAAAAAAAAAGTAAGAACGAAGTTGGAGGACTAATACTACCTGATTTCAAGACTTACTATAAAGCTACATTAACTAATACAGTGTGGCATTGGTATAAGGATGGGCATATAGATCAATGGAACAGAGAGAGTCCAGAAATAAACCCACATGTATATGGATAACTACTTTTTGACAAAGGTACAAAGGCAATTTAGTGGGGAAATGATCATCTTGTAAATAAGCTGTGCTACGCAACTGGATATCTATATGCAAAAAAGAACTTGGATCCGTACCTTGCACCATATACAAATACCAACTCAACATAGATCATAGACTTAACGTGTGACCTAAAGTTATAAAACTTGTAGGCAAAACCAGAAAATTTTGGGGTTCCATCTATATAAAATTCTAGAAAGTGAATTCTGATCTATTGTGACAGAAAGCACATCAGTGTCTGCTCGAGGAGGAACAGAAAGGGATGGTTAGGAGATTATATAGATACGTAAAGGTATAGGAGGGCAGATAGATAATAGATAGATGGATGGATAGATAGATAGATAATAGTCCAGTTTCAGTCAAGAGAGGGAAATAACACAGTAAGTCAAACAAAGAAAGTTTAACGCACCACATTATTAAGCATACCAGGAGACTGGAGTGACCAGAGATGGCTTGTAAGAGGTAAAGAGAACCCTACAGGAATAGCAGATACAAGGAGCAATTACCACCCTGTATGGCTAAGATCGAGTATCTGGGGACAGCCCCACTGCCACCTCCCCTCCTCCTAATGTTGAGATACAGCTGGCTCCCTGGATAAAAAGAGAGCTGCTGTGGTGTGGCCCGATGCAACTTGACTGAGATCGATCTCCTGGGGTGCCTGGGGAGCTGTCCACGGGCAATGTGTCTTACTGGAGGCACTCAGCTAAGAACATGCCCACGGGAGTGCTGGGGGAAGCTTCTGACCACCCGGTGAAGCTGGCTGCCGGGCACAGCAGGAGCCCAGCCTGGTGCGTAGACTGGAATCCAGGAGCAACCCTCCCCTTTCCTCCTGTGATAGCTTGCCAGCACCCTCTACTGACAAAGCTAAACGCGGTGCCAGCTACGAAAATGGCCCAGGTTCCTTTTCATGGAGCAGGCAAAAGAGACGCATTTGGAGCTGAGAGTTAAATCAATAAGGGCACAAAGGGGTTGTAAAGAAGCATGAGGAAATTTTTTGGGGGGGAGGTGATAGATACGTTCATTTTCTTGATTGTGGTGATGGTTTCACAGCTACAAACATACGTCAAAACTAATCAAACTGTACATTAAACTATGTGCAGTTCTTTGTATGTTGATGAGACATCAATAAAGCTATTACAGAAAATGTATACAGCATTTCTCTATTTCTCTCCCAAAAGAACCTTTGCATCTGTTAGAAGTTTAGGTGGAAGGTGTTTATATGTATGTATGGTTTTTTTTGTTTTGGCTTTTTTTTTTTTTTTTTTTTTTTTTTACCACGAGACAGAATTGCTGACTATTAAGGGCCCCTTGCTTCACTCGGAGTGAAATTCTCTGCAGGCTTTACCTCTGACTTGAGTTCAGGAGCCAACTTGGACTGAGGAAACTCACCTCCACTTGCCTGTCCAGTGGGGCCAGGGATTAAATAAGTCTCCTCTGCAAAACTTCAGGGCCAGCCTTAACTGAGATTTGGTTCTCATGAACACAGCCTCTGCCCCCAATCCCTCCTGAGCCAGGTCTCGCTTCCTGGCTTGAATGGATATCCCTGGACCCATGAAGCCCCGCCCTCTCTTGGAGGACAGTGTCCACGGTTGTTGCTCATTCAGAGATTTAGACAACACACTGAGTTACATACAGTCTTAGAACGTACTGCTGCCCTTCCCCTCACTCCCTGTCTCCTGTATGGTAAAAAGCAATTTTGCATTAATTTAATTTTATTTAGTGACTACTATATGCAGGTATTGTGTTCATTGTCAGGGCTAACACAATGAACAATACAAATACAGTCTTTGCTGTGCTGGACCTTACGTTTTAGTAGAAACTGTAGAAAGCATTAGCAGACATCTCTCTCTTGACATGCCATTCCTCAAACTGGGATTATTGTAAGCTTCTTAAAGGCAGGGACTCAGAAATGATGAGTGATGGCATTTACATTTATACCACCTACATACAGAATATTTGACTTTTTGGATGGCCTCTTGCGAGATGGCTGCTTTCTGAGGAGCTGGGTTGTTTTCTCCTTAGTCTACCTTACCTTATCCTGTCTAAAAGCACTTAAAATTGTTTGAAATAGACAACTGTGGCCCAGAGTCTTTACCTTGTTTTACTTCCCTGCCACTATAACCACAGCCATCACGGAATGAATCTCAAGTTAGTGGCTCTGGGGCGGGGGGGGGGGGGGGGGGGGGGGGGGGCGGGGAGGGCAGGGGCTGCGGTGCAGTGGGGAGTTGAGTTGTGCAATCTAAATCAAAAAATAAAACATGCTTTTGAGCTTGACACGGTGCCTGGGGCTGGGATGGTTTGATTTGTCTTCACAGACGTTACGTTGTTAAATGCTAAAACCGGTCAACAGAGACCATTTGACTGGAGAACAGGCGTACTCACCCCAGGCCAAAAGCAAGTCTGGGAGGAGTCATGTGTGGGTCTTAACAGTCAAAGAAGTCCCTGTGGGAAAGCTGGGCTTCGCGAAATGTTCAGAAAATTAAAAAGTTGAAAGAAGGTAGGATGGATGTGAGCGTGTGGACGAATGCGTGATGTGGGATGAGACATGTGAGGCTATTAGAGGTGTCAGAGAAATAATCAGATGAATTTTTTTAACACTGCAACTTGTATTTGCATATTCCATAATGTAGTGGCATTTGTTATTTTAGTAACATTCAAAAGATGTAGTTTCTAGTGAAAACAGCCATTTGTTTCTAAATCCTCTGCAAAAGGCATAAGGCAAATCCTTATTTTCTAATAAAATTGTTGTAATCATTACACTTAATTAAGTATTGACCTCGGAACACATAATGTGCCGTTCCATTTATTCTCTAATTTTATTCAGTAGCTTTTTCCTCCAACTCATATTCACCTCCAAATTATAGAGAACATACAGATCTGGCCTCTCGTATTCAGCAAGCTGTCATTTTGTACTGCCTGGGAAAAAGTATATGCATAGACCTGGAAGAAATTAATGATATTTTAATAATGTGACACGGAAACCATGCACTCCACAGACAATCTTGTACTGGTTTCAGTAGAGCAGAACTAATTCAGTGCTTTCTGGGCATAGTACACGAGAGAGAAATCTTTCAATGAACACTGCAATGAGATGACCCATATTTGTATTGCAAAATAAAGCATGAAACAGTTTGAAGTTCAAAATAGAAACATCCTTAGCAATTTAGACACAAAATGTTCCCTAGGTACCACAGAAGGCATCCTGAATAACTCTGCCACCCTTTAGTGGAAGCAGTTACACGTCATTTTCTGAGCCATTTACTAGTCCCCGAATAGAATGGCTCTCCTTCTCACACAGAGCACCGCTCTTCTGGTCTCTGCTTCCCTGGGTGACAAATCCCTCTCCGTAGGCATCGCTCACCCTGCCCCCTCCCAGCTGAGGCTGGAAGAGGGGCCTTCTCCTGACAGGTCCAGAGGCCAGGGACAGGATGTGAAACGAGGTTTACTTTTCAAAATGGATAAATGGCACTTATTCCTTTTAAAAATAAACACCCTGGAACCTTACGGTCTCCTTGGGTCCGTACTAGGTACTTGACTTACTGAGAGGAAAATGACTCGTGATTAGTTTGTTTGGGTCCTTCAGTTTCAAAACTCATAAACTTTGCCATTTCCAATAACCGTAAGTCTCTGAAACCCCATTTTTAAATCTGTTGCCCTCTGACCATCACTTTCTGTTCTTCCAGCTTACTGATTCCAGTACTCTTCTCCAGAAATTTCCTGATCTCATTGAGATCCACCATGTCTGGATATTACTAGTTTGTCCCCTTCTAAACATCCTTTTGAAACCCCCACTACTCTCCACTTACAGCTTGGATTTGATGGTTCAGCTGTATAACCACTCCTTGAAAACACTCTTAAATTTCTCACTCTCTTTCCTTCTCTTTGTCATATATCACCTATTGGCTGGCAAAACCCCAACCACTGTGTATGCTATGGACTGAATTGTGTCCCCTCCTAATTTGGTTGAAATATTAACTTCCAGTGCAACTGTATTTGGAGATGGAGCTTATAAGGAGGTAACCACAGTTAAATGAGGGCACAAGGGTGGAGCCCTGATCCCATTCAATTAGTGTCCTTATAAGAACAGACACAGAGAGAGCACTACCCCCAATCCCCACCACATAAGGATACAGCAAGAAGGCAGCTGTCTAGAAAGAGACAAGAGAGAGAAGCTAGAAAGAGAGTTTTCACCAGAAATTGACCATGCTGACACCCTGATCTCAGACTTCCAGCTTCCAGAATTATAAGAAAATAAATTGCTATTGTTTAAGACACCTAGTTTATGCTATTTTGTTATGGCAGAGCAGACAGACAGTGTTAGGCAGAACAATGGTTCCACAAAGATGTCCACAGTGTAATCCCTGAAAGTGTGAATATGCTAAACATATGGCAAAGGGGAACTAAAGTTGCAGACATGATTAATGTTGCTAATTAGTGAGCCTTGAGATGGAAAGATTATCTTGCATTATCTGAGTGGGGCCCAGGTAATCACACTGGAGGCAGAAGAAGGAGAAGTAGAGGGCTGGGAGCATGAGAAGGACTCAGCCACTTATCGCTGGCTTTGAAGACGGAAGGGAGCCATGAGACCGGAAATGCACTTGGGAAGCCGGAAAGGCAAAGAGATGGATTTTTCCCTAGGGTCTCCAGACGAAACGCAGCCCTACTGACATTTTTTTTTTTTTTTTTAAATTTTTTTTTTTTTTCAACGTTTTTTATTTATTTTTGGGACAGAGAGAGACAGAGCATGAACGGGGGAGGGGCAGAGAGAGAGGGAGACACAGAATCGGAAACAGGCTCCAGGCTCCGAGCCATCAGCCCAGAGCCTGACGCGGGGCTCGAACTCAGCCCAGAGCCTGACGCGGGGCTCGAACTCACGGACCGCGAGATCGTGACCTGGCTGAAGTCGGACGCTCAACCGACTGCGCCACCCAGGCGCCCCCCTACTGACATTTTGAACTTAGTCCAGTGAGACTCATTTTTGAATTCTGACCTCTGGCAACTAGGTGTTGTTTAAAGCCATTAAGTTTGTGGTATGTTTTAGCAGCAATAGCAAACCAATACCCATGGTTAAACCCCACTATCTACTTACAATCTGCCGGCACCCACAGAGAGCTGATCGTTGGAAAAATTACACAACCATGCTAACTGGCCTCACTGCAAATACGACTACATATCAAAAAGGACCTCTCGACATTTCCAGACAATCTGATCACACTTTTCTATAAATTCACTTTCTCTCCAAGATGATTACTTCACACCTTTTCTTTCATCACACCTCCAACACTGTCTTTCCTCAACTTACGCCCCGTTTGTGCTTGTTTCTTCACAGAAAAAATCATTATAAATAGTTGAGAAACAGAGCATCTTCCCACCATTTCCTTAATCTGCTTCCATGGCTACATATATGTTCTGTCTTCCACATGTTATAGGGGATGAAGTAGAGTGTCCACAAGGCAATCGAAAGCCAGTCTCTTCTACTGAGTCCTGGATTCCAACCTTCTTAACTTCTCAGGGGGCTCCCTACCGGTAGTAACACTCAATAACTCAGGCAAAACATGTAGAAGTCTTAATTCCACTTTCCCCCTCACACACCACATCCCGATGTGTAAGTAATTTCTGTATGCCCTGAGCCCCATGACTTCTCACATCCCTACTGAGGGGGCCTACTCTAGTTCCCCTCCACCCCTCGCCTGGACAGATGCACTAACCTCCCTGTCTTTGCTTCCCACTCTATAGACTTAGTGATTTTTCTAAAGACTACATTGGACTATTTCCCCACTTATCATCCTCCAAAGTCTCTCCACTGCACCCAATAAAAAACCCAGACCCTACCGTGGGCTACAAAAATCTGGGTAATCAGACACCTGTGGACTTTCCCATCTCATTTTTTACAACTCTTCTCTTCACTTACTGCAGTCATGCTGACATTCTTTCTTCTGTCCCTCAACGAAAACAAGCTTATTTCCACCTCAGGGCTCTTGCATTTGCTGTTTCTTCTGCTTGGAATAATCTTCCTCCACTTCATTGGAGGCTGCCTTCTCCTCACTGATGTCTTGATTCAAAGGTCACCCTGTTCAGGAGGGCTTCATTGGCCCTATCCAAACAAATCTGAAGTTGTTCTGTCGCATCATACATAAGAAAACTCTTCATAGCATATATCAGTACCCAAACTCCTATTCTTTTTCTTTCTTTCTTTCTTTTTCTTTCTTTCTTTCTTTCTTTCTTTCTTTCTTTCTTTCTTTCTTTCTTTCTTTCTTTCTTTTATTCATTTATTGTCTGTGTGCTCGCATCAGAATGTATGCATGGCACATATTCTTTCAATGAATGTTTATGACTCTTATGTACTAAATTCCACTCCAGAGTTAACTTCGTTGAAGCAAAATTTGGGCAGGTCAAAGTCTTTGTCATGTGATCATTTTCGTGTCCTTAGAAGTTGTATGAACAGAGCATTCCTGTAACTCCTGCCAGTTCTGGCCAAAGTTGGCATCATTAGACATCAGGCTGGGCAGCTGCAGCACTCACTGACGTCTTGTTTCTATGTTGATTCTGTGACAGGATTATTGTCAAGGATTTCAAATGAAAGCTTATACCTAACTAAGAGCATCTGCATTTTAATTTTTGTTCTGCCATTGCAGTGGTAAGTACTGGGCTGTCTCTGTTTTTGTTGCTCATGCATTGATTTGGCTTCTCAGATTAGAACAGAATATAATCTAGGGGCACCTGGGTGGCTCAGTCGGTTGAGCGTCCGACTTCGGCTCGGGTCATGATCTCACAGCCCGTGAGTTCGAGTCCCGTGTCGGGCTCTATGCTGACAGTTTAGAGCCTCGAGCCTGCTTCAGATTCTGTGCTTCCCTCTCTCTCTCTGCCCCTCCCTGCTCATGCTCTCTCTGTCGAAAATAAATAAGCATTAAAAAAAAAAAAGAACAGAATAATCTTGATGGTAGAATCAATTTACAGTTCTTTAAATCACTATAGAACCAAGTATGGACTAGATTCTCTATCAATAGTTTGATTCGTTGGTGGGTTTTCAATGTAGTCAGGAAAACTGCTTGCCTTACTGGGGCTTTCCTTTCCTCCACACCTAACAACAAATCCATATTTACTTCATTCATCGTACTGCTATTCTTAAGTATTAGTCATGAGCCCCAGAATAATCATTCCTATTTGTGACTTACGGAAAAGAAGGTTACTGATGTTTATTTGAGGGTAATGACAAAAACTGTTAATGGCTTTTCAACAAAGGCTTAGCTATTGAAAATCCAATGAGACCATGCAAAGGCTTAGCTCTTGAAGACCCAATGGGACTCCATAATAAAGTGATGTCTCAAAGAATGGGGCGCAAAAGCTGGAATGCTGTGAGACTTCATTATGTCTTTGGCATTATATGAAGTCACATATATTCACACTTAGAAAACTTTAAATCCTTTAAAATCTGACTATGTCCAGGTAATAAGATCATTTTGTTATTATACATGAGTTTTTCTGATTGGTACAATATTCATACTTTGATTTTTCTTCTTTTTGACTAAATTAATCATAGAATGATATATAAAAGAATGGTAAATATTATTAAGGAGATGGCAAAAAGCTTTAAAGGAAAAGCAGAAGTTAAAAGTACAACAGGTCGTTGTTTTTTAAAAAAATTCTATTGACCAGTTTTTTTTTGCTGTAACTTAGACTCAGCCATAGACAAATATAGCCTTTTTTGTGTGTGTTAAAATGAACACACAAACAACAAAAACAACAACAAAAAAATAGAAACAGATTCATAAATAAAGAAAACAAACTAGTGGTTGCCAGTGGACGGGGGTTGCTGATGGAGGGGAGAGGAGAAGTAGGTGAAGGGGATTAAGAGGTACAAACTTTCAGTTACAAAGCAAATAAGTGATGTGATGAAAAGCTCAGCATAGGAAATACAGTCAATAATATTATAATGACATTGTATGGTGACAGATGGTAACTAGACTTACTGTGGTCAGCATTTCATGATGTATATGATTGTTGAATCACTATATACAATATCGTATACCTAAAACTGACATATTATATGTCACCTATGCTTCAATTGAAAAGGTTATATGAAGGCAAAGGCCATGTATTCATTCAGCAAATCATCTTTGCTATTATCCTTGTAAGCTTTATAAATGCAAGGACATTGTTGACATGGTTCAGTATTGTTTCTGCAATTAGCCACAGTGCCTGTCCCAAAGTCAAACGCATAAATGCTATATATAATATGAAATCTCAATTATTACCCATTGACAAACTATGAAGTTCAACCACGTATATGAAGGTACATTTTAATTTTTATGCTTTCCCAAATATTTCTCCCTTGCACAAAAAATGTATGAAAATAACACACGAACACAAGGGTGGTTAAAGAGTGTATTTATTTCCCTAAGGATAATTTATTTGAAATCCTGATTTTCCAAATAGACTGGAAAAGTCGCTTATGGACACATTCAGAACAAGGAGCAGTGACGTTTATTTGACGATGGGGATGAAGTGTGTGCAGCAAGTATGTGTAACATGAACCTGGCAGTCTTAGAACCGCTTGGTTGAATCCCACTATTCTCTTAAAAAGCTTAACGAAGGCTTAATAGTTGGGTCCAGTTCTGCTGTTAAGAAAAGAGTAATGTCATATATCCGTCCTAGCGTTAGAGCAATGATATGACATTAACCTCTTACGGAAGAGGTAACCACTGACTCTAAAACCCTATTTTTTCCCTTATACCTCAATCCCTCTACAAATGCAAAAAGCCTAGTGTAACTAGCTGTGATCTTTTCCCACGTTGTTTCAGAGTTCAGAGAGATGCTAAATAAAATCAGAAGTTGAACTATTTGAAGGAAGTTGTCTCTCCTTTTATTTTGTGTTGGAAATTCTGTTCAGCATTGAATCAGGCTTCTGTGATTGAAGGTGGTAAATGATAGATAGGGTTCAATAGAGCTCTGTGGTGAAGGGTAAGTATTTTAGTGTGCCCGTGACCTGATCCAAAGGCTATTTCTAGCAGTTTGTCATCTAGTACAGAGAAGGTTAGTGAGGTCATGCTGATATATGATCTTTTATGCTCTGAACTTATCACGGCAGTTGAGCTGGCCCTATAATTCTCATTAACATTGAGCAGTTATCTTTTGATACTAAAGAATAAAATAAAACAATTGCTTTGCTTTATCCTCAAACTGTAATAGAAAGACAAGTCACAGCTTAAAGTTTAAAGTATGTAGTTACAAAAATTTAGAGAATCTTTATTTTTACCCATAGAAGTAAAGATAGCCCTGGCATTCTCAGAAGAAAACCAAATACGATCACATGGATGGGTCTGCTGGTGGGAAGTGTCTAAACGTTATCATCACCACGATAAATATTTAGTTCTAGTAGAGCATGAGATTACCTTAAAAATGTTCTAGCATCTCTGTACACATTCCAAAAGGAATAGAGTTCCCTAAAGAAAGAAAATACTGAAGAGATGGGTAGGCACTGTGGGATGAGAGAGAAAACTGCCAGCCAAGGAATTAGAGAAGTTGAGTTCTAGCTTCCGATTTGCCCAAGTATGAGGTAAATGGCATGCAGGAAGGACCATAAGCTCTTTTCACCTGGTCATTTCTTGCTTGAACTTCATGAGCCACCTGGTCATTTCTTGCTTGCATTTCATGAACCACCTCCTTGAATGTTTCTGAGTCAGCCGGCAGACCTATTACCAAGTCCCCAAATCCATCTCCCCCACAGATCTTTCTAACTTGGTCAGATTCATCAGTGGCTCTAAGAGCATTAAGAATAAAGTTAAAAAACTGCAGCAGGCTATACCAGGTCTTTTAAGGTCCAACCCTTGCTTACCTCTTTAGCCCATCTCCCTCCACTTCCCAACTCCTTCCCATCCTCCCACCCCTGCAGAGCCACTTAAGCTTCTGCTCTTAAAGCTAGAGCTCCATTTCCCCTAGTGTTGACCCAGTAACTCTCACTTCAAGAGATTAAGTAAGTAATGGCTTAATTCACCTTAATGGCTGGCTTTTCTAAGTTTTCTTGACCTTTCCTTCTGGGTTTGGTGCCATCCTTTGTTCTATTCTAGCGCTCACTGTATTATAAGCATCCATTTACTTATCTGTTCTCCCCCTCCCTCCACCCGTTAGGCTAAAACTTCTTGGCAAATGGTGGTAAATAAATGCATAACAAATGAATAAAAATCAACTCCCCTTATTGCTATTATTTTTGGAGAGGGAAACTGGGGAATGGAGTTGAGTCGTTGGCTGATTCCATCATGAAGAAATCAAGTCATCAGGGGTGCCGGCGGCGGGGCGGGTGCTGGCTCAGTTAGTCAAGATCTCACAGTTCGTGGGTTTGAGCCCTGTGTTGGACTTTGTGCTGACAGCTCAGAGCCTGGACCCTGCTTCAGATTCTGTATCTCCCTCTCTGTGTCCCTCCCCTGCTCACATTCCATTTCTCTCTCTGTCTCCCTCCCTCAAAAATAAGTAAACATTAAAAAAATTAAAAAAAAAAAGAAATCAACTCACCATTTTTACTGGGGATTAAAAATATCTCTCCCCATTCTGGCTGAATGTTCTGGTGGAAAAAAACTTACTAGTTAACTAAATTAATTTTATCTCATTAGAATACTAAAATTAGTCTTGAAGAAATGCTTAGCTCCTTTTACTTCCTAAGCAAAAGAATGCTAAATTTGGATTCGAATGATTAGTCCCTTTCCATTTGTTTCTTTAATCAGTTCCCTCCTTTCCTAATGTTGGTTCCAGCTGATCATGGTTTAAAGCTGGATTGTCACCTGTCTCTGCCAGAAAACACAGAGGCAGCCCAGAACAATGGAGCAAAAAATCAGAATCAGAAGCAGAAAAATCTAATATTGAGTTTGTCATTTCTTACTGTGGTGGCTTTGGGCACACACTGAATCCTTTACGTCTCTATGTCCTCTTCTGTAAATAAGGATGATGCCCACCTTACAGAGTAACTAACAGTAAGTCTCCAATAAGATCATATGTGCTGTGAATGCACTTTGCAAACACTTAAAAGACAAACAGATATGTCATTACTCCAACTTTAAACCCAAAGCATCAGTATCATTTATAACCAGCTCTCCAATCCAACTCTTTTCCTAGAGTTACTATGCCAGGCAAAAAATAAATAAATTAAATTAAAAAAAAAGGGACTAATTTGAGTTTGATCTCTTCTGCCAAGTGGTTAGGACAGAAACCAGAAAAACGCCTAAAGAAAGGAGGAAGGTCAGTACATCAAACAGCCCAGATACAATCCACAACATAGATAAATGACCCTGCCTAATTGGGAATTCAGAACAGACATCTCTGTCCTATAGAAATACCTCTTGCCTCAGACATTCCTTTCTCTGGCCAGACATCCTCCTCGAGGAGGGGCAATGTACAGAATTCAGAGCGCATCAAATGTCTACAGTGTCTCATATTCTGAAAATGCCTTTGCTCTCAATTCTGTACATTATGCCTCGGAAGGACCGAGAGAAGTATGTTAATATTATCCTTGGGCCAGAAAAGGAAGACAGCTAGCAACTAAGTGATTTGCTTCAGGTTTCAGAGGGAATTAAAGCTGCTATGTCAACATTCACAGGGCCTTCTCTCTGTGGCAAGGGGGATTCCTTTATTCTTGTACTTGTGGGTTTTTGGTACTATGACCAGATTTACCAATCTTTAAGCAGGTGATTTTGAGGTACCAGTGAGGGTTTGATGGAGCAAGTATACAATTCTTACTGGCTTGGCCATTCCCACATGTAGGAGGCAGGCACAATTTTCAGTGGAAAAATGATGTACAGAAAGAAGTTGATCTATAGTTAGGCAGGAAATACAAGGAAAAAAAGGACAGCAACTCTGTATTTTGTCTTCAGTGTTTGATATTCTCTCTTGGAGATTCGTGATTCTCAAACTATTGATACTTAAGGATGAGAATTAATTATATGAAAAACAGCCTGTATATAATAAAACAATTAAATGGGGCTATTACCATTATTTACCATTGTCTTGACTACTGGTTTCCATTTTTCTTTTTTTTCTTTTTTTTTTTTCTTAATGTTTTTATTTATTTTTGAGACAGAGAGAGACAGAGCATGAACAGGGAAGGGGCAGAGAGAGAGGGAGACACAGAATCGGAAGCAGGCTCCAGGCTCTGAGCCATCAGCCCAGAGCCCGATGCGGGGCTCGAACTCACAGACTGTGAGATCATGACCTGAGCTGAAGTTGGACGCTCAACCGACTGAGTCACCCAGGCGCCCCTCCATTTTTCTATTCAAAGAAAAATTTCTATTCTGGTGAATAAATTAAGTGAACTTGAGATTTTAAAATGTGGAAGTAAATATGAGTTCCCACGGGTGGAAGAGGACTCACAATCAGAATGAATTGGTAGAAAGTTCTATGTCTCAGGCATTAATCTCTTCAGCAGTTATTTCTGTTTTTTCTTGTAGACAGGTGGTAGGAGGGTACTGCCCCATCTGCTTTTAAGACAGGCACAGTAGGGGCGCCTGGGTGGCTCAGTTGGTTAAGCGTCTGACTTCAGCTCAGGTCATGATCTCGCAGTTTGTGAGTTCAAGCCCCGCGTCGGGCTCTGTGCTGACAGCTCAGAGTCTGGAGCCTGTTTCAGATTCTGTGTCTCCCTCTCTCTCTCTGACCCTCCCCCATTCATGCTCTGTCTCTCTCTGTCTCAAAAATAAATAAACATTAAAAACAAAATTAAAAAAAAAAAAGACAGGCATGGTTTAGGGCTATAGGGCTCGCTCAGGCTATTGAAATATGAGCATAAATGACACGTGAAAGCTTTAAGGATTTGTGTGATATACGCCATAGGTCTTTTCCCTTCTGCCATACTGCCTAGTGTTTGACTATGTTCCAGATAGTAGCTGGTCTCTTTGTCTGAGACCTAAACTGAGGTCTAAACTGAGACCAAATGGAACAGAGGAGCACCCGACCCCGATTTGTGGGTCATTTGTAATCAAAAGATAATTGATACTGTCATGACTGATAACAGTTGACCTTATTCAAAAGGAATGGATATACTAAGGGATAAGAGTTTAGCAGAGCATAGGCAAAGGTATACAGTGAATGGATACTCACAAACCTAAGGGGAAAGGTGGAAGGCAAAGTGTCTGAGGGAAGATAAATGGAGCAGCAGAGAAGTGACTTCATAGGGATGGGATCAGCCAAATGCTTTCCTAACACAGACGGTGAAACCGGGATGGTGGTCAGACCACCACCGGGAGACTTTATCCACTTGGTCTATGTCAGAACCGTTGTTCTGACAAAAAAAAAAAAGGCAGAATCTGATAGATTCTTGACTTACCCAGAAAATAAAGTGATCTTTCAAAAGCAACACTGTGGGATTTTCAAAAGCCGAGGAGGCAGTCAGGGGAATTGCAAATTGGCATTAAATTGGCTCAGTAAAGAGCTACTTAATGTTAAGGAAGTAACGAAAACCATGGGAGATTACATAGCAACCCAGATAGGGAACACTGGACATAAAAAGGTACTCCAGCTTATTAGAGAAGTGAATCTTAAAGATTCAGAAAAAAGATACTAATGATACTAAAATCATAATATTTAAAAGGGACTGGAAAGCTGACAAGATCTAGGATATTACATTATGATGAGGTCACAAATAATCCTAGTGAGGGACCCTCAGTCCTTGGAGGATACGATACCGCTCCATTAACTTAGCCAACAAATGTTTACTGAGTGACTCCTAGGAATTAGAAATTGTGCTAAAATGTTGGGGGGACCAAAGAGGGTATAGTTCCTGCCCTCAAGGAGCTTGCGGTAGAGTCAAATAAACAGACAATAAACCAACAAGCCCCCAGCTAGCATTGATTAAATACCTAGTATTTGTTAGTGAGGTTGAATTGGCTTTTACGTAATTTTTCCCCTGATTTTTACAAGCTTGCTGTGTAGGCGAAGGTCTTGTTGAAACTCAGAGAGATGAAGTAATCGAGTCTTATATTCATACAATAATAGGCAAAACTGGGACTTGAAATCAATTTTCTGTGATTTCAATATCTGTATTCTTTCAAACATACGCTGATGCCTTTCACGTCTAACTTTAAGATTATGCGATTTTGGGGGGCGCCTGAGTGGCTCAGTCGGTGAAATATCTGACTTCGGCTCAGGTCATGATCTCACGGCTCGTGAGTTCGAGCCCCATGTCGGGCTTTGCGCTGATAGCTCAGAGCCCGGAGTCTGCTTCGGATTCTGTGTCTCCCTCTCTCTCTCTGCCCCTCCCCTGCTCACGCTCTTTCTCTCTCTCAAAAATAAATAAACGTTAAAAAAATAATAATAACAGCCGTGCTATTAGCATACCTCACAAAATTAACAATAAACGGGGAGACTGCTTCAGATTCTGTGTCTTCCTCTCTCTCTGCCCCCCCATCCTTGCTCATGCTCTCTCTCTCAAAAGTAAATAAATATTAAAAAATTTTTTTTAAAGATTATCTGATTATTTAAAGTAGTTTTGAAATGTTAGTGTGCCTGTGTGAGGGTGTGTGCTTTAAACGGACAATGGGCTTATCAAAAAGAAAAAAAATTATCTTTTTATGTAATTTCATTTTGGTTATTTTTTTTTCAGTTCAAGAAACTCCAGGGACAGAGGCACCTGGGTGGCTTAGTCAGTTAAGCCTCTGGCCCTTGATTTTGGCTCAGGTTGTGATCAGGCTCATAAGTTTGAGCCCCATCTTGGGCTCTGCACTGACAGCCTGCTTGGGATTGTTTCCCTCCCCTCTTTCTCTGCCCTTACCCTGCTTGCACGCTCTCGCTCTCTCATTCTCTCTCTCTTTCAAAAGAAGTAAACTTAAGAAAAAAAAAAAAACTTAAACAAACCCCAAAAGTCCAAGGACATTAATGATTTATAAGCTATATTTTGAGACTCTTTCTAGTCAGACATATGCAAAATGCTAAGTTGGTTTTCAGCAAAGAGTCTAGAAATCATATTTAACACAGCAAAAAAGATAGCCTTAGATAAAATAACAAAATCTCTAAAGAGAGAAGCAGTGATCAAACTGTTTTTACAAATTTATAGCTGGAGGTTGTAATTTTCTTCTGTGACTGATTAGTTCTTTTTCTTTGAGATCGAATCCTCAGAATTAAAAAGGGAGGCCTTAATATATATATATATATATATATATATATATATATATATATATATATATTTGTTTTCTTTTTTTCCAGACGTCCCAGTACCACACACCCATCATTGGAGGAAAACTTGGCATCAGAAACTACTCACCATTTAGTACAAGCCAAACGGCTAAATTGATTTTAGCATTCTGGAAGAAAAATTGCACCTTTGGTGCTGAATTGCTTCCCTATGAGTGTTGAGCCAAATATTAATGTATATTTGAAAGGAAACAAAAAGCGTTCAAACTCTAATGTACCTCAGGCTTATAAATTGGAATTCAGTCACTTTAAATTAAGTTGGGTTTCTTGAAGCAAAACTACTCTCATTATTTTTGTATTACTGCTCTGACCAACAGTTTATATGCCACATAACAACGTTCTAAGTTCTCCAGATATAATGGAAATGGAAACATCTATTCTGGAGGCTTCTCTGGTAACGCTCTCTCGAGAGAACACAGACACGCACTACAGTGTCAGGATATTTCTTAGGACTTGTAAAGACACACGACATTCCATTCAGATGCCTTTCTGTAATCAAGGACAAATTGACTGCTTGTTGAGTTTTTAAAAATTTTTGCTGCTCTTTTTATTTTTTTTTATTGTTAAAAAAAAATTTTTTTTTAACGTTTATTTATTTTTGAGACAGAGAGAGACAGAGCATGAATGGGGGAGGGGCAGAGAGAGAGGGAGACACAGAACCGGAAGCAGGCTCCAGGCTCGGAGCCATCAGCCCAGAGCCCGACGCGGGGCTCGAACTCACGGAAGGTGAGATCGTGACCTGAGCTGAAGTCGGATGCTTAACCCGCTGAGCCACCCAGGAGCCCCTTGCTGCTCTTTTTAAAGTTTTAAAAGTAATATACGTTCATTGTATAAAAATTAAGAATTACATAAATGTAATCCAGTTACTGAACAAACACCACTAGAAATATGTTGGCCTATATCTTTCTAAACTCTTTGCTTTGTAAATGAATTACATTCTTTTTTAATAAAAAAATACAATACTAGTTATGACCTTATTTTTTCATTTAAATGTTTATTTATTTTTGAGAGAGAGAGAGAGAGAGAGAGCACATGAGTAGGGAGGGGCGGGGGAGGGGGGTTAGAGAATCCCAAGCAGACTCTGTGAAGTCAGTAGAAAGCCTGACAAAGGACTCAAACTCACAAACTCTAAGATCACGACGTGAGCCGAAATCAAGGGTTAGACACTTAATCGACTGAGCCACCCAGGTGTCCCACCTTATGTTTTCATTTAATAACATGGTAAAAGAATAATACATAAATCGTTTTACATAGTTTCATAGTATTAGTGCATGATTGTCCCATGTTTTCTTGAACGCACCCCTGTAACTGAATACTAAACTTGTCTCCGGTATTGAGTTATTATAATATCATTCCTTAATGATACTTGTCACAGTCTTTGGAAACAAACTGAATGTCTATTTTTTTAAAGTTGTTATTATTGGGGTGCCTGGGTGGCTCAGTCGGTTGGGCATCTGACTTTAGCTCAGGTCATGATCTTGCAGTCTGTAAGTTTGAGCCCCACGTCGGGCTCTGTGCTGACAGCTCGGAGCCTGAAGCCTGCTTTGGATTCTGTGTCTCCTTCTCTCTCTGCCCCTCCCGCACTCACGCTCTTTCTCAAAAATAAACATTTAAAAAAAATAAAAAATAAAGTTGTTATTATTTATTTATCTGTACATTTGTTTATGTTTAGCGTATGTTAAAAACAGCACTTTGGAGGTGGGAATACGGTTATGGATGATGACGGTTGATAAGTTAGTGACAGATCTTAGCTCCAACAATTTATCCTACCTTCTTCCTACTGCAAGTCCTGTCCCAGGCCCAACCCGGGAGCTCGATGCCAGGGCTTGCTTCCTTTTCTGTCCTTGCTTCCCCTCTTAATGAGACCGTTCTTCCTTGGCCCAGCCCAAACACCAATCCCTGCCCCTGAGGTTGAGTGTGGTTTGGGTAATGCTGAAAGGCCCAGCTGGGATCCTCTGCTTAGCCAGCCTTGCTACTGACCATTTCCAGAATGTCTGACGAGCCCTCAGAGTCATGACTTGACTGCCTGGATCCCTCAGGAGTCACCTTGGCAGGGTCCATGACATCCTTTGAGGCTGTGCTTAAACATTTTGCCGTTTTACATAAACGTTCTTTCTTTCACCCATTGCACAATTCAGTGAGCCCCTACTTTTTGGAAGATCGTCTGGGCCTGGGGATATTCTTCATGGAGTGGGTCTATGTTTCAAAAGTTCTGAGGAATTATGAGAAGAGAGGGAGAGAGGGAGAGAGAGGGAGAGAGACACAGAGCAAGCCCATTAATTGCACCCCATTGGAAAATCTCTGAAATTCATCTTCCTCTTCAATAGGGGGATAGAGCATGTCTAGTTGGGAATGATTGTGACATCAGGTATTTCTAGTATCTTTAGCCCTATCTGCTTTCTTTCTATGGTTTTCCCTTTTAAACTCATGACAATCCTTGTTAACATAAGCTTGGAAGAAAATAAATCATGTAGGATATTTAAACCACACTTCTGCTAACATATGTTGCAAATATATTACCATCACATGCAGCCAACTGGGCCTCCACCACCTACACATCCCCTACCTTTGGAGGAGCGTGTGGCCAACAGTAAAGTGTGGGGCACAGAAGCTAAGACACAGGGATGACTCATGGATCATATTATCATCATTTACATGAGATTATAACATTTGGTCCATCAAACTCCCAATCGGCAGATACTTATTTTTAGAAATTAAATCATTAAGCAGGTGAAAACAACTTTTTCCCATTTCAGCATCAAGTGTGTACAGCGTTTTTAAAAACACTGTCTAGGCTCGCAACTGTAAATTGAAAGGGATCTCAGAAATATTCTAGGCCAAGACTTTCACTGTGGAAATGAGGAAACTCAGCCAAGGCTAAATGGCTTGAGCTTACTTCCCTCATTTCAGAGTTTGGATATCCAACAGCAATTAAAAGTTTGTCTTTAAAAAGTGAAGAGAGCAAGATCTATACCCAAGAGAAAAATTCTTCAAAACGTGCCAAGGAAATGAAAATAAAGATTAATTAATAGTTGTCCAATTAAATTAAATCCAAATTCTTCAGCTTGACAGTCAAGGTCCATTTCCTGTTTCTAACTAACACAGGTTCGTCTCTCCAGCCAAGTCAATTTTTTTTTTTTAACACAATTAACATTTTACCACAAGCACATACATACATTATGGCATTCAGCGTGCTAATCCATGACCTTGACCTTCTTCAAACCTAGTTTAGAAATCCAGCCCTCATTTTCTCTAGACAAACGGGTCTTTCTCTCTCTTTGGCTGTGAATCCTTGGTTCACATGTACTCTGTAAGGGACACATTTACTTGCAAGTATAAAATGTTACTTTAGAAATGTAATAACTCTTTGCATATGTTGACATTTGATTTCTCTAAATGCTTTGTTCCCCCTCCCAAATTTTTTTTACAACTTGCTAGAATGCACCAGGGAGAATGTGTTGCCGTGGTCTCGATTTCTTTTTCGGGCATTACGCAAGGATACCAGCTGCCTCCCTTCTCTTTACAAGGTCACCATCACATCCACTCTCTAAGGTAGAGGTCAAAGCTGGCCTTAACAGCTCCCTCCCATCAAGAGGAAGCTTGCCACAAATAGCTCCCTCCCCTGGCTTCAAGTCACCTCCAGAAGGCTTTCTGAACTCCCCAGCTTTGATTTTCCAATTGCTGTCCCTGCTTTTTTTTGTCCAGTTCTCCCTATGACTGAAATGGACTTAATATTTCAGACTCCTGCTCTTTTTGGTGTTGCACAGAAGTTTTAGGGCTACTATCCCTTTTTGAATTGTATAGAACAGGACAGGACTGCCTCCAGCCTGGAGGGAAAGGGGAACCTGGGAATGCAGGTTACTCCAAAAATGCATGCTGGGCCAGGCTGTAAGCCCTGGGGTTGAGTCAACAATTTCTTACTGTCCTTATTCTATAAGTGTTTCAACTAACCCTCCCACTTTCTGTGCCCACCCACACCTGAGGCTAAAAGAATGGATAGGTTTTTTTTTTTTTTTCCTATATGAGACTGATATTTTCATTTATGTAAACGAGTTTTGAAAATGTTCTGGCTCATACTTTTCCACTCCTATGGCTCAGTTGTCTGGTAAGCAAATCTGCCCAAGACTGTCCTTTTTTAAAATTTTTTTTTTTTCAACGTTTTTTATTTATTTTTGGGACAGAGAGAGACAGAGCATGAACGGGGGAGGGGCAGAGAGAGGGAGACACAGAATCGGAAACAGGCTCCAGGCTCCGAGCCGTCAGCCCAGAGCCTGACGCGGGGCTCGAACTCACAGACCGCGAGATCGTGACCTGGCTGAAGTCGGACGCTTAACCGACTGCGCCACCCAGGCGCCCCAAGACTGTCCTTTTTAAAGAAGATTTAACGGTACCGGCCGACGAAAAATATACTCTGGATGGCAAAAAAAAAAAAAAAAAAGCCCACAACAACAACACAAAGGATTTAATTTTGTCATCCTTCTTTCTCGGTACCTTTGAAACAATGTAATTGAGATGCCTCTCTTTCAGAAGACAAAGGAACCGTATTATTAACAATCAACTATCGATTTTCAGATTTACATTGTTTTGGGTCATTTAGTGTATTTCTCTCCAGCAACTTGCTTGATGGTGGTAAGTATGATGTTCTATAAAACAAGCAAGCAAGACGCAGTATTTCAAAGCCTGGTCCCCGGGGCGATTCTAGGTGTGGTGTAAGCAATTTGCTGGGGTGGCTGCTTTTGCTTGAAATTCCTTAAGAGAGGCAGCCAAGACATAGGGTTATTTATCTCTGATTGGCATTAAAGTCTGTCTGGGGAAAGTAAATAAAAGGTAATTGATTTTTCTCTGGAAGATATGATATTCTACTGAAATATGTAAAGTGGAATATGGCCAATAAATTAAATGATTTTATTTTTCTTTTTTAAAAAACAGAAGACTACTGAAGTTGAAGTATCTTTACAGAGAATTAGTATCTTAGCTTTTCTAGGGTCATATCAAGAACAATCTAACATATCCCTTTCAACTAAGAATAATACATACCCTCTGGAAGCTTCGTGTTTCTCCGCAGAAATTCCCTTACCAATGCCTACAATTTTAAAGATGCATTCTAAAGTTCATTTAAAAATGTTTGAGCATTCTGAGAAAACTGGCTCTAAAATTCAGGGCCATCTTATCAAAAATAGTTTTTAACATATAAACCTTGATTTTAGTTCAGCAGAAAAGATTCATGAAATTCTAGAAAGCCAGCTTTCTACCATTTCATGAAAGTTGTTCAATATTGAGCAAGATCAGAATCCACTCTATTTCTGGCATCATTGATATCAAAGATGATTCTCAAGAAATTGGTAAATTAGGTATAATTTTATTTCAGTATGGAGGCTTAGATCACATATTCCTGGGAAAGGGACTAACGCAATAAACGGCGTACGTGGGACGTAAAGAGAACTCCTCCCGATTAATCGATTCCCGCGGAACCCAGAGAATATTTAGTGGAAGCAAAACCGGAATGATTTCGCAGCGTCTCAAATACATCAACTTGATGATTAGCTGACTAGCCTTTCCTGCTGACTTCTTGTCAACACACGATAGCCTAGCTGGTATTGTTTGACTGGCTCCAAAATGCAGAAATAGGCAAATTACCCAGGCTCTCCTTTGAAGTAAAATACATGCGGCATGGAAGCTGCCAGGCGTTGCCAGGAGGAACCAGGAAACAAAGCCCTCAGAGACCTCTCAGAAAAATACCTATAGGAGGCCATTAAAACAACACAGCTCTGAGGTCCAATTCTATCTAAGAAGCTTTAATCAAAGAGCAGCATGAATCTTATATTCTTGTTCTTTCTTCATCGCGATTAATATCATCAGTTCCTTAGGGCACTCAGTAAGAAAGAACATTTCAAAAACACTCCCTGGATACATCAAGAAAAAAAGTGTCAAAAACACATTCTGCACAAGCAAAGAATTTAGTGTGGAGGGAGATGTTTAAAAAAAAAAAAAAAAAGAGCAACAAGAAAAGATAACAAAGGGGCCTTTATAAGTTTTTCATAGCAAAGGATTCCTAAGTAGTAATTCAAGCCAGCCCTAGACAAACTTTTGCAAGAAGTTCATCTCGACTCCTTTTTTCAGCCCCTTGACTCCAGGACTCCTCTCTTGCATCCCCGCTGGTTCAGTGCCTCATTAGAGGAAAGGCTTGGAAGAGGCAGTGAACTCTAGTGATTAAAGGCGCTGTCTACACAGCCATGCAGTCTTGGCATTAACAGGTTCCTCCAGTTACCTGCTGTGTAACAGTTTGTTCATCTGTAATATGGGGGTGAGAATATCGACCTCCCGAATTATTCTGAGAATGAAGTGAGGTATCCGATGAACACAGGATCCTAGCACAGAGTCAGGGATGTGGTCCAGGTTGAATCAATGGCAGTTACTTTTATTATTGTGAACTGATTCTTACTGGGTGAACTGGATGTAAATGTAGCTCATCCCAGGGCATTTCATTTGCAAAGGCATTTCTAGAAGATTGCAGAACTCTAGGGACTCAAAGACGCCCATTTACTTGAGGAATTTCAGGCACCCCAATAGACCGATGGGTGAGTTAATTTTTGTCACAGAGCCTGCCTTGTGCCCCTCAGATAAATGCTCAGGCAGCTGTGAGCACTGAACCTAGATCAGAAGAATTAGGTTCAGAGGACAGTATTGCCACTTGACAGTTGTGTGACCTTGGGCACATCGTTCCTTTATCTTTCATGGCATTGGCTTTCTCTTTGATAAGGTGGGGATCATGATATATCACAGGGTTATTAAGAGGATTTCATGACACAAGGCATGAAAATAAGTGCTGTCGATGGTCAGTGCTAAACAACTGTAAATTACTACCACAGTCCAGTCCGTGACTTTGCCCTGGGACATGCCCTAGGAGTAATAGAAATTTCCTACCGTTGAGACACATAATAATCTGACTGGCTAAAGAAAAAAAAAAAAAAACCCACATGTTCTAGCATTCATTTGGTTAGCAGAATTTGAGAACCATCAAAATCACCTGCGGAAACAACTATAGACAGAAGCAAATGCAAATCCATGAATCTGAAAGCATTATGCTAAATGAAAGCAGCCAGGCACACAAGCATGTACCTCCATGGAATAGCAAACTGTGACCCATACATGCAGTCGAATGTCATTTGCCTTAATAAGAAGGAAATCGACACATGCTACAACATGGATGAAACTTAAAGACATTATGGTAAGTGAAATAAGCCAGTCACAAAAGGACAAATATTGTAGAATTCCACTTGTATGAGTACCTAGGGTAGTCAAAGTCACAGAGACAGAAGGTGAATGGTGGTTGCCAGGGACTAGAGAGAGGGCAAAATGGGGAGTTAGTGTTCAGTGGGGGCAGAGTTTCAGCCTACAAGGCTCAATTTACGGAAAATTCTAGAACAGACCAACTTAATCCATCATGATAGAAAGCAGATGGTTGCAAAGGGCCAAGAGGTGACTTTCTGGAGTGAAGGAAATGTCCTATATCTTCGTTCTGGCGGCAGATTTAGGGCATGCATACATTTTCAAAACTCATCTACCTGGACACTTAACATGGATGCATTTAATTGTATGTAAATTTCACTTCGTGGTGATGGTTACTTTTGTGATGGTGACTGGGCTACAGTTCCCAGCTGTTGGCTCAAACAGTGTTAAGAAGCGTTAAGATGTTGCTGTGAGGTATTTTTTAGATGTGATTAACATTCAAGTCGGTAGACTCTGAGTAAAGCAGATTACCCAGTAATCTGGGTTTCATGCAATCAGTTGAAGGCCTTAAGAGAAAAGACTGAGGCCCTCAGGAGACGAAGGCTTTCTGCCTCCAGACCTAACTTTTGACTCAAGACAGCAGCATTGACTCTTGCTAGAATTTCCAGCCTGCTGGCCTACTCTGCAGATTTTAGCCTTCCCAGCCCCCACACTTACGTGAGCCAGCTCCCTAAATTAAATCAATCTCTCTGTATCCTTCTCCTTGGTTCTGCTTCTCCGGAGAACCCTCACGAACGCACCCATAAAGATATTTTTAAAAGAAAAAAAAAAAAATCACCTCGGATTAACTATAAAGATAAAAATTCTCAAACTCCACCCTGGATTCACTGAATCAGAATCTCTAGGGTTAAGACCTGTGCCTGATATATGGAGTTTTAAAAAGCTCTTGCAGTTTTTAAAAGCTCTTAATTCTGATACATACCTCTGGTTAAGTATTGGAAATGTTCTGCAACTGCATCTAAATCTAACTCAATAATTGACGTTGTAAGAATTTTTGAACCCATCACATTTTAGGTGCGTGCCTTTTTATTATGTTTCTGAGTATTATGTATAGATACTAAAACATTTTTAAAAGGAGGCAAAAATTGCCACCCTTTCCCCACCCCCACTCCAAATTGGGTAGAGGAACACTGCGCAGCTCTATGAATACTTTGATCACTGGTCATCATTCATCTCACAGACAGGGATCGAGAGGACCTGTTATATGTGAGGCACTGTTGTAAGCCCTGCAGATCTATGCAGAGATGAGAGAGCCAGGCCAAATCCCTGCCCTCATGGAACTGAAATTACAGCAGGGGGAGCCTTGAAGAGAAGTCAATTATACCCTGTATACAGGGCTTCATTAAAAAAAAATAAAAACTTTCCTGGGCCGCCTAGGTGGCTCACTCGGTTAAGTGTCTGACTTCTGCTCAGGTCACGATCTCACGGTTCGTGGGTTCGAGCCCCGCGTCGGGCTCTGTGCTGACAGCTCGGAGCCTGGAGCCTGCTTTGGACTCTGTGTCTCCCTCTCTCTCTGCCCCTCCCCTGCTCGTGCTCTCTCTCTCTCTCTTTCTCTCTCTCTCTCTCTCTCAAAAAATAAACAAGCATTAAAAAACATTAGAAAAAAGTTAAAAATAAAAACTTCAACAGGCAACACATTGGACTGACAGTAGAGTAAAAAACAAGAAAGAGAAAACAAACCTGTCGATCTTACAACTTGTATTGTCATCATTTAGTCGAGAGTGCCGAACCAAGATTAGCAGCACCCTGGAGTCATGAAGACAACTCGCTAAGAGTAAGAAGTACCGGAAAATAGAGTCAGCAATTAGCTCCAGTCCAGTGTGAATGCCAGCGAGTGAATCGGGCTCTTTACAGCTCGCCAGCACTGCTCTTTCAACTCCTAGCTGCTACAAATGTCAGGTAGTCACATGTGCTTTGCAGTGAAGAAAAACTGCGGCTAAGGTCTGGTCATTGCAGAAAAGGCTGCTGACAAATTCTTTTTTTTCCTGTAATGGGCAGGGGTAAACTCCAGGAAAAGGAAAAGCCAAGCTTCTGGCTTGTTTCTATGTCCGTTCATCACACACTTATTAAGGAGAGATCGTAGTAGTGTGTGCCTCGTAGATTTTGTGAGGGCAAATGAGAATGTAAATCCTGTAGCACAATGTCTGGTCGCAGCAAGCTCTCCGTAAATGCTAACTATCATCACTGGTATATTGCTCTTATTACTGGCCAGGCACCCCTCCAGGAGCTGGGGATGCAAAGACAATTGAGACACGCCCCTGCAACAAGAATCGTACATCTATCAGAGGGAGGGATGCCAAACAAATGAAGCGTTCTAATTGCTATCCTAGGGTTCAGTGGTGTCGCTGAAAAGCAGTTCTCCGCAGGGGTGGGTAGGGAGGAGGGAGAATCAGGTGAGCCTTGCAGGAAGAGGTTTGGCCAGTGTTGGCTTCGGATGTAACTGGCAATTGTTCCAAGGCTGTTTCCAGAAGAAGAAGAAGAAAAAAAAAAACTTTCTGCCATTTGTGTGAAAAGTGGTGATGACACTGATCACAAAGTTTTGTTTGAAACTTGTGTGTAAGGTCATCCTCACCGATGCTATTAAAGGCTCTTATTATTACATTTGATGT
This sequence comes from Panthera tigris, assembly GCF_018350195.1. Lineage (NCBI taxonomy): Eukaryota > Metazoa > Chordata > Mammalia > Carnivora > Felidae > Panthera > Panthera tigris. The sequence continues at coordinate 102,146,279 of NC_056664.1, forward strand.
TAAGGCTGTGGTAAAATTAAAGCTGGGTGTAAAGGCTGTGATATTTTGAGGTAGAGAGGGGAGTCAGACGAGTTTGAATTGCAGGGAACATCAGAGATCACACAGTCAATGCTCTCGCTGCACTAAAGAGAAAATCGAGGGGCACCCAGGGTAAAATGAAAACACAGACACGGGTTTGGTCTCAGTGGAACAAGGTATACAATGGGACACCTGCTTGCTCCGTCCTGCCCGCAGTACTAACCACACTAGTCACATGTGGTTACTTAAAAATAATGACGATCAAATAAAATTAAACATCCTGTTCCTCAGTTGAACTAAGTACATTTCAAGCGCCCAATGTGACAAGTAAGCTCTCATGTCAAACAGCATCTATGAAGATGATTTTCCTCATCCTAAAACATTCTATTAGACACCACTGTGTTAGTTTCAGGTGGTGAGAGAGAAAAGCAACGTTTCGTCACTATTAAAAGCATTCCACGATGGATAGAGAGTTGAACACCACGACCAAATTTTCCAAATGCGCTTCTAAAATTACTTACGTAATTGCCAGCCTATAGACAAATCTACCCCAGCCCAGAGATATTTCACAGGAAAAACTGGGCAGGCATCATCAGAGAATGCATAGCTTTCCAGCTGCATCAAAGTTGCACATGCAATTTTGGAAATGGGGTGGAAACCACTTTAATGTTCCAATTGTCATACATTTAGGAGCAATCTAATGCAAATATCTACTACATAGATGATCAAAAGGAAAAGAAGGAGGAGGTAAATGAAATTTAAGTAGACTGTATTTGAAGAGATAATTTCTTAAATAGGAAACAAAGTAGCAAATATTCATTTTGTTCTTAAAATGTTGCAAAAGTGAACTTTGAAAAAGTTAGTGACTTTTCCTATACATTCAGGAAGTAAAAAAAAAAAAATTATAAAGCATTTTTCTTCTTTTGGCAATAATTTTTCAAGTATAAAAATACATAAGTTATTAGGCTCTTGAGAGATGTGCTTTATGAGTATGTTGAAAGGGGAGAAAATGTTCTTAAAGTTCTTAGGGAACATAATTTTTATATGATGATTGCAAATGGAGGGGGGCTAATTTGAGATTAAAAAAATTAAATCTTTCAGGAAATGCACTTTTGGAAGACTTTACTATATTCTACTTTAATGTTTGCCAGAAAGCCTAAGAAGTCAAAAAGCTATCAAACAGCGTTGTCCAATTCAGTTTCTTTTCATGTACAAAAATCCATAAACTGCACTTCTGCAAAAGTAGTCTGCATTTTCCCCTCTATAGTGCTCTTTCTGACTAGTAAAATTTACTACCAGTGCTCACCAACAGCTGTGGCCTCAGTCCTTCGAGGATTTGATATTCGAGCATATGCCCTTTTTTCGATGCCAAGGGAGTGAGTGGTGCGGCTTCCATTTGGAAATTTCTTCCATTACCATTTGTGTGTTTGTCCCTTCAGCCTAATTTTCCTTTTATACCTTATAAGTTTTCTATCTTCTAAGTATTTTGGATCTTTATCTTCTTTGTGCCCTGCCTTTTAAATTTCCTTCTGCACACTAATGAGTCACTTCTTTTCAATATTCTCTCATAGCTTATGTCCCAATGTAAAGGTTCTCAGATGCCAGTCCTCTAACTGTGCCAAGAGAAAATGAGAAAAATAAAGATGTGCAATGATCATATATGCACATGGGATAGTACAAGACAGTTGACCTGTAACCGGTAGACTTGTATGACCTTATGAATTCCTAGCGAAACTTTGCAAAAATGTCCTTCATTCTACTGCTCCCTCCTACAATGAATTAAAATGCGTTGGCAAATGTGATTTTGTTTTCAGAAGCCCCAACAGATCAGTTTTTGATACCAATTCATACATAGTGTTTACCGTTAAGTTTGCTATGTTTTATTGTGGCACGCAAATGCTGGAAATGAATAAAGATCACCCTTATGTTCTCATAGGAGCTGGCCGGCCAAGGTAGTTAGAAAGAGAGCTATTCAGAATTCGGCTAAATACCAGGCATTTTCGAAGAAGGTGCTAGTGGTCACAGACAGAGCGTTTTCCAAGCTGTGCACCTATATAAGAGCAACAGGAAACAGAGCAGTGTTATGGCCTGAAGCAATGAAGACAGCCTGGCCCAATTTAAATAAGAGTTTTGGCCAAGATCCAAGGACAGAAGGCGGGTTTGTAAATGGTTATAGGCGCTGTAAATATTAAATAAGGTCTGCACCAAAGTATGCCTGTGTACCCAGGGTGAACCAAGGCTAGTTTTGGTAGTTCTGAAAGACAGGCTACGGGCTGGACTTTCGGGCTCCTGCCCTCTTCAGAGCCCGGGCTGAAACCCACGCTCCCCTTTCAGGCTAGTCAGCTTTCAGAGGACTTGAGTTTTGACTTGTTCTTGGAGATTTCCAGGGCTGAGAAGACTGTGAATTAAATGCTGTCTTCTCTGTTCTGTCCTCCTTGTTCTTATCTTCATTATGCTTCTGTCACCTGAATGTCCAGCCAACCCTCCCAATCTCCTCTCTCTACCCCAAGCCCTTTCCTTGTGTTTGCTCCCGAGAGTCTCCTCCTTCTAGTTACCTCTATTTTTTATCCCCCCCCCCCCCCCCATTTCTCAGCCCCTTCTCCAATTTCTTCTCGAGCCTGCATCCAGACCTACCCTTCCTGGATTATTCTTCCCACATAGATTTTATCATTTCCTATCCTGTCTTCTGTCCACCAGGGCATGACAGTGGGGCGGCTTTTCACGGCCCCGTCCATTACGCTAACTCCCTCAGGGTCAGCTCCTCTGAACTGCCCCAAGATCTAAGCCTAGACTCTTGGGGTTCTAAATATGGAGGGAACCTGAGAGCTTCTCCCGCCCATGACCCTTTTATTCATCTGAGGACACTAAGGCACAGGGAGGGCAGGAGGCTGCCTGCAGAGGATAGTCCTTGCCCCTCTGTAGCATTGTATGCGTGTGTGTGCACATGAATGTGTAAGCACAGTTGCATTTTAATCAGATTTCTGTCCATATCGTTGGTGATTTTTTTTTAAAAAAAAATTTTTTTTCAACGTTTTTTATTTATTTTTGGGACAGAGAGAGACAGAGCATGAACGGGGGAGGGGCAGAGAGAGAGGGAGACACAGAATCGGAAACAGGCTCCAGGCTCCGAGCCATCAGCCCAGAGCCTGACGCGGGGCTCGAACTCACGGACCGCGAGATCGTGACCTGGCTGAAGTCAGACGCTTAACCGACTGCGCCACCCAGGCGCCCCATATCGTTGGTGATTTTTGTTGTTGTTGTTGTTTAACCCAATAAATGATTCCAATGGTAGAGATTTCAGGCTGGAAAGAGGTTAGTAGGGATCTTAATAAGGCCATTGGAAAAGTATTTTAGAGTACTCATGCAGGCAATGCTTACTGAGTATTTCTACACTTGCCGCTGTTTTAAGCACCAAAAAGACAAGGTAAATACAATATTTTGAGTAGCTCAGTTCTAGTGGGGCCAGGAAATACGTACATAATTACAGTCTACTATGGTAAATGCAGAGTTAGAGCCATGTAGGGATGTTTCAGCAGCACAGAGGTGAGGACTCTGGTTCTTCTGGAAAGACAGGGAGAGGCCAGGCCAGGCAGAGGGAACAGACCGGGATGTGTATGTGGGAATGCGTGTGTACACCTGTGCGTGTGTGTGTGTGTGTGCGCGCGTGCGTGAGGGAGGGAGTGAGGAAGGGCAAGAGAAAGAAGAGAAAGAGAGAGAAATGTAAAAATTCGAGTTTGAAGACGCAACAAAGCTGGAGGCTTGGCTAGAGACTTGCATGGGCCAGGTCAAGACGCACAACGAAGGCAGCAAATAGCGACCATCTACCGTGTGCCAGGGGCTGTGTGAGGAGCTTTAAATTTATGAAAACATGGAATCATCACAACCCCTTGAGGTGGGTATTATTATCATCATGTATCTATAAGCAAAGGAACTGAGACCGAGAGAGGTTCAATAACTCGCCCAAGGGTGGGTGCGTTGCTGGCCTGGACCCAAGTTCTGCCCCAAGGTTCTTACACAAACGCTCTGTCACTTAGCCGTCTCTTTACCTCTCTAGTGCTGTCTGGTTGGAGCCCCGTATGGGAGGCTCATGCGCCAAAGGGAGGACCAAGAGGAAGTCTGTCCCAGGCAGGCAGGCAGGCAGTCCCTTTGCACCCAGCTTCATGGAAGGCTGGATCCTCAGTGAGAAGAAGGCCTTTGCTGCAGCTCTGATTCTAGCTCAGTGGTCCTCAGCCCCAGCTGCACAGTGGAATCATCAAGGAAATTCCTGCCTCACCCCTCGGATTCTCATTTAATGGGGGCTCAACATGAGTTTTTGAAAGGTCCTCAGGTGATTCTCATGTGCAGCCAGGGCTGCTGGAAACCACTGCTTGGATGCAGGGTCTGTCAGGGCTCAGGGTCGGTCTCCTTACATAAGCCCTGTATGCATTCCCCTTTCTCCCTGGCCTCTGCCAATCGCTTTCTTTTCCTCGGGCATCCTGAATTTCTGTGTGCATTCGGGTCCCCTTTAAGATGATCTGCAGTCCAGACCACTCCAACATGCGTGCTTACTTTCATCTGGGTTAACCACCTGGCTGTAACAGCACCAGGGACATACAGGGGGAGAAAGCTCAGAGACCCCGTGGGGGTCACATCCATGTCTGAACGCGGGGACATACTAGTTTTCTGTTTAAGTGACTGCTAGATTGGGGGTGGGGACAGGCTGGGTGGGGCATGAGAGATCAGAGCTCAAGACGAGAGAACACCATGAGCTCTTTCTTCAGAGCCACCCCAGAAACCCGGGGGCTGTGGTGGCCCAGCTCTTCCCAGATGCTCTTCCTACAGAGTGGCTGCAAATGTCCCCTATCCCCTCCTATTCCTTCACTCATTCACAGCGTTACAGATTCTAGATTAGACCACGACACAGATGCTAACCTGAGAGAAAGCCTATTTCATTCATTTGATTTTTTTTTTTTTTTTTTAGATGTCAGAAAAGTTAAGTCAGGTGAGAAAAGAGATGGGTGATCTGGGGGGGGAGACATGTGCCCCAGAGTCAGGGGAGCACGACCACAGCACTCCCCAGGGACGGAAAAACCAAGAAATGGATAGGATGCCAAGGGGAACGAGAGGCAGCAGGGCACTGTTTATGAGGTAATGAACACCAGTAATCCATGGACCCCGAGCTGGGACAGATGGGTCAGATGCCAGAAAACCTGACCTGCTTACACGTTCTCCTGGTACACCTTGCTCATGCTGAGCCCTCTGTCCATCCACCTTCCCCCCATACCCCTTACTTTGCCCTTGTTCTCCCCTATCTGGAATGATCTCCCCCAGATATCCTGGAGGTTCACTCATCTACCTCCTCCGTGTCTTTATTCAAATGTCATCTTCTCCTTATTTCTCACCGAAAACCAACATTATATCCCTTCTCTGCTTCGTTTGTCTCCACATCGGTCATGATTAGTCTAGCATACGATTCGTTAAAATCGCTTATCGTGAGGGCAGAGACGTGTGCCTTTGCTTTATCTGCAGCACCTAGAATAGAGGCTGACGTAGTCAGTGTCTAGGGTCTGTTGGTTGAATGTATGATTGAATCTGTGCTGTGACTGCCGGAGTAGCTGTCTGTCTACGGACCTCTAAGAGGAGAACTGCTCTGTATGCCCCTCATCCCTCTCACGATACCTCACACACAAAAGGTCACCTGTACCTGCTGTATTGAACTGAACTGGGCATTCACTTGAAACACTTCAGTTCCTCCTTAACGGGCCAGTTTGTTTTGTTGTTGGCCACTGTGATGCACTGGCCTTATTATATGGTTTTGGCACTGACTCACTCACTCACTCGAAAAAACAATCCAAGGAATTTATGGCAATTTAAAAGGCTCCTTTAGTTCAAGAGGAGGTCGCTGTAGCAAATTCATTTCATTTGCATAATCCAAGTACTTAAAATCACTCTGGACACTTTCATGGAGTAAGACATGGGGGCATTTTTTATATTGAGGTCCACACGTTTCTGGCCTCATTTTTGGTGCTTTTAATGATAATAATTACAAAAATGGTATTTATGGAGTGCCAAAAGTCCTGGTCTTTTTATGAAGAACTATTTTTGGAGAGAATATCATTCTTTAATATTTTGCCTTCTCAATCGGATTATTCAGAAAACATAGTAGATTCTGCTGTGGAATTGTTACCAAAGTATTTTTCCTCCTAAATGGATATGTGGATATGACAATATAATGCATCATAGCAATCTGATTTCAGTGACTTTCTGGATAATGGCTGTATCCAAAGTAGAAACTGGAGAATGATCTCTTCTTCAGGAAGCTATCTGGAAAAGATATTTTCTCTCTTAATGAAAACCATGCCCATTTCTCCCTTTCTTCTCACACATACCATTTGTAATTTCAAAGTACCAAAGTAACAGCATGCTGGTTTTAACTCTTGGATATGAGAAAATTATCATTGGCTGTGAGAAACTCACTTCTTTTTTGTTAAAGTGATAAGAGAAATGCACACCTATGGATGTCTCAGAGATAAGACTGTCTGTCATCCTAGGTTAAAAATCTTGAGTATCTCATTGCTGAAGTGCCATCTACCAGGTTTTGGGCTTTGTAGTGCTCCATAAACATCCGCTAAATTGATGTACTAAGCAAATATTTAGTTGGTCATACCAGAAAGTGAAACATGAAAGGGTGGGCAAAAAATAAGACTTTTTCCAGCTGACCACTCAAAATCCCCAAGTTGTGTCTCTCCTATAGTCCGAGTAGATGTTCTAAGGAAAGGAGAAGTGAGAGAGGTAAGTCCCTCTGTCCCAAGTGTTAATGAGGCAGGCATTGTTGGCAAGCCACTCTGTTCCTCAACTTGACTTCCTTTCCTTGTCTGCCTTTTTTATTCGATTCTTCTATGCCTATGGCATCTCTCCCACTTTTCTTATTTCCCTCTGCTTATGACTCCCTTTGGCATCCAACACTGTGTCCTCTTGGTGGCACTGACTATAAAAAGGTAGTCAGTGAATCTTTGAAGGAAAAGGCATTTTTAGACTTCCTTAAAGCTCCCAAATAATAAACACACAGCACAGATGCACTTAGCTACCATCATGTTCTTCCTCTGGACCAGGTATTGTGATAGACTCTCTACACACTTTATACCTAATCTTAAAAGTACCACTGATAATTTATAGATGAGAAAATGGAGGCTCAGAGAGCTGGGTATCTTGCCTAAAGTCACACTAGTAGTAAATGGCAGTAAAAGAAAGACAGCCAACATCCACATCTAATTCCTAAGCTCATTATATGTCCAAATGTACATTCTTTCATTTGACAAGTACCTATCAAGCATCTATTATAATCCAGAGCAGATACTATGTATTGGGGACAGGATAGTCATTGACTTCACAAAATGAAGGGCATATTGCTTCCAGCTATTGAACTTAAAAAATTATTCTTTTCACAAATCCACCTTTCAGACTTTCCTTTCTTCTCCAAAAAGGGGGACTTGTACGGTAGCAGCACAGTTAGAAGTAGAAGGTATTTGGGTTAGTCTGATCTTGTCTGTAATTGCTGTTAGAGCAATGGCTGTTTAAAATGATGGAATGTTGGAGAGGGCCAAAGGTCTTGACATTGGGAGAGGTCAGATGAACTTCAAAACAGAAGCCAGGGTTAGGAGATACTGGGTTGGAATAAGCAAGTGACCATTTAGGGACATCCTTTACATACTCAAACTTCTTTCCTAGCCTTCCCCCCCACCACCCCACCTGCCCCATGCATATGAGGTCATATGGCTGAAAATAGCACAATTCACAGTCCCGCCGTGATCCATCTATGTGGCTCTTCTGGTAAACATCCAGAGTAGGTATTTAAAGGAAACCTTCCTGCCGGCTCCCCACTTGGAACGTAGAGCCCGGCTGTGCAGGCCACCAAAGATGGCAGTAGGAGGAAGACTCTCCCAGGAGCAATACCATCCAGCCCAATAGGAACAGTTTTGCCCCACTGCCTGGATCTTCTCCCACTCTTCTCTCAAAAGCACACCTTTTGTCTCTGCTGCAGTGATTGAAACTTTTAGTTTCCAATTATCCCCGAGCTTTGGTGTTGAACAACCAGGCCATCTTGAATGAATTAACGTAACAGCTTATGGTGGCCACTCTTGGGCAAATGCGGTTGAGCAAGCTGAAGAAGGTAGGAAAAGGAGTTGGAAAAGTTTGTGAAGAGCTTAGGATTTAAAACTCTTTCCAATGGCATGGGTCATAAAGGGGAAAAAATGGGCAAGGAAGGCAGCGTAGGCCTCTGTAGGCCATTTCATCTTTTGGGTAACTCAGCACAAGTAATCCCATTTATCTTTAAGTCCGATCTCTATGGGTAAATATAGAAGATGTCCAATAAATTGAAGTTGAATTTAATTGTCGAATTCAGAATGAAGGATACAAGATTCCTATCCATCCTAAGATTCAAATACCATTGCTTATTTAATATACCTTAGATTCTCAACACCATGCTAGGTTCTCCTTTGTGGAACTTGGACCCGTTGCAGAATCCGTATCCTGTTCTTTCAACTTTGTGTGTCTCTATAACTTTTCAGAACTTTATTTATGTGTCATCTTCAACCTGTAAGGCAGCATGTAGCATTAACAAGAACACTTCTGGGAGTCAAGAGACCAACTGGGTTTTTGATCATACTGGTAATAAGTGACAGGATTGGAATCCACATTTGATCCTGAAGTCCAAACATGTCCAAATAGCTCATTCATCGTTCGTTGACATCTACTAAATGCCAGGTACCAGATACATGAGCATGGAAAATCATTTGGACTTTCTGGATCTTAGTTTCTTTTTTTGGTAAAATGTGAGGAATAGACAAGGCCAGAGTTTTGCAAGTGATGGATACAAACGACTGGTTATGCTAGAGATGACTGTAAGTGATGCACAGACATAGCCTGAAGTAACACCCAACCACCTGAAGAAAGAGTTATTTCCTTCTAAATCCTTTTTTTTCCATCCTATTTATTCAAGGAGAAAAGTCTCAGCATGATGCTGCAATGTCTTTAATATCTCCCAACCACATTCTAATACATACCAGAAGAAAGATGTGGCTATCAATTTCAGAGTTTGGGCAATACGAGGCTAGAATTTAATAATATTACTTTGTTCTGTCTGTGTATTTACGATTAATTTCAATTTGTGGAAAGTGATACTGGTTTTCCATTTATAACAGTGATGTAAGGATTCTTTTATAAAAAATACATTTAAGGTAAAAAAAAAAAAAAAGTTTATTTAAATGGTATACTATAGAGTGGTGAGCCAGTCTGGCTAGTCACGAAGGTAGTATATGATTGGCTGAGATCTGAGACACATTAGAGGTTTGAGTTGAATTAGAAAGTCTCCAAGGTCTGCCTACTCTTGCTTGTTATAATGGTCTAAAATTCCTGTGTAAAACAAACGCAGATTTGGAAAGCACTGGACACTGCTGATTCCACTGCATTCTCACCTTGGCTATGTATCTAACACAGGGCACTGATAAACACGTTCACATCTGCTCCAAGGGCGTATGGAGGAGCACCCTGGAAGGTGGAGACAACGAGGAGTACTGAAAGGGGTGCTCTGGGACTGAGCCACCAGAGTGAAGTTCGACTCTTCTGTGAGAAACGGCGAGTTTGCTATTTCCCAAACGGGAACCTGTCCAGGGCAGAGGTGAAGGCACAGGGTTGAGAGCCTGGTAGCTCTTTGCATGTACTAGCTGTGTGATTTTTAGTAAGTTACTTAGTGTCTCTGCTTCAATTTCCTCATCTGTAAAATGGAGAAAAATGCCCACACGGTTGTTATAAGGATTAAGACAAAACGAGCAACAATGTCTGAAATGGATCAAATAATAAATGGCCGCTGTTATTTTTATTCATATGGGAACCAAAATGGGATTCTGAAAATACATGACGTACATGATTCTAACATCAGAAGGACAGGGAATTGGGCATCAGGCTTTACTACCTCAACAAGATGTACTCATCTACTTTGCCACTGGAAGCCCATGTCTCTTCCTGCCTCCCCAGACTCAAAGAATCTCCATTTACCCGCAAACCAAGGACAGAAACCTGGGATCATTCCCAACTGATTCTTTTTTCTCCCTTTTCACCCAAGGATTAAAATGTAATCATAGCACTGCCATGGATGGCTAAAAACAGCCCGTGTATTAACTGAAAATTTTTATCATGTAAATATAGATACTAAACTTGTTCTGCAGCATATCAGTAAATCAGCGATGGAGAAGTTATTTTTCAGATCTCAAAATTCCATGCAATATTTATAGCCTCTGAATATATTTAAAGCTAAGCATACCCCGGATAAGAAGAAGTTCCATAAGGGAGAAATAAATATGCTAAATGTGTGCAGTATATCTGTCCTACGAGGCCCGAGCGTGCTTTATGCAGTGCTGAGAGTTTGTGAGTGAGGGCTAAGCTGCATTTCCCTGGTTGTCCTTTTTAACTATAAAGGAAGGTGATAAATTATAAATGTGCACCAGCCACCCAAGGATGACAGTTTTAATTTTCATTTTAACAATATGTACAATACCAAATGCATGAAACTCAGTTGGAATGTACGAAGGAAGCAGAGGATATTGGGAAGGCGAAGCTGGCAAGGTGAGTGTGACCTTCCCGCCCATTAGCCCCTGTCCCGCAGCCACTGGTTACAGACTTCAGGTGCTCCTAGAGCCGGGCCCTGCTGCTTTGCCACCCCTGTGCTCTCCCTGAGATGATCCTTCACCTGCCGCTTTGTACGCAGGCTTGTCATGCTAATGACTGCCAGAATATTCTGTTGGCTCTCAGATCCTTACATTATCTGAATAAAACGAATACTTCCCTGCTTCATTTTTTATTCCACGTTTTTAATCTTCATTATCTACAGCCAGTTTTCTGAAATGTTCATGGTATTTCTGGGTTTCTGTGCTGTCTCCCCTTTCTCTCTCACAACGTAATGCCCTCCCCTTTAATGTTCCAGGTCCTGCACATCAACTGGAATGCCATCAGAAAGAAATGCCGTCGACCTTTCTTTAGAGCCCATGCCATGTGGAAACGCCGGGTGTGGGTGGTCATGTGGCAGCACGTGTGTCCTGGGAGAGGGGGGGCGGGGGTGGGGCAGTAACTGGTAGTGGCTGAGGATAATGCAAGCCTTGGGAGGCAAACAGAATGTCAACGTGGCCATTTCTGAAAAACGTTTGTCAAGATGAATAAATTATATCACCGAGAAGTCTGATAAATTTTTTTGCCCTTACAGGTGAAACCACATCAGAGTAAATGCCGTTACAGAAAAATCTCCTGTATAATAAAACTATCTCAGAGTCTCATACGAGGAGCTAAAATAACAGCACTGAGTGATCTAGTCTTATGAACTAGAATCATCCCAAATCAAGGCTTGCCTAGATGGCTATCCATTTATAGGAGACTAGGAAGGGGGGAGGGAAGAGGGCTGCACAGAACAGCATCATTTCCTCTGGATTGTTTTTAGGTAAAAGTTATGCTTTCACCTTACTCATCACTTCCCCTGCCTCATTATCACAGATTCCTCCCCTAAATGTATTCTCAGAGAAAAACTCTTGGGCTTCTGGAGTCAGAAGAGAAGCAGGAGGTGGACAGTGGCCATTGGGAGCCACACAGGGACTTAAACAGTGCAGGCTAAGTGTGTAAGTACCGAGATCGCTCTTCTCCCTGTATTAATTATTTTTAAAAAATTTTTTTCATGGTTATTTATTTGAGAGAGAGAGAGAGAGAGTGAGAGCGAGCGAGAGCGAGCGGGGAGAGGTGGAGAGAGAATCCCAAGCAGGCTCTGCACTGTCAGTGCAGAGCCCGACGTGGGGCTCAATATCACAAACTGTGAGATGGTGACCTGAGCCGAAATCGAGACTCAGATGCTCAACCGACTGAGCCACCCAGGCGCCCCCTCCTTGCACTAATTCTAGAGCAGCTGTCAGTCAGTACACCTGTCTCGTCCGTTTCTTCATACAAGGAACATCATTTTAGTAGCTGCTGAAAAGTGGCTAAAAAGTCAAAACTAGATATGCGGTCTTGGGCAAGTTGCTTAACAGTTCTACGCCTTAGTCTCCTCATCCTTAATGGTGGCATAATAACAGGACCTACTTAATAAGACTGTTGTAACCACTAAGGAGTTAATACCCATGAAGTGCACAGAACAGCACCTGGCAGAGAATAATCCGTACATCAATGTCTGATGGAACGATCCTGATTATCATTGTTACCACACATACGTTGTATTCCGTGGGAGGTCACTGTGGATAGTCATCGCCTCGCCCCTCTTCTAGATTTGTGTTTCTCTTAGGAACTGTTTCCATGTCCGAGGCGGAATAGGAGGAGATTCGGTATACGGGGTCGTTGCTGTTCCAATGTCAGAGTTGGGCAGGCAATGCGAATGCACTCGGAGTGTTCCCAGAGGCAGTGGGTTCACTACCCTCTGCTCCGTAGCCTGAGCCGACTGGCGCATAAGTGCCCCTGACAGATTGGATGATTCGAGTGTCAGGAAAACTGCTGTCGTGTATTTTGAGGCTGAAAGACATTCATTCTGTTCTGGCCTACACAAAGACAAGCGTGCCGCGCTCCCAAACACTGGCGAGGTCCAAGAGCGGACTTCAGGCCACTTTTGGGTGACCTAAGCCCAATACAGTTAATGGAGTGATTAGATTACTAACATGATTTCCCACCACTTGCTGATCGAAGACTGAAAGTGCACAAATAAAATTAGAGCCTGACAAAGGCCTTCTTTCTTACATCACAAAGAAAGAAATCCGTTTCAGCTTTGGGACTGTCTTTGAAAAAAATCAGCCATAAGGACTGAACACCGAACTTTCCAGAAGTTCCTACGGTCTGACCAAACATGACCATTTAATGATGGGAAAAATCCCTGAGCAGAAGACAGCCCTCACTTCAATGCATCTACAGTGTACAAGTGGAGACTGAACGTGGCAGGCCCAGAAAGTCCACGGAACACTTTAAACATGTTCTAACCCCTGCTGGGGGGAACACACAAAGCCTTTGGCATCGGGTAGACTTGGATACAAATCTTAGCCTGGGCTTTTACTAGCTGTGTGACCTGACCCACGTTTCAGAGTGGTGTCAAAAGAATCAGAAGAATTCAGAAGAATCAAATGAGCAACCTTTGAATTCCTCCTACGACAGTGCCTGACATGTAACAGTAAATCTGAGTGTCCCTGGCTCACCACTCCGTTGTTCGTCGAGGCCTGAAGAGTGGGAGCCTCTAGCAGGTGAAATCTCACCTGTGCCCATGTGGTCCGTGCCCTTCACACATGCTCAGCTGATGCTCATGGACATTACTGTCCCTGCTCACCTCTTCCCCACCCCTCAAAGCAGCTCCTCTGCTCTCCAGCGGTTTTTGTCACTGACTTACCCTTCCCTTTTTGGCACCCCTCACTGTTTATACCCTGAGAATCTTGGCTTTGAAACTGATCTCGTACCTTTCATACTAGAACTATGTTCTAGTTCTCGTATTCTGTCCGTGTTCCTTCAAGTTCTAGACCCAGCGTTTGGTTTTGTACTTCTAGGTTGTTCCTGAGAGCACATTCCAGTCCCGGCTCCCACACGGCCCAAAGACTGCCTCACTCAAACAAAACAAAACAGTACGACACAAAACAACACTTCCTATGGACCTTTTACCATCTTTTCAGGAATAGGGTTTGTTTGTAATGGAAGATTCTTTCTCAAAATGCCTTAGTGTGCTTCTGGTTTCATCTCCCGTGTTATTTATGGTGGTCCCAGCAGTAGGCCTGGGCTACGTGGACCCTGGTTTAAGGCAAGGATGAGATGAAATGACGATGTTAGGTTTGGAAAGGCACATTCCCAAATCAGAGGAGAGGAAACATAATGCTCACATGGAGACCCAGATCCTGCTTGATTAGAGGAGGAAACGAGAGAGTGGCCAGGGTGGTTTATATGGATAAAACAACCACTGCCCAAATAGCAGAGGGTGAATGGGAGGGGCCTGGGTTCTCTTTGTCATAGCAAAGATATCCTCCTTCGTCCCAGTGCAGGACATCATCATTTCAGAATGCTTTGAGGTCAGAGCAAATAAAAGCATCACCTCTAGAGTAATTTGAATTTTTAGTTCTAGATACCATAAAGCCATTTTTCTAGGCAGTATAAATTCTCAGGTCAGCAGGAGTTTAGTATCTGGGGTATAGCACCACCCTGAAATTACATGTAAAAAAGTACAACACACACACACAAAAGGTTCAGTTTTTATCAAGTATTCAAAGGTAGTCCCAAATGAGTTCAAGCATGCTTCAAAATCCTGGTACTTCTGAACCCTCCAATATCAAACAGAGACAGGCTTAAAATACAGTTCTCCTTTGCTGGTTAGGGGGCCAGGTTGGCTAAAACAGGAGACTTCTCATGCCAGGAGGATGTGTTAGCCCTGCTGAGTCTCCACGAATTTGGAATAATCTGGTACGGTGGGCCTAGGTTACCTTTGGAGACTAGAATTTAGATTCTATAGGGAGTGGGCAATGGCTAATTATTATTATTTTTTTTTTGGCTGCCATCAAGCACTCTTGTTGAAAACCAGCCTTTGGCTCCTTGTTGTGAGCTAAATAGAATTAATTTAACAATAACTCCAATACAATGAGCTGCTATGGATGTCCCTGCACATTATGGGACGCGCACAGATCTCGATGCCACACAGCCGACGTCCACACAACATAAAAACACCAGTCAGTTCCATTCGGCTCCAGGTGTTCAGGGCACAGCATGACTGTTGTTCCCCGTTTGCCTTCTTAAAGTTTTCTAAGACAGCAAATCTCATAAGCAAATGTACATAGGCCTAGGTGCCCTCCTGACTGCGTACGTCAAAATAAGTGTTTACTTCTTATATCAGAAATTATACAAGGGGCCTTTACAGAGTAGAGAACCTGGGGAACGCTGGGACCTGTATGGAGGACCGGAGCAGAAAGTCCATTTCATGTTGACTCAGGAAGCGTTTTATAAAGAATACGGGGATTAACAACCATTCGGATTTGCTAGAAGGCGGTGAGAAAGCTTGCATTCTACAGTTTACAGTGCACTACAAAAAAAAAAAAAAAAGAAAGAAAAGAAAAAAAGAAAAAAAAAGACCCACAAGAGGAGGTAATACCTGAGTGTAGGAGGTGTATTCAGTATTACATTAAAACCCTGGAAGAAAGCATTGCCATTTGTGGTCAGATTTATTTATTCCTCATAAGCACGGAGGAAAAAGTACCCAGAAGGGACAATCAAGGTGTCTTCTGTGAATTACACCGGAAAACTTGTGTTCAGGATATTTTCAAAGCTCAAAGTGTTTTGCTTGTTTTTGAAAGTGGAGATTCTAGTGCAACCGGGAAGATAAACATCCTTAACAGGTTTTCATCTTGCATTTTTTACTGTTTTTTTTTTTTTTTTTTTTTTTTTTTTAAAGCAGAAAACACATATTCTCTTGCCCCTGTAAATTCTAAATGACCATTTTTCAGGTCATTCAAATGAAGGCTGAGGTGGATGGCACGAAGCTCCTAAAAAGGTTGATGATGAGGTATAGGCCTTACAAATTAGCCATGTCGAGGTAGGATTTTTTGGTATGGTTTATTTTGGGTACTATAATTTGACCCACAGAATAGCTACCTGAAACCATGTAATAAACACCCTTTCCAAAATGGGGTTCCACTGTATTGGTTTTAAGATCAGATGTCAGTGTTCTTTGATCTTTGTTGCTCAGATGTTCTCATTAAGTGCAGCAGAATTCAGCAGGTGTTTGGTTGTTTATCCAGTAAAGGGGAAGGTGAGCTGGGATTAAATTGTTATGACATAGCTTTGTTTTAGCCCTGCTGAGTCTCACTGAATTTGGAATAATCGTGTTGCTGCAATAGCAATTTTGCTAAGTACAATAGGACACGGAAAAGCTTGGCTCACAAACTAATGGACTGCAGCTACCATCTGTGGGATTGAAACGAAATGCCTCCAAAAGAAATACTCATGAATGTAACCGGCCATCTTGTTGATTAGCTTTCTGGTGGACAGGATTCCAGTCGCCTAAATGAACCAGCACAACCCCTCTCTGGAAGCCAATAAGTAGATGAATAACCATTTGCCCCCCGAATAAGCATTTGCCCAATAAATTCCAATATACCCAAAGCCCCTTTGAAAGGAGACTCTTATAATCAAATTATGTAGAATGTAGAAAATTGTATCAACACTTTGCAAACTGTAAATTAAAACAGAAAAACATAAGTTCTTGTGCCAGTGTTTATAAGGTCATTCTGTTCCAATTCAACACATTCCGCTCTGCTCTTATATCCTACTGTCTGTGGCTGGGTTAATTGTAAGCTGGCAAGTTCAGATTTATGTTGCTTAATTTATTCAGGAGAAAACTTTGGTCTCACTGTCAATATTAGCACACAAGTTTCCATTTTTTTTTTTTTTTTTTTTTTTAGCGTTTATTTATTTTCGAGACAGAGAGAGACAAAGCATGAACGGGGGAGAGTCAGAGAGAGGGAGACACAGAATCTGAAACAGGCTCCGGGCTCTGAGCTGTCAGCACAGAGCCCGACGCGGGGCTCGAACTCACGGACCGCGAGATCATGACCTGGGCCGAAGCCGGCCGCTTAACCGACTGAGCCACCCAGGCGCCCCAAGTTTCCATTTTTAAAGAAAAAGAATCGGTCTCTGCAAGTGCCTAATTGTGTTTCTCTCACTATATGTATCTGCGTGGCACACATCACTCTAAGACTTCATGGACTGTTATTAGCACACCTACAGTCTCTATTTCTTTACTTGGAACTCCAGAATTTTAAGGCTTTTGAAAAAAATTAAAAATTTTTTAATTCTTTTCTTAATGTTTCTTTTGAGAGAAAGAGAGAGAGAGAGAGTGCACACAGGAGCAGGGGAGGGAAAGGAAAAAGGGGGACAGAGGGTCCAAAGCATGGTCTACACTGACAGCAGCAAGCCCAGCGGAGGGCTTGAACTCATGAACCGTGAGATCATGACCTAAGCGGAAGTCGGACGGTTAACCAATTGAGCTACCCAGGCACCCCCAGAATTTTAAGTTTTTAAGGACATCATTCTTCACTAAAGTCCAGTTAAAGTCGACATTTTAGATACTGAAAAAGAATTCTGTAACTACGTGAGCTAAGGAAAAAATGATTTTTAGAAAGAAGGTAGCACTTGGAACTCCCAAACAACTTACAGATTTACTTTCCTCAACTTCCTTCTCAGAATTTCCATCTTGCAACCCAAGGAAATCCAGAGACTGAAATGGATTTTTCTGAGACTTGGTCAGGTGAGAAGGGTTAGCACTAGTTCATTTCCTCATCTCTACACACTTTCTTCCTGTGGCCCAACTCCCCAATGCAAGTGCAATCTCAAGTGGCTTGCCCCTTGGTCAGTGGGTCCCCATCTCAGCCAGGAGGGATGTAGGGGCTCAGCATCATGTGGCCTTTGCTGAGAAGTGCTTTGGCCTGTGTTTTGGATTCAGATTCCAAAACTCCTGCCTTGTTTAGATGTATTGGATCTCAGTATTATCAACTGAATCTGCCTGGGAACCTGCCTCATAATTTCCATGCTCTTTAGTTGGCCCCATATTAGTTCTAGTCTCCCTCAAGCCCTCTCGTTCCATTTTACAAGGAGTAGAAGTCTTGCCTCTGAGCCCCAGCCGATGGTTGAGGTTCTATGCATTTGCTTGAATATTTCCAGTTGCTCTATTTAACTTGTCCATCAAAACTTATTGCCCAATGTCTATGGTAGTGGTAACATGGTGACTCTCATGGCTATCATTCAAATACTGGGATCTGGCTCCTAGTCTAGACTTCCTAAGAGTACTTACAGCTGGTATGTCCCCTCTTGTATGTTCCTTGGTGATGGGGGAGTGCCAGGCCCGGCCCGAGTCTGCCCTGCTTCAGTATGGCTAACTAAACAATGTTCAACAGCCTCCCATGAAGTGATGATAGGTTGGAATACTTACGTATTCTATTAGAATTCTGTTGCACTTCCTAATTTTCTAAATGTTGTCTATCTCTGTATTTTCATTGATATACTCATCCTTCCCACCCACCAGTTGAAAACTCTGTCCTCTCTCCACGGCAGGAATTATCTGATGATCATCTTCATGTTCTCCACTGGGCGGACTCCCATGACATCATATTGATGGAGACCTCAAGCTTTTGTCCTGGACAATATATTCTGTCTTATCTCCTTCTTGGTAATTCTGTGCTCAGCCAGATATGATAGAAGGCCAGTACAAAACGTACGTCATTTTCACCTCTGTTCCTTCTTCTTCTCCTTTTTTAAAGTTTATTTATTTATTTTAGGAGAGAGAAAGTACGAGTAGGAGAGGGGCACAGGGAGAACGAGAGAGGGAGAATCCCAAGCAGTCTCTGTTGTCAGTGCAGAGCCTGATTTGAGGCTCAAACTCAGCAACTGTGAGATCATTACCTGAGCGAAATCAAGAGTCAGACACTCAGCTGACTGAGCCACCCAGGCACCCCTCACCTCTGTTTCTTCTATTTCAAGTTTCTACGACCCATTTTCTCCTTGCTTTTTCTTCTATCAGATCAAGGACTCAACTAGAATCAGGCACACTCACTTTATTAATAGCTGCTACTTCCTACTCACCATTCTGCAGGCTGGGCAAGATGAGCCATTTTGCCAGTGAGGAAGCTAAGACCTAGAAAGGTCAAGGTTATTTTGCTTTCAGCTGTTCACTGTTCAGGTCCCAAGAGGGCAACAGTGAGCGGTGGGGAGCTACCTAGGGGACTGAAAGGGACTGAGTGCACACAGGGTCAGGAGGTGCTCAGGGTGAAGTAGAAAGGATCAGAGGGCATTTTAGTTTCTGGGTCAGGCAGCTGGACTGAAGCAAAGGCAAGTCAGCTGCTGGAGGCTTGGATCTTGGATCTTAATCTATTAATGAAGCAGGGTGAGGTGAAGGGCAGGGATGGAAACATATGCATATTAAAGGCTATATCTGGAATGGCTCATCTCTTGGCTGGCTCTGACCTTTTGCAGTGGACTAGAGAACTCTATGATCAGTTACTGCTTCCTGCCCTGAGGGAGGAGAAGGGAGTGGCCGGCTGCTTATTTTCTGATCCGCTCTTTTGGGATTCAGGACAAATCATCCAATTGGAACTACTTATAAGTGAAAAGAAAAACCAAAAGAAGGGCAAACTGGTAAAATTTGGATGAGGTGTACCCCAGCAAGATGACTTGTAAATGTGACTTGCTTACTACATTTGACTGAAGTGGTTTACAGGGCCCTACAAAATAGGCCACCCTGCCCCACCGCTTGGCCTCTCTGATTTAGTAGCTATGCCATGCTTCCTCCCTCTGGCCTACTCTATTCTGGGCTACACTGGTCTCCTTGCTGGCAGAAGGCAGTGGTAAGGACACACAAACACTTAGAGAGTTCTTGTCTCAGTGTATTCGCTGCTAAGGCTTCCTCGTCCTCAGATGCCCTTCACCCATCTGTGGCCAGGGTTTGCTCCCTGTGGCCCCTGTCAAACATCATCTCGCGTGAAAAGTCTCCCCTGACTGCGATGCCTAAGAACACATCCTCTTCCTCTCACCCCCTTGGTGCCCACACCCACTGAACTTTGCTTTCTCTCACCAAAGGCAAACGTATGCCCTTGTTACATATGTGTTAACTGCCTGCCTCCCTCATCCCCCCCCCCCACCAGAATGACAGCTTCTGGAGGACAGGCCATCTGTTTTGTCCACTGTTGTTGACCCAGCACAGCTTCTCCTCTAGAGAGAAGCAGGTGCTTAAGAAGTATTTGTTGAATGAATTTATGCTAATTATTTCATGGAATAATATCTCTCTTGCTTAACACTAATAGATTTGACTTGATTTTTTACGCTTTATTTTATTATGATACTAAATTTTAACAAGGCTTTATCTTGTGACTTAATAAAGTATCTCCTTCGTCATCTTCTTTTCGATTTTAAGTGGCCCACAGAGAAGTAAATAGGATATAAATATATATAAAGAATAAAGAAAAAACAGAATAGGATTGTAAAGGGAAACTTGTGGTAGCATGGGAAGACAAAATAATTAGTCTTCTGTTAATCAAGCCAGGGGACTCTCTTCAGCAACCTGAAAAAAAAAAAAAACAAACCCAAAGCAAAAAAGTATACATATACAAACCTACTACTCTTGCGTTCCACTGGGCCATTGTGGAACAATCTGGGTTTGAATCCAGCTCTTACTACTTAGTCGTGGTGTACTTAGGCCAAGTACGTAATTTCTCAGGCTCTGACTTTCCTCTTTGTGAAATGGACCTCATTCTGGTGTCACCTGCCAGGGTTGGCTCTGCTGGTGAGTAAGTGGGAACAGGGTGCCCTGAGGCCCTCAGTCCGGGCCCGGCTCTACGTGCTCAGTCCTGAGAGGGGCCACTCACCCGGGATGGGGGACACAGGGATGGGGGTGCCCTTCACGGCCCTGCCACTCCCCAAGCCAACGGCTCCATGAGGCAGCCGGCTCCTCAGCTCTACCCTCAACGCGACAGAGCCCCTGTGAGAAGATGCCGTGTCCATGAAAGGACCCGTTATATCACACACCTGAGTGACCTCATATATTTTTAAAAGGAAAATCTCCCAAACGTGATCCTTTGCAAAGCTCTCTTAAACACGAATCTCAAGTACTAACCTGGGCTTGGGCTTGGGCCTGGTGTGAAATGTGAAGATGAACACACCCTACATTTATAGATTGAACTGGAAACAGTGCTTCCTCGTAGAGCTCCTACCACCCCCTAACCTAATTTGCTGTGCTTTACCCTGGTGCACCAACAGGGACGGCCTGTGTAAATGAACGAGCGGGGCTGGGTGGACAATACTGTAAATAACAGCCACCAGGAAAAAAAAAATCCTGGGGAAAATTAATTTTCAACAGTGGAACAGAGCAGGGAGAACAGCACTGGGCTTTTCCTGCTTGTGATTTATAGCATGTCCCCTCTTAACTCAAAATAATGAATCACTGGCTTTTCCTCCTGGAGTTTATCCTTTCTCTGAGTTTGATTCTGCATATATGTACATGCAAGGGCAGGAACTGTTTTTCCACTTGGAATTCCTCTATGGTATGCTTTCATTTCCTACCTCTTTCCCACATTAACAAAAAGTGTTCAAAAGGAACTTAACCCAAGAGAATTTCCTCCCCGCCCCGTTCATTCCTTGTTTCTTCAGAATTCACAGCTGAGTTTCATTAAGAGGCAAATTTCTAACAATTCAACGAGGGCATAAGATTCGTATTCTTTTACAGAACATTTCTATGATTCAAAGGTACATGTCAAACCAGTGATGCGAACCCATTAAGAAAAAAAAAATGATCAAAAGTGGTACGTATTTTGTAGTTCTGGTATTTAAGTTGTAAAAATCTGGATTCAGCAGGTCTTAGTGCAACTGTCTTACTAATGTAGTCATGTGACGTGCTTTTTAATAATATACTCATCTGGAAGGCCATCAGCTCTTAGGTAGTTTCCATTTGTTATTTGCACCCTCACTGGCTCAAAGCTAGCCTCTTCTTAAGAGATCTCCTTGTTGCTAAATCTGGTGGTTACGCTCCTCAGTACCCTGCTTATTTCACACCTCCACAGCATCTGACACCTACTTCCCCTTCTTCTGGAAACGTTTCATCCTACTGGTCATCATGATACCTCCACTCTTCACATTTTCCCACCACCTCTGTGGCTGTTCTTTCTCGGTGTCCCTTGAGGTTCTCCCATCTGTATCTTGTATATGGCTTTTCCTCAGGTCTCTGTTCTCGGTCACTCTCTTCAGCCTGCTTCAGCCACCTGCCCTATGTCTATGGCTGCTGCAATGACCATGTTAGCGACATCTTCATTTAAGCTTTCTCTCCTGAACTCAAAGCTATTTATTCAACACTTACGGGCCTTCGGTATTTAGACAACACAGGCACTTCCATCTTTTTTTTTTTTTTTTCAACGTTTTTTATTTATTTTTTGGGACAGAGAGAGACAGAGCATGAACGGGGGAGGGGCAGAGAGAGAGGGAGACACAGAATCGGAAGCAGGCTCCAGGCTCCGAGCCATCAGCCCAGAGCCCGACGCGGGGCTCGAACTCACAGACCGCGAGATCGTGACCTGGCTGAAGTCGGACGCTTAACCGACTGCGCCACCCAGGCGCCCCTCACTTCCATCTTAACATGCCCCGGTGCAGCGCATCTGTCTTCTGCCTCCACCTTCTCCTCCTTCTGCATTGCTTCCTTTGCTCACTACCATGACGATCCATCCCGTTGTCCAAGCAAGGATATGGGTACCGTTCTACATTTCCAAGTGTGATACTTTGTATCACACATCCTCCTGCGGAGACCTGCAGACCACTGCTGCCCACTACCCCTGTTCACTGTCTTGACGTCCTAACTGGTCTTCCTGCCCCCTGTTATGTTCCTGTCCAATCCATTCTTCACTGTGCACCAAGTATCTGATCTTGATACTCAAATCGAAAATCTGATCAGACACTCAAAACCTCGACAGCTTCTCATTACCTTCAGGATAACGTCCAAAGTCCAAAGACCGGTTCCTATGGCCTTAATGGGCTGGTCCCTCTTGCCTTTTTAGCCTTCCCTCTTTCTTCCTGACACTTTTCCTTTCCTCTTCCCCATACGTAGTCTTATGAGTTCAGTCTTTCTGAAAATCTTTCAGTCCTCTGCCTGGTATGCTCTTGTCCCCGTATATTTATTACTCTTCCCTCACCTGGTCAGCTCCTGTGCCTCCGTCAGCTATCAGTGCAGCGTCACTTCCTCCAGGCTGCCTTCACGGATTGAAGTGCCCTGCTGCGCAATCTCTACTGTGTGAACCTCCCCATCATGCCTTGTCCTACTGCCCTTTAACTGCCTGAGGACTCGCAAGCCACGTCAGCTTTGTGTGCCCAGGGGCGGTGTCTGACCTGTCTTGTGTAGTACATAACACATACTAGGTACTCAAACACATTTGTGGAAACATTAATAAAAGAGGGAATAAAATCCAGTTGTCAAGTTCTAATTGATTTTAGAGCATGTCTGCCTATCAGAAAGTATGAACAACAGAAACGTTACTATCTTTAGACAGAAGTTGGAAGAATACCCATCTTAAAGTTAAAACAACAACAATACCCAATAGTTCCTGGGTTATCTACTGTGGACGGGCACTGTGAAAAGTGCTTCACATGTGCAGTCATTTTGTTCACACAGTGATCTGTGAGGCAGGAACTCTTATCTTCTTCACATTACAGATGAAGAAAATAAGGCAAAGAGAGATAAGCAATTTGGCCAGAGTCAGTTGTCAGAGCCAAGATTATATAAAACCCCCAATGTCCGCTCCCCCCCCCCCCCCACTAAAAAAAACCCCATCCAACAAAATAGACAAATGGGTTCAACAAAATGTACTGAATACTTGTTTTGTGTGAAATACCACGAGGGATGCATCCACACAACCCGTGCGCTCTTTACTCCAGTGAAAATAACCAGGGACGTTGAAGAGAGGTACTGTTTTGCATTTGGCTAGTCATTACCATCAGCCTGGCAAGAGATATTCTATATTCCATGGAAAAATATGATTGGGCACACCAGAAAACTTTCCAGCTTTTCTGCACCAGATACTGTAATTTCATTATTTAGCATAAAATGTGAATGCTCAGGTTCATTAACAGTCAAATCCAGATGCAAATGCAAATGGAGAAATATAATGGAAAACCAAATAGCAGATTCTCATTATCTGCTTTTTGTTAAAATCAATGCCAAAGCTCTCCTCTGTAAACAAGTACTGAATTACAGTATTTTAGGCCTCATACAAACCTAGACATTATTTACTCCAATTCTCTACAATTATTTTTTAAGTTTAAGGTCTAAAGGAAAATAACTAGTAAGCATAAGAGATTCCCAGGACTCGGGAAAAGTGGTCAGCAGTATCTATGAAAGCTGAACCTATACCCATCCTGAGACCCAGCTCCTCTACCCCTAGAAATATACCCAGTAGAAGTGCTTTTATTTGTCACCAAATGATATATATGATATATATCTTACATATGATATATCTTATATATGATATATATATAAGCATTTTTTTTTTTGTAATACCCCCAACTGCCATTGATCCAATGATCATCAATAGTAGACTGGGTAAATAAAATACGGTATATTTAAGCAATGGAATATACGATGCAGTGATGAAACCAAGGTACAACTACATACAACCGTGTGGATGAATCACAAAATTATGAGGAGCAAAAGAAGTTATCATTTTATCATGATTTTTATCGACGCAAATTTCAAAAAACAGTCTAACCTAATCTCTGATGTCAGAAGTAAGAAGAATGGTTACTTAGAGGACACAGCGGTGTTTGTTGAAATGCTGGTGATTTCTGCCTCTCGCTTTGAGTGCTGATTGCACAGGAATGCTCATTCTGGGCCAATCCATTGAGCTGTATACTTATTATTTGTGCATCTTTTTCTGTATACGTGTTATACTTCAACAAAAATCACATCCCTTCCCCCCAAAAAAGAAGAAAGCTGGCACTCTCTTTTACCTATCTCCTCCATTATGAAGAAATTCTCAGGCACGAGTTCTCAGGGAAGAACTCACGAATGTTGGGAATCTTAATTCTGCTAAAACTAACATTTGCTTCAGTCGTGTCAACAAAAATAAATACTTCAATATTGAAAACGTTTGCTAAAGAAACAAATGTGTTTGATGAGAAAACAAAAACCAGTATTTCCTTTGGCAAACATTTGTTGGATTGGAGGTAGCAAATGTAAGACTTCCAAGTTGTTACTGAATTTGCTTAGATGTTCGGTTTACTCAAGATTCAGAATTTTTGTGGAGTTGTATTTTTTAAAAACTGTAGGGATAAAAATAATTGTAATAGAAATAAAAAAGACTGAATGTCTAAAATGCTGCTCTGGCTTTGTCCCAACTACACACAGTTGTGTAATGCCTGGCAAATAATAAGCATTTGAAAAATATTTGCTTTAAGAATAAAAATATAGTACAACGTGCACTCGTTAGATACTTCTCCTCAATCTTTGTCACATAGAGATACAATGGGTATTTTTTAAATACCTGGTAAACAGGAAATGAACTATACTTCTTTGCTATTTTAGCAAGCATATAATAGAGAATAATGACTGAAAAAAATAAATATCATAGTGCTAATTATTATATAACAGTGCTGTTTTAATATTATTTATAAGACACCTGTAAATGATAGAACATCATTAAATGATTTATAGCTTCATAAATCATTTACCTTAAATCATTTATACGAGAAAGATACTTTATTAAAAAAAACTTGAAAGTCATGAAGACCTTGGAAAAATGAACAAAAAAGTATCCTCCCACCAACTACATTTTAGAGAAAAAATGGAGAGTAGTATCACTCTCCCTGGAAGTAATCATATATTAAATTGGTGTCAAGAAAACCTTAGAAAATATTAGCTTTCAGGAAAAAACACTTACAATTTATATTTTCTACTTTTAACTAATATATTCTTACTATGACTCTAAAATCTGTCCAAACCCCCATTAACATTTTAAAAGAAAGTTCTCCAGTTCTTACCAAACAGAAATAAATAATACCTGACAACAGCATTAGGGAGCATAAACATAAAATTACCTGTTATTAAAAACTGAGCACATTTTTTCTCAAAGAAATATATTACTCAGCTGTAAAATAGTATGTTTGCCATTCACACTAATGTTTCAACATTATGGTTCAATCTTCTAAAAAGCTGACATGGAAAATAATGGCGTAATAAACTAATTCATCATAATGTGCAAAAGAAACCGCTGGAATAAATTGTAATAACCTTTCAAAAACTAGCAGCTTTTAAAAGTATTAATTTCTACTCCAGATAATTGGAAAGGACACCTGGGTGGGTAGGCAATATTTTTTATGGGATTGCTCTGTCAGGAGCTCAGATTGTCTCTGGACTCAGCAATGATCATTTAGCACTAAATGACAGTGAATCTTGCAAATAGGTCTTCCTAGATGGGGTTTGCCATAAATTACCAAACTCAACTCCCCTCAAGGTCAGCCATATGAGAGGGCAGGTATCAAACGGCCTTCGTGGAGACCCGGAGTGGTCCTCGGGTTTCTCATAAATGGACAATAGTTGTGTTGGCTGCCATAAAATCAACTTAATGGACTGACAACATAAATTACCATCAAACTCTGACGACATTCGTCCCTAGAAGACAGCTGAAGAATGCTTTTATATCAAAGCTGAAGAAAATGGATAACAATATGCTTTGCTCTATACCAGATCATAAATATTTTTAACAATTCTAAGTGGGGAATGAATTAATATTAGAAGCTACGATATGGTTTACTTGAGGCATTAAAAACAGCATCTAAGTAATATTAAAATGGCACTTGCTTTTTGAACTATTATATATCATCGTAACGCAATGGAGTGTGTGTGTGTGTGTGTGTGCGCGTGCGCGCGTGTGTGTGCGTGTGTGTGTGTGTGTGTTCTAGGTAAGAAGGTTACATTTGTCCGGCACTGGGTATTTCCTTAAATCTAAATAACTACAAAGAGTACTGATGGCTTTCTGGTTTTATTTTATCTCTGTAGCCCACTCTGGACCCACAGAAAGATAGATTCTTGAGTTCTCCTGCTACCTGGGATAAATCATTAATTCACTTTCTCTATGGCTCAGTTTTTCCATTTGTAAAGTAAAACTGTTATTACAGAAGGATATTTTGAAGACACTGGAATTAATCCTGGCAGGAAGGTACTAAATAAACACCAAACTACTGGAGAATCGTATCAATACATTTATGAAAATAATGCACTCTGGACAATCAATTAACAGCTTTTACAAGTCAACGCGGTAAAAAAATATAACAGCAGCTGAACAAGGAAACTGGAATTTTGGGGGCATATTAAACATCACTGGCTGAATTTTCATTACTCATCTAATTATGCTTCCATCTTCTTACTTCAACATAGAGCTACAATTATTCTCCCAGGCATTTTTATAATAGTATTTATTATCTCGTGGAAATCAGGACTTCACTGTAGGTTTGCTAAAAGAAATGCTACGGTAAATAAAAGCAAGATGTTCCTGGAATCCAATGGCATCTGAGACCATGAATATTATGCATAATGTCAATGAACTCGATACACTTTGCAAACTATACAAGTTCCCAAACAGAATGTGAAGTTAGTAAGTTTTGTGTCTGTCTCCCGCATCTGGTCATCACCTCTGTCGTGCCTTTATTCTTTCCTTCTACCCCACTGTCACTTCTGTCTAGAACCTCATCACCTTAGAACTGAGTTATTGCAGTAGTTTCTCTGCTCCTGTTCTCTTTCTACCAATCCATCCTGCCTACCCCTGCCAAATGAATCTTTTTTAAAGCACTATTTTAATTATGTCATTCCTCTGCTCAAAATTGTCAATGAGTCCCCCTCCCCTGGGGGCCAGAGGCCAGTCTTTGTCTAGAATCAAAGCTTTGGGCTCTCTGGCCTCACCTGCTTTTCTAATCTTGTCTTTTCCAGTTCTCCTGCACAAGCCTGAAGGATAATAAATGCACCTGCTGCTTGGTTACTTTCACCGTAGGGCCTGCCTGGTGGGTACCATCCATCCTCCCTGCCTAGCCCGTCGCCTTCCATCTGTGAGGCCTTTTTCACTACTTCAAGCCATAGTTAGCACCTCTAGTCATGAAACTGGAACAGTCTTTTTTTTTTTTTTTGTATTAAAATGATTCATTTCACTGTTGTAATATGGCTGAACTTCAGTTTTCACTGTTTAACGGTTTCCACGTCTTTTCTCCCTAATTAATTTGTAAAGCTCTTTAAGGGTAGGGGTGTTTGTGTTCTTATTATCTGCCAATCTCCCTAGCACGGAGTTTATGAAAATAGTTAGCAATCAGTAGACACTTGTTTAATGAATGAACGCAAAAATGCTGCTCTAGGCTTCTTGCAAGATTAGGATGAAAGCTATTCAGTTGTGTTTGTAACTTGTGGTATTCCAGAGCAGTAATTTATGCATGCGAGGCAGTTTTCCCGAACCTAATAAATCTGTTTTAATTTTTAAGTTCTTAGCGAAATTCTGGATTATGAAATATAAGCTGAGCACATGAGATTTATAATGTTGAAATCTGACTTCAGTGTAAACTTGGGCACCATTACGATAAACACAAAGCAGTGCATATTCACAGAATTAATAATAATTTTCTGAAAGCTCCTTACAAACCGAAAGCTCAGTAATTTCTAAACAAAACTAAAATCAGTCTAAGAATAAACTCAGAGAAAAAAAAAAAAGATAAGCATGCAGCAGTCCAGAGTCTTTATTTTATGAATCAGAAATATACTTTAGCCTGTAATATTCTGCAGAAAGAATATGGATTTTGGAAATCATCAGGATGGTCCTGCCACTTGCTGGGTGTGCCATCTTGGGTCAGTAACTCAATGTCTTTGAACTTTAAAGTTCTCACAAGGCAAGTGAAAATATTAATATCCAATTTACTTCAAAAACCGGAGATGAATGAACCCCTTTGGAGCTGTTAATTAGGTTCATGAATTAAAGGGCACCCTGTGGCACCCACCTCAGTACGTGGCACATTAATAAATGGTAGCTACTATTACTGTTTTTGTTTTACGACTTTTTCTTTTTCACTCCTTCCTTCCTATTGTTTATGGAGAAAAATGGCTTCCCTAATAGCTAAAAAGCATGAGCATAGGAGTCTAAAACATCTGGGTTTAAACTATGGCACTACCATTTACTAGTTTACTAATCTGTTTATTAATGAATCTGAGCCCCAATTGTGTAAGAGGATCTATGAAGAAAACAAAATCTTGCACGGACATTCTGAAGACTAAAAATGATCTATTTAAATTTTTTTTTTAACGTTTATTTATTTTTGAGACAGGGAGAGACAGAGCATGAACAAGGGAGGGTCAGAGAGAGGGAGACACAGAATATGAAGTAGGCTCCAGGCTCTGAGCTGTCAGCACAGAGCCCGACGCGGGGCTAGAACTCACGGACCGCAAGATCATGACCTGAGCAGGAGTCGGCCGCCCAACCGACTGAGCCACCCAGGCACCCCTAAAAATGATCTATTAAAAAATGTCTAGCCTAAAACAAGTACTCTGTAACAGCAGGTATTATAATTTTTATGAATCTTCTCTCAGCTACTATTCTGTTCTGTATTAAAGAACCCATGTTCATGAATATTTTTTAAGTAAAAGTAGTAGGAAAATTTTCCTCCTTATATTTCAGTGCTTTGCAGAAAAACATAATTTAGTATTATAAAAATTATTCTTATAAATAATATTTGTGTAGTGACTTAGAGTTTACAAAATACCTTTACAACTTAGGACTATGCTCTAAAAATATTCCCCCATTTAGCCACTCATTGCTGTATTACTCCAATCATTATTCCAGCAATCCATTCTACCATCAAGACGTTTAATAATAAACAATAATGATAAACTACAAATATTAAGAAAGCTACTTAAAAAGTAAGTTAAATGTGTTATTGGCCTAGGTCTACATCTTTAGAAATAGTTGACAGTTGAAATTCGTCAGATGAAATTAAGCAATTGATCACAGATTCTCAATCTCAGCAGTAGAGGCCTCCTCTAGGCAGGCTTTAACAAGCACACTTACAGAGTGGTTTCTTTTCTTTCTTTCTTTTTTTTTTTAAGACTACTTATTTTTTTAAATGTTTACTTGAGAGAGAGCAAGCAAGCATGAGTGAGGGGTGGGGCACGCAGACAGAGAGGGAGACAGAGAATCCCAAACAGCCTCCTCACTGTCGGTGCAGAGCCCGATGCAGGGCTCAATCTCACAATCTCACATGATCTCACTGTGAGATCATGACCTGAGCCAAAATCAAGAGTCTGACGCTTAACTGACTGAGCCACCCAGGTGCCCCTAAAAGTGGTTTCTTACTTTCTCTTTGACTTCTTGAATATTGTTTAAAGTATCAGCAAGGTTGCTGCTGTCCTTCAGGTTAAAATACAATTAAAAAAAAAATCTGGTAGGTGGTTTCTGGAACTTATCATGTAAACAAATGAAAAGACAGTGAGGCGCCTGGCTGGCTCAGTCAATGGAGCACGCAACTTAATCTCAGGGTTGTGAGTTTGAGCCCCATGTTGCATGTGGAGATTACTTAAAAATAAAATCTTTAAAAAAAGAAAAGGACAAATATGGCCAATTTTTGTACATCTAAATACTTGGATTAGGTCAGATGCTGAGGTTAATGACTTATTAGCTCAGTTGGAATGCAATTAAATGCTAAAGAATGGAAAGCACCTTACAGTTTATAAGACAGGGTTGTTTTTACTAGCATAGTAACTTAACTGAAGCACATGCTTAAAACTCATCCAATACATTTACTTCCCTTAACGTTTACAAGGTCGAAACCAGACATTAGGCGCAACTTGAAGGTGCCATTAATTCCTATGGAAAACGTTTGAAGAGATTGTTTCAAGAAGCAGCAGGCTGGCACCTATTAAGGCCCCTAGGCACACACATACTTTTAGAACCATGTGTTTAAGGACAGCATTACTCTTGATCCTTCCAATGAGTAGCTGGCCACACAATTATTCCTTGTACAAGGTACGAGCTCCATAGGCACAGTCCTCATTTACACTGTTTTATCCTAAATCCAGTCCTTGGCTTTAGTGATTATGGCCATTATATCTACATTTTAAAACATGATGTAACATACTTATGAGTAACTGCCACTTAGTAACTGATGCCTGCACAGCATTGGATCGATATCCGTACTAGAGCAGTCTTTTCTAGATCCGCTTCCAAAATCCCGCAGAGGCATGGCATTTGCTTGGTTTTGGCCTTTGCTGTCTTTCATTGACTCTCCCTCCCTTCTATTACCTGCTAGGGGTATCAAACCCTTTGGGGCCTTCTAAACTGTTTCAGTGTTTATTTTTTCCAAACCCATTAACTATAACTTAATGTTTATAGCATCAATGATAATTCCAAAGCTATTTTACAAATAAAACGTTTTGATCTTCAGGGGCACCTGGGTGGCTCAGTCGGTTAAGTGTCTGATTTCGGCCTCAAGTCACGATCTCACGGTCACGGGTGTGAGCCCCGTGTTGGGCTCTGTGCTGACAGCTCGGAGCCTGGAGCCTACTTCGGATTCTGTGTCTCCCTGTCTCTCTGCCCCTCCCCTGCTCATACTCTGTCTCCCTCTGTCTCTCAAAAATGAATAAACGTGTACAAGATAAATAAATAAATAAATAAATAAATAAATAAATAAATAAATAAAATTTAAAACATTTTGATCCTCGTAATAACATCACATGAGATGAGAAAACCAAGGCATGAGGAGATTATGGGACGTGCCTGAGTCACTTGTTTTGACAGAGTTCCTCCTTCCTGACTAAATGGAGGCTCAGTTCGTCCCCGTTACTGCCTCGTCATTTGCTGGTCTTTGGGGGCGCCTGGATGGCTCAGTCGGTTAAGCAGCCGACTTCGGCTCAGGTCATGATCTCGCGGTCAGTGAGTTCAAGCCCCGTGTTGGGCTCTGTGCTGACAGCTCAGAGCCCGGAGCCTGTTTCAGATTCTGTTTCTCCCTCTCTCTTACCCTCCCCTGTTCATGCTCTGTCTCTCTCTGTCTCAAAAATAAATAAACGTTAAAAAAAAAATTAAAAAAAAAAAAAGAACTTAGAATAAGGTAAGTATGTTCAAAAATGTTAGTCCTTCTAATCCCATCTCTTGGGAAGTCTTCACCTAAAGGTAGTTCCTTCAGGTATACAGAGGATCTCTGAAGTTATTCTGTAATTCAGTGGTGGGCCGGGAGAGCAGAGTATATTTAACGTATCAGTAACAGCATTGCATTGAACCAAGGATTTATCCATCATCTACTATATCCCAGCTCAGTACTAAGTGCTACAGATACACAAACGGACTGGCTGCAGCCAAGGAATGTTGGCAGCGACACGAACCAGACTTGATGATTTCCTAGAAAATAAAGATATTCCAAGAGGGGCTGGTCTGCCAAGTTTAACGGGACTTCTTGAAAATTCTCCCAAATAACTTCAAATAGAATAAAATGATTTGAAAACTTCTACTTTTTATACTTTCCTCTTGAATGGCACATTCTGCCAAACCCCAAAGTGTTATTTTTGTAGAGAGTGGTACTGTATCCAGACCATATTATGATGGGGGGCGAGGAAGGAAATGTGGAAGAACCAATCTCAAGGGGACCTAGGAATGTAAGTTTTACAAACGTGCGAGGTGTTTCCACTTTGTTTCTAGGACTCGAGTCACATAGGTTAAAAACCCTGTGGCAAAACTACCCATTTGGTATTTTCTCTACCCTTCGCCTGCAGTGCCTGGGAACAGAAATACTTGCTGAGCTGAATTTCAGCCTCTAAGTCAAACTAAACAGACCAAAAAAAAAAAAAAAAAAAAAAAAAGAAGGCAATTACCATCCCACCACATTTGGATTAGCCCATAAGAAAAGTATTTACAGTCAACTAAAACTTTTCACGTTGAGAAGATCTTTCAAGGTCACGTCTAGTGAAATCTCAGTATAATTTGGTTTAAACTCTACATTTCATTTTTAGCAGCAGTAACTAGGGTGTGAGGCAACGTGCAATGTGTGAAAATGTGCAGAGTGAAATAGCCCAGGATTTAAGGTCAGACATATTGGTTGTCATTCTCCCTCTTCTTGTGATTTTAGGCAATGGCCTGGCGTCTCAGGGCCATGGATTTCCTCTTTTTAGAATGGGAATGATGTGTTATTATAACATTATTGAAAAAATTAATTGAGATGGACTATTCCATGTATACACAGTACTACACAGGTTGACAGTTTTTGAGTGTGATTCAATATGGATTACACTATTCTAAGCACTTTTTCTTTCGCTGATTTAAACTTTACCATAACTCAAGGGGATGGATATATTATCATACCCATTTTAGAGATAAGGAAATTAAGGCACAGAAACCTTGCCATGGTTGGGGTGCCTGGGTGGCTCAGTCAGTTAAGCATCTGACTTCTACTCCGGTCATGATCTCATGGTTCTTGAGTTTGAGCCCCGTATCGGGCTTTCTGCTGTCAACACGGAGCCTGCTTTGGATCCTCTCTTTCCCTCTCTCTCTGCCTCTCCCCCACTTACTCTCTCTCTCTCTCTCTCTCAGAAATAAACATTAAAAAAACAGAACCCTTGCCATGGTCAGTTACTAGCTGGCTGAGCAGGAACTCAAACTCAAACTCTGGCAGTCTAACTCCAGAGTCTGTGTTCTTAACCATCTCGCTTTGTCCCCTTGTTTGTCATGGCAGCTCATGACATGCCCACTTCTCCTCACCCTGGATTCTGGTAAAAAAAAAAAAAAAAAAAAAAAATACAACAGTTCCCACCTTTCCAGAAATAAATAGGCACACTGAGGACACAGGGCACACGCATTAGGAGAGACAAAGTAATACACGGTACAAGCTGTCAAATGTCAGAGAGGGGGTATAACCCCAAGTTCTATGGCAGTTTGGAAGGAAGGACATAATTGGGATGGAAAATCAGCACAATTTTGTAATGGAGGTGAAGGTTGACTTAGGTCTTGGAGGAAAATCAGAACTGAAACCAGCAAGGAGGATTTGGGGAAGGTTTTTCAGATAATCAGAAGGCTTTCTGTGTTTGGGCAATAAGGCTCGGTGTCAGTGGGGAAGGTTTCTCTACAGGAATTCTGAGACTGGGGAACAGGAGGCAGTTTAAAGTCATTTTGTAGAACGTTTGAAAAGCCGGGAGAGGAGGGAGGATCTCCTGTGGGAGAGCCACCAAGGGTGTCTGGGTGCACATGCATGGTGTCACTCCAAGTAGTGCTTTCAAAAGGCTGAGGAGATGGCAGATGGATAACACACGGGGTAGGGGTACGGAAAGTTCGAGAACGGAGAGCACAGAAGTCTTCAGCGCACATACCTACATTCAGACACTTCTCAATGATCCAGCGATGCTTATCTGGTTGGTGGACATTCCATGGTGTCTTCTCACCTACTGTCTGTCCTTTTGGCTTGTTCCCTGCTTGATGGCACCTGGGGGTGGAGACACAGACGAGTGATTTCCCAGTTAGTCTTTTATTTTGTTGTAGTATTTGTTTGTTTGTTTGTTTGTTTAATTTCTGCTCCTTAGTAGCTGTGGTTAAAAATGTGTTGTGCTAAGAAGAAGAAGAGGTGTAGTTTGGATGATCAGACCGTTTCTTTCCTTCTTTTTTAAAAATGATACCTTCGGTTCTTTATGAAACAATTTGCTGATGAACAGCAGCAGGGCTCATATTTGAGCCTAACCCTGGGAGAGGTCATTGTCAATTCCCTTTGATTAGAGATGGTCTCACAAACTGGGGGCTACCCAACATGCCTTTTCAGATAATGTTCCTGCAGCAGAACCTTGCTTCTGATCTGGCTGCTGAGGTTTTTTAGGTGAGAGAGGTTCAGCGTACACTTCTTCTTTTTTTTTTTTAATTTTTTTAAAATTTATTTTATTTTTGAGACAGAGAGAGACAGAGCATGAACGGGGGAGGGTCAGAGAGAGGGAGACACAGAATCTGAAACAGGCTCCAGGCTCTGAGCTGTCAGCACAGAGCCCGACGCGGGGCTCGAACTCACGGACTGTGAGATCATGACCTGAGCCGAAGTCGGACACTTAACCGACTGAGCCACCCAGGCGCCCCAACGTAGTATGCTTCTTAAGACTGCTACCCATGGTGTATCTCCAGACTGCCTTTTACCACCGATATGATGATTATCCATATCGATCACTTTCACCTTTGCAGCTACTTGAAGATATTAAGCAATTGCTGCTTCCTCCTAAGTTGAATAGAGAATACCAGGCGACCTGAGTAATTCTCTAGCTAATTCTCTAGCTGCAGAGTGCATGCTTGGCTCTAGAACTAAAGTGCTGTATTTAAGAGATTAGAAGAAGAAGAAGAAGAAGGAGGAGGAGGAGGAGGAGGAGGAGGAGGAGGAGGAGAAGAAAGAGATGAGAAAATGAAACAGACTGCAATGAAAACAGGTTGTCAGTGCCAAACTCTTTTTGTTAAAGTAATATTTCCTTGTTTTTCCAGGCTATTATAAGAGTGTATATAACATCTAAAGAGATTGTAGGAGCCCAGTCCCAGTACATCATTCTTACTAATGTTTATTTGCAAATAGTAGACATGAAGATTAGTGTTGTCCAAAATGGCTAGAATATTCATCTTTACCTGGGTCCCTTGTAGGCAAATGTATTTAGGGTGCAACACACGCGCGCGCACACACACACACACACACACACACACACACACTTTTTCAAGAAGACGAAAAGACCTTAAAATTGTATACATTTGGCTAATAGCCAGCTACCGAATCTCTTGTATTCTCTTCTCTGATTAACACACTTTCATGCATCTTTTTTCTAGTTCTTCTGCTAGAATCCTTGCTCGCTCTTCACCTCACAATCCCATCATCGGCCAAACAGTCCTAGAGAAACCAGAGAGCTGGTAGAAAAAAGTACATTCGGTTACTTCAGAACATGGCACACATCAATAGTGTCCACTTATTAGCCAGAAAACTGGATTCCGTTGCTTCTGAGAACTTCTCACATGCTCACAGGCCTGCTGACCTCAACAGAAGACAAAACAAAACAAAGCCTCCACCACAGAAACTAGAATTATTTCCAAAGTTCTCAAATAAACAGAAATCACTGTAATTATGAATAATTAAAATGCTAAACTCAAGAGGGCACTCAACATTCGTTACACTGCAGAACTCATCCCCTAAGGGTGGTGCCTTCAATTAGCTCAGTTTTTGCAACAGAAGAAAAATGTGACAATCAGTAATTGCAGGTATTTAAGCACAAGGAACAAAACAAGCCAACTTGCCTTTAAATCACTCCTTCTCAGCCAGCAGAGGCATTGCTCTCTTTCAGATTCTCAATGTCTATACTAATTCCAGAATACAGAAAAGCAATTGATCGCAGGACAGCGGAAAAGCATACCGCCCTCAGAAGGTTAAGTCGATGCGCTTCATCTTTATCTGCTATTTGGAGTACGCAGGAGGCATGATATAACGATTTTCAAAGGTATTTTGTAAAATGTATCAATATATTTACACAATCTAAAAATGTTTATTAAGATCTACCACGTGTCAGGGTTTATGCTAAGTGACGGTGACGTTGCGCCATTAAAAAGTAGCCACTGTTTTTTTCTTTAAACATATACAAATTACTATAGACAAATTTGAACATAGCAAGATATTTTTATGTTCTTACAAATATAAAGTTTGGAGTATATAGCTACTATATATAAAATGAAACTTTTTAAAGCATTACTTCTCATTATTCTTGAATTGTAATACATTATTATTTTCATTAAAAAATTAAATCACAAATTATTCAGATTTTTCTTCCTCAGAGCCTCCTCTATTAAAAGTATAATTTTTTTCTGCAGCGCCTGGGTGGCTCTGTCGGTTAAGCGTCCGACTTCAGCTCATGATCTCACAGTTTGTGGGTTCGAGTCCCACATTGGACTCTGTACTGACACCTCAGAGCCTGGAACCTGCTTGGGATTCTGTGTTTCCTTCTCTCTCTGCTCCCCCTCCACCCCCCAATCATGCTTTGTCTCTCTCTGTCTCTCAGAAATTAATAAATGTTAAAAAATTTTTTGATACAATTTTTTCTTACAAAATATATCCATTTTTTTGCGGTAACAAATGCCATTGCAGATATTATGTTTTTTCTTAGATGTTTATAGGACTAAAATATAAGTCAAGCTGGAAATGGTTTAGCAAATAGTAACTACAGTTTTGAATCTAAGAGACTGTAGCAAAGTAAAATTTTTTTTTTTTTCTTTTGCTTGGATTCAATTTCAAACAGACAACGACTCAAGAAAGGGTTACCTTTTACTAGCTGCCACTTTGGGGAGATGCATTTTGTCTTTCGTTTAAGTAGAGGAAAGAATTCATTAGAAATGTGGTGCAAGTAAGTTTCAGAATGATAAATCTCAAGTTACCAATTCCACTTTTAATGATTAGTTGCCTGAGTCTTGTATTTAATTAAAATGGTTATTTTAAATGCTTATATTTAATTCACACATAATTAGCTAAACCTCAGTGTTACTGCTTCATCCATTTTGAAATTAATTAATTTATAAAATAGCTCAAAAAGTGCTGTACAAATTGAATATTAAGATAAATCAGGATTCGTTTGCATCGTTTGTTGGTTTCGGTTGTAACTGCTAGTGAGCCATTTATATTAGGGTATTGAGGATGACTACTATGTAGGAGAATCCACGATTGATAGGTCATTGGCATTACCTTTGTGCAGATGATAAGCACTTTCACCTCTTAGGTAATAATAGCCTATAGTCGAGGATACGAGTGTCTTAACTTAAAAAGGGATCTAAATTTTATAAATGACTTTTGGCTTTAATACATTTAGGAGAAACCACTGTGTTTGGCAAATGATTCAAAAGTGTGTTAACGATCTGTGTAAAAAAAAAAAAAGAAAAGAAAACCTTCTTTGAGTCAGTCTGATATTGTAACCAGAAAGTGTTTTCAAGGAAATGTTCTGATTTTAACTTCTGTTTAAACACACCACATGATTTATATACCTAGGAACCAAGAGAACAGGTGGTAACGTAGAACAGTTTTTCCCGGCTCCAAGAATATGAGGGAATTTTAGCCACCCACAATAACTATCGAGCTGGGTTTCCTGGTGACGTGAGAAACTACATCCATGAATATTCTCCTCTGGGGTGTGGCTGCTGGAAACACTGCTAAACTGTGCAAAATCCATTAATGATATCGCTACAGTTTATTAGTTACTCCATACGTGTCGGCACTGGCTTAGCTTAAATGCCTCACGAGGCGGTATCATCCGGCCCCTTTTACAGGTGAACAAAGTGAGGCTTGGGGAGTCTAAGGCACTGCCAAGGGCAGCGTAATCAGTAGAGATGGAGGCAGGACGCAAAACTTCACGCTGTAGCTCTGCACCTCACTGTCCCGACTTGCCATCGCAGAGCTCTAAGGAAGGCATCTTCAGTTGCTTATAACAGTATACACAGAATTTTCTAGTATTTTATTAAAACCTGGACCTCCTACTCTCCAATGAACCCTTCCGGCGGGGGCATCTGTTCCTGCCATGCTCTGATACGAGCTCAAACCTTTTGCGTCTCCTTCCACCCTTGAGGAATTTTCATTCTGAGCAGGCTCAGCTTACATGTGAAATGAAGTTGTGCAGAATATTTCTCTTCTTTTCACGCTAGTACTATTAGGGGGCATTCCAGGATGCCTTCAAGCTATACCGTATCTCAATTACCTCAACTGCCATCTGTTTCTATTTCTTTCAGCCCTTCTCCCTGGTACCCTAAACAATGAACGATAGTCCCACTCAAGAGCTAGACTTAGTGTATTTCTCCGCCAAGGACGTGCGTTAACATAGACAGCCATCCCTGCTCTTTAGATAAGATGATACGAGGTTGTGATCAAAGCCAATTATCTATTGATTTTCAGTTTAACATTCCAACTATATCACCCATTATCTGACTTGCGGAAATCGTCAGAAGATCCAAAGAAGAGGCTCCGTCACCAATCAATCATAACGGGGAAGTACTATTTGAGACATGAGTAGGGGTAAACGTATAGGCGCGTCTGCTTGGTTAATCTTGCTAAGGCCTTTAAAAAAAAATTTTTTTTTTTAACCTTTGTTTTATTTTTGAGACAGAGAGAGACAGAGCATGAATGGGGGAGGGTCAGAGAGAGGGAGACACAGAATCTGAAATAGGCTCCAGGCTGTCAGCACAGAGCCCGACGCGGGGCTCGAACTCACGGACCGCGAGATCATCACCTGAGCCGAAGTCGGACGCTTAACCGACTGAGCCACCCCGGCGCCCCGCTAAGGCCTTTAAATACCATCTGTTTTCCATTCATTCCTGGCTACCATCTTCCCTAGGTTAAAAGATTTTAAAATGACTCGGGGGCGAAAAAAACCCTGAAAAGGAGTGTGAGATTTTAATTCTGTATTTCATCTGCCAAACAGTGAACTACAGTTAGCCTCAGCGAGTGTTCCTAATAGATAAGGGAATTGTTGCTTCGCATATAATTACATAGAGTCTAACGGTAGACATAGCCAACCATATCATCTTCATGCCATTAGAAGTGCTAGGAAGTCTGAAAAGAATCCATTTCGAGGAGGGTCTAAGCTACTTTTATTTTACTTCAAACCAGGGTTATCATGGAATAAAACTGATAATTCTTTGGAGGAACCGTTTTTTGGAATGTGAAAAAAAAAAGTATGAAAGGGGAAATGAAACTGACAGTCGTGACTGGCAGTAGGTTCAGGCATTATGTGTTCTTTTGTGTTTGCTTTGGAATGTTAAACAGGTCGGGTTCTTTTCAAAAGAAAACATTTTATTCAGAACATTCTCCCATGAAAGCCCTCTTTGACAAAGTGTCATTTTTTGATATATTAGTACATGTCTGCCCACATTTTACATTCAAAAAAGGCAAGCAATGTTTTAACAACTTTTGACAAGCGCAGGGAATTAAACTTGCACAGAATCAACTCTAGGTGTGATGCTATAAGCTGTTATATTTGCCATTTTGTACTTCTTCATGGCAGACCACAGCATTTTTAAACATACTAATTTCTGGTTGCAAAAACGTGGGGAAATTCAAGATGAGTAGTTAGAATAGGAAACATTTAATTCAGCAACAAAATGTTTTAGGCATAGAACTCTAAGATGTGTTGAGGAAAAGAGCTACAGCAACAGTATTCGGCGAATTGTAAATATGTAACAGGAACCAAGTCAAAGAATTTTCTAGAAAACTAGCTAAGGAATCCTAAGAGATTTAGCTACCTCTGAATTATAAGTTCCCTACTAAGTCATAAATTTCAAAATCAAATCATCCTCCGTTTTTTGCCAATGCAGGCCCTGCCTACTGAAAACCTCAGTTGCACACCCAAGGGTACCTCGAGGCAATAAACTGCCCTTCATCCTGTGTCCCTCGGACTGGGACCCTGCGCGACTGCTCTCTAGCCTCTTCTGTCTCTACTCCACCCTGCGCCTGCTCATTCATTCCTCTAGAGCCTTTTCCATTTCCCTGCACAGGCCAGATTCTCTTTTGCCTAGATCACTATCCCAGTCAACTCAGCTAATTTCTCTTCTTTTAAATCTCAGCTTAGATGTCACCTTCCTCCAGAAGATTCTTCTGACAATTCGCTCTCTCGGCATCCTTTCTCTAGATCCTGTAGAACCCTCTTCTCTCCAATCTGAGTCCCTGTGATACAGGGGTGTCACTGCCTCCTTACTTGTCAGTATCGTCAACAGACCGTAAGTTCCATGTCAGTCTTGTTTACTGTTAAATCTCCACTGCTTAGACAAGTGTTTGGAATATTCTAGATGCTCTCAAACCCTTTGTTAAACAGATGAATGAATTATTTGAGCGAAAAGTTCCTATGTGACCAATACATATATTTTTTTTTCCTCTTGGTGATAACACACATTGTTAAATATAACTACTTTAAAAGATATATTCATTTACTTGCGTTGGCATGTGTTACCATTAATGTTCCCATTTTACTATTTCATCTAGCTGGAATGACAAGTTTCACATTTTGGCTCAAGGGTTTCTCATAACATTTCTCCCTACACAGAAAGTCCAAGGTGGGTAATAGGAGCCACTCAAGAAGGGTAAGATCTGGAATGCCATGCTTGGTTTTGAGTTTAAGATACAGAATTCTAATGGCAAACATGAGGGTAGATTGAAAGGGGACAGAAAGGATTTATGGAGAGTAATGAACGACCTCTGAAAGAACTGAAGGTCTTGCTTTATATCGCTGTGTCATTATGAGCCGGTAACTTCTCGGGGGATGCTGTGCCTGGAAAAGGAGAACGGTGGAAACCAGTACCTATTAGTGAGTCAGGCGGAATGGAGCTGGAGAAGAGGGCATCTTATGAATATTGTTATTAGATAATCGAGAGCTGTAATAATCAATATTCTCTTGAAAGGACCTTAAATCTAATGAAGGAGCTGTGGATAACTAAATTATGATTATGACAAATTCAGGGAATTGGTTCAGGGTTCTTTGCATCCAAAATTCAAATAAGTAATCAAAGTGAAATTGCATTAGCTGACCTCCTCAAACCACCTCTAAATACAGGAGGCATTTATTAAGAATATTCCAACCAAATAACAGCACGACATAAGTGCCTCCATATTTCACAAATGCCTTTGGCTAACGGGGAGGGTGGATGGAGTTGGGTGTGGGAGGGCGGGTATGAGGGGAAGGACACAGAAGGAAGAGAAGGAGTTCTTGCAAAGAGATAAGTGGAACTCTTATTTTTAAAATGGCCATAGCAGTTCTTTTCTTAAGTCAAGATTAAAAATATGATGGGGGCGCCTGGGTGGCTCAGTCGGTTAAGCCGCCGACTTCAGCTCAGGTCATGATCTCGCAGTCCGTGAGGGCTGTGAGTTCGAGCCCCGCGTCGGGCTCTGTGCTGACAGCTCAGAGCCTGGAGCCTGTTTCAGATTCTGTGTCTCCATCTCTCTGACCCTCCCCTGTTCATGCTCTGTCTCTCTGTGTCTCAAAAATAAATAAATGTTAAAAAAAAAATTAAAAAAAAATATATGATGAACTTATGGAATGCTACCTTCCACAGCAAAAGTTACATAAAACAATTTTTATTCCTACATAAATTACTTAACACAGGTGTCACGGGTTTTACAGAATAACATCGGCACCTATGGACCGTCATATATAAAAGAGATCCTTTCTCCTTATTTTTTAGCCTTCAGCTTGCAGTATTTGTCTCTTTAGTAAGTTCTTATTTCTTACTTTGAAATATATTCAAATATATTGAAATAGTTCACCAGGAGCACAGGTGGAATTGTTTCCCTTGGCTCTCTGCTGGGCTTCCTGGGGCCATCATGTGGACGGTAGCAGAAAACAATTTCAAGGACAATAACAGTGATGAATAAATTAAAGTACAGTGTATATAGTCCCCATCAAAGAAGTAAAATTGTTTTACTGAATTGTATTTTCATCTCAAGGACTGTTTCCCCCCACCTTCACCTCTTTCCAAAACGCTTCTTTACAGCAATTCTCATTTCAAAAGGGTGCTTCAAAATTGATTCTGAGGAATTTAAGTTCTCCACACTCTTTTCTGGCAATATGCTTTTTATCAGATCAGCAAAAACAATGCGAAAACACCTGTCACAGTAATTTCAAATGTCTGTCATCTACCAAATTATCCATAAATGATCTACGGTTGCAGTGTGGTCCTTGAATGAAGGACATTTTCAAGAAAGACAAACCAACGTTGTTGAAAATATAAATGGGTACATTGCAAGAAAAAACACTTGTAGCGTTTGTGGAAACTTACAGCTTTTATTTTTATCTTTAATCAGAACCAAGAGAACATTTCTGAAA
The DNA here is from genome assembly GCF_018350195.1 of Panthera tigris. Taxonomy (NCBI): domain Eukaryota; kingdom Metazoa; phylum Chordata; class Mammalia; order Carnivora; family Felidae; genus Panthera; species Panthera tigris. The sequence goes on from NC_056664.1 coordinate 102,188,646, forward strand.
GAACTAATTTTGCTTCTCATTCACACAGAGCATTATATACATGCACGCCTACTCTCAGGTATAGACATCGTTCAGCTAAACTCCATAGGGCTGTGGCTGGAAATGGAGTCAGATTGGCAACAAAGCACTTCTTGCATGCCTACCTGGGGTAAATGGTAAAAAATGTAGACCTTACCTGCCCCCTACCCCCCAAAAAAGCAAAGAAAGGTGTAATTGTTGAATATGGACAGGCTTTTTAAAAAACATAGAGAAAGGCTCTGGGTTATAAATCTATTTTTATTTCTACGTGCCAATTCTTTAACTTACGTGCTACCCCCTCTCAAGAACTGGTGTGCTCCAAGATGATTCTATTGTGCAGCCAGAGCTGAGAATCTTGGTCTCATGCCTTCTGCTCGACAATGTGGCGACAAACCCCCTTCCCATTTTTCGTTCCAGTCATCTGTGCACATCTGCCTTCTCACAGCCAAGTAGGCCCTATACCATGGCTTGAAGGTTCTATCTTCCTATCCCATCGTGCCTTCTGTGCTCAGAACCATAATGCAAATCTACTGTGGTCTGAATGGGAAGCATTACACATTTTAACATCCAGACTTAAAGAAACAGGTACAGATCAAAACCATGTTTACATTCATTATCTAAAAAAAAAATCACAATTGAAATAGCTGAGTCTTTTGAAATGGGGTTGCAATTTTATAGGAAATAATATGGCATGAAAGGCAATGGAAAAACATACCCTTTTACTCTTTTAGATTCAGTATGTTTCAGACTTAAACCAATGGGAACATAATGGCAGTGTATTATAATCACTCCAATATCCTTAAAGGTCTGACATTTTTAAAGAGTGTATATAGTATTCAGGTGGGGCTCGAATGAATGTAACCATCCTGCTGCTGTTTTGTAAAGTGGTAGCCTGGCTAAGGGCAGCAATAAAGAACACTCTTAAATGTGACTTATTTCTAACTAGGGTGACACATTATAGTACTCTTTGTCAGCACTTTATTGCTTTCACAAGAATAAAAACAAATACTGAGGTCTTTATTCTGAAATCCACTTCTAGAGTTTATCTAACAAAAGGACTTAGTCCTGTGAAAGGGGTTCTAGTTATAAAAGAATTTCTCTTTGTAAGAGTTTATTTGCTATTTGAAAGGCTATCTTTATTCATTTATTAATTAGAGGCAACAAACTCTAAAATCCTACCTTTCCATGATCTATGTGATAAACCAGAAGAAGGAGACTTCCTAAAATAGCAATACTTTTCAGTAGTGGGCAAAACTGTACATGTATGCATTTACATGGGAAGAAAAGAAATCCCAAATTTGTTTAAACATGAAAAGAATTTTCGACTCAGTCCAATTATTTTCAGCATTGTTCCTAGTGGTTATTTATTTACTACAATTGGGTATTCACTGAAGTTTTGCAAAACACTCGTACTTTTCCCTTTCTTTTATTTAGGCATAAAATGATGAGCAGCTGATCTCAGTACTTCCCTAAGCTCTTTTGATTTTGGATTATAAATATGTGAACTCAGGTTGCTGCAAAAGAATAAAGGAGAATAAGACACATTTCCAAAGCAACAAAGGAACAACTTGTTTTACTACACTGTTAACTGCAGAGAAGCATCTTGGAGAATGGGTTTTTGTTTATTTACTTATTTTTTATTTATTTTGAGTGAGTGAGAGAGAGAGAGAGAGAGAGAAAGTGAGTGGGGGAGGGGCAGAGAGGGAGAGAGAGGCAGAGAGAGAATCACAAGCAGGCTCTCTGGGCTGTCAGTGCAGAGTCCAATGAGGGGCTCAAACTTATGAACCTGGAGATCATGACCTGAGCCACAATCAAGAGTCAGATGCTTAACCAACTGAGCCACTCAGGTGCCCCGAGAATGGGTTTTTAGATACAAAAAAAAGGTTTATTTATTTATTTATTTTATTTTTATTATTATTTTTTTAATCTTTATTTATTTTTGAGAAAGAGAGAGAGACAGCGTGTGAGCAGGGGAGGAGCAGAGAGAGAAAGGGAGACACAGAATCCGAAGCAGGCTCCAGGCTCTGAGCGGTCAGCACAGAGCCTGACGCGGGGCTCGAACTCATGAACTGTGAGATCATGACCTGAGCCGAAGTCAGACATTCAACCGACTGAGCCACCCAGGTGCCCCCCAAAAATGGTTTATTTATCATAACCAAATCTATTTTCCGATTAGCTCTGCATATGGATGACAAAAGAGTGAAACACCCACAAATAAATGGTAAATGGTACCAAATAAAACAAAATCTACTCTGCAAGTATTTATGCAGCAAAGTCCACATGTTTTAGCTTGCCTTCTGAATCGAGAGGGAAAGATGAATGGAAAAGGTAGATCGCACATACACCCCAACACTGGGAGGTTCCCCAAACTGTCTTACACAGACTTCCACAAACATTAAGAAAGGGAGCTGTCAGCATGAAGGGGCCCCTTTCAGAAAGTTATCATTGCAAAGCTTTAATTTCCCAAATTGTTTTCAAATATGTTTTCCTTTTTGCCAAGCTAAACTTTCTTAGAAACAAGATTCAGGAAAGCAAATGAAACATTATGGGACAATGGATAGATCAGAGTATACTTCTTTCTGGTACAAGAACACCATCTTTATATAAAGCCTGTCTTTTTTGAGGGAAGAGAGAAGGAGAAGAAAAGCTTTTAGAGAATGAGTGTGATGATAGCTTTCTACAAGATGGCGGTCGAACAAGAGTCCTTCACGCGGTTTTGAAAAAGAAATTAGCAATATTTATCACATGTGTGACAAGCTATTTGGCAACATACATTTTGTCTCTTTTTACATATATTAAGCCATTCCCAGGGACTGTGTGAGTTTCCCAGAACAAGACCTTTTTGCACATGGGACATGGCTGGGGACTCAGGAGCCTGCCAACTTCAGGTTCTTGCCATTAGACTCATTAACTCTCTAGAATGTAAGCACCATGAAGGTAGATTTTTTTTGTCCCTCACTGCTCTTTCTCTGGCACCTATAATCTTGCCTGGCGGATAGTAAGTATGCAGTAAATATCTGGAGTAGGAACACACGAATACAGACCAGTTTAGACCCCCAAATTCTCGGACTTTGGCTACTATATGTGGTTACCAATTCAAAGAGGTGTGAGTTAGCCTGGGCCAGACACTGCTAGATACTAATCATCTAATTCTCACAATGGCTATGTGATAAAGGCATTATTATCCCCACTGTAGGATTAGTGGTGAAGTCCTAGAGTGAGAATGAGGTAGTTACATAACTTAAAGTCCTGCAACTTGTAGATGGTAGAGGGAAAAAAAAAAAAAAAGTTTTGAACTAGTTAAGTTCAAAGCCAAAGCTCTTACTCACTATGCCAAATCTTGGTTCAGTGCCTCTTGGTCGGAGACTCTGCTCCATGCACAGCCCCTGTCTTGTCTTTATTCTGTTCCCTGGTCTTATCTAAACTCTGCCCTGACTCTGGTCTGGGATCCTGCACTGTACCTGATGCATGCTTTGCTTCAACATTCCAATCTCTCTGGTATGCTTTTGTGGTGTTGTCTTAGTCAGCTCGGGCTGCCACAACAAAACCTCATAGACTGAGTGGCTTAACAAGTTATCTCACAGTTGTGGATGCTGCAAGTCTGAGGTCATGATGGCAGAACAGTCAGGTCCTGGTGAGACCTCTCTTCCTGGCTTGTAGAGGGTTGCCTTCTTACCTCGCACTCACGTGGTCTTTCCTGGGTGTGTGTACGTGGAGAGAGAGAGAGATCTTTCTTGCTCTTCTTGTAAGGCCACCAATCCTATTGGATTAGGACCCTCATCCTTATAACATCATTTAACCTTACTTAACTCCTGAAAGTTCTATCTTCAGATACTGTCACACTGGGGGCAAATTGTGAATTTGTAGAGGATACAATCCAGTCCATAGCAAGTGCCCTGAGCTAAACTATCTGGGACAGTAACAAACAAATACATTTCATTTCCTTACTTGCAATCACAGGATTCACTCTCCCACTTACAGAAATAACTTTTCTGTCACCTTTTCTGTTCTTGCCATATTTGCCTCAGTAATCTAGAGATTAAGTATGCATATCTCAGTCAAATATGTATCGGATTTGAAGAACTGTTCAAATTCAAGTTATCCTGCTGATGCAATCTTCCAACAATAATCCTTCGGGGGCTCCTTGAACTTTCCAGAGCCTTCTAGAGCATTACAGACGAAAACACAGATGAGGGATCATACACCTGAGTGCTAACCTTCCTTCTAACTGATCGACAAAGAGAACATGGTAAAATTCTCAAATATATATATATATATATATATATATATATATATTTTTTTTTTTTTAAAATTATTGTCTAAATCTACCCAATCATAGGTACTTCCTGATTCCCAAAGGGAAATTTCATAGATATCATGCGGTCCAGTTGATCATTTCTAATGGTCATCACATCGATGTGCTACTTCCCTATATATCATTGAGAATCTCTGTTCTGAATGGACAGTGATCACAGGGTCAATACAACCGTAAACTATTCTTTGGAACACCCTGAGTATTTCTTGGAATTTTCCAATCAGATCTTAGAATCAGAAATCATATCCAGGCCTAATTATTACAAAGCTTCCTTACTGCATGAAAGAAAAAAATTAAGCCTACAACAGTCTCTCTTTGATAACCATAGTCTTGTTCTCTGAACTTGTAGTAAGATTCTACTGGGCGGGGGGTGATAGTGAATCTTGTATTAGAGTACAAGTATGTGATATCACGATCCACACCAAGATTTCAAAATGCTGTTGTAGATTTGACTAGCGTAACATGACTAAAATGTCAGGGTTCTGGTGCAGCCATGTGAACATTTTAAAAAAGAGCTTTCTTTTGGTGAAAATGGATCTCCTGACTCTGATCATTCTTTTTTTCAGGGAACTCCAGGGTCTGATTATGTGTGTGTGTGTGTGTGCGTGCGCGTGCATGTTGTGCACATGCTGTCTTGAATTATAAGGTTCCTCTGGAGGGGAGATACTTTTTTATATGTTTCATTAACATAATTAAAATTTAAGATACATAGTATGTTTTCTACATATGATCAGCTACAGTAAATGCAAAGCCATTATTTAAGACTGAATGAGAACGTGTGCAAGTCATATATATTGCAGTTTTTAAAGGCATTTCTTGGAACTATTGTAACAAGTTATCGCCATTAGATTTTCACCTCATTACTGATGAATATAAAGTTTACATTTTTTATTTTACAAAGAAGAGATTGATCATCCCTAAGCTGTTATCACGTACTAAATTTAGACAATAATGAAAAATTCAAATAGAGAAAGTAATTATTTTTTGTAATGTTTTCTTTCATCATTGAACAAAGAATATGAAGTTTTCTGTTGTTGGGCAACACTATGATAATTAGTTTCATTTAATTTCAGCTTCTCTAACAGGTCAATCTATATGTTTTTCTATAATTGTAGAGAAGAGTTCTAGATAAGGTACTTGGAGATCCAAATTCTTGCTTTGGCTCTGGAATTAAGTGGGTTTTGAGACCTGGGGCAGACTGCTAAACCTTCTGGGGCCTGAGTCTTCCTGGCTGCAAAAGGAGAGGATAAAGTTAAGAACAGATGAGCTCTGATGTCCTAACAGGTTCTCCTGGTCGGTGACCCCAGGTGGTTATTTCCATTACTAGGGTCCTAAAGTTAACCTCCATGAACAGAGCAACTAGGGAAGGTTACTCCAGGCGAATATGATCCTTCACATGGTCACAGTGGCTGACCTTGCCATTATTAAATAGAGCGCTCCAGGTAGCATCTCACAGTTAGTTACCCCGGCCCAACAGAAGCCACATTTGATGGTTCCCTACTCTTCTCTGAAGTTCATTACTCATAATGATCTTTCACCAACTACTGGGGTTGGTACCTTCCTCATTAAGAATGGGCGCCTTCTCATTCTCTCAGTGTTCACACAAGATTAAACGAGACATTTCAGTCACAGCATTTCGCACAACTGGTAGTTATAGTTACATATCTATGTAATAATTATATCATATCCCTCTTTAGGCTGTAAATCCCAAGAAAATTCTATGACTAGCCTTTTTTTTTTTTTTTAATTTGCTCTTTATTTTTTCAAGGTAACAATGAACCTATCTTAAAGAGGCCACTTTATGGGGCTTGTTAGGGAAAACAGCTGCTCCTTGCACACTCCAATGCCATTCTCATCTCCCCTGAAACAACTACTTTCAATTCTTCCAGCTGAATATTTTGGCATTTCTGACTATTTTTGTAAATATCATGCTCATAGTACTTTCTCTCAAGTTTTCAGTTTTAGACATTGAATACTGAGTTCCCTCTTGGAAGAGAAGTTCCCCCTTCACACTCCCCTGCTAGCTACGCTTACTACACAAACTCTTAACACATGAAGTCTGTCTGTGAGCCCATTCTCCCAACACAGACCAACGGTGATTGTTATGAGAATTACCAATGAATCGTTATTATGTATTATTATATATTCTCAGCTGAGTCATGGAGTATACAATTTTCGTGCCCGCCATTTGCACTAATCCCCACTCTGAGTTAATAATTATCTTGTTCAGTTGGTTTCAAATAATTTATCACTCTTTCAATCCTCTTTTCTAGTTGTTTAAATCTCTCCATATGTTTAAATATATTAGGTTTTCTGTAAATTTTCCTCTTTTTGGAGAAATGGCTTGGAGCCTTCTGCCTGGTTGCATTCTAAACTAGTTGCTGCACAGATGTTACCCTGGAATTTCCAAAGCTCTCTTTTGGATTATAGTTTATGTTTCCTGATTCTCTAAATCCTTTATATCCTACTTTCTTGGTTTCTCTCTTTTTTGGTGAAGTACACCCTCCATAGGTTTATTGTGAAAGCAAGAGTTTTCTGAATCTTATATATTTAAAAAGTATGCTATTGTGAGGTATGTCTATCCTAACAAATAATCAGCAGGGCCACTGGGTATAGATTCTAGATTAGAAATGATTCTCCTCATTTTTGAAGGCATTTACTCTCCTCTAGCTGCCCAGTATTGCTGTTGAGAGAGGTCTGATACTATTTGGGTACATTCTCCAATCTATGAAATTTGTACTTTTGCTACAGAATTTCTTAGGTATTTTCTTTGTCCCCAGTGTTGTAAGACGTCTCAATGAGTGTGGTTTATTTTTATTTACCGTCCTGGGCATTCCATGACCCTCTCAGTAGGGAAACTCATGTGAATTCTGAGAATATTCTTTTGATGATTTTTTTCCTTCATGTAATTTTTTTCTCATACTGAGGAATTCTTGTTATCCAGAAGTAGAATCCTTAGACTAATTTAAAAAAACCTTCTCACCTATTATTCATCTCTTTAACCTTTTTGCTGTCTTTGCTGGGAAAATGCCTCAATGTTATCTTCCAATCTTTTATTTTAATCATGTCTGCTATTATATTTTTAACTTCCAGGCATATTTTTTGTTGTTCTCTGAATGTGCCTGTCTTATAAGCACACTCTCCTCATTACAATGAAGCAAAATCTTGTCTTTCTCTTAGTCTCTGCTTCCTGCCAGGTATTACCATCTGTTTTTGGTCTGTATGTCAAAGTAGATACCTTCCATAAAACATGCATCGATCCACCGTTGTCTACTCACAATTATGAGTAAAGAGCTTGTGAGCTACGGAAATTGGTCAAATATGCTCATTATTCTAGGGTGACCCAGCTAGGCTGTTCCCTTAAGGAGTCCCTGATCCCTAATCTTTTTATCCTTTGGTTTTTCATTTCTACACTGACCAAATTCCCCCAATACTCTTCAAATGTCTCTCCTGCAGAAATCTGATTGCCAGGATTCTCTGAGTCCAGTGAGGAAGAAGGCTGTAGATCTCAACATTCCATATGTGAACTCTCACTTAAATCCATTATTTTTAGCGTGGTACCACTGTTCTCCCTTCCCCCTGATGGTCCCAAGTCCACTGACTCTCTGTTTTGTCCTAATCATGGAATAAAACTTCCGGGTTCCGAATGTATGGATAAATGAAGGAATCCGGAGGGTGTCCAGGATTGCTTTTTAGTCAGTCTTCTAATGGTTAGGCTCATGTTCACTTCCCAGTTCCAGAGAGAGATACACACAGAGGCCATTTCCTGAGCCCTTGGGAGTGCTTTGGCAGAAACTGCGTTGCTTCCAGACTTTGCCCACTGCTGGTTTTAGGATTCAGCAATTTGGGGGCTTGCTTAATCAGTTTCTGCATCTACATCCCCTTTCCAGCTTAAACAATTTGTTGCTATTGTCCGCTATCCCATGCTTTTATCCTTATACACGTGTGCCTTTAAAAGAATTCTTTTTCAGTTGTTTCATTAGGGCTTGGAAGGTAGTTAATACACTATAACTACTTTGGTCACCATGGCATCCTCGTCAGAGAGTGCCGTGCTTGGCACTTAGAAAGTCCTTTATAAATATCTGCCAAGTGAAGGAATCATCACCATGTATAATTCTTTTCAACCTCTTCATATACATAAGCCTCTACCAATCGTACCAATTTTCTGTATTTGTCCCATGCAGATGTCTCCAAATATTGTGAGATATTAAATATTCTTTGATATTCTAACAGAAAACCATGTATGGAGCTCCTTGGTCTCCTAGAACATTGATTATTACAGTGAAGAGATTTTTTTGGAGCTAATGCACCATCTAGACTAGAACTGAATACCAGTCTCCAAAAATGACAAAGAACTCTGGGGCTGATATTGCCATCTGTCCTGGTTTCCACTTAACATGTATATTAGTTGTTTGAATAGATTCTTGGATGGTGAAGGTCACTTTATTGCTGCCCTTTGAGTACGGGGTCATCATGAATAACTTCAAACTGCAGCTGTGGCCAAAGAGAAAATGACTTCAACTGTTGACAAATGCTCTTGGTCCAGACTTAATGGTGGTCTAATAACATTAAATATAGAAAATATGAGACAAAGGAAAACATGGACTTACAAAAGGATCCCACCGCATCCATCCCGATAGGTTTTCTTCCCCCCTGAGAAGAAGTTCTTCAAAATGTATTGTCCATGTATTTGCATGTTCTTTCTTTGGCTCCCCCTCCCTATGTTATTTTCAGTTACAACGTAATCATTATTATAAAATGAAAATATATTTAAAATTGACCATTACTGTCATTCAACCCTGCCTTACGGTTTATTAACACACATACTCTACACATGAAGGTGAGTTCTTTGTTTTTGTTAGGGTGATATTTAATAGGCAGCCTCAAGCTGCATTTATTTATGCTGAAATAAATGTCAGGTGAAGGGCAGGGAAAGAGAATATGAGAATCAAATTCTGTGAGAATCAGTTTTGAGGCAGGTAGCTGCTAGGCTGTGAAAATAAAACAATGGATGTTGGCTAATGGCAGAGGCGTTATCTCCATTTTTCATGCCAGCCCTGGGATGCGTGTGGGGGCTCCTCAGCCTACAGCCCTGCACCATCAAACACCCTCTCGCTCAATGACTTGCCGCATCAAAAGTGGGGGCTTCACAGTTACTCCGTGTGGAAGGGACTATTTTCTGAGGAAAAGCTCGCCCCCATCTTCTGCGGTTCCCTGGCCCACCTCCACTCTCAGCTCCAGTCGGCCATCTTTGAGGCATGCTTTCTGAATAGACTCCTTAATTTCTGTGAGCAAAATGGAACTCCATTTTCATCGGGTTATCACAAAAGCAGATGCATCGTGGCAACACAGGCACTTACATTTAAGTTTCCTCCAAAGGTTGAAATGTTGGATTCTGTTGGCAAATTCTTCCCCACAGCTAAAGGGGGCGTATAATTTTCAACCTCATATAGAAAAGGTATCTGTTCTTCAAGAGAGAAAATATTTTTCTGGTACTAAATTCAACACTGAAGTTTGCCATGTATTCCTTGTATTAGAAATAACGTGGGGCGCCTGGGTGGCTCAGCAGGTTGAGCTTCCGACTTTGGCTCAGGTCATGATCTCACAGCTCGTGAGTTCGAGCCCCACATCAGGCTCTGTGCTGACAGCTCAGAGCCTGGTGCCTGCTTCGGATTCTGTACCTCCCTCTCACTCTGCCCCAACCCACTCGCATTCTATCTCTGTCTCTCTCAAAAATAAATAAACATCAGAAATTGCGTAATGAATATTAAATAACATAATGAATATTATTTTGGACAAGGAGTTTAAGACTTAGAGAAATGTTTTTCACAGGGTTATTTGTATCGCCATCAGCAAGTGCAGGGCATAGTATTATAACAGTTTTTGAAGGCATTTTTGTTGAGACCTAATGTATATGCATAGATTTCTCAATGGCTTGATGATAATGACCACAAATATTCCCAAGGTACTTACCATGTGCCACACACTGTTCTAAGCACTTTACATACATGAGCTCATTAATCTTCTGAGTAACCTTAAGAGATAGACACCTATTATGATCCCATTCTACACATGAAGGGACTATTTCACAGAGAGGTGAACATCTTGCTCAACATTACACCGTTCAGTGGCAAGAACACAAGGCTAAAACCTGTCCGTCAAGGTAAATTCCACTTCTTTTGGCCTACACTTTAAAAAAATATATATCACTTCTTTCAGCTAGGATTTTTTTTTTTTTGAAGAAGTTGAATAGTGAAAAATTCAAAATTACACTCCAAGGCCAGAGCCTACTTCCTTGTAATTCTAAAGTGTCAATTAAAAGAACAATACCCAGGAGCAAGGGTGACATTCCATTTCTGAAAATTTAAGAGACTGCCTGTAGTCTCAGAGGGAAGACCACAGGTTATTCTGCTAGAAACCAAAGTTATATAATTTGGGGGGGGAATTGGGCCTGGGGTAGAGCTTTTACCCTAGGGTTATAAAGAGAAATAAATCACTACGATGTTAATAAAATAAAAAATGCTATCACAGTTTCTCTTAAAAAGTTATATCATGAGGGGTGTCAGGGTGGTTCAGTTGGGTAAGCGTCTGGCTTCAGCTCAGGTCATGATCTTACAGTTTATGAGTTTGAGTCCCGTGATGGGCTCTGTGCTGACAGCTCAGAGCCTGGAGCCTACTTTAGATTCTGTCTCTCTCTCTCTCTCTCTCTCTCTCTCTCTCTCTGCCCCTCTCCAGCTCATGCTCTGTGTCTCTCTCTCTAAAATAAACATTAAAAAAAATAAAAAGTTATATCATGAGCTTCTATGCCACAGAATATGATTTGATTATTTTTTATTCAATGGCTATATCCATAGATTCCACATAAGATTATTATACTCAAAATTGTCGTTTCTTCTTCTTCTTCTTCTTCTTCTTCTTCTTCTTCTTCTTCTTCTTCTTCTTCTTCTTTCTCCTCCTCCTCCTCCTCCTCCTCCTCCTCCTCCTCCTCCTCCTCCTCCTTCTCTTCCTTCTTTTTTAATTTAACCTGATAGCATGGATGTGACTGCTTTTTTCTTTTCTTTTCTTTTCTTCCTTTCAGATTCTATCTGATAGTTCCGCAGCAGTATTAATGGAACCAGGACTAAGTGGTTAATGCCCTGTTTGCCCATTCATGAAACACATTAAATCAGCAAGCTCCTATTAATCACTAATGTGTGGGACAGTGGAGATCAAAGCTACCCACTTCCTGATTTAATCAGCTTCGTTGGAAGAGCAGACATATAAACAAATGATGTCTGTTTAATATGGTGCAGGCCCAAAGAAAAATATACATGTCCGGGTGGGGGGAAGGCAGAGTACGTGTGTGTGCATGTGTGTGTCATAGGAGCTTAGATAAGGAAGGAAAACTAACTCTCCTTGGAAAAGTCAGGGAAGCCCTCATAGATGGGGTGATATCCGAATCGCGTTTTGAAGGATAAATAGTCACAATGGGGCGCCTGAGTGGCTCAGTTACTTAAACGTCCAACTTCAGCTCAGGTCATTCTCTCACGGTTCGTGGGTTCGAGCCCTGCATCGGGCTCTGTTGCTGACAGGTTGGAGCCTGGAGCCTGCTTTGGGATTCTGTGTCTCCCTCTCTCTCTCTCTTTCCCTCCTCCACTTGTGCCCTGTCTCTGTGTCTCAAAAATAAATAAATGTTAAAAAAATTTAAATAGTAAGTCACAAGATGGACATGGTGAGTAAAGGTATAATCGACAAAAGGAAAACCTCATGGAACCAAAGAGCTTGGTGTTTTGCGGGACTGGCATGGCTGGGGAATAGCATGTACATGAGGTAGTGTCGCATGGAGGTAAGAAGGCACATTCTGGCTTCATTCTGCTGCATGTGAACCCTGGTGCTGACCTTGGACAAGTTCCTTATTGACTTCTCTGCGCCACAATTTCCTTATCTAGATAATAGGAAACATAACAATACCTAAACTGTAGGGTTTGGGGAGGCTAAATGGAGTAGTATTGTGCCTGGCACATAATAAACACTCGATAAACATTAATTATTATTATTATTACCCCCCAAGAGACAACTAATTCCTAAACAATCAATATCACTGTTAAGGGTAAAATTTCCTCCATATGTGTCTGCACACTAACAATAAGCAATATTAGATTATGCTTCTAGATTCCTCTCTTCTATTAATTAGAAAGCTATTCCTGGAAGGCAGCTTCCCAACTCAGGAATTCTGAGCGGTGCCTGAATAGCTATTTCATAGCTCACCTAGGCATTCAGATCTCCTATTATGAAGTCAAATGACAAGTGGGCACACACACACAAAATAATTGCGAGACACTCATACTGTCCCTAGATACCGCATGTATATACTTTAGAAAGAGAAATGTGTTTGTTGAGACATAGAAGGTTTACCTTTTGGGGGAGATAAATCATACTGAGAAGAACAAGTTCTCATTGGAGGCAGATAACTCAGAAATCCATTCTCCGATTTTACTTGAATTTGGTTTAGACATCTTACCCTTACGTTGACTAAATCTGGGCATTTGAATGGAAGAAAGACTTGACCAAATTCATTTTCTAAAAGCTGGCTCCTTCTATCTGAATAATATTAAATGATTATGATCACTTCCATAGATACCACTGAGAGACACAAGAAAAGTTAGCAGGACACATAACATTTACATTTAGATCTCATATCTCATCGCTTTCCATGTGAGTTTCAAGTCATTGTAAGTCTAGAAAACCACTACGGAATGGCTGTTTGGATGACATCAACAGGTTTAAAACGGACCTACTCCTCCAGAGCCCAAATTTAGTAGAACAAAGTTCAATAGTTAGGGAGATCTTTTCTCGTTTCCTAGATCAGGCCAGTTTGTTGTTAGGATCTCCTATGTTTAGCCTGTGAGTTGGCGTTAAGGTGGGGTGAACAAAGGAATATAAATATCTTTCCCCCAACTGTCCTTCCACTGAATGGGGCTTTTGTGACAGAATAAGACGTTGCATCCCTTAAGTAACTTTTCTTTTAGTATTTACTAAAAATAAATACTTTTAGTATTTTTACTTTTTAGTATTTTTTTTTTTGTATTTACTTTTTACTCTAAAATGGCAAATGGAAAATGTACTGCCCAAATTCCAATGACAAAGCCAAAGAATTGGGGCCCTTTTGAAAATCTCACTTCTTGGCCCACAACTGAAATACCAGCATCTTTCCTAGTACCATTTGGCCAGGCTGAGGCACCATAAAAAGATCCCAAATTCTATGGAATTGAGTATCAGTCTATAAAGTGGCAGTCACTAGATATGGATTTTAGTACATGAGATGACATCACAACTAATACACGAATACACTACTAAAAGAGTATTTTTTCAAGTTGTTTGTTTAATGATGGTTTGAAAGATATTTAAAAAAAATATTTTTTAACGTTTATCAATTTTTGAGAGAGAGACAGAGCATGAGTGGGGTCGGGGCAGAGAGAGAGGGGGACACAGAATCTGAAGCAGGCTCCAGGCTCTGAGCTGTCAGCACAGAGCCCGACGCAGGGCTCGAACTCACAAACCATGAGATCATGACCTGAGCTGAAGCCAGATGCTTAAGGGACTGAACCACCTGGGTGCCCTGAAAGATATTTTTTTAAGGAGAGGGTTTGTTATCATTAGAAAGGAGAGAGTAAAGTCCTGGAAACTTTGTAAATGAAAAGGAGCATTTAACAAGAGGTAAGAGAGGACTAACTGAGGAAGGACAATTAGTTTCCTTGAAGGGCAAAGAAGTGAAGCAGGTAAAGTTCTTTTTTTAGTGGCTGTTGCCTTGAAAAGACAAGATAATTTTAGCTGCAGGAGACAGCAGGGAAACCCCAGGGCTCCAACCAGCTGGCCAAGAAACAGCCGTTTTTGGATGAAATGAGTCAGGACTTCTCTATTCTACAGAACAATCAGAGTTAAAGGGAAAGGTAGGAGGTGAGTTTAAGGGGCAATTAGCACCTTCTTTCCCACACACCAGCAGGGCTGACACAGCAAGTGATCGGTCAGGTTGTAAGAAGAAATCGGGGGAAGGTCCTGACAGTGCACAAAATTCAATGCACAATCAAGCAAATTAAAGAAATGACCGAGTTTACTTGGAAGCATTCTGTATTTACTGTAGACTTTGCTTTGCAAACCATGTGGATTTAGAAAGAAGTTTAGTAGAAATTAGAGATTAATGAAAATAGCAGCTAATTAGTACAAGTTCTTGTTTAAAAAAAAAAATAAACGCATGAATGAGATAATTATGGGTTGTATGCCTCATTCTCACAGGTGGCCTGTGCCTGAAGACAGCTCAACACATGTCTATACACACCTATGCCTCCATTCTCCAGGAGCAGTTCCCCAGTGTCCTCAAGCTGTAAACTGGCCTATAAAGGGTTGCTTTCAGAATAACAACTATTTTATAGACTTGAAACGTCACAAGTGATTTTAAATAGATATCTAGGTGCTTCCAAGATACCAAGCAATTTTCCAGAACTAGAATTGAGGTAGTGCTAGGGGAAAAAAACATTAAAATAATAAAATATTAATGCCATTACTACCAGAGAGATAAAATGGGAATATAGAATGTTCGTAGTTTAGCCAAATGCATATATAGGAACATAAAAATAGCACAGCATGCACCAAAATAGGGAAAAGAGCAACATACCACATATCAAAATAAATAGGGGGAAAAAGCAACAAATTAAAAAAACTCAAGCGCAAAAATGACCTAAGTTTGGTGACTACGGCCATGAAAGATACAGGCATGAGACAAGGTATTAGAACAAAATAAATGCACCCAGTCTTTACGGAATTGGTCAGGTTGTGTTAGGTCAGCATGGCATTTTCCAGTGTCTTAATTTGAGGAATACTGGTCCTATGAGATACTCCATTAAAAAAAAAAAAAAGTTCTGGGGCACCTGGATAGCTCAGTTGGTTAAGTGTCCGACATTGGCTCAGGTCATGATCTCGCGGTTTGTAAGTTTGAGTCCCACATTGGGATCCTTGCTGTCAGCGTGGAGCCCACTTCGGATCCTCTGTCTCCCTCTCTCAAAAATAAACATTGGAAAAAAGTTCTATGGTCAAATACATTTGAGAAATAACGCAAACCATATTTCTCCCTTGGAGTTTTATAATTCATGCAAGCAAATTAAAAGCGCTGAGAAGTCCTACAGGAAAGAAATGTTTATCTTCATTTTATACCTAGAGCTCACCATTATAAGGGCAAAGAAAAATGAAAAATGAGAAGTTTAATTCTCTCTGTTGAAAATTAGCAAAGAGACTCTCTCCCATCTTTTTTTTTTTTTTTTTTAAGAGTATTTACTTTAGAAGAGAAACTTAACTGAAGACCATGGGGGAAGGAAAGGGGAAAAATAGTTTCAAACAGAGAGAGAGGTAAACCATAAGAGACTCTTAAATACAGAGAACAAAGTAAGGGTTGATGGGCAGGGAGAGGGGAAAATGGGTGATGGGCATTGAGGAGGGCACTTGTTGGGATGAGCACTGGCATTATATATAAGGGATGAATCACAGGAATCTACCCCTTTTACCAAGAGCACACTGTATACACTGTATGTTAGCCAACTTGATAATAAATTATATTAAAAAAAAGAGAGAATTTATAATTATAAATACTTTCTTTTCTCTTTAAAATGTATATAAATCCTCTTGAAAACTAGATGGGACTTCTATCAGCATTATGACCCAGGGCTGGGAGCCATCTTTTTGAAAAGCAAAGTTGAAATAAAAAAGCCCCGCTATGTCCCAGCTTTTGTGGGAGGGTGGAACCTTTAACTTCAGCGGGTGACTTGCTCCAGTTTCTCGAATTTGCAAAGCTACCTTCGGTCATAAGACATGAGGTATGTTTTTCCCATGGATGAAGCCACAACTCAGACGGTCACCCCAATTGCTAACGTGAGGATAAACCCTATGTGAAAAATGGTGCTGTCGAGTCCTCTGATTTGAGGACTACTTATCACTTATCTCGAAAACGTGTATGTAAGAGGTTGCATCTTCTTGTCTACATAAGGGGGTACGATTCCTCTCGGTCTTTGCAATCTCTCAGTGGATCGCCCACGATGCACATCCCAGTTTGGTTTAATGTTTACTCAGAAACAAACGTGTTTTCTTCTCCCACTCCCCTTGCGGAGAGGATTTCTGGGTTGAAATAAATTTTAATGAATTTTCTTCAACACCATACATATCTGAATTATCACTGCCTCCCCCCCCCCCCCCCCCCCCCCCCCCCCCCGCCACACACACACCTTTTATGAACACCAATTACAACTGGATACATTTTGGGAAACTTTGGTTGATGATATTACATTTAAGTTTTTATAAAATGACTCAAAATATCTCAAGATTCCAATTACCTTAAGAATGAGAATTAAGACAGGACACCTGGGTGGCTCAGTCAGTTAAGTGTTCGACTTCGGCTCAGGTCATGATCTCATGGCTCGTGAGTTCGAGCCCCATGTTGGGCTCTGTACTGACATCTCAGAGCCTGGACCCTGCTTCAGATTCTTTCTCCATCTCTCTGCCCATACTCTGCTCATACTCTGTCTCTCTCTCTCATGTATAAACAAACATTAAAAAAAAAAGAACAGAGAATTAAGAAAATTTGTCTGAAAAAGAGACAACTTAAGTTTCTTTAGGTACCCCAAACAGCCTTTCTTAACTGGGCATTTTCATCTGAACCACAGAAACACAAAACAATGATTTCTCACGATTCTAGATATGCAGGAGAGAATTTATTTACATACAAGGGATCTTTGAGGCTCGAAGGCTTACTTGTCTTGTGAAACTCTGGTTGAGAAAGGCTGGCTCATCTTCAACTCCTCTAAGAGCAGAGCAGTTTACATGCTGATGACTCTTTCTCCAAGCTTTAGATCCATAAAGGTCATTCTGGACTGGACGTTTCTACTCAGAGTCCAATAAACATCTCAACTCAGTATGGCCAGTACTAAATTGTATCTTTTTTTAAAAAAGTTTATTTATTTATTTTGAGAGAGAGAAAGAGAGAGGGAGAGACAGGGAGAGAGAGAGCGAGAGGGAAAGAGCAGGGGAGGGGCAGAGAGAGAGGGAGAGAAAGAATCCCAAGCAGGCTCCGCACTGTCACCGCAGAGTTGGACGCAGGGCCCAAACCCACAAGCTGTGAGGTCACGATCTGAGCCAAAGTCAAGAGTTGGACGCTTAACCGACTGAGTCACCTAGGCACCCCCTAAATTGTATCTGTCATCCTAACCCTGCTCCTCAAAATAGCTCCTCTGTCTCAGTTGATGGCAACTTCATTCTTCCTGTTGCCAGGTGGAAAAAAACCTTGGAGTCATCTTTGAGCCCTCTCTTCCATTTAAGCTAAGGGAATCTTGTTGGTTCTACCTTCTAAATATGCCTAGAACTGGCCACCCCTCACTGTCTCTACTGCGTCACTTAGGAGTGAGAAACAATCATCTCTTGCCTGGTTGTTCCAACAGCCTTTTACTAGTCTCTCTGTTTTTACCGCTGGCATTTTCGCTGTCCAGTTATTTTCAGCATGGCACACAGACTGATGTTTTTAACAGTTATCTCTCTGAACTCATCCAGGCACTTTCTTCCTTACCATTCAAACATGCTGAGTACCTCCCACCTGAAAGTCTCTGCAATGACTGTTCCCTTTCCCGCATGGCCACATTCCTCACTTTCTTCAAGTCTTTATTCAATGAATCTACCTTGACCACCCCACTTAAAATTGCAATCCATTCCCCAATTCATGGTTGCTCCTGATCCCCCATATCCTGTGGTTTCTCAGCCCCCCCCCCACCCATAGTACTTATTTCCTTCTAATATACTAGGCAATTTCCTTCTCCTTTATGATTATTGATATTTTCTGACTCTCCCCTCCCAGCTCTCATATAGAAGTACCACAGGTAGGCGTCTTTGTATCCCAAGTGCCTACAAAATTCCTGGCACATAGGAGGTAGTCAGTGAGTATCTGAACAAATTAAAAAAAATAGAGTTTGAAGCCAGCAGTAGATGAGATTAAGACTGGATGCACAGAATAAAAGAAATCTCAATAGGCTGGTTGTCAGGTTCATTTATAGGTTAATGAACAAAATCACAAAATCATCTCCTAGGAAATCATACGTCTAGAGTACCTTTCTAAACAGTCTAGCACAATGAGGGGAAGCTGGCCTGGAGGCAGGGTAATGAAGCTGACTTTGGTGGATTCAGGATAGCTCCACTATTTTATAAATTATTTTAGGGAAGGGAAGGGAAGGAAAAAACTTGAGGGCTGTGCTTTTCTTTCAAAGTCAATCTGAGAGTACATCTACTGACTAGGAGCTTATTAACTCTCCCTAAATGAAAACCAGGGTCATAAATCCCTGACAAAATGGTATTGCAAATAATTTAAATTTTGACATCACCTTCTAGGCTCACAGGTGATAACTTCAATTTCTTAACCAAAAACAGAAGGAAGAGTTGAGTTATGAAGGTGAGGTATGCTCAGTTCTCTCATTTTAGAATCAAAACCAACGGTTGGTAGATTAATTGGCAAAAAATGGCTAAGGTGGGAATTTGACAATGAACACACACATTATACATTTAATTTCAACTTAAACACATAAATCATCTTTTGAAGGAGAAGAAAGGCCTGATGGGTCTGATGATTGGTGTTCCTTATTTTCTTCCTTGCTGGTCACAAGCCAGGTTTTGTCTACAAATTCATTTCATTTCTTTAAAGTAAAACCTTAAAGATGCTTGTGAGAAATTCTGAGTAGAGTTTTTATACTATAATTTGTATTTACACAACTGGTATTTAAAAAGTGATTCTGAAAAAAAATAAAAAGTGATTCTGTAAGTATATTCTGAAGTAATTTCTTGGGTAATTTTTTACTCTAGGAATTGATACATTTTATTTTTAATCTTTTTAGATTTTTAATGTTTTCATCAGTCTTTTGGAGTTGTCTTGTCCATGCCCACTTTGATAGAATTTTCTGCAACTTATCTTTATCGAATCTTTCCAGAGTGAACTAAGTTTTAGTTCAACTAGAAATTACTTTTGAATTTCACATGTGTATTTCTAAGATTACTAAATACTCAATTAAAGTACATATCTACACAGAATACTATTAGCACAAACAGTTTGGGGGCAAACAATACCAATTAATGATAAGTACACAGCACAAATGGTGGAAACAAAAATGCAAAGAGAGAGAATACCACACTGGCCACAGGTACTCTGAATGCCTGAGTCACATTGGGCATTTTGTGCAGGGCATGGTGAGCAGTGGTGTTTGGGTTTTGCAAACAATCATCAATTCTCTAACTCTCTGACACCAGGCAGGTTTCCTACAATTCAATTCAATTTTGACATTAACTACCCAGAATTAGCACTGACAACCTGCCCCGCCCCCCCACCCTCCGCCCCGCCCCGGGCCACAAGTTAAGGGCTCAGTCCCACAAGACTACCTTCACTTCAGATGCTAGTCTTGAGTCCTGGGTCCCCAGGCTACCCACATTTCTAAATGACTCCTTAACAAATTCAAGAGTCCCTCCCCCCCCCCCCCCCCACTACCCCCAGGTTCAATATTCACCACAATGACTCATAGAACTTGAAAGACTTATGAGTTCAGAAGACTCCATGCAGTCTCCTCTCAGTACATCATTGTGTCCCCAAACCAGAAGTTCTCTTAGCTTCATTGTTTCAGAGTTTTTAACTGAAATTTCATACAAAGGCATACTTAATTTAAATCACTGGTCGCTGGTAACTGAATTCAGTCTCCAGCCCCTCTCCCTTCCCTGGACATTGGGTGATGGGGCTGAAAGCTCTAACCATCGAATCACATGGTTCGTTCTTCTAGTCCCCTTTTCCCCCACGAGTCATTATTAGCAGACAGTGAGACGCTCCTATCACTTCAGAAAATTCCAACAGTTTTAAGAGCTTTGTTCCAGAATGGCAGGGAGGGGGAACAAAGACTAAATATATTTTTTATTGTATTACACAAATGATTTTGGCATTGTGGTGAGCATGTATGTTTATCTGCTTTCCCTTTGGACGCATACTCTTGGAGGGCAATCTCTTATGTCTCTTTTTCTTTTCTCCCCCCACCTAATACACAAAGCAGATACTCAAAAATTTTTAATAAAGGAGCAAGCAACTGCCTGAATAAAGCAAGCAAACTGCCCTTTAGTAGTCTATGATATTGGTCAGTAATAAAAATATGATAGAACTAGGCATTTCAGCAGAAATGCAACTATCATATAAATTGTAATAAGTCAAATGATAAAATTCTTATTAACCAAATATTGGGACGCAGAAACCCTCATATTGAGCCCCAGACTGGCCATCTACTCAGTGTATATTATTGGGCAAGTCACATAAGCACTCTAGGTCTGAATGTTCTCAACTGTAACACACAGGAAAAACAATACCCTCTCTAAACACACGGTAATATTGTGAGGGTTAAATAAGCTTATGGACAAAAGTGCTTGTAACTTTAAAACATTAGTCAAAGAAAACAAATTAAGATGTTATTAAACATACAACATTAATAAACATAGAAGACTGACTTCTGAATAGCACAAGAATATTAATGAAAAAACATAGAAAAAAAACATTAGTTATAAAATTTACTTAATCCTGAAAGAGGCTGAGAATTCCGGAGTTGCATACACGGTTCAACTAACCTCCCAACTCATAAAGTTTGAGGAGGTTGTGGCACAGAAGAAGGGACATTGTGAAGTATATTAAAAATGATCTCACCTTCAGTGCACTTTGGGTCTGATGCTCTAATCAATGGGAAATTTTCCTGCATAAAGGCTGGAGGATACAGTATATCACCTTCAACTCTTTCTAATAAGGTTATTTATTACTGTTCAATTCACATTTCCCTCAGGTTTTGTCAAGATTATAGAATTTATTCTCCTACATAGTAGCTGGCCAAGTAAATCACGTTTCATACTCTCATTGTCATGCATTTTTCTTACCCAGCACTGGTGGCTTATATATTTTTCTCTTTGTTCCTCAGAGTATCTTAAAATTTAGCTGTACAAGCTTCTCTTTTATAATTCTGCAATTTACTAGTATTGTTCCTTCCTAATATTTTCTTAATAAAAAGTGTTGAAAAAAACCCCAAAACTACGCAGGTAGTTTTCGACAACAAAACCAGAGACAAGGTGATAAAAATTATAGAGGAAACACTTGCCCTTGTAGACAAAAGGTACCAGTTGATATTAAAACAAAAATAACATCTCTGCTACAGGGTCTCAAAACACTTCATTAGAAATACACAAGCACAAAGAGCTGCATTAGAGCAGCCTAGTGGGCTCCCTTAAGGACAGTGGTAGTGGGGCGCCTGGGTGGCTCAGTCGGTTGAGCGGCCGACTTCGGCTCAGGTCATGATCTCACGGTCCGTGAGTTCGAGCCCCGCGTCGGGCTCTGTGCTGACGGCTCAGAGCCTGGAGCCTGTTTCGGACTCTGTGTATCCCTCTCTCTGACCCTCCCCCGTTCATGCTCTGTCTCTCTCTGTCTCAAAAATAAATAAACGTTACAAAAAAAAATTTAAAAAGGACAGTGGTAGTGAAGGTAACTCACTCCCCCTGCTTGATGCCAACCATTCTGAGTAAGAAGTCCAAGCCCCTGACACCTGCTCAGCTCATGCTGCACTATATCACTCAGAGGCTCCCAATTCTTTGTTTAAACAACTCTGGTAGGCAGCCCTTTTGGTAGGAAAAAAGACCCCGTCGCTCATTTAGGTCACCTGTTTCCACTTTACAATGGACAAGGCACTCTTGGTGATAATAATACTATACTGCACCATATTATATGATACTATTATACTATATTGTACTGGTCTATATCGGTATAATTATACGATAGTAAATTATATTATCAGTACAGTATACTATTATTATATAGTTTTCCATTCTATATCATATATGCTCTGTTGTACAATACTACATATGTAGCTTTTGAAGAGGAGTTTGTGCAAATATCCACTTTAGCAGTAGGTTGCAGGAATAACCCATCTTTGCACTGCAGCATATAGCATGTCCTAAGGTATAGTTACTATAAGTAATAGGCCAAAAATACTATTCGTAAAAGGATTACCAAACGCTTCAGAGTTAACTAAATACCTAATAATGAACAAAGAGATAATGATGACTGAAAAGCTACCAGTAACGTTTAGCAAGGAATAGCAGCCATTGAAAACCTGACCAACTCAAAACTACATTGTCGAGGCACTGATGACATGTTTTTTTGTGAAAACTAAGGAAACTCCGATGTTGTACGTGCATTTGCAGGAAGCCTCTGAGCGCTGGCCAGGGGTCAGGTTCTTGGTCAATTGATAAATTCTGATAATCATCAAATTTAGGTTAGGAGTGCCAGGCTTAAAAAAAAATCTATGAATAACTCACTATTAGTAACTAACCCCCAACCTGCTTTTCAACAGGGGCATTGCCCTGGTTAGGGTTGAAGATCTTCTCATTGTGGGTGTTGGTTACTTTCCTAGACATTATCCCTTGCTCCTCAAGACTAAATGCCAATGGCATCATTCAGTCTTTGTGACTATCAAAAAGACCGAGGCCAGATGCTTCTTGGTGGAGGGAGGATGGCACTGAGAATCATACTGCTCGGAAGAACTAAAGAAAGTTATCAGTGCAAGGGCCCAGCCTGTGTCCCACCAAGAGAACCCGTCCTCTCATTGCCTAGGTGACTGCAAATCTGACCAGTCCACGTTCTTTCATGTTTATTTATTTTGAGACAGAGCATGAGCAGGGGAGGGGCAGAGAAAGAGGGGGAGAGACAGAATCTCCAGCAGGCCCCGCACTGTCAGCGCAGAACCTGATGCTGGGCTTGAACTCACAAACTGTGAGATCATGACCTGAGCCGAGATCAAGAGTTGGACGCTCAACCGACTGAGCCACCCAGATACCCTGACCAGGCCACACTTTAAGACAAGCTATAGTTATGTTTCTTTTTGAAAAATGTTTTTATTTTAAGTGTTTGTTTGTTTGTTTATTTATTTATGTATTTATTATGAGAGTGGGGGTGGGGAGAGGGGCAGAGAGAGAGAGAGGGAGAGAGAGAATCCCAAGCAGGTTCCATGTCAACACAGAGCCCGAAGTGAGGATCAATTTCATGAACGATGAGATCATGACCTGAGCTGAAATCAAGAGTCCAACCTTAAACCAACTGAGCTACCTAGGCACCCCACTATAGATATGTTTCTTAGATCTGCACTGTAGGAATAAATAGAGTGGCCCCCTTTACTTATTCAGTGACCCTAGGTAAGATTTTTTTTTTTTTTAACTTCTCTGAGATTTAGCTTTTTCAATTTTGAGAAGGGGATAATAATGCCCGTTTCAGCTACTTTATAAGATTTTATGCAAAGTGCTCTGTAAATTGTAAATCATGATGCAAAGAGATACCATTAATTTTATCAGTTTCTAAAGACCAGAGATTGCCTTGAATTACAATATGTTCAATTCTCATATATGGTGGTTATAGAACTACACGAAGCTCAATAAATATCCCTGGGCAATGAATACATTGGATCTAGCTAAAGGCAAACAGGGAGAATAGGGTTAAAACCCACAAAAGAGCACAGCAATGAGCCCAGTTACAGTACATTGGAATTGTGGGTGGGGGATCATGCGGGCTGTACCCATTTTCAGAATCACTTCATTATTGCCAAATTGAAATGTGTATAAGGCTCCTTCTTCCATTCTGTATTTTCGGTGAAACCATACATTCTCTGCAGTTGATTCAATTCAGTTAAGCAACGTTTTATTAAACATATGCTAAATTTGGGCACTGTTTTGCTTTGAGAATTATTAATTATATACTTTAAATCTTTAAAAAGATATTCATTCGTAGTTCTTTTTTTTTTTTTTACTATGGAAGGGAAAAAACCTTGTCTATCTTCTCTTTCATAACTTTCTTTTAAAAAATATGTTCCCTGTGTACAATTCTCAAGCATTTAATTATTCTGACCCAATTTTCTCCTTTTTTATGTTTCCTCTTCCTACATTTTCTCTTCCTGTATACTCTCAGCTTTTCTACTGAGTATTGTCTTTCTTTTTACCAACTCACTAAATGGTCCTAGAATAAACAATTTGGTATTCAAATTCTGGGTACTCATTGTAATTAAAAAGCTGCTTAAGCAGAAGATGAAAAGTACCTGTTCTCGTTCCAATTTTTATTTTGAAATCCTTTATGCTAGGAATTGGTGTGCAAGTTTGAATTTAAGTTGGTTAGAAATATCAGTTGAAGGATATAACTTCAAATACTGACCGGTTGGGCATCAGGAGGGAAAAAGTGAAAGAAAGGGAAGAAGTGGGAGAAGGAAGGGCTGAAGAGAAAATAGGAACAAAGATGATTAATTGTGTGTTTTGGCGAGCAGTGGCGTAAAGGTCAAGGTCTTCCTCCTTTCAAGGCAATTCTCAAGTAACAGCATAATTTACTTTCAACTTATCTTTAAAATCCATGGAACCTATCATTCGAACAGAATTTTGACATCGTGCCCAGGTTGTTCATGGTCTCTGGTTTTCCTGTCAAGGACCAAGGTGGCAAAATTGATACATCATCCGTGGCAAAAATGTCAAGATGGGATTGTGAAGACACCAGATGGAGTCAAATGGAAAGGGTCCTAAAACGCGTAGATAAAATATTCATTACTAGTAGTAATTACAAACTGGAATTAGGAAATAAAAGTTCCATGTGAGCAGAAGTGATTTTGTAGCCTCACTCATCTGTATGCCCCTCTAGGTATATCCCACATTTTCACTGCATAATTTGAAAGCAAGAGCCTTTCGTAGTCTTGGACCTTCAATTAAATGAACAACAACAAAATGCATTAAAAAAAAAAAATCTGTGATCACGATTCATGTCGTAAGGGATTTTAGCTTATTTTAGCCTCTTAGCAGCTGCTTTTATCGCTGAGAAAATGATGGACAAGAAAAACTATTAGCACTTCTCCAGCTTAAGCAGTGGCAACGCGAACACCAACTACGATGACCAGAAGTGGCTTAAGGGCTGCGTTCATGGCTTAGTGGAGAAAAACTGATGTTTCCTTACATTTCCAGAAGGCAAATGGACCCTCTGGTGTATTCCTAAGAAGATGAACCATGCTCCTTTAAGGCTTGAGCCATTTCTCAGATCTAGGTGTAGGAGGTACAAAAAACTGTGGCCCTTCAGAGAGACCAGGAGCCAAGATCACACAGGCCAGGCACATTTAGGAAGAGCTCCCTCGGCACTGGTGGCACGTCGATGGGCTTTGCCAGATCAGGGACAACTTGCCGCCTGTGGGCATCTCGGCCGTAATGACTCTACAATTTGCACATAAATTGAGACGCGGTTTACATACTTGTGTCAGCTACTCTTTTCCCCTTGTTCTGTCGTGTGCTTCTCCTCCGTGCTCCCCATGGCGGCCTGCCAATATTGAAGACGGTTTTCAGTCCTCTGCTATATTTCACTCTATCTTATTTTCTCCCAGTCAAACATTCTCATCCCTGCAGGGTGCTCCTTATTAGCCTTTTACAGTTGTAGGTGCCCTACTCCAAACACATATTGTCTCTGGTCCAGTTAGACTACACCTCTCACAGGATCCTGCGATATCTCAGCATGGCTGTGGGGATGCTCAACCTACAGCAGGAGAAACCGTCATCCTCTCTGCTCTGGAAATGTTCTTCCTACAAATTGAATCTAAGGTCCTCTCAGATCCTTGGGGCAGTGACGTCATCTCACTAACTCATACTGTTAATAATTGAATGAATGCTAGAATCTTTTTTTTTTTTAATTTTTTTAATGTTTATTCGTTTTTTAGAGACAGGAAGAGACAGAGTGCAAGTGGGGGAGGGTCAGGAGAGAGGGAGACACAGAATCTGAAGCAGGCTCCAGGCTCTGATCTGTCAGCACAGAGCCCGACGCGGGGCTTGAACTCACGGACCGTGAGATCATGACCTGAGCCGAAGTCGGACGCTTAACCGACTGAGCCACCCAGGCGCCCCTAATGCTAGAATCTTTAATGTGTGGTTCTTCCAGGTTCTTCCCAATGCACTTTTTTTTTTCTTTTGACTGGAGGATGCAACTTTTCATTTATTCTCATTTCATTTTATTGCCCCAGATTTGGCTCAGCGTTGTAGCCAATGCAGATCTAAGTCTTGATGCTAGCTTCCACGGTATGTGGTATTCCTCAGATTTTCATAGCATCTGCAGATTTGATTTCCAGGATGTCACTGGTTTCTAAGACCAGTTGTAGAAGCAACTTTCACTATAATAAAATTACAGATAACATTTTACGAACATTTTATATGATGCCCATCTAAGTGAGCTTCCTTTCTATTAACTTTAGGAATTTTTTATGAGTCTCATGAATATATTTCTTAATATTATGCCACATTCCATGAAAATAGAGACTTCATTTTCCAAGACAAGTGTTTAACTTTATATATGTCAGGAGGAAACGTGTTAAAAACTAGCTTCATTTCTGGATTACACAGAAGGACCAAAAAGCTATTTCCATTTATGACACTGTAGTGGCACAGAAAATACTTGGCACAACAGGCCAAGCTAGAAGAATCAAATAGAATCCAAAATAGACTCGGAGTGCTCAGAGGCTTTGGGATTGTTGAAAGATCATGTAAGGTGATTGCTAATGTCTAAAACATAATGAATGGGAGGAAAAAGCACCCTCACGTGACACGTGCATAGGTTATATCCCCTGCACTGTTTTGCATCCTTAAGGGAAATACGTTAGAGAGATATACTGTCATGCTCGGGAGTGACTTGATGTGAGAACAGGCACCCGGAATTCTGTATTTCAGGCATGGCTGTGGGTATGGTCTGTAACTGCCTCTCACTGATCCCAGATCACACAGGTCTGTGTTGATGGAGCTTCAGCTTGCTAACAGGTGAGCTGTTTGCTTACCTGGGGCTCTGTACGAGTTAGACAGTTAGTAGGACTCTTGCCTCCAGGAACCACAGAGGTGATTTCAATGAGAGCAGGCCCGGCCTTCTGCAAAGTTGTGGTCACGGTCAGGGTGGATATTCCAAACCCCTACTGGCTCTTCCCTGTGGGGAGTCCTGGCATTGGGTTAGGATGTGCGGGGCTACGTGGTGATGTTGATGTTTTAAGGCTCTTTTCCCATTTATTGTACCAGAGCAATGAGCACTCCTCTCATCTACCACTCCTCCTCTTGAACCCTACAATCACAACACCAATATCTAAACGCTGTAAGTCCTGGTGGGAAAAACAAAAGCTGTGGTGGCACGTTAGGGTTTCCTATTAACAAGTATATTAACTGGATCAAAAATGCTTCCAAACATAGTTTCCAATATTATTCAACATTTCAGTAGACTTCTGATTAATTTAGACATGTTTACTTTTGCAATTCCATCAAAGAACTCTCACTCAATTTTCTCTCTATCCGAGCATTTAAGCAACAGTCGTTAACTCTAAATATATTGCCTTGTGTTTTTAACTCCCTTCACTTGCCCACCGCAGTGGGTCGTAGAGCCTTCACGTTAGTTGTTATGCCCTCTTTGCTCTTCTCCCAGGCATTTGTCTTCTGGCCTGCAGGTTCAGGCTCTCTGGGCAGCTTCCTCCCTTTCCTTTGCAACATTCCAACCTAGAATATTTCCTCTATACACTTGTCCCCAGATATGCCAATATAAGACACAGTTCCAGTTGTAAAGTACTTACAGTCTCTGGGGAACAAGCTGACACATGCCCAGGGCTACTTTGTGGCATGGGAGAGGCAGGTCAATACCAATGTTTGGCATTCAAAATCTTTCCCAATTTTACCTTGACAACCTCCCAATCCCTCTCTGCCCCCCACTTCACATGTGATGAACTCAAGCAAATCAAGTTCCTTGCTAATCTTCCATGTTCCATTCGCCTTCTTGCCTCTTTCTTTGCCTGTAACTATATCCCAAGCCTTCCACGTGGGCTATAATGCTTTCATTGTATATTGTTTTTTTTTTTTTTTTTTTTTCTTTCCCAGAAGAGCCCTCTCTTTTCCTGTTTTCATGCCTTGACCCATCCTGTTCTCTCCCTGGAAATGTCCTTTTCCTATCCTTGGATGTCCAGGTGCCCCTTCATGATCTTTTTATCTCATGTATGCATTTGCACCTTCCCTATAGGATGTATCAATTTTTAAACTTTTAATTTGAAATGAATCTAGGCTTATAGAAAAGTTGCAGCAAGTTGCCATTATATCCTTCAATCAGATTCCCCTAACGTTAATATCTCATGTAACCACACTGGCAAAAGGAAGGAATTAGTCCTGGTACGATACTTAAAATTAAACTCTAGAGTTTATTTGGATGCCACCAGTTTTTCCAGGAATGTACTTTTTCTAGTCCAGAATCCAATTCGGGATCCCACACTGCATTGAGTTGTCATATGCCCTTAGCTTCCTCCAAACTGTGACTGTTCCTCAGCTTTCTCCTTCATGACCTTGACAACTTTTTACCATATAATAACATTACATTTGTACATGGGTATTTCCTCACTCGGACATAAGTTTTGTCAGTGGGACATGTTTTTATTCCCAGTAGCACGTGATAAGAACTCCATGATCATGACTTACCTGTATGTCAGAAACAATTAGAATAGTAACAACGTCTATATATCTACTTAGTGAACGGTCTGCCATGTCAACTTTAAGTTATTAGAAGGGCAAGACTGCAAAATTATAAGACACAAAGCTCTCTTTGCGGACACTGTATCCGAGCCCATTTTCTCCATGCCCCAAAGAACAGAAATCACTGGCGCTAATCAGGGCACGTGGATACTTGGTGGCCGGCAGGAAGGGCAGACACAGCCTCAGTCTCAGCATCTAGCACGACTGTTGTCGGATCTCACTAAAAATAGACTTCATCTGTCCTGTGCCCTGTGCACAGATCGCTGAGCGAAAGTAATTACTCCCTAGCTCTCTTCACACCAGGGTTTCTGTCTTGTAGTTTTCTGTTAAGAAACTCAGGACAGAGAAATCCAATCTTCTTGCCTGGAACCCTGAATCCCAGTTGGCTCCTTTTCTGGTTCTCCCTACAAGTGACTGATGGTATGTTCTGACGTTTCATAGTATGATACCAGAACTCACCTACTCTTTGGTATCTCCAGTTGCCTGGATTTCCCCAATGCTATAACCTATCTGGCTCTGCTGAAACAGCTGCTCCATGAAACCAGGACAAGGCTCAGCTGATAGACCCATGTTTTTGTTTTTTGTCTTTTGGCTTTTTTTGCTGTCATACCCTTCGGTTGTTCTCCTTGGCCCTAGCAGTAGGAGCTTTTTCTCCTTTCCCACCAGCAACTCCCGCAAAGTCCTAGCATAGTTTTAGAATTGTGCCCATTCCCCTTCTGGCTCAGACGTGCTTTGTTATTTCACTTTGTTACTAATCTCAAATTATTATGGTATCTGCCTAAATCCGTAGTTCCTCACTACTATTGTGGAGACTGAATCTGTGCTTCCCCCTCCTGCTGAACTTGTTAGCTTTGGCCTGCTAAAGAGTCCACTCGTTTCCTGGGGCCACAGAAGCTTTGCTTTGATTTGAAGGGATTCTAATGACTGACATTCTCTAATTTCAGTTCTCCTCTGCATTCGCTTCAGATCTTTCCCAAAGATTCAGAAATAGCATCTGACAGGTTCAAGAGAAATTGAACTGATATCTGTTGGGTTTTAACTGGCGCATTGCTGCATAATTTTTCATTTTCTTTGGAAGGTCTTTTCCACAAAGGGAAAACATGCCTGCTAGGGTCCCACGGAGGTGTTTTGACATTAGGCTTAATAAAGCATGAAGAACTCATTAATAAATAATGTTCTGCCAGGTTAACAAATAAAGCTGAATGCGCTGGCTAGACCCTGGAGTAAATGAAATCATGCATGCAGCCATGCAAGCGACTTGTTAACTTGCAGTGGTCTCTTCACAACGTCTGGCAAAGCGCGATGCAATGATGCACAAATAAAACCAGCATATCATAAACGCATGCACCTTCAGTTAGGATGCAGACTGTCAATTTTGTTTCACACTCTGCGGGTCCAAAACAGTAAACAAACCTTCAGTGATGCAGATCAGGAGACATTCCACCGATATGTTTAATCTTTGCTAAAAGGAAGATTCCACTCATCAGCATGTCTACCTAACAGTAGCCACAGGTATATCCTGTTGTCTCACATCCTTTGTCTCATTATCTACAAATAGATAGGGAACTAGAGAGCGAGCTAATGGGTGCAGGCGAGCCAGTCTGTTCAGCCACAATGGTTATTGATGGACTCTTTAGTCTGACCCAGAAAATCTTCACGAGCGCCCAGAAACAGAAAAGAATCATCATCCTCCCTTGAAAAACGAAAGAGAAAGTGCAGTGCTCCTAAAGAACTCTTTCCTGGATTCAGAGAAGGTCATGTTTTTAGCTGAGAGAGATTCCAGAGTCACTGGAAGGTCTGGGAGCCGGGGCGAGTGCAAGGGAAGCTTTGCTACTTCGGGCAGTTGCGTTTTCTCTTTGGGGTCTCTGGTTGCCGAAGGCAGCTGCTGCGTCACGAAGCTCTTCTCATGATTAAAAGCTGATGGACAGCTGTCAAATGTCAGTTAAGCATGACTCCCTCCAGCTGCTCCCCAATCTGGAGGGACAGAGTGTCCTGCCCCATGCTATTCTGACTGCACACACTCACCACTCACGGGTTTAGCTGGAAAGCCAACCACCACGCCACAAAATGCAAACATTTCCAGGCACTGTTTTGATGAAACAACTTGTTGGGTGGGTTCGATTTCAACTCACAGGGCTTGCCAACTGTGCCCATATGCACAGATTTACACATCTTGCCAGACCTTTTATGTGGTTATGATGACAAAGCCATTAAGGTGTCATTTAAATTCTGTTCCAAAGCTGCAGATTTAAAGCAACCACTATCCTGAGGACAAAAATACTCTATTAGACAATCTTACTTGAATCTTTTCACAATTCCTATATGGTTATATATATACATGTACATAGTGTATACATGGTTGTAATTATACAATTACATAAAGTTATGTATTTATGGTTTCTTCATTTCCACGTTAATGGAAACAATGGAAATGAAGGAACAGTCAGGGTTCAAAGCGTTGCATGACAAGATTGCATTTTTGAGAAGAGAGAAGCCATGTGGAATAGTAGAAATGTGAGTGGTTTATATCTATTGAGCCCACAAAGTACTTTACGTGACTCATCTCCTTTAATCTCAACAGTCCTCTGATGTTGGCAACATTATCGTCTGCATTTTACGTATGAGGAAATTGAGACTTAGCAAGTTGAAGGTGTCCAAGGTCACACAGATAGTAAGTGGCAGAACTGGGGATTTGAATTTAGGCAATCTGACTCCAGAGGTCACGTTCTTAATTGCTATTCTCTAACACCTTGTTTAGTATCAGCAAATCCATTCACGGATGGCCCTCCCACTAACCAGGACAAAATGGGACTCCCCCCACATTTCCCATTAAAATGAGATGGTTTTCTATGCCAAGGTTAAACAAAACAAAAAAGCATATTTTCATTTTGTTATCTGAATAACTAAGCAGTTCAAGTTTCAGTGACAAATGTCCTTGACATTTACTCAAATATATATTGGTTTGAATAATTGTCTTTAGAAAATAAATAAGACTCAAAACCTCAGTGTTGAAAATTTTGATTCCTTTGGAAAGGAGGAAACTTGGTTGAAAGATACGGAGCCTTTCAATAGGTATGAAGGTTTGAAAGAGTAATGCCATTTCCTGATGAGCTGGGAGTGAGCTGGAATCCACACAGACCACGCCGACGAAGCAGGGAATGGGATGCCTTGATCTGGCTTAGGGTGAGATGGTATTATGTGATTCCTGTTAAGAATCAACTACTGAACTTTCTTAAAAAATTTTTTTTAATGTTTATTTATTTTTGAGAGAGAGAGAGAGAGTGTGTGAGTGGGGAGGGGCAGAGAGAGAGGGAGACACTGAGTCTGAAGTAGGCTCCAGGCTCTGAGCTGTCTGTACAGAGCCCGATGCGGGGCTCAAACCCACAAACCGTGAGATCATGACCTGAGCTGAAGTTGGACGCTGAACCGACTGAGCCACCCAGGCGCCTCATGACTTTCTTATGTTGTGTCCAAATTATTAGGAAATGCACCCGAGTGCCACTTTTGGATTAAGCTTTTCTATGTATTGCATTTATTTACATATAAAATACAGAAAGAGAATTTATAATGTCCATGTCAATCCATATAGAATTGCTATTATTATTAACTCTGTGTATTTACAACCTGACTTCCGTCTTATGTCTCTGTGCGTTACTTCCCCAAATAGACTGAAAGCGCTTTGCGGGAAGAAATGGCATTTGCTATTTCTTTGTTACCCTTTTGAAACCGGTTCTACTTTCTACCGTAAGTGATTTATTGTGCAAGTCTGAGCTCTAGACAAAAATGTATAAGTGCAAATGCTCATTCACAATAAATGTGGTGCCTCAAGGCACTATTTCTAGCTTATAAGTATTTGGATATTATATTACATGATATTGTCTGTCAAACCATACTTTCAATCACATTACTTTATTCTTACCAATTTACATAATGTGTGAAAAGACAATGAAAGGCAAAGGTATATTCAATTTTATTCAGCTCAAGTGGCAAACTAAGACACTCTGATCACCTAGATTTACATAAAAGGGAAGTCTGGCCCACTAATTCCCTTGGTTATCAGAGAGCAATTCACCTATGAAGTGATTAAAAATGGGGGAAAAAATGTTCCTTTGGGAAAAGAATATGCAAAAAATGTGATGCCTTCTAAATCACATAAATATTCATGGAAGGGGGGAGAGGAAAAAAAGGGACAGAAATTTCCAAAGACATCACTAAGGGCTTCAGACAAAATGAATTCAATCAATCAAAAATAAGCATAAATCAGTTATTTTCAGTTTTCCTCCTCATTGGTAATCTGAAATATATTAGCCTTGTATTTTCTTAAACATCTTTTTTGTTATTGTTGAAAATAATAAACAATTAGCCTAAAATGCCTAATGTTAGGATGTTAATAATTAGCCATCACATAAATAAGAACCAGATGTAGTTTTAAATTATAATTTTCAATTAACTTTACTTACTACAGAAGACTTTAATTGAACTGTGTTTCGAATATTGGAATAGATAGAACGTCCAGTTTTTAGTGTCTTAGTCTTATAGGATTTACAAGTGCACAATAGCAAGTAAAAATTGGTCAGACTGTACGGTGAACTTCATTCACTATCAGACAAAACCATCAAAACCTTGGTAAGTTCACAAGTACTCATTAAGTCGGCTGGACCCCAGGTATTTACAGCTGTTTTCCATAATCATCATCATCAATCACTTAGAGCCACATACCTAATGTTACACATACTTTTTAATTCACTTAAGATTTAAATTATATTAGTTCAATAAATAAAATGCCTGGAAATACATATTAAAATTCTCTTCTGTCAATGAGAAAGCCCAATTTTGTCATTATAAAGCCATGGTTATATCGTTCATTGCAAGCGAATTTAGAATCCATTTCTAAGCACAGAATGTACAACATTTTAAGCTGTATTGTAATGCTTAAACTAGAAGCTGTCTTAGGAAATTAATTGATACTGATTTAATTGTTTTTTTTCTTTGTTTTTTTTTTCTGGCATATAAAACTCCCTGGTCTTAGCAGTTTTTTACACTTCTCTTTTTGTGTTTTGAATATACTGCCTCTCTGCTCTATTAAATCTACTAAAATTATTTTCCAATGCGTTACATAATTTTCCCTTCTGAGGATTCAGAGAGCTCTCACAGGAGCCTGTATCATTTCCTAAGGACGCCAAGGGACCCAGGGCCCAGATGTTACTTAAGCTGCTTTCTAAACTCAGCATTTTACTATTTATAACTTTCTCCTTCCACAATTCCTTGAAAACTAATACAGTTGCATTTCATTTGTGCTGTATCTACTGATGAACGGGTAAGTTAATTTCATGGCTTCATAAATAATTTCATTTATTTTTCAAAGAAAGAAATCTCAAAAGATCATTCTAATTTTTTTTTTTTTTTAAAGGTAATTCTGGTAGTGCTGAAGAGGTTATCAAATAAGCAAGACCATTCTGGGAGCGCAGACACACTATTAAGATTACTTTGTGGAATTCAAAGGTATCAGCAAAACTCCTTGTTTTAAAAGAAACATTATTTTAATAATAAGCAGTGGAAAATCTCGGATAGAGGGATGTACCTGGAAACATACTCTACTGGGATTTTAAAGGATGTATTCCTGTCCCAGTGTTACCACTAACTGGCCTCCTAGAACTGCACATACTATTTAACCTGCACAAATTAAGTACCCTCTGTGGGACTCAGTTTTCACACCTGCAAAATATAAGCAGTTGGAAGACAATTTCTGGGATCACTTCCAGTTCCAGGAGGCTGTGATGCTATAGCATTGGAAGCACATGATGATCAACATGAAAATAATTCTTTTTTTTAATGTTTATTTATTTTGAGAGAGAGAAAGACACGGTGTGAGGTGGGGAGGGGCAGAGAAGGAGGGAGATACAGAATTTGAAGCAGGCCCCAGGCTCTGAGCTGTCAGCACAGAGCCTGACACTGGGCTTGAACTCACGAACCGAACCGTGAGATCATGAGCCGAACTGAAGTCGAATGCTTTACCGACTGAGCCACCCAGGTGCCCCATAAAAATAGTTCTTAAAGTGGCATCACAATATGAATAAATTCAAAATGACTCTAGGTTGTTTAAAAAAAAATTTAAACATTTATTTATTTTTGAGAGACAGAGCATGAGTGGGGGAGGGGCAGAGAAGGGGGGAGCACAGAATCCAAAGCAGGCTCCAGGCTCTGAGCTGTGAGCACAGAGCCTGATGCGGGGCTCGAATTCACCGACCGCGAGATCATGACCTGAGCCGAAGTTGAAGGCTTAACTGACTGAGCCACGCAGGCGCCCCAGGTTGTTGTTGTTGTTTTTTTTTTTTTTCAATGCATACTCAAATGTAGAGTTCAGTCTTCATTTTTCTGATAATCAAGAATCTTATCTCAAGGGTCCTAACTACTTTCAAAATCCAGATTAATTCTAAAAGTTAATATATTCTTATGGGATGTTTAGACCTTTTTGAACTAATTTGGCATCGCTTAACATCACTGACAAGGATTATGGCTATAGTCATGCCATAATTTAAAACTACTCCATAAATTATAAAGTCTCAGGACAAAGGAAAACATTTAAATTTAAGATCATTTTTTATTCTTCACTGTTTGACCCCCCTGGAAATTCCACAGTACTACTTGGAGAGCACTTGTTAATTAGATCACCTGTAATAAAACCAAGCAAAGAACTCTAAAGCTAAAACTTAGAAAACACATGAAGTTGATTGCTTTAATTTGGGTAAACTCTAAGGTAGTTATCTCAAGCATGAATGTCAATGTATGGGAGCTTGTCATTAAAATAAGAACATTTGGAAATGTCATGTAATAATGATTCCACCCTCCAAGTCCAATCCACATATTCTGATTTTAAGACAGCCAGACTGGGGGCTCCTGGGTGGCTCAGTGGGTTAAGCATCTGACTTTGGCTCAGATCATGATCTCATGGTTTGTGAGTTCAAGCCCCACATGGGGTGAGCTCGAGCCCCCCTTTGGTAAAACATGAGCCCCACCCCACCTGGGGTGAGCCCTGCTTCTCTCTCTTTCTCTCCATCTCTGCCCCCCACTCACTTGCACCCCACCCGCCCCCTCCCTCTCAAAATGAGCCAGACTGAACGTAGAAAAACATCTGCCAGAGGAGCGGGTCCTGGTACAACAGTATCAGATCGGCTCCTACTGCCCTGCATCCTATCACTCTCTCCCTGCCTGTCTTACTTCGTTCTCTTTCTTTCATGCCTTTTTGTTGTCTATAGCATTATGTAATTCACTTACTTGTTATGATTAATTTTTACTGTCTGCATGTCCCCCGCCAAATGGCCACGTTTTGTTCGTGGACACATCTCAAGTCCTAGAACATCCTGGCACTTAGTAGTTACTACCCGTATACTTGTTGAATGAATGAAGAAATGAAGCTTACACTGGGTTATCACGTATCCAGGTATGGGTCTTGATTCTCGGCTGGAATCACACTACTATGCATTAAAAACAAATACATTTCAAGCCAGTACAGTTTATAAATTACCTATCGGGCTTAGATAGACCTTTACTTCCCTTGTTGTACAAATCAATCCTTACATTTGGCAATATTGAGCAGGCACAATGAAAATGGAGCTGTCGTGGCCTGGCATACATACCTTACTCATGAACGAAGATCAGTTAATGGAAGAGCAAACAGAATTACCTGAGCCAGAGCAGCTCGCGGTTGTAAACATCGGCTCAGGCGCCATCTCACCTGACTTAATAAATGAAACTACCATCTAGAATGTTCTTACTCAAAGGATAAGACCAAAACCTTAGTAACCTACTTTATGGTAATGTGTGATTTCTGTAGTTTAACTTGCATTTGTTACAGACTTGGTTTTTCTACCATCAGCAGACAAAGGATGAGATTTGAGCCATGTTTACTTTTTCTTTTTTTTTTTTTAAAGAAGGGATTATCTGATATGCAGGTTTTTAATGTTTATTTATTTCTGCGACAGAGACAGGGCATGAGTGGGGGAGGGGCAGAGAGAGAGAGGGAGACACAGAATCGGAAGCAGGCTCCAGGCTCTATGCTGTCAGCACAGAGCCTGACGTGGGGCTCGAACTCACAGACCGTGAGATCATGGCCTGAGCTGAAGTCGGTTGCTCAACCGACTGAGCCACCCAGGCGCCCCTACTTTTTCAAACAAAAGTGAGGGGATTCTGGCCCATGTGGTTGAGGCCTAGTAGGACCGAAAGAAATTAAACTAGAGAGAATTTATGTAAATTAGAAAAACTGTGCTACCTAGGAATAAAATGCTATTCTGAAATATAATAGCTTCATTTAAATTTCTTTTTGCTGAAGTAATAGATCATAAAGGCCAATGTATTAAATTTTTAGTTTTGAATATTTTTCTCTTTTTATTTTAATAGGAGTGTCACCCACTAGCATACATGACATTTCTTCACAATTTTAGGTCAGAAAAAAAAAATAAGCTTTTTTCCCTCATAATTTCTCATGCTCTACCAAGTCTGCCATCATAAACCAATTTGCATTTATTATAAATAGGTATTACATTAGAAAAGCAATTCAACTGTATTCCATTTCACTTGTGAGGCTAAGCGGCTTTGCATGATAACTAAGTTGAGTTGATGGGACTATGCTTGAAGGGTGTGGTAACTTAGAACTAAAGTTACCTAGTTGTTCCTTACTGAACGTAGGAATCTGCAAAATGAGGGCAGCAACGATTACAATCTGCATTCCTAAGCAGAATGAAAATTTTGGCTCAGCAGAAACCTCTTAACTGCAAAAACTCTGAAATTATATCCTGCTGCTAAAAATACCTGTCAGTGGGGAGCACCTCGGTGGCTCAATTGGTTAAGAGTCCCACTTCAGTTCAGGTCATGGACTTAGGGTTCGTGGGTTCAAGCCCTGCGTCAGGCTCTGTGCTGACAGTTTGGAACCTGGAAGCCGCTTAGGATTCTGTGTCTCCTTCTGTCTCTGCCCTTTCCCGGCTTGCACTGTCTCTCCCTCTCTCTCAAAAATAAATAAATGTTTAAGAAAAACAAAAAAAACAACAGGGGCGTCTGGATAGCTCAGTTGGTTAAGCGTCCAATTCTTGATTTTGGCTCAGGTCATGATCTCAAGGTTCGTGAGTTTGAGCCCTGCATCAGGCTCTGCACTGACAGTGTGGAGCCTGCATGGTATTCTCTGTCTCTGTCTCTCTCTCTCTTGCCCCTCCCCTGCCGGTGCTGTCTCTCTCTCTCAAAATAAAAATAAACTTAAAAGAAAATAAATAAATAAACTTAAAAAAAAAAAAAAAAAAGAATGCCTGTCGGGGTTGGGGGGGGGGTAGTCTGAACGGTCCATTTTCTTTCAAATCAAATAAGTTTAATGTATATGTTTAGTGGAATCTATGGTTTGTGTTTTCTTCCTATGAGAAGCAACTTGTAACTCCTTTGTGCTGATAATGAAAAAAAAATCATCCTCAGTCAAGTACTTAATTTTTGGTTAATAGGTAGTTTTGTTTTGATACAGAAATATTTTCCCTTGAAAATAAATTTCAATATAAGTGTTTTGCTTTATAACAGAGAATATTACTTTTTGGACTAAAATATGGACTATGGCTATTTCTTGGGATGTTTTCAGAAGTTAGGTTTATTTGCCGAACAAACTTCTATGATAGCCCTTAAAGCTATTATTTATTTATGACTGTATACCTTCATTATATGAGTATCCACTATAAAGTCCCTCTTCTGCCTTAATTAATGTTTTTTGGCCCCAAATTTTACCTTTTCTGCTTTTTCTTTAAAATTTTTAAAGATTTTATTTTTAAGCCATCACTACACCCAACATGGGGTTCAAACCCACAACCCCAAGATCAAGAGCTGTGTGCTCCACCGACTGAACCAGCCAGGTGCCTCTAAATTTTACCTTTTCTGATGGTAAAATTCGAACTCCTAAAATATTTAGGCTGTATTCACCTACCCTTTCGTTTTTAAAATTTTTAATAACTTTGTTTTGGTCTCATCCTTGTATACAAGCTTATAATTTGCTTCTGCACTGTGATCTAATCGAAAAGAATTTCTTTCGGGGTGCCTGGGTGGCTCAGTTGGTCGAGTGTCCGACATCAGCTCAGATCATGATCTCACACTTTGTGAGCTCGAGCCCCGCATCGGGCTTGCTGCTGTGAGCACAGAGCTTGCTTTGGATCTTCTCTTCCCCTCTCTCTCTATCCCTCCCCAGCTCCCACTCATGCTCTCTCTCTCAAAAATAAATAAAACATTAAAAAATGTCTAAAAAGAATTTCTGTTAAACAAATCAATGCGTTTCTTTACATTTATTAATATGAAAGATATGACAGGGACATTATTCCATAATATTTTAAGTTTTCTGCTAAAGGTTTTGAAAATCAGTCATTATATGGTCTGTTCACCTTGTTTGATATTTATATGTAGCTTCTTAAGCATATTTAATAGGGTGCACATTTACTTCTAATTTATGACTTTGTTAAGTTCATGTAATAACATATATATGTGAAGTCAGTAACTTCATATAATAACTTTGATCTTCTGTATCTTTAGAATATTGACCATTTTTCTATTATGAGCACAGAAAAAGCATTTTTTCTCCTCTTTCTTCCCCCATTCTTTGTGACCTAATGTTGGACATCACTTTCTTAGTGCCTTTTTTTCCTACTCTGTAATACTTCTAGAACTTGCTTTGTCAGGTGGAAATGGTACCCACCAATCCCTAGATATTAAGAGTAAAGCCAATATACCACTTACTCCTGTCACATCCTCCTAATTCTTGTTGGTTGCTTTAGATCTATAGGGAGTTTTGCTGGTATGATCTGTCTGCCACCCTCATCTACATACGTATTTCAGATTTAGTTTTAGGGTTAAACTGGTCAATGCTCACAATCAGTTCTTTTGCAGTTGTTGCCATGGTCACTTCTAGGTTTGATGGAATTTGTCCTCCAACAGTGACCTCCAGGAGCGCTCATTGATAACAGCACTTCCTGAGTTCCTCTCTGCTCAGTATATTTGTTTTTAGCTTTTATACCATGAAAGGCAGTTGGCAGGTCATATAACCCTTGGGATCCACTTTCTTTCCTATGATGACAGCGAATTCATGATCTCCCAAGGCATCTTTTTCCATTGTTAGATATCTCAACTGTTATTAGAGGAGTTTTGTTTCCTTTTTTAACTTTTGCCAAATTGGTCTCCTTGAATACTTCCGATGGAGCAAGCCTATAGTCTCTTCCACATAACCCCCCAGCGTAGGCCGAAAGTACCACATCGTTCATTGAAGGTGAGTTCTTAAGGCCAAAATGTCTCCAAAGTACCTTTTAGTAGACTTACTGATTTATTTACTTATTATTTTTT
This sequence comes from Panthera tigris, assembly GCF_018350195.1. Lineage (NCBI taxonomy): Eukaryota > Metazoa > Chordata > Mammalia > Carnivora > Felidae > Panthera > Panthera tigris. The sequence goes on from NC_056664.1 coordinate 102,228,943, forward strand.
TAATGTTTTTTTGAAAGAGAGAGAGAGAGACAGAGCATGAGCGGGGGAGGAGCAGAGAGAGAGGGAGACACAGAATTCGAAGCAGGCTCCAGGCTCTATGCTGTCAGCACAGCGCCCAACGCGGGGCTCGAACTCACGAACCGCGAGATCATGACCTGAGCCGAAGTCGGATGCTCAACCGACTGGGCCACCCAGGCGCCCCAAGACTTAATGATTTGTTATTCAGTCAGCTCAAGTCATTGCATATTCCTTGCGGTCCTGTGCCTTCCCCATAGTGTTTTTTAAAGCACTGTGAATTATCATTTCAGAGCTGGAAGGGGACACTAGGATCATCAACAACAAAGGCCTTATTTTAGGATGAAGAAACTGAAGCCCAAGGAGAGGAAAAGAGAATTCTCCAAGGTCATGCCACTACTAGGAAGCTAAGTCCGATCTTGAACCCCAGCGATCCCAGGCAAAGGTTCTTTTCATTTCACTGAGTCCTTAAAAAAATACAATGATCATTTTTTTGTGTGTGGTGAGAACATTTAAGATCTACTCTCTTAATCATGGGAGCTGATGGATATGTTAACTAACCTCATTGTGGTAATCATTTTGCAATATATATGTGTATCAAATCATCATACTGTACACCTTAAATTTATATAATGTTATATGTCAATTATATCTCAATAAAGCTGAAAAAAATACAATGACCAAAAGCGTTTCATTGCACTTAAAGGACTCAACATGTGCCCCATGACATAAGAGAATCTACCTAACGTCTGCTTGAAAATTATCATTTCTTTTCTTATTCCAACTATGTACGGAATGACTCATGCAGGATAGCTGTATTAGAGAATTTTCAGTGGGTCTGTTTTTCGTTTACATAAATTGTCACTTTCATTTTCTGTTTCTTGAAACTGAGAAACTTCAGATAAATGTAGATTCAGTTTTCCTACCCCAAACTCTCTAAACCATCATTTTGAAATCAAATTACACAGCTTATGCTTAAAACATAAGGGCCAGATTCTATCTTCAAATATACCACCCACTCTCTAACAGCAGAATTTGGCCCTAAAAACCCATTAACAAATATTGTCATTAAACTAAAGAGCTAATTACTTTGGATTCAGACAGAATGAACAAAAATCATAGGCCAACCACAGCTGGTAGTAATAATGGTGAGACTAACCGTATGTTACGCTGGAGATTTAAAGAACAAAGACATATTAACACTAATGTAACCAAACATATAAAATTATCCTCCAAATGGAGCAAGCTATTATAGTTAGAAAATTCCTGAACCGCACATTGGAATTATCTGATTCAAGAAATAAAGGATATTTCTAAGGAATTAACTGTCATAATCTGAAGTTATCAGTGTTTAATGAAGAGGGAAAATTGAAAATTTTAGTTTAGTACAATATCCACAAATGAACATTTATATCTAAAAATCATTTTGCTCTAATTGTAAGTAATATTCTCATATTTAAATCAGTTTAATACTATAAGATCGAGAGCCTTCCTTTAAGACTATTTTATTTTATTTTTTTTCTTCTTTTTTAAAAAAAAATTTTTTTTAACGTTTATTTTATTTTTGAGACAGAGAGAGACAGAGCATGAACGGGGGAGGGTCAGAGAGAGAGGGAGACACAGAATCTGAAGCAGGCTCCAGGCTCTGAGCTGTCAGCACAGAGCCCGACACGGGGCTTGAACTCACGGACTGCGAGATCATGACCTGAGCCGAAGTCGGATGCTTAACCGACTGAGCCACCCAGGTGCCCCCCTTTAAGACTATTTTAAACAAACATTTTCAGGACTACCTTACAATTCTACAAAAGTAAATTTCCAGATAACTGAACATTTTCCCAGCCCTTGAAAAATATTTTTAAATTACATTAATAATCCATACTTAGAAACAGTTTTACATACCCTGAGAAGCAATAAAAATCAACCATAGTTTATCAGTTGAGCATAACCATTAAAAATATTTTGATATATATCATTCCAATTTTCTTCCTACGCATCTGTTGTTGTTTTTTTAATAAAAATGGGACCACATCATAATATGGTTTGTAACTTGTTTTCATTTATAGCACATTATGAGCATTTCCCACACATCAAAAATTATACTTTACTACATAAATGTTCATGACTTTCCAACTTCTTAAATTGAGAATAATAAATACATTTTAATCTTTTTGGATATTTCACAAATATCATTATTATACTATTTCATAATAACACTAACACTCCCAGAGATTCTTACATAGCTAAATCTCCTTTCTCCTATATTGTGAATGGTCCCAGATGGCTCTACTATCCTAAGCTGTATCTTACTCTGAGCTCTTTTTCTCCTTCAACATCAGATTTCCATATAAAGCTGACCAAACCTGAGGTAGACCTCAATTGACTGTTTTCATTTTTAAATGAATGACATGAAAGATAATCTACTGACAACTAAAAGAATTGATGACTTTAAGTTCAATGACATAAGTACTCAGGTATTGTCTTTACCTCTTCAACCTTCATCTTGGATGAAAATTTCCTTCTAGCCTTCCTTACCCAAGAAATCATTACTGAAAAACACTTGCTTAGTTTCGCTCGTTAAAAAATCATAGCTCTCCAGATTGATGATTCCTGCTCTTTGTACTAACCTTCTATGCAGCAAGTTTGGAAGAGAAAAAATGTTATTATACATGAGGGGCCAGACTAGAAGATCTTAATGGTCCATTTCTGTTCTAAAACTTTATGCTTCTATGCTTCAAAAAGTTTCTAGGGGCACCTGGGTGGCTCAGTCAGTTGAGCGTCTGACTTCAGCTCAGGTCATGATCTTGTGGTTGACGAGTTCGAGCCTCACGTCGGGCTCTGTGCTGACTGCTCGGAGCCTGGAGCCTGCTTCGGATTCTGTGTCTCCCTCTCTCTCTCTGCCCCTTCCCCGCTCATGCTCTGTCTCTCTCTGTCTCAGAAATAAATAAACATTAAAAAAAAATTTAAAAAAAGTTTCTATAATTTATCCTTTTGTTGTTATATTTTACTTCCTGTGTCTGGAGGTTGTCTCACTCAGGTTCCCTGAAACTACATTGTAAGTTTTCTTTAGGGAGCCACAACTTAAGACAAATATGCCAATGATAATGAACGTGACTCACTCGAGGACACAATTTCATTGTCTCTCCATCTGCTCTTCTGAGAAGGAAAAAAAGGAAAAGAACACAAAAAAGAAAAAGCAGAAGCGTACTTTCTATATTTCTCTGAAATAAAAATATTACAGAAGATTGGCACTGAAAGCTTTATTAAATCTTATTTGAGAACTTCATTGAACTTGTATAGTACATATTTGAGGAGTTTACAATTTGGGGACTATAGGTTTTAGGATTTTATCATCAGATATGGCAATGAGAGCATTGCCTATTGAGAACAACACTGACAACAAATGTGTGTAAAAATTCATGATTACAGTTGATCTAATTCTGTAAATCTTTAGATTACTTGAAAAAAGTGCTACCTTGTTTAACCACGCCTATATTCATTTTCTTTGTGTAATACTAATAGCTAATATGTATAGCTAATTGCCACTACAGGGATATACTTTTTTTTTTATTAAGGGTTTATTTTTGCCACTTGATATTTTACTGACAAGAAATTGTATACAATATGAACATGTGCACACAGAGACTTATAGGGTGAAAAAAAATGAAATTCAATCAAAGAATTTTAATTAAAAACTTCACTCTTCACTGCGAAAATAATATCATGTTGTACCTTTAAGGAATCATCACACTTCCTGTTCTGAATATGTCTCTACTAATCACTTTTATCACCGGAGTAAGAAAACCAAACTTTTCATTAACTTAAAATTGCACATAGTAAAGATGAAGTTGCTAAATGAGATTAAGAAATATAATAAAATGATATTCAATAAATGTGCGTATAACCTGTGTTAAGGTAGCACATGACTTAGAAGTTTTTATGTGCAAAGGAAAATGAGTAGCTGATGATGTGTTAAGCAAATCTGTTCTTTTGAAAAATCTAAGGCTGAGTTTCCCAAGTTAAGAGGAAAAGAAAATAAACTTCAAAAATAAAGAAATGCTTAGCCAATCCTGGTAATAACTCATTATTCCTATCTTCTGAGATGGTTCTTAGAATTGATCCACTAAGCATAAACATCTGAATAAATTAAAACATTACAGAGAACGGAGAACCGGTTAAAGACCGCAAGCTTACTCTGAAAGCAAGATAGGGAGCCCTGGGACCTAGCCCATCATGCTGAACTTGTAAAAGAAGTATTAAAAGAGAACTAACAATTCAATTTGGGGGTGGGGGGGGGGTCACAAAAAGAGCACTAATTGAGCACCTCTGTGCTAAATGTGCCTTCCTTATTTATTCTTGTAGCCAAAGGAAACGGCATAAAACCCAATTTAATATAAAGTTTGAAAATTAGAAGCATATATTTTTTTTAATATTCATTTTTGAGAGAGAGACAGAGCGTGAGTGTGGGAGAGGCAGAGAGAGAGGGAGACACAGAAGCCCAAACAGGCTCCAGGCTCTGAGCTGTCAGCCCAGAGCCCGATGTGAGGCTCAAACCCACGGACTGTGCAAGATCATGACCTGAGCCAAAGTCTGATGCAAAACAGACTGAGCCACCCAGGCGCCCAGAAGCATATTATTTTGAGTGCCAACTTCAGCATTTCCCAAAGGCCCAAGACGCACATTCATCAGGATCATTTTGACGTGAGTAAATAAAAATTCAGATTGCTGGGTCACATCTGAGATCCAGGCAATCTAACTCTCTGTGAAGTACACCCAGGTATCAGAATTTTACAGACCCTCTCCCCACCCAGTGACTCTCACACACATTACAATTTGAGAACCACTGTGATTATCGTGATGTTTTTGTGTGAAACTGATTATCAGTTATCAAGAATACCACCTGTATTTACATTTACACGACATATACCAACTTTCAAACTTTGTATTTGATTTTCCTTTTTTTGCTATGGAATTGCACATAGACGGCTATTTTCCTAATATTCACTAACTGCTATTACTTTTATATATTTTGTTAAATATAGTAAATATTCACTTTTGACATAATTAAGAGCTACACAGCCATGTGAGTGACTTCCAAAATCCACTTACCTTCAAATCCTTATGCTTATTCAGAAAAGTCTGAGCACGTACGGTGGAAAGTTTCAAGAATATATGCAGCGGACTCTCTAATCTCCACGTATTTCAAAGCTGGCCAGGGAGACTCCGGAAGTGGACACCAGAAACGCCATTGACAAGGTTAGGTACCAGTGCTGGAGCCTCCGGGTACCTGATTATCTCTGAACAGGACAGAAAAACAAGTAGTCGGTCACCTGAAATTCATAGAGAATCTGCTACGGAGAAGGTTATTTTCAGTAAACTGGCAGTGTTACTAAATTTAAACTTGGCCTGGGTTTGCGGCTCCCTGATTTAGCACAGTTGTCATTTAAAATTTCATGTCATTGTGAAGTCAGGATTGCATGATGCTGCTGTCTGCAGAGGATTCTGCTGGAATTCATACTGCTTTCATTGACTATTTCGTCTAAACGCTGCATCAAGTGGTATTACTAATTTTATCTTTGATGTGCAGATGCCAGATTTTGGCACTGGATTTCTTTCTAAGTCAAGGTTGATGAGTTCTGTTGGAAATATATCCTTACATGAGACTCTATCACACCCCACAAAAGATAAAATGTGATACTTATACAAAATCCCAATGGAATCATCTGGTGCTTCTGCTATATTTTCTTTCACATGGTAATGCTTGCCAAGATAACTAGACATAAACAAAAATAATATCCTTTCTAGTCAATCTGTGTTGCCTACTTAGGGAAACCAAAATTCTAGCATCTTTGCTGAGTAAGTTAAGCAGACATTGGTAGTGGCTAATGGAAAAAGGGAATAAAACATCTATTTTTAAAACTGGTAACAGATCATGAAAATATTCTCCTCAAGGGTAGAGAAAGCAACACACACAGAAATATACAAAGTCAAATACAAAATGACAAGAGTGTAATACACACGTAAGCACGGACTACACTGTAAAACAACAGTTTTTCATGGAAGATTCTAATGCTTGGCCACCCCAAAACCATGCTCAACTTTCTTCTTCCCTTCTATGTCTCATACATAGAGAACAGAAAATCAAATCAAATGTTCACTTTCCCAGTCTTCCAACTGCTAAGAATGGCTACGTGATTCCATTCTGGCCCATTAGCTATAAGAAGCATGCTGGGCAAGAAATGCAGGCAATATTTTATTGTATTGATGAATAGAAAGATTCCTGTCCCTCTTCTCTATTCCACACCACTGCCTGCCTGGAATGAGGATGTGCTACTTGGAGGTAAAGCAGTCATCTTGTCACCACGATGTAAAACACTACGAAAATCTAGAAAATCACAAAGATGTGGGTCCTGCTACTGATAAGCAGCTGAATCAACACTACCAACTGCTTCCTCTGGAATTCTACTTGTTTAACTCATTGGGTTTTCTGGTGCTTGCTAACGGAATCACTGCAGGTTGACAAAGTATTCAAAAAACGTTTGCTAGAAAGTAAATGCCACAGATGTAACTGTAGGGATATCTATCTTTTTTACATTATAATCCGCAAGTTCTTATTCTGTGGAGTCAAAGACAGGCTTCATTCTGACAGAGGTTGGAACTTGGCTTCTTTTTCACTTCTAGGAAAGCTGTGCATGTGGGGAATAATGGGTCACAGGATGACGGTAACTAATTAAAACAAAATGAAATGGAAAGGCTCGTTTAGAAATGGGTTTGGAAGAAGAGGGTGCAGTATCATGGTTTAAAAAAGGATCTCATCTTTGCTATAAGCCAAAGCTATCACATTGGTTGAAATCTCAGTGTAAGAGTCTGAAATTCCATAGCAAAATTCATTATTATCTTGTGAACTGTGGATTCTTTGAAATATTGTTCCATCCATCACTTCATGATATCTTCTCTATCAACATTTTTTTTAATATTTATCTATTTTTGAGAGAAAGAGACATCACGCCAGCAAGGATTGGCAGAGAGAGAGAAGGACAGAGGATCCAAAGTGAACTCCGTGCTAACAAGCAGAGAGCCCTATGAGGGTCTCGAACTCACGAACTGTGAGATCGTGACCTGAGCTGAAGTTGGACGCTTAACCAACTGAGCCACCCAGGTGCCCCGTTATCAACATTTCTTACTCGATCACAGTTTAGGCTTTCACTATCTCTTTCCTAGACTATTGTCGTAGACTTTTTAACAGATTCGTGTTTTCCTTTTTCTTAAACATTCCAGTATGTCCTATAGTTGCTTTAAGACTTAACTTCTTAAAACATTTCATTAGATACCTTTTCTGTTCAAAATATAAGAGCTCTTTTTGGTCTATTGGATTAAGTCCAAGGTCCTTAACTTGGCATTTCAGTCTCCCTACATACGTTCTTCTAGCCTATTCCCCTTCCCTAACACTCTACATGGCTTGGTGGGAGGATTTGTCTCCAGTCCAGAGATGCACCTTAAGTAGCTTAAGATAACCTATGTATCTCAATTTTTACCTACAATATTAGGGATAAGCACATGGCCTTAAGACGTTAATGATCTCCATTCTGGGGTTTTCTTTGACCTTTACATGTAAAGGTTGTATGTAAAAGAACAACTTGTTTTTCTTGCTGGACATTGGCCTGTGAATATACAACGTTTGGAACTACTGGCAACCATCTTGAGATCATGAGAGAACTTTCCAGAGCTTAAGTCAACACCAAGGAAATAGCTGAGAAACAGAAAAAGAGGAGCTGGGTCCTGACCATGTTGTTTCACCCCTGGGCAGAGTTTTGCTTGTAGGTGGAATACCCTGGGCTTTTCAGTTATGTGTGAATTTACAGACTTTTTTTTTTTTTTTAAATTAAGTGAATCTGGGTTGATATCCTCTGTTATTTGCAACCACAAAGAACTTTGCAATTTATTTATGTTTTAGTGTGTCTGCCATTTCATCCATTTCTACTTCTCTCCTCTTACTTATATTCTTTTTATCCAAAAAAATTTTTAATGTTTATTTATTCTTGAGGAAAGAGCATGAGCAGGGGAGGGGCAGAGAGGGAGGAGACACAGAATCCGAAGCAGGCTCCAGGCTCCAAGCTGGAAGCACAGAGCCTGATGTGGGGCTCAAACCCACAAACCGTGAGACCATGACCTGAGCCGAAGTCCAATGCTTAGCCCCTGTATTCTTTTTTTTTTTTTTTTAGATCAAGTCCCCTTCCCCCATGATACATTTCCAGACCCTTCTAATTTATAATGAAAGAACCCTAAATTAAGCATCTTTATTTTTCATTGTACATACTAATAAAAGAGCTCACCAAGGTATATCATGCTATCATTTCATTATGACTCTCAAATCTTCAGTTTAACATTTTCTTCTTTTATCTCCAGGCTTTTATTTCTAACTGAACAGTTGGTATCTCAACTTGGATATAATGAAGGCTCTGCAACCTGAATTCGTCCATAACCAAACTCATAAAGACTCATGTGTCTCAAACATAGCTTTCCCCTAATGTTTCCGGTTTTTAAAAACAGCACCATTGATATCAGTTGGAGAAGCCAGAAACCAAGATTTTCAACATCTTAAAACAAAGGAATCAGAGTGGATTTCATCCTTCTTTTCTCCTTCAGCCCCAGTACCTGATCACCAAATTCTTTAGATTTTATTTCCTAAATAATTTGTAAATCTATCTGCTTTGTCCATCTTGTCTCCACTTCCTCCTTTTCCTTCTCCTGCTCCACTACCACTGCTACCACCCCTAAGACCTTGTCTGTTACTTGGAACGCTGTTTGGATTTTTTTCCGTCTCCCATTTCACATTTTGTTTCTCTCCAGTATTTGCCTCATGGCATGTAGAGTGATCTTTTAAAACTACACAGTGGATCGTGTCGATCCTTGTTTAAAAACCTTCAATGCCTTCCCGTTGTCGTAAGGGTAAAGAACAAGGCCTCACATCACCCAATCCCTGCCTGACTCACCAGCCTCATCTCTCTGGAGGACAATGATCTTTCTGTTTTTAAATACACTCATGTTTTAAAAACTCAGCATGCAGAAGAGTGCTTAGCACATAGTAGGCACTCAGTAAATATTTGTTGAATGAGTAATTGCCTTGCAATAACTCTTGAACCATGAGCCACATTGTGTTATTATTTTTTTGTATGCTTTATTTTCTGAGTTACTTATAAGTACATTGCAGATAAAGAAAAGTCATATTTCTCTGTAACCTGTAGCAGAATGCTATGTGAGTAGGAGGGGTTCAGAAGGTATTCAATTATATTACTATTGATATTTCTAGTCTGATTCCTTTTTAAAAGGTTGAAGTTCATTCTAACACAATGGATAGTTATCACTTGTCTACAGGTTAAAAATGAATAAGGGGAAATTTATTATGTCAAAATAATGGAAGTACAAAAAAATAGAAAATTTGTCTCTGATTACAATTCTACGGAATTTGCAGGTTAATTATACAGGAGTTGTTCTTCTGCATGACATGGAAAAACTTCAGATAAGCCCTGAATTATGTGGACAGACACTGAAACATCATGTTGGCAATTTTCACTGCCATTTTTTTTTCAAACATACACAAGTTTTCTTTAGAAATCTTTACCTTTGAAACATGTAAGTAAGAATTTAATACTTTAAATAACTGACAGCTAAAGTCTTTTTGGGTAGAGACTGATTATTTTGGAAAATAGTTACCCCAAGTGCAAATTAATTCTTAGTTATTGGATATTCACCTGAAAGTGTAAAAAGAATTTCAGAGATTCAAAGGTAGGTATGAAATTTTAGCCTATGCTGTAAACTGACATTACCCAAAATAAGAAAAGTATTTCTTAGGGTAGCCTAAAATGAAAACACACATGAGCAGCCCCAAAGCAATGAAACAGTGGGGCTAGGGCACATTCTCTAAACTGGAGGACAAGGGAAGCAAGCTTCTCGAGGGCTTCTGAATGTTAACTGTGGCCAGATAAAGTTTTCCAAGTTGGGGAATGGGAAACAAAAGTAGGATTGAGGGGATCAAGAAGGAGGAGAGGCCAAGAAATACAAGAGTAGATAATGCAAATTTCCTGTCTGAATAAAATTCTTGAGCAGGCTTAACCTTCTGCTTCATATATATTAGTTGAAGTTTGCCTAAGGGATATTTATACAAGAGATAATTGCCTTTGGGTTTCTATAGGCCTGTTGTTCAGTTATAAATATCTTCTAGTTTTTTTCAGGGTATTGGCTCTATTAGGGAGTTTGTAAAAATTAAAAAAAAAAAAGGAAAGAAATAAAAAGAAAGGAACATTTCTTCAAGAAATGCATTTTGAGAATCACTACAAGTAGTTGTTCTCAAAATCAGAGAGAAGGCTATTTTACAATTTTCTCCCGGGGTATTGAAAGATATTTTAGGAAACCAGTGATTCATGATTTAATATTCAACTGCTTTTCAAGCAAAATAAGAAATTCTACCAGGGTATAGTCATGATTTCCTTTAACTTAAATTCCAAGGGGTAGGTTGAAGTGACGCTGTTCATTTTGCTCCTCTTTATATAAAATAAAAGATAAGTTTAACTACATGAAGGAAGGACAGATTCTTATGCTCCTCCTCTTTACACATGCTTCTTTCCTGTATGAGGGAAAAAAAATGATTTTCAACTGTAAAGTACTTCACTTGTAAAACATTTCTGTTTTATTTGTTAATTTCTTGATCTGTGGATAAGATTAGGTTGGTCCTTTGGCATGAAAATTCATACATGTCCTATAATTATAGGACAACCATTTTGTATTTCTTTAAAAATTGACTCTTTTGTTAAGAGTGTGAGATTGCCGATGGATGTCACTGCCATTCTGTAATGCTCTAGTACAGGTTTTTTAAAAACACATGGAATAAAGACATTTACAAGAGTGCTTAAAAAAAAAAAGAATAGGAGATTGCCCATTTATGTATGCCTTATGTAGATTTTCCTCTCAATCGTGCATAAAAAACACAAAAGGTTTTATATACCTACCTCTAGCTCAAAGATTAGAACACCCTATAACAGCAATAAAAATTAAACAAGTAAAAGCCAAGTCCCACAAGACGTCTATGGCCATCTGAAGATGATCAACCTTCTGCAACGTTCTCAATAAAAGAGTGTCTGAAGAGTTTGGGAACTCCCCATTCTCCATTAAGGAGATCTGGAAATAATGTCATTACTAAGAGACAGGACTGGAATGTGATTAGAGAAGCTAAAATTGTACTATAATATGGAGGGGATGGTTAGATGACAGCAGTAGTTTACAATGTTGTTTTCCTTTTGAGAAGATCCATCTCCCAAAAAACAATTCTTACAAAGTACCCTAGAGTTCTGTGGAACATGCTTTCCGCACCTCTAGCTTTGAGAGTGAAGGACAGAAAATCCAGGAAACAGAAGTTGCCAGTGTTGATCAAGACCTCACCTCCTGATCTCCCTTGTAACTGCAGAAGTCACTTATTTAGAAGATTCCTCAGAGTTCCCTTTGGTCTGGATTGCACATCTCTCCCAACCCCCCATGTTTACTGGTCAGCTCCCCCAGTGACTTCCAGGTCAGAAAGAGGCACTCTAGGTAAAGGTCACAAAGGACACTGATGCTTTGGACACAGTAGTGGAGTGGTCCTCATTCATTGATCACCTAATTCAGGTAGTTCAGTCCTTTCTAAGTCTGACCATAATGATGTCATCTCCTTGAATCTAACTCTCAGGCTGATAATACAGAAATTCAGATTCTGAGTAGTAGTAAATTCCACCAGTGCATTATGGGGTTCATAACAGGCTGCCATCTGTCCTGTTCCTTCTAACACACTTTCCTTCTTTACTTGGTAGTTCTACCATGGACAGTTTTTCAGGTCTTTTTAAAAAGTTATCATTAAAATACCTGCTATTCATGAATTCCTCTACTCTTTGCACTATAGTGATAGTTGGCACAAATCATACACAATTCAGATAAGACACTTACAGACATAAATGTTCAGTCCAACAATCTAATTAGGTAAAGACTGGACACTTATAAGAGGTTGAAAATTGTGTGAGCATATATAGCTCTATTCATAATTCATAGAATGTCTTTGTACTTAATGAGTTTTTTTCTGAGCTAAATGTTTGTTCTTTATGCCCTCCTATTTTTAACTGTATTTGTTTATTTATTTGCTTTTGATTAGTAAGAGTCGAGGGTACAGACTATGCCATCAACATTCCTCTGCCCATATAGTAGAATGTCTGGCTTACAGCAGATGCTTAATGCCTGATGATGATCACTGCACGCAAGATTTTGCATGAGTGCAAGGGAGAAAAATGTTTCTAGCCTTTATCTACTATCATTTTCATTTATTTCTGGAAGTGGCAAGACAGAAGATTTGCATTACTTCGGAGCATAGGCATGATGTATTTAGATATGCTTTTCCATCTCTCCACAAGATAAAATATATGCTATATAACAATTGGTACTGCAATCTTATGCTGAATTGAAATATTTTAGACTTTGATGGGCTCAACAGATATATACATACAGAAAGATAGATGTCAAAGAACAGGAAAATGTTTAACTATCTCTATCTTAACACTGCTAACTATGAGCCATGTTATCAGTGCTGTTTTCTCAGAATGTTTCTTAGGAAGTGAGTTAAACATACTTCATATGATAAATTTAAAAATGGTTTGATATATCTTCTGGACTTGTGCAAAATGAAAGTTATAAATGTGTTCCAAAACGCTTCACAACAATCAAAGACTAACTTATTTTTTTTTAATTTTTTTAATGTTTATTTTATTTTTGAGACAGAGACAGAGCATGAGCAGGACAGGCGCAGAGGGAGAGGGAGACACAGAATCTGAAGCAGGTTCCAGGCTCTGAGCTGTCAGCATAGAGCCCGATGCAGGGCTCAAACTCACAAACGATGAAATCATGACCTGAGCCGAAGTCGGATGCTTAACGGGCTAAGCCACCCAGGTGCCCCAAAGACTAACTTATTTTTGGTGGAAGGCAAGGTCAACGACACTGAGAAATGTAGGAAACTCACGCATTAATTTATACTATTGCACGGTATGGTGGGCTTTTTCAAGTCTATTCGACCAAAAAAAAAAAAAAAAAGAAAAAAGAAATTAAGGAGCTTGATTCTTTCTGTTAATGTTCTCAAGGGAAAGTTCAAACAAGTCCAAACTAACAAAAGATATTAGTGCTGGATTGTTGTGGAAATCACTCTGAAATTCGGGCTAGGTAATGTGGCTTCTAATTCAGACTCTAAAGGCCTGAGATACACAGTTTCTATCCAAAGGTTATTTTGTCTACCCAAGTGAAAAGAGGCCCGCCCAAACCGGAGATGTTTAAACACCGGCTGCATATTAGAATATACATGGATTTAAAAAAATACTCATGCTCAGGCCTCATCCTCAAAGATGCTGGTTCAATTGGTCTGAAGTGGGAAAAAGGAGTCTTGTGGGTTCCCCAAGTGATTGTAATATGCAATTACAATTGCATATTATTGCATATATTATTGCATACAATTGAATATTACAATTGCATATTATTACATATACAATTGCATATTACAATGGCATATATTCAGTGATTCTCCACTGAATATATTGAGAATCAATGAATATGTCTTCTAAGCACTTCCAGTGCCCCAAAGTCTATCATCTGCAATTTCTGGGAAGGTCCCTTTCATATGCACACAGGCATACACACACACTTGGAAATTTGTTCGTTAATCTGGACTCCTATTTGTAGTCTGATGGTAGTTTTCTATATCAGTGAGCTCCAGATTTTCAACTAACACCCTGCATGCAAATCAGACAAAGTATTAATTAACAGGGAGGGTAGTTAGAGGAAAGAGAAGCAGAAAAACAAAATATAAGTGCTGTCAGAATATAAATGTTCTAAAATTGTACCTGCTTATCATAGAATAAATATGCATATAGAATTACGTATAGACTTTTAGAATTCTAAGCTTTTTCCAATTCTTCTACTTTCAACATATCTTAGCAACTACAAAAACATAATCATGATAGAGGAAACAAAGTTCACTACTACAGAAATACTGAGGACTGGTTTAATTACAGGAGACAAATCTATTTCAAGGAAGAGATGCTTGATGATTGTTTACTGAATGAGTAAAACTCTCCCGGTCCTAAAAGTAGACCTTATATTTATCCAATGATTGGAAAAGATCTTTCCTAGGAAAATGTTAACGCCTTTGCTTTGCTAAAGGAAGATCCAGAATGTCTCTAAACCTAATCTTAAAATTGGCATGGAGTTTTCTTAGGGAGGGAGAGATATATAGTATAATTAATAAGGATAGTTGGATTCGACCTCCATTTCCTCTCTTTTGTATTTGTCTGTTTGGGCCACAGTTAAGGAGCTGGAGTTAGGGTTTGGAACCAGACGAGAATCGTGGCCCTATTTTGTCACCTACATTTAGCTCTGGCCTGTATTTCTGCAGTTGATGGGATTCCTCTGGTCTTTGAGAAATGGCACCAGGGACAGGGTACTAATGGCTGTATCTGAAAGACTGCCCAATTCTTAGATCCTCCTTTCTGTGCATAGGGGCTTAATATCTAGAAAAAAGTAAGGCCATAATCGCTAAAATTTAAGTAGATAACATTCATTCATTTGTTCATGCAATAGTTATGGTGTGCCTTCTTTGTTTTAAGCCATGGGACTACAAAGATTCTTAGATAATTTGCAAGCACACAACTTATTCATTGACTTTGTTAAACTCTTTGAAGTCAATTCTCAAGCTTTTATATACACAGGCGCACACACACACACGCACACACACACACTCCTCTCATACTCTCCATTCCACCAGCAACTCTTTTTATTCTTTACTATATAGTGACTTTAGGAGCTGTTTAGGAGAACCTTTTCCATCTTCTGTGATTGAATTAATGAAGATGTCTCTGATGCCAACCTTCTTAGCCCTTCACTCTAATCCAAGCCCCCATACACTTCCTGACCCCGGGGAGGAGAGGCTTTCCACCTCATGATGTCCATCCCATTACAGCTGACTTTTTTTTTTTTTCATTCATAAACCACCAATTCATAAATCACTAATTTGCCATCTAAGTTTACGAGGATTGACTCTTTTCAATTTATTTTAAATTCCCATCTGAAAATATCATAATGAAAGGAAATGACCCCAAATATTTCAATGCTAAAAGCAAGAATATTAGATGTGGGGGGGGGGGAAGGGAGAGGGTATAGCTGGTGGACATCCATTGGTGGTGAAAAATAATTCTTGGAATTATTGAAATGATCCTTTGTCACTTATACATAAGACAATGTAGTTGTTCTGATTTAAATGCTTCATGAAAACCTGGGGTACGTGTACAAGTATATATTTGTAATTTCAAGTGTAACAAAGCCCACCATGTAATCTGGACTCCCTTTTCTATGTAATTATCGTCATTTTCTAAAGTGTCGAGTACGGAAACATGGACCACACTGTAGTTTTCAGTACTATCGTGTAAGCTTAAAATCTTGTGTACTATCTTGTGTACTATCTCAGACCTTAAAACCCAGTATGTCGTTCTCTGCACTGCATCATCCCAAACTATCGAAGATGTTTGCTATTTGGATGCAATGAGTGATGAAAGTCAAGGGTGCTCTGGGTTCCTCAAGGGGATGATTCCGAGGACCATCACCAGGACCTGTCATGTTGCCAGAGGAACAAAGAAGCATGAGGGCACATCCGCCCAAAGTGGTTTTGCTCTCAATGGGTTACACAATCAAAGCAATGAATCACCACTGAGAAGAGAACAGGATTAAAAAATAAGCAGAACAGGATTAACAAGCAGAACAGGATTAAAAAAGAGAGAAGAAATCATGAGGTGATTCGTAGCATTTAAAAGAGACCTCTTTCAGTTCTTTAAGCTATGCCTAAATATTTAAAGAAACATGAGATTTTTTTTTTAGACTACAAAGAAAATAGCTTATCTCCCTATTCTTGCCAGACCCTTTATCTGTAACTTCAAAAGACAATAATTGCTTTCTAAAAATTACCTTTTTTGATAAACCTTGCTTGGGCAGTTTAGTGTGGAAAAGTCAAAATGTTCTTTTAGGCAGTTATAAGATTAATCAGGTCAAGAATAGATAAACACTGTCAATATTTCCTTTTTTTTTTCTTCCCATTTTCTCCATTCTTTGCCTCTTATGTCTTGTACTGCTTCTGAAGCAGTATTTTCCTTTTTATCTACTTTTATTATACATTCTCTCTACAACCACCCAGTTTTTTTATTAATTTTTTTTTTAAGAGCAGATAGCCACTGAGAAAGATAACTTTTGCATTCAACTTTTCTAACATGAAGGATTCTCAGCTCTTATCAGGGCAAATCATAATGTGGAAACTTATCCACCTAGTAATAAGATCTCAGGTAATATCCCTTTACTGTATTGATTTTGCAAAAAGCCACATCTTTTTTTTTTTTTTTTTTTTTTTTTTTTTTTTTTTTTTTTTTTTGCTGGCCTTCAAAGTGCAGGGATGGCTCTCCACAAGAGATTTTGTAAAGGCATGTTGAAATGTCTCCAACTAAACCAGGCTAGGGAGATTGTACGGGGATGCAGAATAGAAAACTATTAGAATAGGGAAAGAACTGCCACACAATGGCATGACCAGATCCCAGGGGTATAAATATAGTAATTTTCCCAAAAACGTCAAATATGAACTTCTCAGAAAGACATAAAGTGACCACATCATTTAAATGAATTCTTTCTAGATTGTTAAGATCCATGGGGCGGGCATTTTGTATTGTCAGCACCAAGTTCAATACACAGTTTACTACTCACTTGTGCTGTTTTGTACTTGAAATGTGACTCGTCCAAACTGAACTGCGCTGTTAAGTGAAGAATACACACTGGATTTTGAAGATTTAGTGCAAAAGGAAAAGAATATAAAATATCTTAATAACTTCAATGTTGATTACATGTCAAAATGATCATCTTTTAGATATATTTGATTAAAATATATTATTAAACATAATTTTGCCTGTTTATTCTTAGCTTCTTTTTTAAAAAAATTTTTTTAAGGTTTATTTATTTTTGAGAGAGAGAGAGACACACAGAGAGAAACAGAATGCGAGCGGGGGAGGGGCAGAGAGAGACGGAGAGAGAGAGAGAGAGAGACAGAAAGAGAGTGACAGAGAGAGGGAGACACAGAATCTGAAGCAGGCTCCAGGCTCTAGGCTGTGAACACAGAGCCCGACATGGGGCTCAAACTCACGGACCACAAAATCATGACCTCCGCTGAAGTCATCCGCTTAACCTACTGAGTCACCCAGACAACCCTATTCTTACTTTCTTTAAATGTAGCTACTAGAAAATTGACTTGCAGTATATTTCTATTAAATAGTACTTGTTAAAGAACTCAATATTGTGTGTTAAATGCACAATGAGTGAATGCAGGCTTGAGTGAATGAAAGATAGCTTCGTCTGGAGCTAATACTACCAGAATGAACAAATCTAACTTTTGTTAGGAGGATAGAACTGTAGTAGACCTTATCGATGTCACCAACTCTTCACTTCTTCCAGCATCCATGCTCATTGCTATATGTCTCCATGCTCATTGCTACATGTCTCCGTAATCTTTCCTGATAAGGAAGTAGAATGTCTTTCCCTCCTCCTTTGCTTTGGGTTGGGTCATGTGACTTGTTTTGGTCAATGAAACATTAGAGAGCACGATGTGATCAAAGGCTTGAATAATGCTTGCCCTATTGAGTTTGCTCTCTGGTGCTTCTGCTATTGTTGCGAGAACTGGCCCAGGCAGGAAGAGGATGGGAGACATATAGGACAGAAATCAGCTGCCCCAGTTGAGCCCAGGCTAATCCCCGGCTGGTTCCCAGCCACAGGAGCAAACAGCTGAGATCATCACAGCTACCCAACCCCGCCAACTGCAAAGGACACGGAGACCCATGATCTGGGTACATGCTTAGTTTTGCACGCTGCCAAGATTCTGTGGTTATTACCGGGTCTCTTCTGAAATACCTACCTGATACAGAAGTGTAATTTTCATAACTGAGTGTTCATTTTTTAATGTGACAATTCACACTGGGAACCTTAAGGTCATACTTGAAAATCCCGCTCTCTCTAACCTCTCAGACAAAATACTTTGGGCCATGATGACAAGCATGAGAACTATAGAAGATATCCTAGCAGAAGCCAGACAAATTCATCCCAGAGGTATAACCTAGTGGTTATCATGGAGAGTTTTAAGACAAGCATCAGCAGGAATGCTAAAACTTAAATGGCGTGGAATAAGTAGCACAATACGATTCTTACTTTTCCAAGCAAGTGGTGGACTGTTAAAAAGGCCCTTTCCTATGGTTGTTCTTAGGTTTATTTGTTGTTGGAGAAAAGCTGTTAATATGTGAGTACTTCCCGGGTGCTTGAGTGGCTCAGTGAGTTGTGCGCCTGACTCTCGATTTTGGCTCAGGTCATGATCCCAGGGTGGGGGTATTTAGCCCTGCTTCAGGCTCCATGCTGAGCATAGAGCCTGCTTAAGATTTTCCCTCCTCCCTCTCCCTCTACTGTTCTCCCCTGCTCGCACACACACTCTTTGTCTAAAATTTAAAAAAAAAAAAAAATGAAAATATGAGTACTCCCAGCTTTGTTTTATCTCACTGCTTGTTGAAACTGGTACCGGCTATGCACTCGAGTCCCTCCATACCCTCCCCTCAGCATGCTCCTGGGAAGGTCCTTCTAGCGCCTATGGGTTCTTTGGGCTTTTGTGATGCTCCATAAGAATGCTGAGAATGAGAGAAAACTGGAGTCATGGGCAGAAAAGTAGAAGGGCAGGATGAGGAGAATAGTGTCTTTTTTTTTTTTTTTAAAGATAAAAAGCTATAGAAATGGCAGAGGGTTTTGTGAGGAGGTTTTCAATGAGAGGACTCAGAGCAAGTGAGGTGGTAAGGGACCACGGTTACAAAAGGAAAGGAGGTTTTTAACAAATGCTCCTACAGGTGTTGTTGCTTAAATTCTCTTTACGTGATTTGAACACGTAAGTAGAAAACTTGTGTTGATTAATTAATTACTTCTTAAAAACAATACCTCTTCTCTGAGACTGGCTTCTGAGGGTCACGGCTTCTGCCAGTGATGATCCTGTACAGAAAGTTGAACAAGGAATGGGGGAATAACATCGTGGCGAGAGTAGAAGAACACACAGGGCCCTATAAGTAGTATTCACTTTCCATGTCACTTACTGGCTGCCTACCTGGGCAGGTACTAAGCCATTCCAAAACTCATTTAACTTGATTGATACCATAGAGAAAATAATATATTCCATAGGTTGCCTTCAAGATTAAATAAGACAGTGAATATAAAATGTCTATCACGTTGCACAGACATAAACGTCAGTCGAAATGTTGGAGCACGGTATTTTCTTTGTGAAAATTCCAAGTTCGGCCTAAAGGCACTGTAAAAGTTGGCCTGTATACCCAAGCCTCGCTCCTAAGTCAGTAGCAGCAGCTGACATCTTAACAGTTGCTAAGTGACCAAGACGCCTCTGTTTTCTTTACAGGTACTTCTGTGGAAGGCCAAAGAAACTATGCTTCTTTACCTGCCATAACTTGATGAGGGGCTTCCAAGGTAGAGCCGACTCAAATGCTTAGGAAGCTCAACAAACAACGTGAGCACTTTAGGGGGATTTTGGGGATTGAATTTTTGGAAGATCCCCTGAAATGCTATTCCATTCCTACCCTAAGCGACTCTACGGAGAAGAAAACAGAGGTGCACTCTCTGCTTTCAGTGGTGAAATGTGAAACTATGGTGTTACTGGATGGGCACCGAGTCCGGTTTGACAGAATTCTAGTTTTCATTAGCAATACAACCGGCGAATCACCAGGTGGCACGTAGGTTTTAGATACTGTTCAGCGTAGAACTCCACAGAGCTTCATAGAAAAGGCGCCGGCAATCTATGGTTTCAAGTTACAACACAAAATTGATAGCTGATGCTGGGTAGGCAAAGCGTCTTGCCTGAGGTTGCAAGGAAGGAGGATAAGAATAAAATTAGATTACGGAGATAAATATGCTTTCCTGGAAACTGGAAGACATGAAGACAGCATCACGCCTCCGAGTTTACAAAATGAGGGTTTAGAGAGAACAGAAGTACTAATGTGCAGCCTCGTCCACAGCTGCGAGATGGGGATGAATTACAAAACCCCACCTGGTTCTTCTCGTGTACTTGGGAATAACGCTGAACAGTAAACGGCAAGTCAGGATCATCGGCAACAATAACGTGTTGGTATGCGGCCAGCCTCCTAGCGCAGATTGCCGCACCAGAGCCCCTCCCCCCGCAGGTGAGAAGGACAGATGACAACAGGATTACTGAGCAGATGTGGTCTGGCGAGCTGCTGTGGGGACAGCCACAAGCTGTGAGGCCAGATACAGTCCTGCAAGGACACTGAAGCACAATGTTAAGGTACGCTGCGGAGAGCAGTGGACTGCTGGGAAGGAAGAGCGCCTGATAGATTGCTCTGGCACATAGCAATCAGGGAGAGTGGCCCTGTTTCTGAGACAAAACACCAAGCCAACCTGGCAGGAAGGATAGACCTTCCGAGCCCTAGGCTCTGCCCGTACCAGCAGAAGCCACAAACAAGAAATCATTTGCACGTACAGTTGGAAAAGGAAAGCTGCATATATGTGATGTGCAAACCTGGCCAGTTATGCTAGAGCTAAATCTCCTGGAAAATACTCTGCGCTTTGTAGTAATGCAAAGGTCAACGCTTTGGGGAAAGGGCCCAGGAAAGATTTACCCGGCAAGTCTCAGGACCCCCCTGAAGCTGCGGCTTAACTGACAGAGCAGCATGAACCTTTTTATGCAGGCAGACAGAATACGAATTTTTACAAACTGGCCTCACCTGGGAATTCTCGGGGGCCATAACCGTACGCAGCAGTCTACACACATAATGCTTGAATATAGGTGTTGTATTATATTCTCTGTTAATAAAATGTCTTCATATAAATTTGTAGGAAAAGGCTTGCCCGGCCTTCGATTACTCTCACGATTACTGGCAAAGGGAAACGTGTCACCCAGCAATATTCCATGAACTAAATGACCAGCAGGGGGATTACTGAAAACTGGCAGGCATGGCCGAGCCAGGTGAGTTTTGTAATTTGTCCGATAGCATCTCTGCTTAGGTCACGGTGTTTTTTGTGTGGATCAAAAGTGACAGTAGATACAGACATGATGTGTAATCCATCGAGTACCATATACACATATTGCAGGCCTTAAAGCGTAATCAAGAGGGCTTCAACAACAGTGTTCAAAGCAGACCTACTATAATTTGCTCTTCTACTCATCTCTGGTTTAACAGACAATAATATAGTTTGCCTGCCAGTCACTTACACTAAGGCAAACAACAAGTAGCTTTAATGACAGCTGCAGCGGCATTTATACGGCACTGCTCCTATTAAGAGAGAAAACGAACAAACTCTCCTCCTCATGTTGCCTTAATAGTTCTGGGAAAGCCATCTTCCCACTCAAAATCAAGTTTGCTTTTTTTCATATATTTTTTTAATGTTTATTTATTTTTGAGAGAGAGACAGAGTGCAACTGGGGGAGGGGCAGAGGGCGAGAGGGAGACACAGAATCCGAAGGAGGCTCCAGGCTCTGAGCTGTCAGCACAGAGCTTGACGTGGGGCTCGAACCCACAAGCCAGGAGATCATGACCTGAGCTGAAGTCGGATGCTTAATGACTGAGTCACCCAGGCACCCTTCAAAATCAAATTTTATATGGGCTGGTTTGTTTAGACTTTCCACACGCACTGAATGTAAGGCTCACGTTGTTTACCAATTTATAGTCATTGAAAGGCACATAGGTTTTTAACTTTTTTGTATCCTTTGGATAAATTCCTAGTAGTGCAATTGCTGGGTTGTAGGGTAGTTCTATTTTTAATTTTTGAGGAACCTCCATACTATTTTCCAGAGTGGCTGTACCAGTTTGCCTGATTCGAAGGGGCACATGCCCTCCAATGTTTATAGCAACATTATCAACAATAGCCAAAGTACGCAAAGAGCC
Organism: Panthera tigris; assembly: GCF_018350195.1. Classification (NCBI taxonomy): domain Eukaryota; kingdom Metazoa; phylum Chordata; class Mammalia; order Carnivora; family Felidae; genus Panthera; species Panthera tigris. The sequence goes on from NC_056664.1 coordinate 102,250,980, forward strand.
CAAATGTCCATCGATGGATGAATGGATGAAGAAGATGTGGTATAGATATACAATGGAATATTACTCAGTGATCAAAAAGAATGAAATCTTGTCATTTGCAACAACATGGTTGGAACCAGAAGGTATTATGCAAAGCGAAATAAGTCAGTCAGAGAAAGACAGATATCATATGGTTTCACTTATATGTGGAATTTGAGAAACTCAACAGGCGAACATAGGGGAGGGGAAGCAAAAATAAGATAACAACAGAGAGGGAGGAAAACCGTTAGAGACCCTTAAATACGGAGAACAAACTGAGGGTTGAGGTGAGGTGGGTGGGCAGATGGTTTAAATGGGTGATGGGCGTTAAGGAGGGCACTTTTCCAGATGAGCACTGGGTGTTATATGTAAGAGATGATTCACTGGGTTCTACTCCTGAAGCTGACTACACTGTATGTTAACTAACTTGAATTTAAATTAAACACACACACACACATTAGGCTGAATGAAAAAAGCCAGTTATAAAAGGCCATGTATTGTATGGTTTTATTTTTACGAGATGTGTAGAATAGGGAAATCTACAGAGAATAAAAATAGAGGAGTGGAGGAAAACAGAATGACTGCTAAAGGGTACATGGTTTCTTTTAGGGGTAATGAAAATATTGTTAAATTGATTACGGTGATGGCAGAACTCTGTGGATGTACTAAAAACATTTGTGCTGTTCACTTTAAATAAATGGCTTAGTTGTATGGTTAAAAAAAAGAAGGAAGAAAGAAAGAAAAGCACATAGGTTGGATTCTGTTCTACTCACCTAATAAAGACACCTTCAAAGAGAAAGATTTCTTTTTTTAGCCTGACTATTAACATAGACAAAAACCCCCAAAGAAAACAAAAACAAAAGACCAACAAACAACTGCAGGAAAAACTAAACTCTAATCTACTACAACCTGCTTTCATTTATTGGTGTGATGGGAATAAGTGGTTAAGAACAGATTCGACAACAATCTCTTTTCTTTCTTTTTCTTCAGGGTTCTTAACTAAAATCAAGTCATTTTCATCTATGTGTTCTCTTGTCTTGCTTCCTCTGCTTCCATTGTAGAATTGGCTATGCTCGCAACTGTGGATTCTTGTTCCTCATCTTTCCAAATGCCATCCTATGGTTAACCCTCTACTATTGCTAGTCTTGTTGCCAACACAGTAGCTCTTCAGCGTTCGTGAATTTATGACATGGGTCCTTGGGGGAGAATGCTCTGTCATTTTGTAATCGTGTCAATTTGAATTGGGAGTACCACCCACTCTGACACTGAGGGAGTTAGCCCAGGGGCCACCAATAGATTAGGCTGTTTCCTACTTGTACCCTAGTGATGAAAACAAGAAAACTGAGTATTTTCATGAGAAATGAGAGGGAGATAAACCAAGAGCGAGGGATAAATTTAAGAAAAGTGGAAAATGAGCTTGAGGGCTATTTGAGAAATAGGGGTGACTGACAGAAGTACAATATTGAAGAAAGTACTGAAGATTCTATCATTTGTAATACACAAATTTGGCGATCCCAAAATATCGGAACATATTTTGTGAAGAAACCGCTGTCTCAGATTTAAAAGTTTGATAGTTAGGGGTGCCTGGGTGGCTCAGTCGGTTAAGTATCTGACTCTTGGTTTTGGATTAGGTCATGATCTCCTAGTTTGTGAGTTCGAGCCCGGCATGCAGTGCAGAGCCTGCTTGGGATTCTCTCTCTCTCTCTCTCTCTGTCTCTCTCTTCCCCTCCCCTGCTCATGCTCTCTCTCTCTCTCAAAATCAATAAGTAAACTTAAAAAGAAGTTTGAGAGTTAAAAATAAATTTAAGAAACTCCTTGGGGTTAAGCACTTTGTTTTCTAGTCATTATTCAGCTTTCCCAGTGCCCTTGAACATCGCTCGCTCCATCCCCTATTTGAATTTCTATCCTTTATTTAATATCTGTGTTTTTTTTTTCTATTTTGTATACTAGATTGCTTAGTCTGTGAACATGAAGCAGAGTTAGAAACTTTAATTTTAATTATTTGTTTTTGAAGTCAACAGAAAAATTATTTTTCGAACTGAATTTATTATTTTTTTTTAACTTTTTTTTTAATGTTTATTTTTGAGACAGAGAGAGAGAGAGCAGGAGAGGGGCAGAAAGCGAGGGAGACACAGAATCAAGAGCAGGCTCTAGGCTCTGAGCTGATGGCACAGAGCCTGATGCAGGGCTCAAACCCATGAACTGTGAGATCATGACCTGAGCTGAAGTCAGACGCCTAACCCACTGAGCCACCCAGGGGCCCCTCTAACTGAATTTAAAAGCCTAGCCTTGGGGCTCCCGGTTGGCTCAGCTCAGGGACCATGTAACTCTTGACCTTGGGGTTGTGAGTTCAAGCTCCACTTTGAGTGTAGAGTTTACTTAAAAACAACAACAACAACAACAACAACAACAACAACAACAACAACAGCAAAAACCCAAAACAGCCTAAAACAAAACTAAAAGCCTAAACTTGTTTCATTAACAAGAAATAATATATGAAATAGTCATTATGGGTTTCACCAATTATATACTTACATAGATAGTGATCTTTTTTGGGGGAACCAGATTTATAGTGAATAGTTGAAAAGGAAAGAGCAACTAATCTTTGATTAGAACACAACAGTATGAAAGACTGTTATAAAAACTGCATCTCTAAATAAGAAAGCAAGCACTAACAGGTTACTATAGAAAGTTCTGTTAGCTTTTCAAGATTCACCCAGCAAATAATTCAGATATTTTCTAGACAGTTTTAGAAAAGACTGTATGGTCACTAGATTGCTAAGCACTACTTTATTTGGTTGATGGTTCATGCATTCATTAAATATTTACTGAATGCCTGCTATGGGGCCAGAAACTGTATTAGGTTGTAGGGATTAAATTAAAAAAAAAAAAATTAACATTGATTCATTTTTGAGCGACAGAGAGAGACAGAGCATGAGTGGGGAAGGGGTAGAGAGAGAAGGAGACACAGAATCTAAAGCAGGCTCCAGGCTCCGAGCTGTCAGCACAGAGCCCAACGCGGGGCTCGAACTCACGAACTTGCGAGATCATGACCGGAGCCGAAGTCGGACACTCAACCGACTGAGCCACCCAGGCGCCCCTGTAGGGATTAAATATTAAGGGAAACTAGACAGTCCCTTCTTTCATGAGGCTAATGTCTAACAATTCAGACAATTTAAAATGTTTTGGGGCGCCTGGCTGGCTTAGTCAGAAGAGGATGCAACTCTTGATCTCAGGGTTGTGGGTTCAAGCCCCACATTGGGTGTAGGGATGACTTAAATAAATACATAAACTTAAAAAAAAAGTTTTAAAAAGAGGCAAATTTGTAGGATAATTGTAATAACTGAAGTGAAAGGAATGACAATCGTCACTTTCCATGATTCCAATATGCACAAATATCAGTTAATATGGTACTGTGCAAAGATTGCCTGTAGCATATTATCAGCTGTTTTAGTCCAAAAGCAGAATTTTTAGGCTGAAGGTATTGTTTATTCAATCTTCTATCTACTCTGATTTGTTTTTGAATGTTTTTTTGTGTATTTGTCCCTGCTGATACCAAGAGTGTTGCCCAGCTTGGCGTCTGGTCAAGATTAAAAGCCTAAACTTGTTTCATTAACAAGCAATAATATATGAAATAGTCATTATGGGTTTCACCAATCAGATATTTATATAGATGGTGATCTTTTTTGGAGCATCACTCGACTAGCCCACGGAAGCAGGGAAATACATGATATATTTTCCTTGTGATTTCTTCTCTTTTCTTCCTGCTTAAGAAATACCAAAAAAGTCAACTTCTGGAAATTCACTGCCTTGTATCTCTGGTTTTTTTTATTAATATTCTTTCAGCACATACATGCTAATCAATAATTAACCTGTTAGGCCCAAGCGAACCTCTTACAAGTTTTTCTTTTCTTATCAACCATCTATTACTTACACTTTCACTGTATCAACAAATGTCTTTCACTTGAACCAATCGTGCATTCGAAGTTACAAGGAACAATTTGTTTGAGTGGCAAATGAGGTATAAAACAGAAACAGAAGTCCTCCTTAAATACGTTCCTGTCGTTCTACCCCTTAAACCTCCTTTCTGGTGGTGAGAGTGGGGGTGCCGTAAAGTAAGTGAATGCCCCCTTCAGAACTAAGGTATGCATTCCCCCAACTTCTAAGGGTGTTGATGCAGGCAGCTGACAGCTGCACTCCTCTCCTGGCATTGCCCTTGGCTGAAGATGCGAATGCCCTACCCAAGATGCCTCCTCCCCAGGGGTCAGTTTATATCCAGTGACTGGTCAACATGGGATGCCAGGACCCTTGCCTCAATGTAGGGCAACCCTAATTTGGGACCCATCTAGGTTAAGAGCTCTCATGATAACGTGGGGTCTGTGTTCTAACCCTCTGTCTAATCCTGCTTCTCTCAATTCCTTATTGCTGTTGTTTCCAAACACTTCCCCAAGTTCCATGTATACAAATTGCCTATGGCGTGTGTTTCCAGGAAATTCAAAGGAGGATAGTGCGCCGAATAAAAAGCAAAGATAACTAATATAAAAATGTATCAATATGAATCTGAAATATGTGTCTATCCTCACCTATTTTCATGATTCTTATTCAATTTTTAGGTGAGGAAATAATATTATTTATATAGTGGCACCTTCCACAAAAACTTATGATATGAATATTGCTCATTGTGTAAGACTAAAATTTAGGAAATATTTTGAATTCCCTAAGTGCTCCCCAGAAAATATTTTTTAGGGATAAAATTGTTTATAATTCAAATACATCATTAAGATGAAATGGACAGAAGTAAAGCAAATACAAATACATACAACGTTAAGATGTGAATCCTTTCAAAGCTAACAATGAATGTGATATGTTTTCAAATTTTACATTTCACGGACTAGACTAGGAAGGAGATAGCAATTTAGCAGAGAAAGAGAAGAATTCGCCAAGCACATGACCATAACAAACTTATTGTCAACTTTGACATGAAGGTAAGGGGCATTTTGTCTTCTCTCGGGTTAAAGTTTGGCTTGTTTTTACTTTCAGTGTTAATTTTCAAACTACACGGTATAAGAACTTCACTCCAGGTAAACAAGTGGATTATTGGAAGGACAGCTATATAATACTCGCTTAGTGTCTACATTAGTGGAACTCATTGGCAGATTATCTTATCTGTTGAGAACTTCACTTGCTTACTCATGACCTTAAAGTTGAGTATTTAGAAGTATTAGAGATTTAGAAATCTGTCTCAAGTGTTTTGAGTGAGTAAATGGAACAGGGAATGGAAAGAACGTCTATGAAACGACTACTATCAGCAAAATATCAGAAGCATGAGATGAGAGCCTGTGAAATGGAATTTTCAGCATTAAGACCTAAGTTCCAAGAAGTGCCTTCATGACATTCTGATTCCATTCTGTTAGCATTAGCAGAGGAATATGGCAATAGGGATAAGTCTTTGGATCAGAAAAAAAGTAATGTATAAAAAGTATAAAATGTAGATAACTTTGCCACTGCCGTAGTATTGATGTGGGAGAGTGGTTTTAAAACTGCATTTCATTGGGGCACCTGAGTGACTGACTCGGTTGAGCTTCCGACTTCGGCTCGGGTCATGATCTCACAGTTCATGGGTTTGATCCCCATGTGGTGGGGCTTTGTGCTGGCAGCTCAGAGCCTGGAGCCTGCTTCAGATTCTGTGTCTCCCTCTCTCTCTGCCCCTCCCCTGCTTGTGCTCTGTCTCTCTCTGTCTCTCAAAAATAAACGTTTAAAAAAATTTTTAAACTGCATTTCATCAGTGAAGCACTTTCTTCAAATTAAATCTTATATGTGAGCCCAATATGTACACCAAGCAACAAGAGGACTAGCTCTGATTGAAGTCTGAGGGAAGGGGCTGGGGATGACAGTCAGGGGGAAGGGACTGGGGATAACAGTCAGAGGGAAGGGGCTGGGGATGATAGAGAGAAGGGGCTGGGGATGATAATCAGAGGGAAGGGGCTGGGATGATACTCAGAGGGAAGGGGCTGGGGATGACAGTCAGAGGGAAGGGGCTGGGGAGGACAGTCAGAGGGAAGGGGCTGGGGATGAAAGTCAGAGGGAAGGGGCTGGGGAGGACAGTCAGAGGGAAGGGGCTAGGGAGGACAGTCAGAGGGAAGGGGCTGGGGATGATAGTAACACAGACTGCCTCACACCCTGAGATCCAACTAAAGAACTCCTAGGACTCCAGTGAGCAGAGTGTACAAACCAACTGGGGTACTGGAAACCTCTCAGCTGTGAGACCTTGAGGGAACAGATTATTTACATTTTTTCATTGTCCCATTCCCCCTGCCTAACAGCACCTCAAAATTCTCAGCATGTATTTTGGATGGATTTGACACTGCTCTTGACTCAGGAAGTGGCCCCTGTGTGGCCTAAGTCAGTCCACACCACACTAATTGGTTCAGGGTTGAGTACACGATCCAACTTGGTTAATCAGAGATGAGAGAATCAATTCCATGCGGTAGGTCTTCAGTTTTTGGCTGTTTTGTTTTTTAATCCTAAAAGCAAAGTGGACTCTCTTTTGTGCTAGATTTGTGCCTGAAAGCACTAACCCCAGAGGCTGCCAAATTATTATATGGTGACAATAATGGAAAAGACGCCCCAGATGGAACAAACAATGAAGTGGCACTAAGAACTGGAGACAGTCACCCTCGTGAAATTCATCTGAGCTGCTGGTCAAGAGCCTCCTGAACTCGGCCTGACTTCTCCGTTCCATGACAATAAGTTTCCTCTCGTTTAAGATTTTACTTTTAAGTAATCTTTACACCCAATGTGGGGCTTGAACCTACAACCCCGAGCTCAAGAGTCGCACACTCCACTGACTGAGCCAGTGGGGCGCCTTTCCTTTATTCTTTGAACCAACATTTGATTGGGTTTCCTGTTATAACAGGAAAACACTGTAACTGATCTCTGTTGTATCCCAGCACCTAGAGGAGTAGCTGGCAGGGAGTGAGCAGCTTGGCAAATATTTGTTGATTGACTGAGTTAAGAGCCATGGGTTCTGATCCCAGGTTTGCCCCTAACTGAGGCTTCATTTACTTGTATCCTTTATTTGTAAAACAAAAGGGTTGCTCAGATTGTTCCGGGGAAATCCATTCCTGCTCCAACACTATGAATCTCTCTGTGCCTTTGTGCAGATTACTTCTTATGGGTTTGCTTCTCCACCAACTTGCAGAGGTTTGAGAGTTAATGCATTGATTCAATTTTGTGCAAGTTGAGCCCTGAGGATTTTTCATTAGCTGTGGGTTAAGGTGGCCCTGGTTCCTCCCTCAGCTGACTGCCTGAGTGTGAAATTACGGTGACCCACAGAAAGGAAGCTGTACATCTGAGACTGGGAATGTAGAATTCATGGCAGTCAAAGCTGGGTTATTACTATTTGTTTAAGAGTTTCTTGAACATGTGTGGAAGGGGATGAGTGTACATTCTAGATGATTGTAAGAGAAAACTGTATTAATTGAGGATAATTGCAGGGATAAGTAGAATTCTTGATCAAAATTTTAGAATGCTGTGAGTCTGTGAGGGGAATGTATTTAGAAATGGAAAGGAGGGTTTTCTTTTAGAAAAAATGCAATCCACCTATAAAGTCATTCCAACTTAAGGCTGACCCTGTCTGAAGCTATGTCAAAGCACCATCACCTTTGGATTTTCAGTGGATAAGATGGGAGCAGAATCTCTGCCTTTTCTTTATAAGCTTCCATATTTTAAGTTGTTCTCCAAAATGTCACAAACTAGAGCAATTCAATATAAATATAATGCAAGTGCACCATATGCAAATTTAAATTTTCCAATAGCCACATTAAAAACAAGTAAAAAGATGGGCGCCTGGGTGGCCCCGTCAGTTGAGCATCTGACTCTTGATTTCGGCTCAGATTGTGATCCCAGGGTTGTGGGATCAAACTTCGTATCAGCCTCCGTGTTGAGCATGGAAACTGCTTGGGATTTTTTCTCCCTTCCTCTTCCCCTCTCCCCAACTCATGTTCTCCCTCTCTCTCTAAACAAACAAACAAACAAACAAAAACAAGTAAAAAGAAACAGGTAAAATTAATAATCTATTTTATTTAACCCAACATACCCAAGATATTATCATTTCAACACGTGCTCAATATAAAAAGTTATTAATGAGATATTTTGTATTTTTTGTGGTACAATATCTTAAGAATATGAAATTAGAGCACATTTCAATTCAGACTATAGCATGCTTAAGTGCGTAATAGCCACATATGCTTGTTATCAGTCAACAAAGATCTAGAGAACAGTTGCTTCCTCCTGAGTTTTGTTTGGGGTGGGGGGACTTTTTGTTTTTTTTATTTATTTTTATTTTTTACATTTATTTATTTATTTTTGAGAGACACAGAGAGAGAGACAGAGCACAAGCGGGGGATAGGCAGAGAGAGAGAGGGAGACACAGAATCCGAAGCAGGCTCCAGGCTCTGAGCCATCAGCATAGAGCCCGATGAGGGGCTCGAACTCACAAACCGTGAGATCATGACCTGAGCCGAAGTCGGACGCTCAACCGACTGAACCACCCAGGCGGCCCGGGGTGGGTGGACTTTTTAAGCATCAACACAAACACTGCAGTTTAAACCTCAGGTGCCAGCATATCTCTTCTTACAAGGAACAGAAGTTTAATATGGGCTGACATTGGTGAAGAGGGAGGGAGTGACAGGAAAGGAAAAGTGGAGAAGGCTTGTGCTAATGTGTCCAAGCTGGAAAGCCAGGTCTGTAAGTTTAGAAGAAACACTCCACACAATTAGAAACCACTGGACATGTTCACACAGGGTAATGACATGACTGAATTGGTGCGTTAGCTCTTGCAGATAGTCCACTTGGCTTCTGTATGTTCAAAGTGTGGTGACAGAATATTTCAGATCTTCGTCCATTTTCTCTCCCTGTTCTTTTCCCCTGTCTCCATTTAAGCAGACAGCAGACCCTCTGCTCATTGCCTCAAGGAAGGAACATGGCAAGGTGAAAATGAGCAATGTTCTCCTTGGCTTTTCTCACCCAAAATCACGTTGGGGTAATTAAGAGAGGGTGTCATGGGGGCGCCTGGGTGGCTCAGTTGGTTAAGCATCTGACTTCGGCTCAGGTCATGATCTCACGGTTTGTGAGTTCGAGCCCCACGTCAGGCTCTGTGCTGACAGCTCAGAGCCTGGAGCCTGCTTTGGATGCTATGTCTCCCTCTCTCCATCCCCCCCGCCCCCGTGCTCTCTCTCTCTCTCTCTCTCGCTCTCAAAAATAAATAAAGATTCAATTTTTTTTTAAAGTGTGTGATGTAGGTCACAGGAAGAGAGTGTGGAGGCCTAGGGAAAATGTTTTGGATAAAAATGTGAGGAAGGGCCATCCTGTGGGCAAGAGAGTGAGAAGCCCAAGAGAACAAGGTGAACGGAAGACGGCTTTGAGCTCCGCTTCATGGAAGACAGGTCCTCCTCACAAGACTAACGAGGGAAGGGGCAGCAGCTCAGGAAGAGAAAGTCTGCTTCAAGGAGGTGGATGGGCAAGACAGGCAGGCTGGGAAAGATTTCTATGCCCAGGCAGGGCGAGAACGAAGCAGAACAATGCGGGCCACCATGGTGGATGCCTCACAGACCCCAGGATGGGCCAAGGACACAATCCTTATTTGCCTCCGCCCCGCCAGATGGTATGACACTGTGGAAGACCCTGAACCTCCCCAACGAGTGTGTTTCAATTTCTTACCCTCCTGGCAGGTTCCATATGGTTTCAGAATGGTAATTAGACCGGGCTGTGGAAAACTGTGCAATCGTTACTGCGCGCCTGAGTTTGTGGACTGGGATGCATGCAGGCAGGGGGGGCCAGGCTGAGGGAACAGAGCCCAGGGAGAAAGCTACTGCAAGACAAGAGATGTTGAGCGGGATAGAAGCTCTTCCAGAAAGAGAAGTAGACAGTGTCAGGTTCTGCTGAGGAGGTAATTGGCAGGGTTTGTTGAACGGTGGCATTGGGCTGGGGAAAGAGAGGAGGCAGGGCATATAACAGGTTTCTGACTCAGGAAAAGAGAGAAATTTTGGCGGGGGCGGGGGGAAGCCTTTCACCAAGTGCTAGCTACTATTCTAAGTTCTTGACAAATAATTCATTTACGCAATATAAGGTAGGTAGTATTAATATCATCTCTATTGACAGATGATGACCCTGAGTCTTAAAGAAGGTAAGTAACTTACCCAGAGTCATAGCTTGTAAAGGGTAGAGGCAGGATTTGAACTCAGGCAGTCTGGGTTTACAGTCTGGCTCATACACCTCTATTCCTGTCAGGTTAACAGGCTACCCAAAACTCAGAAACTGACTAAAACTAACAGGTAACTTACAGGAATACCCTGGTTGAGGCAACCTAAAAGTCCTGGATACGAAGTAACGTGTCCACACTCGGGGCTTGTCTTTAATCCCTTTATTTGCGTATGTCTTGTATATGAATCTCTTTCTGATTAGGTATTAAGGACTTCAAATCCAAACACAATGCTCTTGAGTCTGTCTTCCAATGAATTTAACAACTGAGCCATTAAATGCAGAGGCTCCCAACTGCCTTTCCTTAGTCACAAATAAAAGATGGTGCCTTCATCGACTTGCACCCCCTCCCCTTTGGAGAGTTGATTTGACCCTAGGGGAATACATGATGATTCCTCTCCTGATTCAGATCTTGAAGACTCAAGATTCCCTGCTGAAATCCTGGGTCCTAACCAGTTCTCACAAAAATTTGATTGTAGATTAAAAAAAAAAAAAAAAAAGATTCCATTTGAAGTACCAATCCCCTCTATCATCAACAGCATGATTAACAGCGTGGGACAAATACTAGCAGCCCAGCCCAAAGCTATACAAAGATTTTGAGGGGTGGCAGAGGTCAAAGGCAAGAAAGGAAAATGAGGGAGGTGTTGGAGCTGTGGCCATGGGCATGGGGGTGAGCTACAGTGTTTTGTCTTCAAGCTGTGGCATTATGGAGACATCTGGGGACAGGGAACCCTTTGGCAGTGCCCCCATGACTATAATTGAAGTTCCATTAGCCCAGTCTCCTTGCTCTGGCTCCCAATCCTTGCTGGGAGGCAATGTCCCCTAACTTGAAAACTGTTGGCTCTCCTGACCTTTTCCTATATTCCTCTAACTGCCTGGAGTCCCTAGTTTTGATCTTCCTAGCTCTGATCTATTCTACCATGTTGATTTCTATTTGATAAGGCTCTAACTGAACTGCCAGATCCTTGCTATTTGAAATCACAGTGACAATAAAAGTAATAAAGACTTAAGGCCTGGGGGCATCTGGGTGACTCAGTCAGTTAAGCGTCCTACTTCAGCTCAGGTCATAATCTCATGGCTCGTGGGTTCGAGCCCCACATCGGGCTCTGTGCTGCCAGCTCAGAGGCTGGAGCCTGCTTCAGATTCTGTATCTCCCTCTCTCTCTCCCCTTCCCCTGCTTGTGCTCTGTCTCTCTCTGTCTCTCAAAAATAAATAAATGTTAAATTTTTTTTTAATAAAAAAATAAAGACATAAGGTCTGAAGGAGAGATGATATGGGCAACCAGTATTCACAGTGAGGCTTTGGGCAAGAAACTTTATTACTCAATGGCTCAGATTCTCATCTGCAGATAATAAAAGTATGTTCTCATTGTATAATCCATGCATGGGCCACACCACACTGTCTGACCAGGAGTTAGGTTAATGTTAACTATTAATATTATTGTTGCTATTGTTCTTATTGCTTTGAACCTTCAAATTAGCCTCTGTCTTCTCAGATTCTCTTCCATATCCTTCACAAATTAACCACTACACGTTATCGACCGATTAGCAATCAGTTCTAGGTAACATGGGGATCATTTCCTATAGCCAGTAGAAACATGTGCATTAATCATTTCACGTAACATTTTTGGGAAGATGTTTTTGTATCTATAATTGACAATATGGTTGCTTTCCCATCAATATACTTCTATACAGTAAATTTAATGACTGTTTATATAATTCTTTTAATGCTCACATGGCATCATTGTGATGCTGGCTTTTTATGAATATGCATGTGTTTCCCACAGACTGTAACTACATGAGGCAGAATTGTATATCTTGGTGTTTTGTGCTCTCACAGATCATCCTGTTTTACACATGGTAGGAATTCAATTAAAATCTGTTGACTGACTGGTCCTTTCATATAAGGGAGAAGATGAAGCTTCTCTCTCCCCTTCCCAGTGTCTCTAACCTTGTCCAAACCCTTCACGAAAGTGTTTCTGCCTCCACATGTATTCACTGGACCTGTAGCTAGAGAGAACTTCAGTGTTGGCAGGATGTTAAAATGAGAAAACACTTTCTGTCCTCATAGAACTTACTATTACTGTATATTCTCTCCTCAGTAGTGCCTCTCCTCATATGCTTTCTCTACTAGAAATTTCTTTCTCTAGATAATGAATATTGCATCCAGTAAAATTCCATTAAATGAATATCATGCATTACTGATTGCTGTAAGAAAACAAAGCCTTAAAATCGCTGTTTTGCACCATCGTATTTTGCAGATTATTTCTAAGAATATGAGGCCACCGATCACCTACAGCATCTTTCCATGAGATGTGACCTATGAATCAAACTACAGAACTCTTCTCTAAGACTCAATAACTGTCTCTTGTCTCTGGAGCAGTTTACTATCATGTACTCTAAAAATATTTCATAACATGGGGCTCCTGGGTGGCTCAGTCGGTTAAGTATCTGACTTCGGTTCAGGTCATGGTCTCACAGTTCGTGGGTTCGAGCCCTGCATCGGGCTCTGGGCTGACAGCTCAGAGCCTGGAGCCTGCTTCGGATTCTGTGTCTCCCCCTCTCTCTGCCCCTCCCATGCTCACGCTCTGTCTCTCTCTCTCTGTCTCTCAATAATAAATAAATGTTAAAAAAAAAAATACCTCATAACACATATTTTTTAAAGTTTATTTATCTATTTTGAGGAGGGGGGAGGGGCAGGGGGAGATGGAGAGAGACAATCCCAAGCAGGTTCTGAACTGTCAGAGCAGAGTCTGATGCGGGACTCAATCTCACCAACTGTGAGATCATGACCTGAGCTGAAATCAAGAATTGGACAATTAACGACTGAGTCACCCAGGTGCCCCCATAAAACATACTTTTGATTAAGTTGCTCCAACATATTTCCTCTGAGTTTTAAAATAAAATGGAAAGGTATTTGAATGTTGCAAATATGTTTCATTTTTTCATAACATTATATATATATTCACCTTAAGAAGGACAGAAATAGCAAAACAGCAGTTACTTAACAATGAAGATGGAAGTCAAAGGAATATAAAAAACTCCATTACTTGGAATGCATAGGAGACTGCGAAGTATTACATTTTCAGGTTTCTTAATAGTGATTCAGGAATCTCTTTTGGTTGAGTAAGCTTTCGTTGGAGAAATGCTACCAAAAATACCTTTTTGCCTTGAAAATATACTAAATATAAGTGAATCTTTCTTCGATAATTAAAGATTTTGCTCTGCTTATGAATATAAACAGAATACTTCTAGTAGCATTCTTGAAAATGTAGACAGTGTAGGAGATCAAATAAACATATATTGGTATCAGGCTGCTGTTGTATCCAGTCAATGCCTTATGTAAGTTTGCTTTCTTTCAATGATCACCAGTGGAAGTCTAGAAATAATGGTTTAAAGAATGGATATCTTTGTTGGGCTCTAGGTAACTCAGATTTTTAAAAAATATTCAAACAACTTTTTTTCTAGTAGACAAGCATTAAAAAAATTTTTTTTTTGTTAATTTTATTTATTTTTGACAGAGACAGAGTGCGAGCATGAGCTGAGGAGGGGCAGAGAGAGAGGGAGACACAGAATCCGAAGCAGGCTCCAGGCTGTCAGCACAGAGCCTGACATGGGGCTCAAACTCACAAACCATGAGATCATGACCTGAGCTGAAGTCAGACGCTTAACCGACTGAGCCACCCAGGCGCCTCAGATAAGCATTTAATAATTATCTAAATTAGAATCTTTTTTCAGGACTCTGGGCCTATTAGACATACTTCTTAGTAAAATACTTCAAGATCTTTATTAACCACTTTAATGCAGACAATTATAACCTCCATCTTAATATTCTAAAACAGAGAAAAAAGACTTGGAAAGAAAAAGATTTTCAGTATGCTCTGAACTGTTATATACTCTCCTTTGTCATTAAATCTAGTTAAAAACAACAACAACAACAACAACAAAAAAACGAAAAAACAAAACTCTTCTTAGCTAGTTAAACAGTGAATTATCCAATTCTCCAGATAAGAAAAAAGCTATTTGAACTTCTAACTTATCTCCTAATCTTCAAAGCTTTGGATTTTGTTATTTTCAGGTAGCTTTCTGCCAACCTTGTTTTAGATGGAATCTCATCTCTTTGAAAGTTTCTACCACTGGTTTCTAACAGAAAAAGAAAAGTTAAAAAAACTTGCTGATAACCAAAGTCTCAAAATGAAGTCATGTGTAGTCGTGTTTTGTTTTGTTTTGTTCCCCTAAAGTGTTTATGGGCCACAATACTGACAGCACCCTGGGCATGTCAGGGAAGGACTAAAGGAGTGGGGCACCAGTCTCCTTGCAAAACTGGTCATAGGAGAACATGGATAATGAAGACATATTCTCCCCCTCGCCAACTCCATAGTCGTCAAGTGTCAGCAGTAATTAACTAAATGAAATAAGCCAGATGAGAAAGCCACATACTGCACAGTGTCACTTACATGTGGACCTAAAAAAAAAAAAAATTCAAACCCATAGAAACAGAGAGTAGAAAACCAGCGTCTGCAGAGTAGAGAAAATATGGAGAAGCTGGTAAAAGGGTACAAGCTTTCCTCAGTAAGATAAATAAGGTCTGAGGATGTAATATAAAATGTGGTGACTACAGCTAATAACTCTGTATTGCATAATTGAAATTTGCTAAGAGAGTAGAATTAAATATATATATATAACACATTAAATTAAATATATATATATATTTAATGCATACTACACACATATATTAGTGATGGACATATTAATTAAATAGATGGGGGAATTCTTTCATAATATATACACATAACAAATCACAGTGATATGCATTTTAAATATCTGACAATTTTGTATGTTAGTTCTACCTCAATAAAGCTGAAATTTAAAAACCAGTAATTAAGAAAGATAACACACATATTCATTTCCAGGGAGATAGACCTTTTATAATTAAGGAGGTAAAAGTTAATAACATGGTTATAGTTAGCAATTTCTAGAGTATAGAAAAAAATCTGAAACACGTAAAGAAGACTATAAAGAGTTCTGTTAATAACACAACACAAATAGACTATCAACTCTTTCCAGACTCTTCTAGGAATGTCTAAGCAAATACTTTCTTTAAAGGATTCATAATATGAATATTATTTTGAAAACTGCTTTTTACTTAATATAGTATTGCTCTTGTTCTAAAAATAAAAATAGAGCCACATTATTATATGCATGATAACCTCATATATAGATAATACATAATTTATTTAACTCATTCTTTATTGATTGGCATTTAGATTGCTTCCAGACCTTTGCTCTTATAAACTCTATGATGAAGAACACTGTCTGTACATCATGCATTTGTGGAATTATTTCAGGATGCATTTCTGGAAGTGGTCACGTATCAAAAAACATGTATAATCTGCATTTTGATACATATTTATAAACTGCACTTCTAAATGTACCATGTTATTCCCCACCAATGATATAAGAAAATGTCCATTTCACCAACATAACTCATTATAATAACTATTATAACTCACTCTGATTTGCCCAATGAAGGTTAGTTTTAACTTGATTTTTATTACTTGCAAAGTTGATGAACATGTTTCCATGTGTTTCTTGGACATTTTAACCTTTTTCTGTCTCTCAGTTTTCTAATGTGGTAATTCTTTTTCGTCCTTCCTTTTACTACAGATCTGTAAGAGTTTTTCATGGTTTTCATTCCATTGAGTAGGTGTGTGTGTGTGTGTGTGTGTGTGTGTGTGTGTGTGTGTTATCAGATGCTTAGTGACAAGCATGGGCTGGTGATGTAAATCTGAGAGTCACAGCCTATGGGAGGCATTTAAAGTCCAGTAGCAAAGGTGAGCAACTATGAGGAGAGTTTAGAAAACAAGGAGAAATGGGTCCAGGACAGAATCTGGGGAAAATGTAATATTGGAAACTTGGGTAGAGCAAGAGAGGTCAGCAAAAGAAACATGGCAAGAACTGTTAATAAGGTGGAAAGAATGCCAAAAGAATGTGGTGTCACAGTAAGAGAAGATAATGTATCAAAATGGAGAAAACGGTTGATGACGTGTAATTCTGCTGAGAGGACTAAAAAAATGTCTATAGGATCTGGCTTTCTTAAGATCACTGGCGAACTCAATCGAAGTAGTTCTTTCTAGTGGGAAGCTGGGGTGGTAACGTTGCCAAAGCCAACCTGGAGTGGGCTAATCAGTGAACTGGATTTTAAATGGCAGATGTAGCACATGTGGACACTTTTTTCAAGTACGACTGTGAGAGTGAAACAGGGAGACTGGGCAGTTGCTGGAGGGAGAGTCTGGGTGAAGTTTGGGGATATCAGCTCACTTTGATGGAGATGATCCAGTAGAAGAGAAGCTGAATTGCAGGAGAATGATGAGAAAGCCTAAGGAGGTAACTTTTTAAGGAAGTAGAAGGCAATGGGTTCTAGCAAAAGGATTGACTCTTCTGAATATCTCTGGCCAAGGTTCACCAATGTCCTTCAGACCAATTCTCATCATACTAGACACAGTTAACACAATCGACCATTTATTCCCTCTGCTCCTCAACTTTCATGACACCTGTTTCTCCTGGTTCTTATCTATCCTTTCTGAGTGTATCTTCTAACCTCTTCCCTGCTCACCTATTTTTAGGATTACATCTCTGGTTCATATTCCTTCTCATTTTACATGCTCTCCCTAGGTGATCTCTTTTATTCTCATGGGCAAACTATTATTCACAAGTCAATGGCACCTGCGTTGCAACCTAATTCTAAGCTTGGCAAACAGACTTTATATCTAGTCACTTGATGGATACCTTCACCTACATATCCCATGGGTACTTAAGATTCAAGGATCCCAATCTGAACTCAACATACTTCACTTTAAGATTTGCTTTTTATCTTCTATTCTTTCAGTTAATGACATTGTCAACTACCAGCTGCCATATCCACATATCTTGGTCATATCCTACTCCTTCCTCTCCCTCCCTACTCACATATAAGGCTTAGCCATATTTAATTGTTGATTTGGAGGAATCATTACTGAGGAAAGGATTGCAGATAAAAGAGAATTTAACTTTCTTCTTGAAGGGAGAGGTAAGGTTGTCCACATAGTGGACAGTGATAGTCCACTGGATAGACAGTGGATAGTGATGAAAAACATGTGTGGCATGTGATGGCTGGAGGTAAGTCAAGAAGACTGAAAAGAGAGCTGTGTAGGAAAATATAATAGAACTGACAATGTTGATATTATGTTGGGACCAATATGTAAAGAGACTACTTACTGATATTATTGTGATATTAGTAACAAAATTAAAAATGTGGGGCGCCTGGGTGGTTCATACATTGAGCATCCGACTTCGGCTCAGGTCATGATCTCGCGGTTGACGAGTTCAAGCCCAGCGTCGGGCTCTGTGCTGACAGCTCAGAGCCTGGAGCCTGCTTCGGATTCTGTGTCTCCCTCTCTCTGCCCCTCCCCCATTCATGCTCTGTCCCTCGCTGTCTCAAAAATAAAATAAACATTGAAAAAAAATAAAAAATAAAAAAATGAGTATTCTCTTCCGGTAGTTTTGAAGTTCATTGGAAAACCTTCTGAGGATGGATTACGGGCGAAACCAATTATAGTTTTTGAACTCTGCCTTATTATGTAGGTTGTCAATGTCAAACGCAGAAGGCAAGCTCAGAGGTGGCATCAGTGTTATCTATTGGAATGGCAACGAGTTTAATTTCTCAGGTATCCTGTGCATTTACCTGCCTGACACATCCCTTCTCTCATGTTTGTTGATGCCCTCAATTTGCCGAAAGGAAAAATGCCTGAATTCAGAGATAGGGTTTACAAATTAGAGAGCGTTAGCAAGAGTTTGAACTTACAAAAGTGTAAAAGTTGTTTTTTGAAAACAATTGGAGTCAAATGTTTCCTAACTTTTAACTTGTTAAGTTAAATGGAGAAGCATTAGCTAGCTGTATCCAAATCAAGTCTGTTCAGGAGGGAGGCAAGAAAAACAGTTACTGGTTGTCATTTTCATTTAACAATGCAGTGTGTGGGTTCCCTTTCCAAAAATTCTCAGAAGTGCAACAAATTATGAGGAATAGAAAACAACATTAATACTTCCCCTGCAGGTTTGAGAACAATAAAGAACATTGAGAACAATAAAGAACACTGAGAACCTTATTCATGTTAGCATCTTCTGCGTCGCAGACCTGTCACCAAGAACCTTTTGATAGGTCACAAGTACCAGCTTTTTTCAAAGAAAATGTTTGCTCCAATCTTTTTGATCAAAAGGTAGCAAAAGGATATACAAAACATCTATGTTTGAAATTATTGAAGTATTTGGTCAAGCTAAGTCTTTTGTCCATACTCAGTACTCAAATATCAGTTCAAAGTTCAAATATACTAGGGAAAATTTAGTTTCAGTTGCAAAAGATCATGTCTATTGCCTACTAGATGCGCTTTTTGGTACCTGTGGTTGTCACGCCTACAGAAAATAGTGCCTCCCATAGTTTACTGCATTTTCATTGTCTTGCCTCTACATAAAAGTGCCAGCCTGGGTCCAAAGCATAATCAGGTGTATCTTGACAGAAAATCTCAAAACTGGCAAATGTGATGCAGAATGAAAATAAATTAAGTAACTAAAGATTTGTTGGTGGATAATTTAATAATTATAAGACGCAAGTAATAAAAATGAGTAGGTATGATGAAATTATTCTTGCAATAATGATCCAGCTATCCACCTCAGTAAGAAAGGCACTGGCCCGGTTTTTATTTTTACTTATCTATCTATCTATCTATCTATCTATCTATCTATCTATCTACTGTGCTATTTTTAAAGGGGATACATTTGCACTTCAGCTGGAAGCTTTGTCAGGAAGTTTAAAAACTTCAGACGCTGTCTGTAAAAAGTACAGTTGTCTGTACTTTTCCATGACAATAAGCACCATAGAACAGAGGCTAATGTAGAAATAAGATGTATTTACCACCTACCCTTTCCCACCAGTATGCAGGATATTGAGAAGAGAGTGTCTGGAATGCTCTGGGTTCAGGGAGGGGGCCTGGGCCTTGAGGTGAGAGAGAGTGAAGCAGACATCAGATCCCAAAGGACAGAGAGAGATTCAGCCCTACAGAAGACAAGGGACAGACCCTCTTCCTAGAAACAAGGCAACAGATGTACTTCTAGCTTCTGGAGCTGGGATATTTACTTATTTAATTTTTTTTTTTTTTTTCTTATACTGCGGGCATTTGATCAAAGCAACAAATTGCTGAATCCAGGGGGCAAACAGAACCAACCAAACAGCCAGTTGAGCTGAGCCATCATTAGACCTGAGAATTCCCAAGGACCTGGGAGACAAGGTGGTGGGAAGCAGAAGCCAGGTAAAACAAGCAATTTCTTTTCTGGTCGGTGTCCATGTCAGTGTATTCCTTCACGAGTTCCAGGTCACCAGTTTCAGAAAATGTGGTTCCTTGAACATCTTTTCTGAAAATATGTCTGTTACCACCCTCCCCTTCTCCAGCTTTCATGATCCAGGTCTCTACTCACACGTTTATTTAATGGACAGGGGAAAAAATGTCTATTTCTAAAACTTCATCATCTCTCCTTGTGTAGACATACACAGCATTGAGTTTGTATACCACATGGGGGGGCCTGAGCTTTCTACCGGACAATCAATCATGAATGTCCACTTTCCTCAATCAGTCACTGGTTTTGGAGGCGCGAACCTTCCTCTCCTGGTTCTTTGACCTTGTGTGCTGTCTGTGGCAGATACTCATCCCACCTCCAAGTTCTCAGGTAGCCTCCGGTGTCGCTGTGTGCAGCTTTCCACTCCTTCACAATCCAGATGGGTGGGCTCGCTCAACTCTCTAGGCAAGGATTTGACATAGGATGTATTCTTATTCTTGGGGTGAGAAGTCCTCATAGAGAAAAGGATGAGGGGGAAGCCTGCTCAGACCGGCCTCGGTTTCCCTCCGTCCTTGCTGCTTACTCCTCCTCGATGCTCCAGGGAATAGAAAATAAATAGGAAGGATGCAGGCAGTATACATTCCTTAACATTTTTTAAAAAAAACATTTTTAAAAATTTTTCATCCTAGCCCAACAACAAGACGGAACATGTCTGAAACAACATAAGCTTTGCTCTGACCGATTATTTTCCTTTTCCCAAAGTATAAACTAAGGGATGCCCACAGGTAGTTGTTTGCCAAGTGACGATTCAGAAATGAGGGATCGGGCCATTTTATGCAATTATGGTTGACCCTTGGACAACATGGGTTTGAACTGCACAGATCTATTTATATGCAAATTCTTTTCAATACAGTACGGTACTGTAACTGGATTTTCCTTATGATTTTCTCAATATTTTCTTTTCTCTAGCTTACTTTATTGTAAGAACACAGTTCATAATACATGTAATATACAGAATATACAGTTAACCAACTGTTTATGTTTTAGGTAAGGCTTCTGGTCATCAGCAGGCTATTAGTAGTTAAATGTCTAGAAAGTCAAGAGTTATGAGTGGATTTTTGACTGCACGGGAGTCAATGCCCTAAACCCCTGCATTGTTTAATGGTCAACTGTAGTCATTTCTTTGGGTAACAAGTACTGAAGGCAGTATTTAAAAAGTTATTAGTGAGGTAAGGATTATTTTATTCTCCACTATTAACACTTGAGCTCATATAAGGAGAGAGTAAGGCATTGAGGGTAGGAACACAGGCCAGATGGGTTTTGATGAGAAACAGTGATGATGTTGGTGCTCCAGGCAGTTCCTGGTCTGGATGAAGCCTACACTGGACAAAAACTGACCACAGAAGGTCCCTGAATATGCCAAAGAGGAGGTGTAGGGCTCTGAAGATGCCCCCCCAGGCCTCATTCGAGTTCTCCAGTATCCTGAGTTGCAAAATTTATAGCCTGAGGATTAAGAATTTTATGGGTTATTAGATTGCTACCTTCCAACCCTTAACGTTATATGATTCTAAAATTTCACTAGCTGCTTTCGAAAACTTTACCTAAATCATATAAATTAGTTATACTTTAGAAAGGAAACAGGAAATCAGTTTGTTGAAAGCTTATGCATCAAGCATGGTGTTAGTTAATGTTATTATTATCTTATATGACTCAAATCCTGTAAAGGAATTATCTTCCTATTTTATAGGTGAAAATAGACCCACTGTAATTAACCATCTTGCCTAATATCTCACAGCCCTGTATAACAAAGCATGGAGGTCTAACTCCAAAGCTCATCCTCTTCCTATCACATGATACTGCTCTAAAAAGCCCATTATTTATATATCACCCATCAAAACAGGGACATATCAAAGGAAACAGAGATGGCTCTAGAGAGGTCCATGAGCTCTCTAAGATTAAAGCAAAATTTGAATGATTATATGATTTCTTGGAAGGGACAGTTTAGAATTTTCATCAAATTCCCAAAGGTTAAGCCATAAAATTAGAAAAACCATTGCACTCAATGTATTTAGAAAGTAATAGCCATATTCCCCTTCAGTTCCACCATATGGCATCCTGAGCTTATACCCAGCACACTCAATTTTCTCCAGTGATTACAGCAAGGCTGGAAACCTTAGAAAGAAGAAGATTAAATAATAATGAAATACATGAGAATCCATTTAGCTATGTGTGCTGTTTGGCAGTTCTCCATATAATTTCTGGTTATCAGTACACCCGGGGGGGCTACTATAGGTTCATTAATATAATTTTAGACTTGGAGATCCTTGGAGATCACAGAGTCCGATGCCCTCAGTTTACAGATGACAAAACCAAGACCCAGAGGGCTAGAGTGACTCATACATTGTCATATAACCTTTCATTGGCTTGATAATGAACTAAATATGTATTTACCTGGCAACCAGTCACTTTGGGCCATCATCTGTACCTCCGTGGTCAGTCAAGGGAAGGAGAAAACATTGGGCTCGTGCTCAAATTGCCCCTTCCAGTTCTAATGTTGATCTAGCATAACCAAATACTGTTTAGTTTTTGAGTTCTAATCAGATTTGCTATGGTGGCACCACAGCCGTCTGGCACCAGTGTGGTCTGCAGACAATGTCAGGAAAAGTTGATGTGACACTGAAGATTCTTGTATTCTGAATTAGTAAACCAAAAAAAAAAAAAAGATGCACTTCTCAAATGCAACTTGATGAGGCAGACTGTGCCAATTTTGCTAATATAAGCCAAGTTGTAACGATAAAATCAGTAATTTAATTAGTCTGTTGCAAATGAAGACATTTTATCTACACCATTATTTGAAAGCATTGTGATTCTATTGATTACTTTCTCGGTGAAAATGTTTGAAGGAACGTTTCTTAAATCAATTTAAAAATCTTTAGACTTTGTATTAAGAAGAAACTGCTGAAATAAATTGCATTTCTAGACTGCATTCCAAAATTTCGTTTTGGGTCAATTTGATGCATGTTCTTGGTCATTTAACATGATCCTTTACTGAAATAAATCAGATATTTGAAATAAACACATGCAGAAAAATTCACTGAAATTAAAAAAAAAAAAAAAAGCAGGCAAGAGACCACATGTACAGCAGATGTGGGGTCCAAGAAATTCTACACACTATGAGCTTGGCCAAACCACTTAGCTTCTCTGTGCCTTAGTTTTCCTTCCTGCAAAATATTGACGTCTGTGTGATTTTTAAGGCTAGTCCCTGCTCGCAGATTTTAAGTCTAGGATCCTGTCATAACATTTTTATCCTTAAGTACGAAGTTAAGGAGCTTATACTCTTTATAAGGGAGGAAAAAAAGTTAATCATGTAAATGACATTTAAACTAGATTAACAAGAATGAGTTGTTAGGAATTAATGATCACAAAGAAAGTGAGGATTAAAAAAGTTAAATATATTTTAGTTGAAGTCTTACATTGAAAGAAAAAAGCTCCAAGTAGCCTTATTAATTTATCACAGAATCTTAGAATCAGAAGGGAATCTTAGAGGTCATCACTCAATACAATTCACAGTGGAAATTTCCTCACCAGTGCCTGTCAGTTCCTGGTCCCCTTCTCCTATGATTTCTGGAGTTCTTGAAACAAAATAGGTGAGATGTATATAGAGAATAAATTAGTAGCTAAACTGGTAAAAAGCTATAGAGTAGAAGCCAAATAGCTCTTAATATAATTTACCTGGATGAACAGATAATCTAAATTATAAATATAATGAATCAAGGTCATGGGGAGGCTTAACTTTAACATGCATATATGTTCCATCTAAAAAAAACAACACTAACTTCAAATTAAAGCAAAAATTTAATTAACATATTGCTGATTCAGGATCTCTGTTCCTACAGTTGGATTCTAATTTTCTTTTTCAGTTTCACTAAATCTTGCACCCTCACGGTCTCCAAATAATATCCTCCTATATAAAAGGAGGCAATGTACACATTCAGTATGAGGTCCCTATTAGTCTTCTTTCTGCCTTAAGCAGAACATGTATCTTAAGATAACCCTTTCTTCATTTTTCTCCTTTTCTCCTACTTCAGGGGAAGAATCCTCTCAACTTTCTAAAGTGAATCCTACACTTTCCACTCTCCATCTGATGCCCACCTGCCCACAGGAAGACCTTGCTCTGTTAAGTTCTCTCTCTTTTTTTTCAAATCTCCCACCTTTCCTATAAATACGTCCTCAACATATGAAAAAAGCAGGAAAATGTGAGTGTTAGAAAGCTCACGGATGACACTGGTGAGTCACTGAACCAACCGTATTTGGAATGAATACTAATGCTACATTTCTCTGAATATATTTCTGATTTTTTGAACATATTTATCACAGGTTCTTTATAGTCTTTGCCTGCTACAGTTTACATCTAGGTCATCTAGGAGTTAGTTTCTGTGGACTCTTTTTTTCTTTACCACAGGCCACATTCTCCTGTTTCTGTACACACACAGGAATTTTGAATGAATACTAAATGTGGTATGTGATATACGACAGAGGTTCTGGAGGCTGTTTTCTCCCTCTGAGGAGTGTTGAGCTTGTTCTAGCAGGCAGTTCAATTACTGGCCGGTCACCTTGACACTGGGTAGGCTTGGTTTATACTTTTAGGACAGTACAGAAAGCTCAAGGTGTTTCTCTATGCCCTCCAAGCAGCCAGGACTTAACTTTGAAGCGTCTTCCTTTTGAATCTCATCACATCTGCTTTTAAGCTTTGAAGGGCAGGGTATGATCCTAACTCCAAAGGCATGGCTTTTCTAGTCTTGCTTCAGAAGTTGAGGATGATAACAGGATGTGAAGAAGGTGTTAACATGGCCAGAATGGAAAATCAAAGTCTCCACTGCTGTTACAGTCTCAACCCCACAGTGGTCACTCATGGCTAAACCTCAAGGGGGGTCTTGCCCTGAGCCCAGCTCTCAGCCAAGGATCCACGTGGGACTTTCACAGGGACCTCTGAGACTCCTTCTGGGAGCATGCGTAGGGCAGTGCAATTACTGAAATGACATTCGATCAATGAGATGAATAAAGTGAAGGAGACAGGCATGTAGATATCTACGCAAAGAACAGTCCAGGTATAGGAAACAGCACGTGCAAAAGCCTTACGGAATTTTAGGACTCATAGGGTGGTATGAACTAAGAGTTGGAGAAGATACAGACTTACCAGGAGTTGGGGAGGGGTGAGAGAAGCCTTGCAGGGCTCAGCAAGGATGTGATATTTACTCTGAGCAAAATGGCCAGCCACCGGAGGATTTCAAGTAGAGTAGTGACACGGCCAAACTTAAGTTTTAAAGGGCTGCTGCACTGAGAATTAACTGTAGTGGAATAAGGGCCAAGGAAAGGAAAGAGTAGGAAAGATATTGAAATAGTGCAGGTGAGAGAATATCGTGGCAAGGGAAAGGGTAATAATGGCAGAGAAGGTGGGGAGTGGTTAAATGTACTTCGAAGACGGAGTCGACAAGTAATCCTGATGGATTACGTGTTGAGTGTGAGAGAAAGAAGGTTCTGTCCTGAGCAGCTGGAAGGATGACAACAACCACCTACTAAAAAGGGAAAAAGGGGTGAAAAGAGAATTAAAGGGAAAATCAGGATTGGTTTTGGATCTTTAAATCTGAGATGCTTATTAGCAGCTAAGTGATAGAATCTATTGTACCTGAGCCTGGAGCTCCAGGGCTAGGTTTGGGTGGGGATGATCAGCCTATTGATGGTATGTAAAGCCATAAGACTGCAATAAATCATCAAAGAAGTGAGAAAGGACTCGAGGTCTGATGTCTAAGCCCTTCAAAAGGAAGGGGTTGGAGACACAAAGGGGAATAAGCAAGACTGAGAAAGAGTGGAAACCTAGGCGGGTATGGTCTCCAGAAAGCCAAGCACAAACAAACAGTGTTTCAGATAAAAATGGAATAATTAGCTGTGTCAAATGCCAAAAGGTCAAATTGGATGAAGAATGAGAATTGACCACTGTATGTGCAACAGGGGGTTACTGGTGACCCTGAAAGAGCAGTTTCAGGAGAACGATGGGGCAAAAGCTTGATTGGAGGGGGTCCAAGATGGGAGAGAAGAGCTGGAGACAGAGTTCTGACAACTGTTTAGAGAAGTTCTGCTCTCAAGGGGAGCAGAAAAACTAGAATGGAGCCGGAGGGGAAGGTAGGGCAAAGAAAACATGAATTAAATATG
The DNA here is from genome assembly GCF_018350195.1 of Panthera tigris. Classification (NCBI taxonomy): domain Eukaryota; kingdom Metazoa; phylum Chordata; class Mammalia; order Carnivora; family Felidae; genus Panthera; species Panthera tigris. The sequence continues at coordinate 102,276,833 of NC_056664.1, forward strand.
GGAGAAATAACGTGTTTACATGCTGTGGGAATGATCTAGTAGAGGACATTCTCATGGTGCTGGATGAGGAGGGGAGAAGTGGTAAAGTGGTACTCCTGAGGGAGTACGAGGGAATGGGATCTAGTGACCAAAAAGTGGCCTCCGGATCATAGGGGTTCATCCAGAGTAATGGGAGGGACAGAGAAATGTGGGCATCGAGGCCGAGGCCAGATGGTTCTGTTGGTGGACTCTTTACAAGTCCTCTTCTGCTTGCTACTATTTTTAATGAAATAGGAAGCAAGGAGAGCAGCTGAGAGACAATGTAGAGGAGATGTGGAGGTTTCAAAAGAGAGGGTGATGGATGGACCAGAAAAACACGGCACAGCTGCTGGGCAGTGCTAATGACCCCGGGAGGTTAATGACCATGAATTAAAAGTGAGCCCCGTCAGCATGGCTGTGTGTTTGTCTCTAGAAATACTGGGCTGCAAGGGGGCAGTCCCTGCAAAGATGGAGAGTTGGGTTCAGTTACTGCCAGAATTGAGGGTATAAGCAAGGGAGTCATTTTAATGAAGAACTAGATAATTTAGCTGGTGGGAGGGAAGTAAAGCTGTGATAAGGGTGAAGTGCAGTGAGAAGGTAGTGGGATCAATGGATTGTAGACCCTGTGAATTGCCGGAAATGGAGCATTGAAGGAGGCAAGGTGGAAAGACAGGCCGTAGTTGCAAATGCAATGCTTGAAAACAGGATTGTGAAGGAGGTACAGCAATTGGCAATGAGAAGGTTTAGACTATGGTCTTGGGAGTGGTTGCAGCAAGGCAAAGGACAGGATCAGCGTAAATAGTTCCCTTTATGGATACCTTCCCTGACCTCACCTTTCCTCTCTTCTTGCCTTCTAGGTCTTACAACTCTTTATCTGCAATCCTTTATGACTCTCTTCTACTTTCTATCTATTGTTATTCGATAGCCATGTTTGAGAGTATAAGCTCCTGGAAAGTGTCGCACCTAGTGGCCCCCTGCCTACAGAACGACACATAGTGTATACATACACAATATACATATAAATAATTATAGAAATAAACCAACATTAGCAGCTTAAGCTGTCTCTTTGTGCCTAGCGTTCTCTCGAATGCTTTATATAATGTTACTAAACTTTACATTGACACCCTCTTGCAGGTACTTGATGCTTATAAGAACAGCAACAAAAACTGTGATGAGAGAATTTCACCGACTCCCATGGAGGATAAGGCTTTAGTCAGCAGATGTGTAGGGGGAGCACGTGACAACCAGGTAGGTCCCAACGGAAGCAGGGCCAGGGTTTTTACAAAGTAGGGTAGGCATCAGCAAACATTTTCTGTAAAAGGCCAGATAGTAAATATTTTAGGTTTCTGTGGCCCGAAGGTCTCTGTAGCAATTAGTCACCTCTGCCATAGCATAGCATGAAAGCAGCCCCAGCCACTACATCGACAACCAAGTATGGTTGTGTTCCAAAAAAACTTGACTTATGGACACTAAAATTTGAATTTCATATAGTTTTCACATGTCACGATATGTTCCTTTTCTTTTGATTTTTTTTTTTTTTCAGCCATTTAAAAGTGTAAATGGCTCCAGGTTATTCAAAACCTGGTGCCAGGTCTTTGACTCAAAGGCTATATAGTTTGCTGACTTGTCGGATAGAGAAGAGTCCTTGTGGTTTTGGGTTAGGCATCAGTTTTTGACTTTAGTGGGAGCTCAGGCTGGGCATCCTTCTTGTTTTCATGGCCCTTGCCTCGGGGTCCATGGTATGATCCCCAAACCATATGAAAAATATTTTCTGTGAATTGTTTACTGACTAATCAGAAACTCACAGGGTTAAGAAGGTAGGTCACCAAAGAGAAAGACAACGTAGCAAACAGAGAAGGCCGCATTGGGGAACTGGTGACCCTCTATTATGGTTTCTTTAGTACTTTTACAAAAGCTATAAAAGCAAAAATTAGATAAATTAAGTGATTTTCCAAAGACTACACATCTCAAAAGTGACAGAGCTGGGATTAGAACTGTAGACCTACTGGGTCCTCATTTCCTTGCCAATCCTACGTGATGCAAGTCACGCTAATAATTAATGCTTCGCACAGAGTGTTCTGTGTGTATTTATTACCTGAATGAATTGACTACTATTTAAATATTGGCATGGTGACAAAGTAAGTGTTAGTACCATCTTAACCAATGGGTAACACATGCTTTTTACACAAGAAGAGTACTCTTCTGACCAGCCACTAAAGAGCAAAAAGCACCCTTTCTGCACCAGCACCAACTCCATTTGGGTAAATGAGCCCATGATCTGCCACAGCTAAATCTCCAAAGGCTGTGAAAGTAGAGAGGGGGAAAAAATCTCTCAGAGTGGTGTAAGTTTCCAGGTGAAATACACCAAATGACCTCAGCACTGCTTTTTCAAGTTTCTTCTATATAGCCCAAATTTCCTAAGATACAGGGCGATTTCTACAGCTAAGATTGGGGTCTAATGGGCACAAAATGACCTATTTTCTAGGCACATGCATTTGTTCCCTCCTTCTGACTTGATCCACTTAGTTCACTTTTGAGGAAGCACTTGCTCTTTCTATATCCCTCTATTTATGTAAGGAAGTGATGGCATGGATTGATGTTCAGTATGGGATTAGTTTAGATATTGCTGGAAGACATTATGAGCCTTTGACTGCATTAGGACAGATCTCCAGTTAAAGGAGCTACCCTATAACAAGCAGGGTCCATTTGGCAAAGAATGAACATCACTGAGACCTATTTCAGCTTTACCTTTTCCCCAGTTCGATTTTCCTTCACATTGGGGAAAGTACATAGTCAGAATGTTTTTGGTATTTTGCTTGTTTTCAGACCAAGTGAAGAAATCCACAAGAGTCACAGTTACTCAACTTGAAGTTGCAAATATTTGCAGCTTCCCTTCCACCTCTAGAAAGGATGATACCTTACTAATTTTTAATTCTTGATTTAATTCTTTCTAAAATTCTGTAATCAAGTGACTTGGTTAAAGCCAGTCGGTGGCTCGGTTGCTTAAGCATCCCACTCCTCATTTTGGGGCAGGTGGTGACCTCACGGTTGTCAGACAGTGAGAGGAAGCCTGGTGGCGGCAAGGTCCATGCTCAGCATCGAACCTGCTTGAGATTCTCTCCCTCCCTCCCCTTCTACCCCTCCCCCTCTCGCACACATGCACACACACTCTCTCTCTCTCTCTCTCTCTCTCTCTCTCGCTCTCTCGATCAAAAAATAATAAAAAAAATAAAATACAAAAACATAAAATTCTGTAATGCAGGGGTGACTCTCCTCGGTTATGGTTTCAATGGCGTATTGACTGTCAATAGTAGATAAGTAATAAGCAGGACCAGAAAAAAGGGGAAATGAATCATGTTTCTTTTGTTTCATTCCAATTGGAAATACGGGCTGCTTACACCAGCAGTTACACAAACAGTAACAGTAATTAGAATAATAATAAAACCCAATTTGTATAAATGCAAATCTTAGGGATTTTTTTTTTTTTTACCCCCCCTTTCCTTTTTGGTGTTGCAATTTTATCATTTCTATCTGCTGAATAAACAGATACGTTCCTGGATTATGATGTTTGCTGCACAAAATGTTTCACAGGCAACGGAAACATTGCCCTGTTCTTGATAAGGGAATTCATTCTAGACTGCTCCATGCTTGAGTACATATGTGGAAATTTTACTGACTTTAGGAAAAGCGATATGCAGATATGACTCAAGAATCTCTTAAAAGGGTTAGTTCCGGAAGTTTATTGAGCAAAGATACCCTCATTAAAGGCTGCCTCGTCCAGGTAGCAGTTTTAATTACAAAAGAACATAAAGATGACTTTTTTTTTTTTTAATTCTCCTGTTTGAAAATATATTTTTAAATCCCCCAACCATAAAAAGGTCACCCTAATTATCAGTGACGAGAAAGCGTCGTGGCTCCCATTTCTCACTTTCGGTCAAGGCCACCTGGGATGGGCTTCCAGGCAGGCAGGTTAGCAGGAGAAACAAAAGATGATCAAACACAGCCACCCATGACTGACAGCTGCTTCCCGACACTGGGGTTAAGTCATGTGGGAGGAGACCCAGACGGGCAAGGGGGCAGGTCTACATGTACTCCTCAATTATTCTTATGAGATTTATATAGCTCCATAAATGCACACCACACTGTAATAAAAAAAAAATACATCAAAATCAATAGCAATCCTTGCTGTTCAGTTCTACTTCTTGAATTTGAACGTAGGCAGTTTACAGCATTATTCTTTTTCTTGTCATTCGTACTAATTTTCTCTGCCTAAGGGTTGCATTTTCTATATTAATTTTGCTTACAAATTCCACAGCCTTACAAAGTTTGAGCCAAAATGAACAGAAAAATTTCTCCCCGATATACAGTAAAATAAAACAAACTAAAATGAAAACTGAGACGAACTTAGGAATTTGGGAGGAATGTGAGGGCTTTTTTGTATTCATTTAAAAAGTACTGCTATTTCAGTATTCTTCAAAAATCCCGCAAAGAGTGAGACCATACGCTCTTACAACAAACGGCCGACATTTTAATTGTTCATCAGCTGTATTCAGATTCCTGAATACCAGTTTCCACTAGAAGGCTAAAGGCTGTTGGCAGGGAGAGCAGAAAAAAAACCCACACAGATGACGTGGAAATGAAATGGACAGGGAGTGATAAGAACCTCTGAGTGAATCTACATTTTAAAGGGTGAAGGCTAGAAAAACACACTTTTTCCCTTTGCATAAAATTTCATGCACACACGCAGATCTCAAAGGATTCCCTTTGAAAACCAGATGGAAATGAGTTCTCCACATCAAATGACAGAATGCAGCTAACAAGATCAGTGTATCAGTAATTCACCACTCAGGAAAGCCTCCAAAGCTCAATAAAGACTCAGGCCCTGCAACAAGAATAACTTCTTTTTATTGTTTCTACTTTACCGCATCAATTCCTTTTAGAGAACGAGGCAGCGCGCCATAGCATTGCTAATCAATACCAGACGAATTCTAATGACAAGAAATCATCTATTTCTTTAGTTGCATAATTAGACAAAGAAATCTGGAGCTACGGAAGTACGTGAAAACTTCAGGATTATTCCAAGTCCATATTTCTTTACAAGAAAAATCAGCTCCTATGCCAATATTTAGATGTGTGTGCTGCATTTATCAGCACTGAATTGGAAATGGGAATGCATAGACAACGATACCGAAATGTGCAAGTACTGCTTCAGGAAAGGCCCAGTAAGTTGTGCTTGTTCTTCGCACGGAAGAATAAGTAATGAGCAGCAAATCGCACAAGGAGGTTCTGCAATGGAAGCATCATTTCATCTTTAACTATAACCTGTTCTTTCTATTTAGGGAAAAATAGGTGGAATCTGTGCCTGTGTGTTATACAAGTTTCTAAATGTAGACTACACGGTGATGGGAGTGTAACAAAGCTGTCCCAGATTTTTGGTGCAATTGCAGTGAGATTTAAATGATAGAAACATCAAAAAGGGACGATCTCCATTCTGGGCGGCTTCCACGTTTCTATTCACTCCTGAAGACTGTCCTCGTTTCATTGCTTTCTGAGAACCTCATTATGATCCAGACATGGCCTAGTGTGGCAGAATTTACCTTGAAGGGATGGGACAGAGTAGGACTCAGAAATAGGAAATGTCTCCTGTGGTGGGGCAGTGGTCTGGTGGTAGGGGAAAGGCCACCTTGCGGAAGTTGGGAGACAGTTTGAACAAGCTGGCTCCAAACAGTTTGTGCAATTATTCAACAAATATTTATGGAGAAGTTACTCTGGGGCAAGTGGTAGGAAGATCACAGTGAATAAATCCTGGTCCTTAGCCTCAGATAGCTTAGGGAATAGCTAGGGAGTAGCTAGGGAAGAGTTCCCACACAGTACAAGAGACGGCAGGAAACTGTCATTCAGAATGATACACAGGACCAACGTAGAAGTACATGGTCCTGAAAATAGGAAAGGATATAGAAGGGCAACAAAACTGGTCCAGGAAGGCTTGTCAGAGAAATCCTAACTATGTGAGCCCAGAGGAGAGTGGGAATTTTCTAGGGGGGAAAGTGTGTGTGAGAGAGAGAGACAGACACAGAGACAGAAAGAGAACTAGAACGAGTTGTATAGTTGATTATCATGGAGTGTTCTGAATGTTAAATTACTAAATTATTTCTGACTACCTTTTCTGTCTTCCACATAGTAAATGGCGCATTTTTTTTCAGTAATTTTCAGGAGTTTCAGAAGTATGGTATTCTTGAAGGCAGTAAATATTACACTCCACCTCTTGCCTTTTGGATGAGCCTTCAGAGATCTGATTTCAATTCGTATGTCTTTGAAGACAATCTGACCTGCTTATTCACAATTCAGCATCAAAACCAAAGTAGGACACTTCCGGCTGTAAACAGAGCCTTTAGGAATCATAAAAACTGGTAAGCAATAAAATCAGAAAACCTCTAATCATCATCAGACTAACAATGCAATCTGTAAATGTGAGAGTTTCAGGTCAGTGGGTTTGTGGTCACACAAGAGGCCATTTCTGTTTCTTAAAGTAAGGCAGTAGCCTTATAAGTTTAGCAAAGTTTTTATTAGGAACAGACTTTCAGCATGAAAATGAGAGTTCAGATATCATTTAATTTGGAAATTCAGAGTAAGAAATGTATTCTAAGATAAGGCAGACCATTTTGCAAGTAACAAATCACATCTTTGTCTCAGTGGTCCCTTCCAATGCAACTCTGTTTCACTTAGAGGGTAACATGGTCCCTTAATTAGAATATGAGCTATACTTGGGGCGCCTGGGTGGCTCAGTCGGTTAAGCGTCCGACTTCAGCTCAGGTCACGATCTCGCAGTCTGTGAGTTCGGGCCCCGCGTCAGGCTCTGGGCTGATGGCTCAGAGCCTGGAGCCTGCTTCCGATTCTGTGTCTCCCTCTCTCTCTGCCCCTCCCCCGTTCATGCTCTGTCTCTCTCTGTCTCAAAAATAAATAAAATGTTAAAAAAAAATAAAAAAAAAAAAAGAATATGAGCTATACTTTACAAAGCATGCCAATACAGTCCTACAGGGTTGGACGCAATTCTTGCAATGACAGTCCTGTATAATGCAGTTTTATCATGAAGTTTTCAAAGTTGTCCAGAAAGTAATGAAGAGTTTCTTTGAAAGGCCACAGAAGCTTTCTGGCCAGCTTTTAAATTGCTTGATATAAATAAACTTCTTTTCTCCCTGGAGCAGTGGACTTTGGATTCCTTGCTTTTCATTTCTATTTTCCAATCCCCTGCGGCCACCTGGAAAACAGTTCACTGTTGTACTGACGTTCGGGATAGCGGGGGAGTGGGAAATCAAATGTGAAGAAAGAGGTAGGCTTTTAACTGGGCTGTCAGCAAAGGCAAGAGGAAATAGAAGATATTGCTGTTCCCCTCTTTTTTCCACCTTCTTCAGCCGAGACACGGTGTGAAGTCCCCAAGGGAATGCCACAATATGTTAGCTTTTCTCAGTCTGGCAAGGCCTCCAGGATTACACTGAATTGTTTATTTCAACCCCCAGAACACAAGCATGACAATTAGCCTCCTTTGCTGAAGACACTGGAAGACGACAGGAAATTACAAACAGGAAGTTCACTAGAGGGGAAAAATAAGCACCTTCCAAAAAACAAACAAACAAACAAAAACCACCACCAACAACAAAAAAAACAAAGGTGCCGATGAAGCTTCTGGGCCTTTGAATAAATTAAAACCAAGTGAGACTTTTGAAAGCTTTAAATGAATAAGCTGAGGTAGAGGTTCAGATGTGTTATGGAAAGGAATGTATATAATAGAAACAATCTTTATTTTTAAAACAACATATTCAGAAACTGTATGAGTGTGTGTATGTACATGTGTGTACAAAATATTTTGAAACCCTTAAGCACCTTATGTGAAGACATTAAGCGGGGAAATACTCTTCCTAAAATAAATTGCATATTGATGTAAAAACTCCCATCTTCTTGTTTATTTTTCAAAGCTAGCTTTCGAAAACGTAATATGCAGCCACTGGCATCTTTGAACTCCCTTTCCTTTCTCAAGCAGTCTCCAGAGTTGAATCCTGCATTCTTGCCATATGCCAAGGGTTAGGCCATTAATATGTAAAAGAAGCTGGTATCCAGAGAATTGACTTTATAATTGGAGAACACCAAAATAAACCCAACACTTCTCAAACAACGCCTGCACCACAGCATCCCTGTTCTTAGGCTATTAGGCCTTGTCCAATTTTCTCAGTCTGTCGGAACATACAGCTGCCTCCATGTGCCAGGGAAGCTTTAATTATGGTGACTTTTCCTCCCACTGGAAAGCCTCTTCCTGTGGTTTGAAAGTCTGAATTATTCAAGCCCATGTTAATACACTGTACTGAATGCTCCGTTTGGCCCACTGAGGCGCACCTGGAACTCTTCTCTTTTTGCAGATTTGATTTCTTTCTTTCCCTCTCTCTCCTCTCCTCCCTCCTTTTCCTATCCTTTCTCTTTCCCGTTGCCCCCCTTATTAAAGACAAAAAACGGGGGGTGGCACTTAGCACTGAGAGACTCATGGAATTTGGTACGACTAATCTCTTAACGGCCTACTCATGTGAAGTCGCAAGAAAAATAACCTTGCAACTGAAAGTTTCACAAGTATAAAGGTTCATTCCCTAACCTTTTTTTTTTTTTTAAAGAAACAAGTAAGATAATTTATATAATTTGATAACCAGAATTCCAGGACCTTTCAATATATGTCTCCTCAATTTAAGCTGTTAATTTGGTTTTACTCCAAAAACAGAATCAGCAAGAGAATCCATGATCCTTTGAAGCTACAAAGAGTTAATATACATATGAATGCTGCTTAGATACTAAATTCTAGATTTCAGTCTTTGATTACTTTTTTAGGTTTTGCTTCAAATACCAACCCTACTTTCCCTCCATTCTAAGTTTTAGTCCAGTTTTGAGTTGTCACTATGAATTCTTCTTTACAGCCAGAGTCAGCATCAAGATTATATGTGGTATCCTTGGGTTAAGGGTTGCCATGATTTCCAGGCTTGGTTCATCATTCACCACCTGCAAGGCCTCTTGGAGGATTAATTTTTTCATCTGTGAAATGAGAGTAGCAATATCAACACTGCTGAGAGCCTGCAAAACTTGAAGAGGATTATACTCAGGAAAGTTTTTCCAAAACTATAAAGTAATACAGAAATTCTTTGCTCTTATTTTTTTCATGTCATAAAATAAACACCATCTTTGGTTTATACTCCAATTCATTCAGTTAAATAAACATTTTCTTTTTTTATTTTTATTTAAAAAAATTTTTAATGTTTATTTATTTTTGAGAGAGACAGAGACAGAGTGTGAGCAGGGGAGGGGTAGAGAGAAAGGGAGACAGAATCCGAAACAGGCTCCAGGCTCCGAGCCGTCAGCACAGAGCCCGACGTGGGGCTCGAACTCACAAACTGTGAGATCATGACCTGAGCCTTAGTCGGACGCTCAACCGACTGAGCCACCCAGGCACCCCTAAATAAACACTTCCTAAAAGCCCTTCTCCTGTGTTTGTTTGCTCACAAAAAGATGTTACTGGGTTTACGATGCAGGCGGTGAGTTCTTCCCCTTTCCTACACATTGAATCTGTTGTTTTAGGGGAAAAGAAAAAAAAAAAGATATGAAGAAAAATATATTCCCTGAATATTTCTAAAGAGGCTACACAAGTCTGCCAGTTAATGAACCAGAGAATTGGTGAGCGTTCTTGCCTATACTGAGAAACACTTTCAGAAACTGTTTCAGGATATCAAAAAAAAAAAAAAAAAAATGATACCTCTTCACAAAGAACCCCCAATTTTTTTCAGTAGCAGGTGGAATGTTTAGGCAGAAAATACAGACAGACAGAACCTACTCAAAATAATACTGCATGTGTTTCTGGGATTGGAAAAGCTGATGAAGGACTCAACCAATCCTACCAGTTGGAGATGATCTCTATCTCTGGGCACATCTAATCCCTGGATGTTAATTATGCCTGTACTGTTATTGACTGGGAATCTGGTCTTAAACACTCAATAGCTACAAAAACAAAACTCTCAACCCTCCTTTAAAGGTGATAACAAATGATTCTGGGCTCATACAACATTACCTAGAAAATGCTTGGCCCATCATCTAAGAGGACATTAAAACTCATTAAAGAATTTTAAAGTTTAACACCAAATCTATATTAGCTCCATTTTTTTCACATTAACGATGGGTTCTTCATCGACAAATCCATTCATGATGTACATTCCTGGAGGCTTTATACTATGTTGAACTATTATTTTACAAAGGCAGTCAGTATTATTTAAATTTTTTTTTTTAATGTTTATTTATTTTTTGAAGGAGAGAGAGATAGAACATAAATGGGGGAAGGGCAGAGAGAGAGGGAGACACAGAATCTGAAGCAGGATCCAGGCTCTGAGCTGTCTGCACAGTCTGATGTAGGGCTCGAATTCATGAGCTTTGAGATCATGACCTGAGCTGAAGTCAGACATTCAACCCACTGAGCCACCCAGGCGCCCCAGGCAGTCAGTATTTTTGGTCTTAATTGCAAAGTTGTTAAGTCATATATTTTTAATGTTTTTTTTTTCTTCAAGTGTGTCTTTTCTTATGGTGAGAAATCAGTTGTGAAATCATTAATCATCAAAGAATTGTGCTAAAAGTTGAGAAGCTAGCCTGAGCCAAGAGATCTAGTCTTGGCCACAACTTAGCACCAGAAAATTCTGTGATCGCTTTCTGTATATCTCCTCAACAACCCAAGGAGCACTGAATATTCCAGTTCCTAAAAGCCTGGGCCTATGACTACCAGAGCAAGAGAAAAGAACTTTCAGTCTCTTTAATACCAGTGTTACAAAACTTCATAACATTTTCCTTAAGTGATAGCAAAATTACATACTAAGAGTTTACAGCCAGAATAAACTTATCTTGTAGAAGTAAAAAAAGTAAATCTTCAGTGTGTTTTTGTGATATACACACACAGACACACACATTTGAACAGCAGATTTGAGGGAAAAAATACTAATTTTTATAAAATTAAATTTCTCTCTTAGTGGGAGAAAACATCCATAAGACTAAAATTCAAATTAGTATGCAGCTCAAGTTAATCTATGTATGCTTTTATATGACTCATTCTCTAAAGTGCTAGAATATTCTATTTGCACACCACTTTCATACATATGCCAGTTTAACAAAGTATGAGAGATTGGCTGGTAAATATCTGAATGGCTATTAGCCAAGTACTTCATAGTGTATTGGGAAATTAGTGTAATAAAATAAGAAGAAAATAGGCATGTTAAAGTCTATTGGGAAGAAGCCTGGTTCTCTTCCCAATTAAATGTCTAGCTAAGTTGTTAATTTTCATCCTTCCCTTTTATAAACTAACCTTGAATTTCAAACAATGACTTACTAAACTCTTTTTTTCCTCAAGCATACATTTATTTGGCTTTTCACATTTTCTTGTGATTCACTTTGAATTAGAAAAAGTAAGTAACTTTAGAAAGAAACTTAAAAAGTTACAACAAATGACAAAAAGTCTGTCTTAATACTTATTATTATAAATAACATATTGAGAAGAAAAACTACTCACATTTTTGTCCGCTACCCTTACTTCTGCGGAGCTGCTAAGATCTTAGTAACTTAGTAACATTCCAATTTTGATGCATTAAGAAGATAACAATTAAATGACAACCAGACTAGTTTCTGTTTAGGAGGTGTTAAAGATGCTTGGAGTCACGCTTAAAGATTTCTAATGTAAATTACAGTATCAGCCTTTTTTTTTTTTTTACTCTTTTTAAACAACATATTTAACCTCAATTCATGTACATTTTAGACAATTTAGAGAATACAATTAAAATGAAGAAATAAAAATGACTTTGCAGGGGCACCTGGGTGGCTCAGTCAGTTGAGCATCTGACTTCCTCTCAGGTCATGATCTCATGGCTCAGGAATTTGAGCCCCACATCAGGCTCTGTGCTGACAGCTCAGAGCCTGGAGCCCGCTTCTGATTCTGTGTCTCTGTCTCTCTCTGCCTTCCCCCCCCCCCCCCCCCCGCCCCTTGGTGCTCTGTCTCTCTTTCTCTCAAAAGTACATAAACATTAAAAAAATTTTCTTAAATTACTTTTCAGCCCAATTATCTGGAGATAAGCACTATTAATACTATGCACTAATAATAATATAATTTTAACAATATTGAGCACTTACTCTATATCAGGCTCATACATATATCGTGTATTTTAAATAAAATATATAATTTAGAACAGATTATATATATAAAATCATATGTACAGTCCCTCATTATCTCCATTCTGCAAGTGAGGAGATTAAGGCACAGAGATGTTTAATAACTTGCGCAGGGTCAAAGGTCACATATTTAATAGGTGGAGAAGCTGGGATTTTAAATTGGGCCCTTCCTCTGAACTATGCCAAAGACTGATCATAGCCATGACTCTGCTACACAGGGCTATACATACTCTGTGTATGAAGAAGGACTGTTAATTTATATATACTGTTTTATCTATTTTTTGTCCATGTAACATTGTATGAACCCCTTCTCACATCATTATGTAATCACCTACCATGACACTTGAAAAAGAAGCACACTGATAAGTAAGAAATCTTGTAATACATCTGTTTCTAGCATGGTATGATTCAAGAAGCCTAAACAGAGAATGCTCTGTCTTCTGACATGTATTCAAATCAAGCACCCATCACCCTCCTTAGGCAAACAGAAATTACCATAGCAAAACTGACCAATGGTCTGATCAGTCCAATATCCTATTTCTGAAAATGTCCAATGCTGGCTATTTTAGTAGGAGACATAAAATCCCCCATAAAGTACCTAATTGCGTGATACACGGCAGTAAGATGAAAATTTCCCCTTCGCCCAGTTTCTCATCTTCTCCCACCTAAAAGCTTTAGAGGGAATAGTCCTTGAAATTTTATCCTACTGAAGCTAGTCATGTGTGAAGATGTTATTTTAACACGCACATATACACTCACATATGCACTATAAATATGAAGAAATGAGTTATTCCTGGGTAGCTTAACAAATTCAGAAATTACTGTACCTATTTTTATAAATACATAATACACCAAGTATACATACATACATACATAATTAATCCATTACAATTATGGGAAAATGTCTGCCAGGTAATGTACAACACTAGTGAGAGAAACAAATAAACAGCATTCAATAAAATAATTTCCTTTCCTCCCTTAACAATGTATTGTAAAAATACCTCTTTAAGGGAAGTAACCAAAGGGCTACTATTGAGTGGCAAAATTCATTGGCTGTGTTTCTCCACAGTGCAAATCAGAAAATCAATGGAATCATATATCTTATTTTGTTTCATATATACTGAAAGTCCCATCAACCACTGATACCATATTATATTTGGAATTTCATGTAGTTCTAAAATTATCACCAAGCATATTGGCAGGGTGGCCAAGCAGACAGGGACATTTAAGGGCTTTAAAAAAATATATTCTTCTTTGAAATCTTGTCTTTTTCTAACAAAAAAAGGACATAAGAGACTGGTATCATCCACTCCCGTCTTTTGAAACACTTGCTCTTAGAGCCCTGAGCTGCCATGCAGAGGCAGGCAGACCGACAGATATGAGAACATACAGATACAGATACAAAGACATATGACACAAGACTCGAGAGCTTTGTGAGTTCAAGGGAATAATTACCTTTGGCTGGACAGATGGCTAAAGGTTTCATGGAGAAGGTATCCACATTATTTCTATTCTCACTCCTCTTCAGAATCTTTCACGTGTCTCTTGCTGCCATTCCCCAAAACAACCAGGATGTCAGATGTAGTCTGTGCCCAAGGATTTGAATAAAAAAATTTTGTCCAATAGTGATGGGGACCATTGCCCCATAACCTTGGGGCTTTTCTCTGACCTAGTCAGCTACAAATTAATCATCCCTACTTCTCATAAGAGCAACATCCTTAGTTCCCTAAGAACACACAGCACTTTATGAACTTTATATTCCAGATGCCTGGCACGGTTCCTGGGACAGAGAAGATGTTCAGTACATCTTTACTGCGACAGGGCCTGACGCACAGTAGACCCTTGGTAAATGTTGGCTGGTGGGACGTTTGAATGCATGAACAAATATATTGAATCACGGGTTGAGTTTCTCCATTTAATGTTATCTTATATGTTTCGGTCTGGAACGTACACATTTTAAAATCTATTTCATGGGAGATATCATAACACAACATTATAGTTTTTACAATAAAAATACACTCTCTATATAAAGACAATTCAGTCAGCATTTCATGAAATAGCACACAATGAACACCCATCAGTGCTATTTATAAATTCTTCCTCGAGCGGGAAAACAACACTCTGAATCAGCATGGTATACAGTCAGCAAGTCCAAGAAGCATGAACATATTATATGTCTACAAGAACAACTAATGCTGGGTATTTATTTTAAAAATTGAAGACATAAAATTGAAAGACATCCAATCACTTATCCTCCTCTTACTATTTTTTTGAACCGCTATTTTTTTTTTTTAAGACTTTATGTGTAAGTATACCCGACGCGGGACTTGAACTTACAAGAGATCAAGAGTCGCATGCTCTACCAACTGAGCCAGCCAGGCAACGCTTCCTCTTACTACGTTTAAGTGGCCCCAAGTTAAGTAAACACTGATGGAGTTCATTCACCAAAATTCTCCCCTGCTTGTGGCATCTTGTTCTCCCTTAGGTAAGTGGAAGAGAAACCACTCCCGGAGGTTGGTTTCCTTATAGCTCTGCAGATGACGAAAACTTGAGTCAATCATAACCTTGTTTCAGTTTGTCAGCTGAGGACATTACTATTTGTCCTGTATCTCATTCTCAGGACGACCCTGGAGAGCAATCCTTTCTAGCACTTGCCCCGATAAACCCCTTATACAAACATGTTCTACAAGTGCAAATTTTATACTTTGTATCATTACCTAAGTGATGGGCAGAATTGAAATCAGAGAGAATAAACAATATCTACTTTCAATCTTCCAAACTTCCTTTCTATGAACTTTGAAGTCAAAGTGAAACGTCTTACATTCAAGTACCTCTCGACCACATTGTTAATTAAGCACAAAATGTCTAGTGGGTAATAGGGACATATACTGTATGTCAAATGAAAAACAAGAATGAAAAATTTCCTTTATAACAATGACATATAAGCTCTGGAGAACCAAAAAGACGACATCAACTTATTATATAAGAATTCTCTGTCCTTTGTAGTCACTGAAACGCAGCACAATTACAGATGGCATTTCTGTCTAAGTTTCATACTTGTGTACTATTTGAAAATGATCAAATAAATACAGAGCGATTAAATTACATACAAGGGTGGGTTTTTTTTTATTTCATCTGTAATTACATTTTTAGAATCTAATTAACATGTCAATGCAATCTTTTGAAAGACACACAAAACACTGTATGAGTGGCTTCTTAAAGTGTGTCCTGTACCAAAGGAAATAACTATTGCTCTCAGTAATGCAGGGTGAAGAAGCCAAAGGGTTCAATCCATTGTTCCTTTTTGGAATTTCAGAATAACCAGTAGTTGATTAGATTTAAAGGGAGAACTCAGAGTGCTTTAAAGAGAGCACAGAAAAAGAAAAAAAAAATTAAGTAGAAGAGGCCCCATTCTGAAATTTCTCCTATAAATTATGCCCTTCTGATCAAGATCAGACTAAACTTGGACTCCTGACAGAGGAGATCACACAGCAAGAAGTAATGCCAAGAGGGATTTTGTTTTCTTCAAGGTTGTTCAATTCCACAGTCTCTGGTTCCTCACCAGCCTCGTCCTAGGAGAATTCACACCAGTATGAATACTTTTTTTCAAAGTGATTTGAATACCAGATGGTATATCAAAGTCGATGCTAAATTTTTCTTTTGAAACAGAGGCTCGCTTGGAAGGCATTTTTTATTTCTAAAGTTACAACTTGACAATTACTAGGTGCCATTTGTATTGGTTCTGTCACATCTGCTTAAGAAAGTTAAAAAAAAAAAGTATTTTTTGCAAGAGTTGTGTGATTCGTTCTTTTTTTTTTTTTTTTTTTTTTTAAGAGAAGCCATTAACCTCCAAGGGGGAAACCGTCAAGATTATTATGTTGACAATAATCTATTATTTAACAAATTCCTCCCACTGTTCCTCTTGATGACACTATCAAGTAGCAAGTGGAAAACTGGGTTTGGGGACCTAACAGTGCCCAGTTCTGGGAGTCGGCCCTATGCAGCCTCTTTCAACGTGCAATTCTTTCTGTCCTGTCAAATAGGCTCCCTTCGGGCTGCTGTCCAAGGCAAGGCTGACTGACACCCTTTTCCTCTGGAAATGAAAGAAGTTTCGGTATACCTGGGTTCAGTCCCACCTGCCCAGCCTCTAAGCACTTCAGTGTAACTACTGGTTGGCAATGCATGCTTTTAGCGCTCTCTTCTTTGGAGCACGCGGCACGCTGATTAAAACAGGTATGCAACTGTGTACATTGTATGGGAGGGAGCCATCCAGTCTCTTGAGAGAGCTTTTGTTTTGTGTTTATACTGCCAGTGAGGTTGCACATCTGAGGACTTAAAGGGTAATTGCACTAAGCATTTATGTAGCTGCAAGTCATTAGTGGATGTAATGGAAAGAACAGGAAAGAAAGTCAAGTCAATCGTTCATTTGACAGATATTTATGAGACCTGGTGTTAGGCCCATTTCCCCATGTGATGAGGGCACTGGATTTATAGATAAAGGCAGTGCCATGGGTAAGGTGGATACCGATTTCTGCAAGGCATTAGTGAGCCCTTTGTAATGTCCTTGTGGACAGAATGAAGAAAGGTGGGCTGCCTAATAGGGAGATTGATAGGAATGTCTGATAAATGTATGGTGTCACCAGGAAGGAGATCTGTAATGTCAGCCCCGGGGCCTCAAAGTTCAGGTCTTTCTTACTCACCATTTGTTATCAGTGCTTTTAATGAAGACACAAAGAGCCTCTTGATCAGTTTAGCATACAGCTCTTGGGCTTTAGGTTTGAAACTCTACTTTGACACAAGTCCAGGATTTAAACTCCACTAGCTTCTGTTTTCTTCCATGGGAACAGAGAATAACAGCACTGACAGTATATCTCAGAATTGCTTTGTGAATGAAAGTACATGCATGTTAGCAATAAGTACATGCCTAATACTCCAAGGCGTGTTCTAAAGAACAAATCTGCACAGGACATAGAGAGAAAGAATAGCTAATGTGGTTTATAGAAAGATCAAGATTTAAAATGATCTTGGCATATAGGAAGGAATGAATGAACAACCTTTAAAAGGAATGAAGAGGTAGTTTAGTGGTTTGTAAGTTTCATGAAGGCCAGTCCGTTATCACCTTGCTTATCAGTATATTCCAAGCATCTGTTAAAGAGTTTGGTAGATTCAAAAAACAGTCACCAAGGGACTGAATGAACAAGGCCTAGACTGAGGTGCAAAAGTCATTTTATAAAGTGTTGAGAGCTATACACATGCGAAGACATACTCTCTCAAGTCATTCATGCTTTGGTGGGGAGAGAGACAAGTACAAAAACAATCTCAGTGTGATAAGTGCTGAGTATATTGGGACTCCAAGAGCACATCAAAGAGGCACTTAACTGAGTTCTCGGAAGAATAAGCCATGGGGCAGGTGGACTGGGATCTCTGAACTGCATAAAAGGTAGCTGAATGAAAAGAGAGCAGACAGGGAAGGGAATTGGTTTCAGGCAGAAGAAGCTGCATAGGGTTCAGAGGTGCAAAAGAGCTTCAAGTGTTTAGGAAACAGAAGTGAATTCTCTAGGACCATAGCTGAGCATTTAAGACGGAAAATGGTTTTAGGTTACACTGGAGAAGTAACAGGTCATGAAGAGCCTCATACACTAAACTAAGGGGTTTGAAAGAACTCACGAGACAAAGAGGAGTCCTTGAAATCTTTTACTCGTGAAAATGATTGATTTTTGTTTCAGAAAGCTCCCTCTTGCCACAGTGAAGACATCCATTGGACATAAAGACCAATCAGGAGACTGATGTGGTCAAACAAGCAGTAAATGAGAAGATCCTAATGAAAGCAGTTCATGGGGCAATTAAATTGTAAAAGTTAGAAGCAAGATCTAAATTGGTGACTTACTTTTGTGAACCTTCAAAATATGGCCTATGACACATCACAGCACATAGAACTGCTCAGTAAGCATGTGTACTATGCGAAAAGATGATGGATGCTACCTTGGAAAACAACTCCAAACTTTAAAAGGTGAACTCATGAAGGAGCTGGGGTGAAGCAGTCAGAACCAGGAGGAAATGGAGGAGGAAGTTTTAGGACGTCAAAAGAGGAAAGAGCCTCACGGAATCAACAGGGCTAGTTGTTACAGAGAGACTAAAGTATTCAGGACTTGGTGCTCAGGAAGTCCTGAAGAACCCCATGGAGGCACATTTCTGTAGAATTTAGCGCAAAGGAGAAACCAGACTGTGGTGCTTTCTGGAGTGAATTAAAAGTGAGGAAGTAAGAACAAAGAGAGTAATTATCTCTTCTACGAGCTTGACACAAAATCATGGAGAAATGTTAAACTATGTAAAGAGTTGGATGGCAATCTTCAGAAAGGAGATCAGGCTGTCATTGGATCTCAATGGCATGTCATGAAGAAATAACTGAAGGAGAGATAGCCGCGGGAAATTTGGAATTTGGAAGTGTGACAAATTTTGCCTGTGTCCAGGAGATAAGCATTAGAAGAAAGAGAGCTGATACATGGAAGTGAACTTTAGCTCCAAACAGAAAAAAACTGCAGAATTAGAATTAGCCAACAACGCGGTGTTTCTGCTTCACCAGGTTACAAACTTGTCTTTGAAGATTTCAAGCACAGCCTCGCTACATTTGACCAGGATGTATAGAAACCATTCTACCTGTTGATAGAAAGTTGGACTGGACTGTTTTAGCTATGGCTCTTTGAACTCCTAAAATTCATCTTGCTAAGTTGAAGTTATAAAACTTTTCTACCACATCTAATCTATTTAAAGAGCTACATTTCTGATATTGAAAGAACTTCCTTCAGGACTCTGAGACAGTTTTAAGATTATGTAATATTAAGTCACTGATTATGTTCCAATAATACTGACTGAAATAGGGGAAAAAGCCTTTTGGAAATTCTTGCAAAGATCAAATGTCTAATTCTTCTATTTATCTTTCTTTCTTTTCTTAATTTTGAACTAATACCTGAAGGTGAGCATGTTTGTGTATTCAAGGATTACAGTTCTCTCATTGGATGGAGAAACTTAATCTCACAGACAATTATTTAGATACTAATGGCAGACATAGATAATTATCTCACAAATAAGCATTTACATACTAATTAATAAGGCACTAGGAACTCTTTCTAAACCTAAGGGCCTGGAAACAGAACTAAATTACACCAAAGAACAAGATTTTATTCCCACTTCATCTCTCATTTCTTTTTTTCTTGTTTTCACACACACACATGCACACATACTTCAGAAAATAATAAAGTAAAATGTATTACTAGAAGATGAATGGAAAATGGACATGAATCATAACTACCTTTTCTAGTGCCCCTTAATCAAATCTGAGAATGTTTGTATTAATAAAAAAAATTTTATCCATAAGGTATATGACAGGCACAGAATAAATCCTCAAAAACTTACGTTCCCTTCTCCAATAAGAGATTAAGTGCTTATTTGAGGGCAAGGGGGATTTGGCCAAATGTGGAGAATAACTGTATTGACTACTACAGTAGTTAACTTTGCTACATTTGCAGACATATTAGGTAAGTAAGACATCTCCAAAGTAAAAACATATTTTTAAAAATTGTTTAACGTGTTTATTTATTTTGAGAGAGAGAGCAGGGGAGGGGAAGAGAGGCAGAATCCCAAGCAGGCTCCACATGTCAGTGCAGAGCCCGACGTGGGACTCAAACTCACAAACTCATGAGATCATGACCTCAGCTGACATCAAGAGTCAGCCACTTAATCGACTGAGCCACCCAGGCGCCTCCCCGGAAGTACAATCATTTAATTCGAAGCTATCTATAGGAAACTGACATGTCTAGCTACTGCTACTTCAGACATCAAACTGTTACAGAATAAGGTCATTTTTAGCCAGTGACCGTAAATATCTTAACACCTGAGATAACTACGTTGAGAATAACAGTGGAGAGCGTGAAAAATATACAGAAGGGAAGGAACTACTCAGAACTCATGTATGAGCAATTATTTCCTTAATATTCTTAAGGACAGTGCTCCTTAGTGCTCTATAAACTAGGTCTACTGTGACGGACGCTAAAATGATTGCTTGGGGACCACCAGACCATATCCAAGTGGCTCCTTCACAGCTTGTACAATCTTCAGGCCTGCACCAAGTGGCAAATAAGATAGTCATAAGTGAAAGGGAGTTCAATTATTTGAACAGTCCCATGTGTATGTCCCACGGGTTTCTATTAGATTTGAAAGTTGCTTCTATTGTGAATCTAGGCTCCAAGTAACTAACCATGCAGAATGTTCTGAAATAGGCAGTAATAGTAGGCCAAATGGTCACATATTTCTCCACATAATGGCTGCTCTCCTCAGTACAGAAAAGAATACTCACAATATTTAGATTTCTTACATATCTTTTGAGAGCAAAACTAAAAATAGCTCCTTTCACCATTTGTAAACTTCTCCGCTACATTAATGTTTTAACTCAGCAGGAGCCTGTTATGTTCCACTCGAAGGTTAGTAACTATGGGTACCTGTCAAATATATATCATTCTACTAAGCAGTGGCATTTATAGAGTGATACCTCTGTTAATCAGGCATCCTGCAATAGGTTCATTGAGGATTGTGTGAAGTTTTTATATTTGCTTTTGCCCTGCTGAAAAAAAATGACCTTAGGGGATGACAAATTACATGAAATTATTATTAAAATTATTTTTTACATAAAATTATCAATATTTCCATATGTTCCTACATACATACATTTACACATAATACTGTTAAGTTCAGAATCGAAATGCGTTCATACATCTCTATAACCAGCACAGAGATAGTGGCATAATCCATGGGAAAAATATATAACTAAATACATGTCAAATGAAGAACAGGGAACTTCTAAAATTCATAATCTATTCCTAAAGGTAATTTTCTTTTCACGGTAACATTATCACCACAATGATAATCCCCTTGCATGGTGCTATAAAAATATCCAGAGAGAAGACACAAATATGTATAATCACTTCTGTTGACGAACAGGGCAGAGCAGCAAGGATTTGTAAGCTTCGGAATTGATAAGCGTTGCCAGGTGGAAAGAGCCAAAACGAAAAGATACTCCAGAAAACAAACCAATGTAAATAAAAACTCCTTGTTGCAAGTGAATGCAGGCTGAAGCGTGAGATTGTATATTTCTCTTAAACATCATGGAATCAACATTTTAGAACTGAAAGTGACCATACAGATCACCCCTAGGTCAGGGGTGGCAACTTCAAAATACCTCAGGAGCTGGTCAGATAACATGAGCATAGGGGCGAGAGCTGAAATGCAAAGGGAAGTGTGGCCAAATGAGAGGGCATGCTTCCCTGAGACAAACAAATGAGAAGAGAAACAAAAATAAAAACACTCTTCTGGGTCAGAATTAGCAAATAGATCGGCTGATTTCAAACTCTGATCAAGCCCAACCACATCATTTTACAGGTAGATGCGCTGAGACCTGGAGAGGCTCCTGACTTCCCCAAGCCCACACAACCAGTTCGAGGCAGAGTCAGACACTGACATAATTCCTCCAGTCCTTTGGCAAGTACCCGAGGAATTCTGTACCAGGCACTGTCCCATGCTAGACTTGCATGAAGAATACAATGATCAGCGTAGGACAAGAATGGCTTCCATTGTCCCAGGACTCTAGTTTAAAGGGGGAAACAGGCAATTAAAGAAGCACTTACAAAACTGAGACTCTGTGCTACAATGAGGAAGGTCAAGGTCCTGTGGCGGCATGCTGGAGGGGCACTCAACTCAAGTGTGTCTTCAGGCATCTGTGTGTTAGCAACTCGAGAGGAGAAGGAAACAAACAAAAGCTGAAGAGGAAGGAATGATGTAGGGCTTATGGTGAAAAGTCTCTTTTAAGATTTTTACTGTTTCTTTCAGCGCACAGTTAGCATAGTCTTTTTCAGACATTCTAGTAATACTCTGTAAATTTATCCATTAAAAAAATTTTTTTTAATGCTTATTTATTTTTGAAAGAGAGTGAGACAGAGCACAAGTGGGGCAAAAGGAGAGAGAGAGAGAGAGAGAGACAGAATCCAAAGTAGGCTCCATGCTCGAAGCTGGCAGCACAGAGCCCGATACACAATCTTGTCCTCGACAAGGTAACAGCTCGAACTCATGAGCTGTGAGATTGTGACCTGAGCCGAAGTCAGATGCTCAACTGACTGAACCACGCAGGCACCCATAAATTTATCCATTTTTAATGAAGGCCCTTCTCTTGTAGCTTTAAAATTGTATGGGTCTGTAGGAATCTACAGAATACTTTTGATAAACAAAGCACCACGTTAGATGCTAGGAATACAGAACAAGTCTGGCTAGTGCCTTCCTTCAAGGAGTGGCAGTCTAATTGGGAGACAAGGCATCTACCCCAGTATTTATATTGGAAGATAGTCTGTTAATCTCATGAAATAGTGACAGAGTAATTGAAACTGCCAGAATGAGTAATAAAGATAATGAATACAAAAGGATCTGACACATTATTTTGGGAACAGTAACTGGAATGTGCTTTTATGAACCTTGACATTAATTTTTCTGTGAATTATCTTTCCTACAAAAGGAGTTAATACAATTGTTTTAAAAGGCTTTCCTCTTATTTGATGGTGGTATCCCCCAGCCTCCTTCCTCAGTGGTGATTGCCATATACAAAGTATTAGTATATTTGCAGGAACTGAAAGTAGTTGAGAAATCTTCGATTGCCATATATAAAATACTAGTTCAGCGTTTGAAAGTAACTGAGAAAACTGTGATTAATTAATGAGCTATTTTAATGCTCAGGATTCAAACAAATTAAACAACAAAGATTGATGGAGGCAATTTCCTGACTATTAGAAGATATAATTTATTCTTTTCAGACCAAAAAAAAAAAAAAAAACTCTTAAAAAAACAGAAAATGTATGGATGATCATCAGACTTTCTGTTTCAGATCTGCATATCTAGTGCTGTTCATATTTCGGGGTTATATTTCATGTTGTCTGAAATACTTCAACAGCAATACAGGAGATTCACCAGAATTTGTTGTGGTCAATTTTTCACAGATACACCAATTTTGTAACATCATCACTGCACTTGATGCTAATGGTCACGGATTATGTGCTGGACACTTGTTCTAACTGGTTTACCTATATCTCAGTTAGCCCTCACAACTCTACGAGGTAGATGCTATTGTTACTAACACTTTATGGATGGAATTCAAACACCGAGCTGTAACTTGCCTGAACTCACACAACTAATAAGTAAGAGAGTCAGGGTTCCCCCTAGAAGCGTGACCTCAGAGCACACAATCTTGTCCTCTACAAGATAACAGAATCCAAAAATCTGATGTGGGGGGAGATAAGGCTGAATTTTCTGGCAATGGGTTTTGTAGGCATTCAAGGTATTAGGTATTAGCTGAAATCTATCAAGAATAGGGGCTCTTGCATGGCTCAGTCAGTTAAGTGTCTGACTCTTGATCTAGGCTCAGGTCTTGATCTCATGGTTGTGAGTTTGAGCCCTACATTGGGCTCTGTACTAGGTGTGAAACCTACTTAAAAAAAAAATAAATCTAGGGGCGCCTGGGTGGCTCAGTCGGTTAAGCGTCCAACTTCAGCTCAGGTCACGATCTCGCGGTCTGTGAGTTCGAGCCCCGCGTCGGGCTCTGGGCTGATGCCTCAGAGCCTGGAGCCTGCTTCGGATTCTGTGTCTCCCTCTCCCTCTGCCCCTCCCCTGTTCATGCTCTGTCTCTCTCTGTCTCAAAAGTAAATAAACGTTAAGAAAAAATTAAAAAAAAAATAAATCTATCAAGAATAATTAGAAACATATTCTACCTACTGAAATTTCTAAATTTCCTTTATAGATGGAAATACATGTTTTGTGCTTTTACTCGCTTTTTCCCAAGTTCAGTGCTAGTGACCACTAGGCAGTGACTGATCACTAAAAAATGCACTTCTTGAATATTGTTCCCTCTCCCATGGCCTGACACCAGAAAAATGGTCCTTACCTGCAGGTAAAGATAGCCCACCCATGCAGGAAAACATAAAATAGTGCAAGTCTAAAAAACTATGGATTAAAATGAAAAATGACTTAATATCTACAAGTAACCAGTAACTTTAGGCCAAAGTTTCTGATTAATGACGGACACCAAAAGCACAAGTGACAAAAGAAAAAAAATATATAAGTTGGACTTAATCAAAATTAAAAAAAACTATTGTATTTAAAAGAACATCATCAAGAGAGTAAAAAGATAACTACAGAAGAAAACTATATTTGTAAACCATACCTCTGAAAAGGAACTTGCGCCAAGAATATATGAAAAACATTGTACAATACAGCACAAAGAAATATCCCAATTTAAAAATGGTCTAAGGATTTGAATAGACATTCCTCCAAAAAGACATATAAGTGACATATAAGTATATGGAAAGATGCCCGATATCAGTAGTAATTAAAGAAATGCAACTCAAAGCCATGAGATACTACTTTATTGTTAGCAGGATGGCTAAAACCAAAAATACAGTCGGCAAAAAGTATTTTCAAGGATGTATAGAAATTAGTGCCCTCATACATTGCTGGTGGAACTATAAAATAGCACAGCTACTTTGGAAAACAGTTTAGCAATTCCCCAATATATTAAATGTTATCAGTTATTAGTATTATTAGTTATTAGTTCTTAAATATTATTACTTATTATATGACCTAACAATTCCATTCCCAGGTATATACCCAAGAGAGTTTAAAACACGTGTCCATACACAAACCTGGACATGAATATTCACAGCAGCATTATTCATGATAGCCAGAAAGTGGAAACCTCCTTAATACCAATAAACTGATGAATGAATAAATAAAATGGTATCTTTATACAATGGACTATTATTCAGCAATAAAAACGAGTGAAATCCTGATACGTGCTACATGGATGAACTTTTTTTTTTTTTTAACATTTTTATTCATTTTTGAGAGAAAGAGAGAGACAGGGTATGAGCAGGGAGGGGCAGAGAGAGAGAGAGGGAGACACAGAATCCGAAGCAGGCTCCAGGCTCTGAGCTGTCAGCACGGAGCCGGGACACAGGGCTCAAAGCCATGAACCTTGAGATCATGACCTGAGCCAAATTCGGATGCTTAACTAAGCCACCAAGACACCCCCACAACATGGATGAACTTTGAAACATTACACTGAGTGAAAGAAGCTAATCACAAAAGACCACATATTACATGTTGCCATTTGTATGAAATGTCTAGAAATAGACAAACAGAGAGAGACAGAAAATAGATTAGTAGTTGCCTAGGGCTGCTGGGTTAGGGAGAGGGGATGGGGATTGACTTTAACAGGCACAGAGCTCTGTGAATATACTAAAAACCACTTAACTGCACATTTTAAATGGATGGATTTTATGATAGAGGAATTATATACAGCCCAATAAAGCTGTTTTTTTAAAAAAAATAATAAACAGGTTTCTTCAAAAATTGATTCTGCAAAAGAAAAAAAAATGTATCTCCATGTTAGTAAATTCATTTTTAGCACCATACATGTAAATACAAAGTATCCTGATAGATTCGTTGTTTTTCCATGAAAAGTTAACTGATTTCTAAAGGTCATGCACAGCACGCACCACATGCTAGCAATCCCTTGGGAAGTTCAAGTCTTGTCTGGGGGAAAGATGTCCTTGTTTTCTTGGTCATGGAGCTACTGTCAAAAACCTGCAATCCTAGCTCACCTGAGTCAATGCTGAACAAGGCATATATAATTTGAGATGCCCCATTCCCGGTAGTAAGTAGGGTCTAGAGTCAGCCTTGGCGTCCTAGATACGAGAGTACATTTAAGGGATCTATGTCCAAATAAGCCATAATTTTCTCCGTGTCCTATCAGCACCATGGCTCCCCACCCCACACTTTCTGAAATACGGTAAATCTTTGGCTTCCTGAGAAACCTTTACTTTCGCCTTTCCTAAAATTTACGTCGGGATACCTGAAGATATTTCTTTACCTGTGACTGGACCCTTGACCTTAACTCCATTTCCGGGATACCGACACTCTCCTGAGCTCATATCATCCTTCCCCTGAACCTGGACATACGGCTCAGCTCTTAGCTACTCCAGAAGTTTCTCTTCAGAAGAAGACTGGTCTCCCAGGACCACGACACAGCCCTGCTACTATCCGCTTATCGTCACCGCTTAAATATGCCTGCCAAGCTTAGAAGAACGGAAGGGCAACCAAGGGCTTAAAAGGGCTTTTTAAGGAAAAAAAATAACCTTTTCGATAATTGACCGTTGATTTCCAGTGTTAAAACCTCAGCATGCATTCATTAGATCTTTGTTGGCTTTGGACATCATTGATGACTCACTACGTTGGCTCTCCAAGCTGCAAATCATACTGTCTGCTGCTCTTCTCTCCAAGATTTGCAAATATTTGAAATTGCTCAGAAAGGTGTTGAATTATCCTTGCCAAAGTGGCAGCCTCCAAATTTTAGGTATGAAGGAGGTATGCATTAATTGTATGTGTGGTGACTCTGGATACCCCTACATGTATATGTTAGGATCAGCCGTCCATGACAAAGACAGAAAACTCACTTATTTCAATCAATACAACCTTCAAAAAGCAGAATGAAGCTAACAATAATCTAGACTTGCTGAAAGTCACAGAAAACTATTTCATGATTGCTGGAACATAGCAGCACATGTGAAATACTAAGGGAAGATCATGTTTAAGTTTATTAATGATAGGATGTACCTAGTTTTATTTCCTTACCATAGCTATATTCAAGCATATAAACAAAATTAAACTATCAATCATCTGCTACTTAATAAAACCAATGGCAATAATTCAGATATATAGATACGAGGTTCAAAGAAGTTAAGGCATCTGGAAAGCTATGTAGAACAATGAAAATTCCTTATAAAAATTTCAGGGAGCAGAGACTTAGCGTGTATTTGTCTTGAAAGAAAAAAAAGTATATTTCATTTTCTAGGTAAGCTTCAACTATCAACACCTGCCGGGAATTACTGAACGAAAGTAATTTTCTACTCTTTTCTCTCATCTTTTTCATTCTTATGGGATCCTTAGGGGGCATCTTTGATCCTACAATCCTTTATCTCCTAGTGTTATCAGTTATGTCTCCATTATTCACAGTTTAAATATATTATGCCAATCCCTTCTCAACAAAGAGTGAAAATGTTGCAGGGAGAATATGGATTAACAACTTTAATGTTACTATTTAGGTTTGCCTATATTTAAAATGCTCTTAGCTTACTTTATATAACTTAAACTTGTATGGTTTATTCCTGATTGATTCTTGAGACCAATTTAGTTCCTGGAAACTGTGTGCTCTAAATAACTCAAAAAGGTTTAATTCGTTAAAATCAAGATTTACTTAGAATGGCTTTTCTAAAGACGTCACTTTCTTAAACCTGTGACAAACACTCATGAGTGGACCTTCTGCATTGGGGAGTTACCAGGTGTTACTAGTTCTGGCCTCAATTCTACTGAAGCTTTCAGCTCTAGCTTTTATAACATTTGTGATGGAAATGAATTATGAAGCCTTTACTAAAAGCATTTCAGGATACCCAAAGATATTTTTAGTGACTCTAAGATAAATAATTAACGCATATTAGTCCCAGATACTTATCTTCTCCCTGACTCCCAAACAAACAAAACCTATCACATTGTATCTTCACTGATTTTCTGTTGATTTAAACAAGAATTCTTAACCTGGGTTTCTTGCGGACTTCAGATCTAAAAACCTTTAAGATTATATGCAAAGATTAGCTTATTATGCTAATATTTTAGCATATTTTAGCATATTTTTCTGGGCAGAGGGATCATAGCTTTCACCTGATTTTAAAGCTTTTTTCTTTCTTTTCTTTCTTTTCTTTCTTCCTTCTTTTTTCAAATTTCAATATATTAAGAACCACGGGTTTGAAGGAACACAAGAAGATGTTCTGTAGGGAGAAGAGAGTACTCAATAAAAATAATTTTTCTAGCAGGGGACTTCCTCCCCTCTGTCCTTATCAGGGTACATTATATCTTACCTGAAAAAAAGAATCCTAAGTAATTTGAACAGCATGGCTTCTGCAGATGTGGATGTACTTAGCTTTAGTTTTACTGCACCACTGACTGCTGAAGATTGCTTATGAAATACAGGGAATAGTGTACGCAATTATTTCTAAAATACCTACAAAAGTAACCTAGCAGCTTTTCACTGAGCCTGTACCCATCTCTTAAGAATTAGGATATGGTTCTCCATATCGAGGCTTCAGGAAGACAATGAAAAATAATAGATACTGTTATAAAAATAGATGTCACTAAGGGAGAGTTCATAACACCACAGGAATGACTGCTGTGATTCTCTGTGAACCCCAGAGAAGAGAAGAAATAAATCATTCAGAACTTAGTCATTGCTTCCATATGCACGGTCATTTCCCTGTAACTGATACAAATGTCTCTGGGAGAAATACAATGTCAGAAGTATTTCTGACTGACCTACACTCAACTAGCAATTACTCAAAGGTCAGTGAGAAGAACCATATCAAGATATATCAAGAAGAACCATATCAAGATATATCAAGAAGAACCATATCAAGAACCTCTTGCTATTTATAAGAAATTAGTTAGAAAGGGAAAAAAAATTAATGACTTTTAATCATATGGCATCATATACTAAGACTTCATGATGTTTTCCTAAATGTCTACTTTAACGTAAACATAATTTTCTTAAGCATACCAGGCAAAGACAAACTTATGGCTATAGAAAAAAATCCTTCCATTTTGTTTAAAGGGCTGTTGTAGAAATAAAGCACAGAAGCTGGGGGTTCTCACAAAGCTCTGTGTTGTATATATTAAGTGCTGGAATTCTAGAATTTTTGCATTTATTTTTCATGTACATTTTTAATGCCTATACACTATACATTTATATAAAATAAAAGCTCCCTCTAGTGGCTAAAGTGATCATTTTAGCTCTATTTTAGATTTGAATAGCTTCCCCTGACACCAGCCTTCTGGTTTATATTAACAATTCCCAAACTTTGTGGTCTCAGAACCTCTTGTTTAGGTATGCTCTATCTATAACTATTTGCTATATTAGGAATCAAAACTGAGATTTAAGAAAATATTAATTCATTGAAAAGTAACAATAAACCCATTCATTACATGTTAACATAAATAACGTTTTTATTTAAAAAAAAAGGCTGTATGTTCAAGGAAATTATAAGAGATATATTGTTTCATATTTTTATAAATCTCATTAATTTCTGGCTTCAAACAGCTGGATTCCCATAAATGCTTTTGCATTAAATCTGCTGCAGTATGTCATTTTAGTTTAATTATATATATAATTAAATTACCCCTTCTTATTCCACCTATATTATCTGTAAGGCTTCACATAGATACACAGTTGGAATAGGAAGGAGTAATTTAACAGCATTTTCAGGTTATTGTGGTATTTTTAATACTACACCAAAACTTGACAAGTAATAGTTTCTTAAAGGTTATTGCACTGTGGAATCTGAAATCACATCAATGGATTTTTTTACTCTACTACAAAAAATAAGTCTATCTTTCGCTTTGAATGTTCTGGGTCCTTTTGCCAAGCCTAAAATTTAACATTACACACTGGTCTTTGGGAAAATATTGCACTGAATTCTATTTATGTTCCAAATGTTGACATATCTCATTGTCAAAAAATCACCACCCATCTCATCAGAAAAATCTTTACCAACTGGGAAGCTGTCACACTAATAGCATATACAAGTTTCCCAGTACTTTTATTTGAAAGCGTGAGTTTTATCATTGGCAGTAAGTATTGTCAATCGGTTTCCTTGAAGTGGCAGGCTAATCTGATCCTGCTGGTTTTTGAGAAAATACCCAAATAGGAATAACTGTAGTTTGCCATTCTTTCAAGGAAACTTGATGTTCCATGAAAAGTGTGGCTAGTTTAGCACATCAAACAATCCACCTGAGGTTTTCCTCAAGACAGTATTTGTACTTTGATGTACAGCAGAGTGCTTTATGCATCCTTCCCATTTCATCATGCAAGCTATTAAAAAGACCATACTCAAGGGTTGATATTTAATATAATTAATAGCTTTTACTGCTTCAAGGTCATTTTTTTTTTTTTTGAGAGAGAGAAAGAGAGGGTGCAAGAGAGCAAGGGGCAGAGACAGAGGAAGGGGGAGGGGGCTCACCTGAAGCCGAGCTTCTGTTTACCCAATGTGGGGCTCCAAATCACCTGATGTGGGACTCACATGATCATGACCTGAGCTGAAGTCAGATGCTTAATGACTTAGCCACCCAGGTGCCCTCTCAAGGACATTCTTTTTTTGTTTTTTTCCTTTTTTTAAACAAACTACAAGAGACTCTTAATGATACAGAACAAACTATGGGTAGATGGAGGGAAGTGGGTGGGAGATGGGCTAGATGGGTGATGGGTACTAAGGAGGGCACCTGTGATGAGCACTGGGTGTTGTATGTAAGGGATAAATCACTGAATTCTCATCCTGAAACCAATATTGCACTGTATGTTAACCAAATATTTAAAATAAATAAATAAAATAAATATTTATTATAGAAATGTAAATTATATATAAATATATATAAAAATATAAATTATATATATATATATATATATATATATATATATATATATATGAAAAGGACATTCTTAAGTAAAGCTGCTTCCCCCTCTTCCTCTCCCCTCTTCTACGCTCAATGTATGTGTATGGCAGTGAAGAAGCTTCAGAAGTTGTACTCACCACTCATCAATTCAAATGTCAACAAGGGGAAAAGGACAAAGAACACCAATAATATTCTGGAAAGTTCTGGCCTCACAGACTCCCTGATAGTGACTCGAGGATCCCAGGAGTCCACCGATCACCGCTTGAGAACCAGGGTTTCTATGATACGTTGGACTATAATGTTGGAATGGAGAGACCAGATGGTTGGCTTACTCAGTTAACAGAAATAAACATTGAAGCTTAGGAAGTCAGTGACTCAAGGCCGCACAGTTCCTGTGCAGTTCCCACTACACTTTGTCTCCAAGAAAGTACTTTAAATTCTGAGATCCTTAGTCTAAATACATTTCCTGAACAATTATGACTATGAAAAAAAAAATATTTAATATACCCTCTATTTTCTTTAAGAATCAAAATTTCGTTTTAGCATTTTTTTTCTTTTGGTTCATTCAGGAACTTTTTAAGGCAAAACTTCTGTCATGAATAATATATGGATCTTCCAGAAGCAAAGACTTTTATCATGTGATTACAAATAATAAATAGTTTTGACCTCAAATAAAACCCAGGGCCAAGTCTGTATGACATTATTGAAACGTATTGGTGTTTTAGTGCCTGACATGATGTCTATAACAATTTTTCAACAGACTGTTCTGTTTCTATATGTTAGCTGTGAATTGTTATCCATCAATATGATAATAGACTAAAAACATTCAACATTTCACGGGTTAGGAAAAAAAGGAGACACAGAGAGTGCTCCATTAGACACAGGTGTAGTTGCTATAAAAACAGCTATATTTGAGAGATGTACTTTGAGCACCCAAGTTAAACTAGTGGAAGAGTATTAAGTGCTTTGTAATCCTGGAATCCGACGAGTTTAAAAACTGAAGGGAGAAATGTAGCCAATCCTACCTATTCCTGATTTAGCTTAGACTCTCAATCACCAAGAGAAGTTCCAAGTGCTAAATACCTACAACCCTAAAGAACATACATTAGAACATACGATTGCTTCTTTGGGTCTGTTTCCATTTCGGTGTATCCTTATTCCCCTTGAAGCTCTGTTATGACCATCCCACTACTGGTCGTAGCAGCAACCAGTGGAGGTTCATGGGGGAAATTCGTAGAACTGCATTAACAAGAGCCGTGTGAGCATCTTATTATATTCCTGTCAAGCACGGACTCCCACGTCATTAGTAGAGACAGTGTGGATTGGACCTCCTTTATTGTGGATATAGAGAGTCCACAGCCTTTTGCTGTCAAACTGAAGTTTCCAGACTTTGCGAGCACGGGGAGGAAATTCCAAATTTTGATTCCTCAACTCTATTATGCTATGGTCCATGAGATTACCCGGGGGTAGGTGTGCTAGGGCATCCTCTGGGTCATTATACATTACACCAGTGGAATAATATAAAAAAAAATTTCTTTCTCTCTTGTGAGAACAACACAGGATGCCACATTTGAAATATGCCTATCACAAGTACCCTTACATTTTTTTCACGTAGTAATCTATTGAAAATTACATAGGGATTTCTAAGAACTATTATAAAGCTTCTCATAAATGTCTAAGAATTCTATTGTATTAAAATGTAATATAGAAACTAGGATAAAAATTGGATTCACTGATGTTAGTCTAAAATAAGTTTTTGGAGAATAGTGATAAAAATAATTTTGATATTGAAGTCTGGGTAAGTAATGCATAACGTATGCAATTTCTACTTTGACTTATCTCAATGTAAAGGTAAGGGGTGGAAATAATTTGCATTTAAATTTAAAAAGCAGATGAATTGGCATTTGCTAGTGAGATGTGATTTGCTTTCTTTTAATAGATAATAAAATATTAATAGCGACGTATCCAAGAAAATTTGGAATACTACTATTTCAATTAACGTCAATGTGAATTGAATTCAAATTTATTTTCAAAGATATTCTTAATTACCAATCTCATATTGGTTTTGATTGAAATGGTTTGAGAGTTCTATGTCAGTATATATCATATTACTCTAATTTATAAGTTCTTACTCAATGTGCAATATTAAGACTGATGTCAAAAATTCAGTGAGTTGAGTCATATAATGAACTTAGAAATGATTCCTTTAGAAAGCAGATACCTTAATTTGGAAAGAAAATTTTTATGTATTGACATTGTTCGCAGAGAAGAAATAATTAATTGACAAAATATTCTATATTCCAAGAATAATGTCGGCAAAATGATCATAGTAAATGCCTACTACAAATTTTCAGTTGAAAATTTATATACTAATAAGCATAGGAATATCTTAAGAGTGTACTGCATTTTTAAAAATATTCTTTAAAGCATGAGTCTCTTACTCTCCTCATCCTTGTTTGACTCACTTGCATAGCAGGAAATAATCTAGTTTAACACTTACTGAACGTTTAAGTACAAGTATAGGAGATTATAGCTCTTTCACTGCTGACTAGAGCTATAGCTTTGTGCAATGCCTCAGAGTCTCGGAGCTCTCCCAGAACACGGTCCCGGGAGCAAGTAAGACGCGGTAAGAAGTGAGTGACCGAAATGGCTGGTGAAATGATTCTCTGACTGCTCCCCACGTACAACATAACCCTGAACCCTGTACCCCTGTTCCCCAACAGCTGAGACACACCTGATGTTGATGACCAGGTGTTCTCAGAGCCAGGCAGGTATGAAACCAGTAAAAGGGCGATTTTTCCTCCAGACTCAGAATCCTATTAACAGGCGACTAGGAGGCAGGAATGAGAACCGATTCCACAAAGCATCGTCTTTGAAGTGCAGTTAATGTCACACTCACCTGGGATGTGGCTAACATTACAGAAGATGGAGCCTCACATCCGGAGATTCGGATTTAGAAAATGTAAAACCAAGGACGCCGGCTTTTTACAAGAAACCTAGGGGATGCTGTTGAAGATGGTTTCTTTGACCACACTAAAGGAACCCTTTCACAGAGTATACACAAGCACCAGGGGCCGCGAAATCCCTGAAAGGGTGGTATGCTAAAAATAACTGAAGCTTGTAATAAAGTACAGTTACCCAAAACACAGACTTAAGCAGTGAAAACCTCTTACTATTTGGGTGACTTGCCAATAAACACATAAATACACTTTTCCTACTATACCACCTAATGTAATGAATTAAATAGTAACCTCAGTTTAAAAACACTGAAATAGCCTTTTTGCGTTAAACATTGTCATACGCGTTAAACATTTTTATATGAGACCTAAAACACTGAAAAACAGAGTCCTACCTCTGTCTTTGGGCCAAGATTGTTTCACATTTTGAGCAGAGAATTATGTTTGCACTAAATATTGACTGCCAGGGTTCTTTTCCAATTTCGACTTCATAAACACAAAGTAGATCTAAAGAAAAAGATCTTCTCTATACTTACTTATACTTTTGAACATGCCTTTCAACAAGGTCTTAAGGGTAATGTGCAGAGAACAAGACCTATGAGTCAACGGCAGACGGCAGTGAACTTGTTTCCTCTCACATATCACAGTGGACAAGGAAACAGCAAACCCATAATGGAATGGTGGGGAAAAACATTAAAGTCATAGTCTCTGCAGAAGTCTTAGATTTAAATCCAGGCTAACAATTTTACATGTAAAATATCTTTCAAGTTTGAAATTCCCAGGCAGGTGTCAAAGCTCCTCCAGGGTGCTCAGTACAACATCTATTATATAATAACTACTCAATAAATGAATGAAATATCTGCCTTCACTACATACTAACGTTCACTGAGAGGTAGTTGTATAAGAAGAACTTTGGGAATATAGATTTTTTTCCCCCAGGGAGCTAAGAAATCAAATAATTAAACTTCAAGTTACTTAAGAACCCTAGAGTAAGGGTCTCTTCCTAAAATGGCATTTTAAACCGTCAAATTCAGTTGTATTATAAAAGGCAGAAACTTCAAAAATGCCTTTATGGAAAAGACCATTTTATTTACTCACTAAAGTCTTTTTCTCCCCCCTAGGCACCCAGGAAATCTTTTTTTTTTTCTTTTTCCAACCCCCCTCCATCTAAACAGTGTCTTGTACACAATAAATAGTTGCTAAATACATAGTCATTTAATATTATATTCCCACAATTTTCAATGACAAGAATGTTTGATGAATTTTTCATCTATTTCCACATATATAAATTCTCCTAAGGCCTCAAAATCCCCATGAAAAATAAATACAGTTTGGCAACTTTCTGGTTTTAGTTCCAGTTGTAAATATTCCAGGAGGTTGAATATGCTGTTACCACTGAAGTCATCAAGATTAAATGCTCAGGGTCAAGAATAAATACATTAAACAAACAAAGAAACAGAACAACCAATTTTATTCATTGAAATAAGCACTGCCTTTTAAAATAATCAGACAAGAATGCAAATGTATACATACCAGACTGTTTATAATACACAGCACTGTTTATAATAACAAAAATCAAAAACAACAAAACATTTATAAAGAAATAGTTAACAAAGATACATAACTTTCAAATAATAAAATCATATACAACGCTAATCTTCATTTACTAAGACATAAAGGGATTTGCAATATCTTAAGGAAAACAATGGTATCTAGACTATGTTTCCATTCCGATCTTCGTGGTTCTACATTTGTAAGGATATACAGCTATAGGTTAAGATCAGTTACTTCTGACTGGAAGAACTATGGTTTATTTGAGTTACTCTTTATGTTTTTCTACATTTTTAACAAACTTATGTTTCTATTAGAATATTAAAAAAAAAAAAACAAAGCTATTTAAAAATTGCTACCACTTGAATTAAAACCTTAAGTAAAACATTTTGCTATGGCCATAAGTAAACCAATCAATAATTTACTAGGTATTTCACCATTTATGCCATTTTACTTTCAACTCAGCATTCTGCTTTGAAAATTTGTAGTATTTTAATTTTGCAACCTGAGTAATGTCCTCCATTAACATATTGTCTGCTACTTTTATATTCACCTTTCCAATGAGGTAGAGTTCTACATAGAGCATTTTTGTCGTTTCCTTCCTCTGGCTGAATATGAGCCAAACTAATATCTAGACTAATACTAAATTCCTCGGGAAGAGTTGGGTTTCTTATTAGTGTGTTTTCTTAAGTTTATTTATTTATTTATTTTTAGTAATCTCTATACCCAACATGGGGCTCGAATTCATGACCCACAGATCAAGAGTCACATGCTCCTCCAACTGAGCCAGCCAAGCATCCCTCTTGTTAATATGTTTGCAAACTAACATCTAATGGAACCTCTGGGCAAAAATCTAAGAATAATGAAGAATCTTAAACTTTTAAGAGAAAGTTAAACTATCTTAGAGTTAAAAACACATATTTGTGGGGGTGCCTGGTGGCTCAGTCAGTTGAGCGTCCGACTTTGGCTCAGGTCATGATCTCACGGTTCGTGGGTTTGAGCCCCACATCAGGCTCTCTGCTGACAGTTCGGAGCCTGGAGCCTGCTTCAGATTCTGTGTGTGTCTCTTTCTGCCCCTCCCCAACTTGTTCCCTATCCATCTCTCTAAAAATAAATAAATAAGCATTAAAAAACAAAACAAAACAGATATTTGTCTTTGTATCAAGTATCAACAAATGTGCTGAAACAACCAGATAGGTCAAACTGGGGGGAAAAGTAAAGAACCTTGGTCTGTATCTTATACCATACACAAAAGACATTTAGGAATTAGGTCTAAATTGAAAATGTAAGATATTTATAAATATAAAAGCTAAAAGTATGAAATGTCTACAATAAAACACAGGACAAGATCCTTGAGATAGACAAAGATTTCTTAGACTAGACACAATATATATAAAGTTAAAAAAAATAAAATTGATAAATTGATAAATCGGATAAATCCATTGATAAAATGGATAAATTTTTTCATTAAGAAAATAAGAAGGCAAGCCACAGACTGGAAGAAAATATTTCTAATACATGTAACAACAAATGACCTGTACCTAGAAGCAAAAAAATGAAAAGAAAAAAAAGAAAAAAAATCTTAAAGCTAAATAATAAGGAAAAAAAATCAACCCACTTAAAAATGGCCAAAAGACGTCACTTCACCAAATAAGATACACTCATAGCCAAACACATGAAAAGATGCTCAACATTAGTCATCAGGAAAATGAAATTTAAAACCACGGTAAGAGACCACTTTACAGTCATTAGCAGGACAAACATTTAAAAAAAAAAGAAGGACAAAAAGCTGGCAACACCAACTACTGATGAAGATACAACAGTACAACTGAAACTCTTATGTTTCTGATGGGAGTGCAACCATGCTGGAAAACAGTTTGGCAGTCTTATAAAATTAACCATATGCTGACCATGGGACCTAGCAATCCCATTTCTAGGTATTATTTGCCCATGATAAATAAAAATATGTTCACAGAGCTGTACAAAAATGTTTATAATATCTGTACTCATAATAACCCTAAAGTGGAAACAATCCAAATATCCAACAATAGATAAATGGAAAAACAACTGTGATCTATCCATACAACAAACGGAATACTATTTGGGGCGTCTGGGTAGCTCAGTCAGCTGAGGGTCTGACTCTTGATGTCGGCTCAGGTCAAGATGCCAGGGTCATGGGATCGAGCCCCATGTTGGGTTCTGTGCTGAGCGTGGAGCCTACTTAGGATTCTCCCTCTCCTTCTCCCTCTGCCCCTCTCCCCCATGCTCTCTCGCTCTAAAATAAAAAAAAATTAAAAATTAAAAAAATTTTTAATTTTAAAAAAGAATACTACTCAGCAAAAAAAAAGGGGGGGGGGAAATGAGCTGATATACACAGCAATTCAGATAAACTTCTTTCTAATTATGTGGAGGAAATAGAGATTGCATGATTTCATTAAATGAAGTTCTAGAACAGGCAACACTTATCCATAGTGGTAAGAATCAGATCAACAGTTTGCTGGAGAGAAGGTGACAGGGATTACCCGTAAGGGCATATGGGGGAATTTGCTAGGGAGATGGAAAAAAAATGTTCAACACCTTCATCGTGGGTACATGGATTTGTCAAAACTCACCAGCCGCATGTTTAAAATGCATGCATTGTATTGTATGTAAATTATATATCAACCAAGTGATTTAAAATAGATGCTTGGCTATGGGGATTAGAAATAAGGGAATTCCTTAGATTAGTGGTTTGTGAAACATTGGCTTCCATCGGAATTACCTGGAAGTAACTGCTGGATCCTACCTCAAGTTTCTGACTCCATGTGTCAGGGGTGAGGCCCAGGAATACGCATTTCTAACAAGGGATCAGGTGGGAAAGGGAGGAGATGGTGACACGGCTCCTCCAGGGAGCACAGCTGAAAAGCTAGTGCCTTAGAGGTAGACAAAAATGATTCCTAAAATGAATCAATTAGTGAGGTCAATTTCAGCAGGATGGCCTTGCTGCAGTCAGACACAGAGCAGTTTTACCGAGTTAAGTCCTTGCGTATGCGTCTCAATTTAATGGGAATAAAATTTAGTATTTTGAGTAATTTCCTGGAAAACTAAAGTAAGCTTTTTAATTGCTTTCACGGGTCCCAGAAGTCCCTGCAAATTCATAGAGGGAGCTGGCAAATCCTCTGAAATCCAACACAAATTTTTTGTGCACACTTTTTTTCCCCCCTAGAGAGAAGGCCAAGTTTTCATCAAATTTTCAAGTGAATATGATCAAAAAAGATTAAGGCACACTAAAGTAACTCTGTGAGTATCCTTTCCATTTTTAATTTTCATATACATGAGTTTTCTTCAAAGATAAACAGTAAGTGAACATGAAAGCTTACAACTTCAATTTTTTTTTTTTTTATTTGCACTGAGCACTCAGAAGTTTTAGATTGAAGGCTTGGCATAGATATTATGTAGGTCACTAGCAGTGAAGAGGAATGAATAAGTGTTCACCATTGAAAAGTAATGAGCAAAGAAAGCTTCTAAGTGCGACCAGATATTCTAGAAGTGTAATTTTTTCAAGACTGAATTAAAATTTTTCAAGATTAAAATTAAGATATTCTCTATTTCACCTTTCCCCACTTTCTGGTTCCAGTGTAATTAAGAAAATAAGAAATAATTATGTAAAGTTAATAACTATAGTATGTGGCTTGGACAATACATGAAACGATAGATTGTAGCTGTAAGAGCATTTTTATTTGTGCATATACATTTTCATGCGGAGAATATGCAAAGGTGGTTATGATTATTTCCTACCTATTTCACATTCCGTATAAACGTTAATGGAACTGCCACATATAATATTATAATACAGCACATCTGTCTATTCATTGTCCACTATACCTCTCTTTATTCCCTACAAATATGAAAGAATATATTTTCAGTCTTCCACTTTATCTGGTCTCTATCCTGGATACACATTTAGGGGGTTGATACAGTTTCTCAATAAGCTATCAGAAACCTTGTTACATTCAATTATTTTCATAAAATAGAAAAAAATTGCAAATAATCATAGAGCTTAGCCATGAACAGATTTAGTAAACTTATTTAGTATCCATATTTCATAATAAATATGTCAATTAGCCTCTACAAATATGTGGTCCACTGACATATTCTGTGACTTAGAAGTGCACAGAAAACAATTTGATTATGAAATATTATGGCCACTACTAATTCTTTCATGTTCTATTTTATGAAAAGGTCTGACTTTTATTTTTCTGCATGCTTTTCAACAGGTTAGACTTATCTATGTCCATGGTCTCGATAATGTATGGACACTAAGCTCTTTAGGAGGCAAAAAAGCAAACTTACTCTTATTTGAACTCCATTTTCTCCTCCATTTTTAAATCTCCGCATAAAATCACCTTGCAGAATGATATTATTTTCTCCCTTTTCTTGTCTGAGCTGTTGCTAACAGCTTTTAATTTGGGAAGTCTATCTCTGAGTTTTCTGCGCCTCACTGGTTTCAGCTCAATTGTTTCTCTAGCCAGCAGAGCATTTCATTTCTCCTGAAGGTCACTGCAGGCTGCCAAGGCTTTGAAAACATACCATCTTTTCATTCATGCTGCAATCTAACCCTGCAGTGCCATCAAGAGAAATGGAAACAGGCATGTGACTTTTTCTATCAACAATTATTGAATTTATTGTCATATAAAGTGGATTAGGCCATCAGTGAACAAGGACCTTCCATAACTCCACCTTTCTTCAAGGCAGCAGACACTATTTTTTGTATTTTAGTAGTTTGCCTGTGTACAGATAATTATTTGTATAAATTACGCCATAATGTCGTCTGCTTTTGGAAGTAACTCTTCCAACCATATCACTACCAGTTGCAATAAACCAATGATGCAGGAAGCAGCCCCGATCTAAGGACACTCATAAAACGAACACTGCATTGGCCATCTGTTGGAGGACGGATGGCATTAAATGTAATGTGGGCCTGGAACACATCCAGTATTGTTTATTCTGTCACATATCAGATGAGCACTGAAATCAAATTGATGATTTTTTAATTCCAAGGGGACAAGGAATGGAGAGCAGAAGAGGGAGAGGATTCCAGATTTATCCAAAAGTATTCAAGTGACAACTTGATTCAAAAAGAAAAAAATAATAATAAAAGCAGATGATCTCAGGAAGAGTAATCTACATTATACATGCCAAATATTTACATGTTTTGGCTAACAGAAATTCACTGTTAACTATTACGTACGTGTTCTGTAGTTAATGCTGCTAGAAAAAATAAAGCTCTCCTTGATGAACAAGTTCGTTGAGTCATCAGCACAAATTTTTCATCTTTTAAAGGCAAGACTTTTTTTTTTATGCTTTAGATAAGATAAAAATGTTTTATTTTATATGCTAATATTTTAGATTACCTTATAAGAAAAGCTGATACTCTGAATCGTGAGTTGCTGGGGGTTTTGTTAGTTTAGTTCTAGGGCAATAAAATTGTGGCAGAGCAGTTACTACAATGAGATTTTTCCTGTAAAAGCAAGCTATTCCAGTGTGTTTCACTGGGAAACTCACCGAAGTTTCCTTCAATGATGTGATTTAATATCTCAGATTTTCCAATTATTAGTGAGGTGACTCTGTGCAAGTAATTTAATTTCCTTGAATCATGGTTTCTTTAAAATGTAGAAATGACAAATGAGGAATTTATGGCTGGTATCTCTGTAAAAGCTAAGGCATTATAGGAATGTAAATAATGTTATTTTCATTTTGGTAAAACGTATAGGTCAATCTTGGAGGAATGCCCTTAGGATCTGTCTTGTTCTTATGTAGAAGTGACCTCTTCCTCTCCAAGTAATCTCTTCGACCTGCATTACTCACAAGGGTAACCTTCAACACACCAGTTGCTCATCTCCCTTCAGAATGAAAGTAATAACAGAAATGCAAAGGAATTCCATAATAGTCTTAATCCACAATTAGAAAAATATTGTTTCTTCAGGGTTTGGGGCAACATCTATGGATGTGATATTTGAATAGTATATGATAACATTTTTGATTATTCCAGGGACAATGGAAAAGACATTTCATGCATCCACCTGTTCACCGAACAGATATTCACTGAGTATCTACAGGGGTAGATCATGCATATACCTAGCTGGGAACAAAAGGGACATGGTGCCTGTCCTCACAGAGCTTGTTTTAACTGGGGAATGACATCAACACAGGTACACCGAAACATTCTCAAGGTGTCCAAACGCTATGAAGGAACGTCAGGGTAATAATGGGGGGGCTATGGGTGGGCTGGAGGGTGGGGAAAAATCATGGAGAAAAGTGGCTTACTTTACACAGAGTGGTTAGTGCTCTGACTGCCACAGCATCGAAACGTATTAAAACACACACACCAACAAGACATTTTCAGAAAACAGGATGCCCTCATTAACATCACTGGTAAGGCAGATGCTGAAATTAGAATATAGCATTAGATGGAGGAAGTTTTTCTCTACTTGAAAGTCTGAGCGATCAGCTTACACATATAACTGGAGAG
This sequence comes from Panthera tigris, assembly GCF_018350195.1. NCBI lineage: Eukaryota > Metazoa > Chordata > Mammalia > Carnivora > Felidae > Panthera > Panthera tigris. The sequence continues at coordinate 102,318,680 of NC_056664.1, forward strand.
AGCTAAACCCACTGCCGGGAGAGCAGATGCCACCCAAGCTCCCCTACATTGACCTGCCAAGGCTCATTAATCTCCACCGTTTAACACCTCACTATTCATGGCTCCCCATCCCAGAGAGTGAACCACATTCTGTCCACTTCATGGCTGGCCCATAATATAAGGTGACCGATTAGGAAAAAAATGCAAAATCTATACTCACCAAAAGCATAGTGAATATTTTCTTCAAAAACTCTTAGCTATGCTTTAACTCAACTTCAGTCTCTTCATTGATCTCAAAATCCATGTGCATTACTTTTATAATTTATCTATCTACTCAGCACCGCATTCGTTGTTCAAATTTCTAGTTTTTTTCCCCCTCAGTCACTCATTCTCAGGAATCTAATCTCGGACTCTTTAAGCAGATTAAAAAAAAATAACTGTCTGGCAATAAATAACTGTCCTGGGCATAATTTCAATAGTAAAATATAGGTCACTGAATCTGCCCACCATTATTTCCTGTTTCTGTACCCAAATCCAGTCTCTTGAATGGCTTCTCCTCTAGGTCTGTATGACTGACTAAATCCTACCCCATTTCCCTCTTGGAGGTTACACCCTAAGCCTAGAGCGTCCAGCATCTTGGTTACAAATAAGGGCTCTGGCGTCAGCCGACCCAGGTTCAAATGCCCACTTGACCTCTTATCACCTGCGGGATGTTGGGCACATAAATGAACCACTTGGGGAAACAAAAGCACTTACCTCATCAAGTCGTTATCAGGATGTAACTAATATGTAAATCAGTCAGCATCATGCTTGGACCCAGCAAGTGCTCGATACCTATCAGCTATTGTAACTCCATAATCTTTTTCTAAGAATGACTAAAACATCACTTTTCTCAGCTCCTATCAATCCAAGGAGAAACAAGATTTAGGTATTTCCTATTATTTTGACAAGTCTTTTGTTTTGCTTTGTTATAGATGCTTGCAAAAGAAAAAAAAAATCCCTAAATCAGTGACCATCCACTGTATGTAATTAAAATATGCATTTAATTTTGCGTATGCAGCTTCTGTTAAATATGATACATGTATACTTGTAGGTCTCTGAAGATGTTATATATTCCAAGCTCTTAGAGGAAAGAAGAACTCAATCTGTTCAATTTTCTTATACTTAATACGTTTCTTTTGGATTATTCAATTTACACGCACCATTACTCAACACTTAAGAGTTAGATCAACTCCTCTCCTTTGAGTTCAGAGATGTTAACTGCTGGGAGTGATTCCATAGACAAATAACGCTTAAGAGAATGATCTGAACCTTCAAGCTTTTTGTAAAATTGACTCCTATATACTATGGCCCCTGATTACCATCTGTCACTGTTAGTTTCATAGTCTATGCACGGGTATGACCATGTTGATGTTTTGTGAAGGCCACCTCAAAAGCCTTAGTTAAAAAACAATGTCATTTGCTCATTTTTTATTCTATTTTTTTCTCTTTTTCCGTATCCTAAATATAAATATCATGTGGGAAACCTTAACGTGATTCTTCCAGAGAGTATACATCCTCGTTTTATACTTAAAAACTATGTTGGAAATCATTACACGTTTTTATTTAAATTTCTATCTCATTCTTTCTTTTAGTTGAATCGTGTTCTACTGTATGAATATAGCTTCACTTATTTTACAAGTTCTTACTGATGGAAATTTAGGTTTTTCCGGTCTTTTGCTGCTACGAACAATATTGCAGTAAACATACTTCAGTTCCTTTGCACACTCGTGTATGTCTGTAAGTACCTTACCCTAATTTTTTGCTAATGGCTCCACCATTACCCCAATCAGGTTTAGAATCTTATGATATCTCTGACCCTTCATAATAATAGATGGCACATCAGATTCAATCAGTTCTTTATTACATCCGATCATTTTTAATTAAGTAAGTAAGTACTTATTTATTTATTTTGAGAGAGAGAGAGAGCACACAAGTGGATGAGAGGCAGAGAGAGAATCCCAAGCAGGCTCCACTTATCAGCATAGAGCCCAACACAGAGCCTGATCCCACGAAACTTTGAGATCATGACCTGATCAAGAGTCTGGCAATTAACTGACTGAGCCACCCAGGCGCCTCAGGATCCAATCTTTTACTAGAGAGGAAAAAATGGTGGTCGTGATCGTGGTAATAATAATAACAACAACAACTAAGAGGACTTGTTTTTAACTACACAAAAGAAAATCTTATAAAAACTGGTGGTGATGGGGGGGGGGCGGGGCGCCTGGGTGGCTCAGCTGGTTCAGTGTCTGACTTCCTCTCAGGTCATGATCTCACGGTCCGTGGGTTCGAGCCCCGCGTTGGGCTCTGTGCTGACAGCTTGAAGCCTGCAGCCTGCTTTGGATTCTGTCTCTCCTTCTCTCTCTGCCCCTTTCCTGATCACACTCTGTCTCTCTCTCTCAAAGATAAAGAAACATAAAAAAAATCTTTAAAAAAATTGGTGGCGATGGGAAGGTAGTTTGTAGGCAACTGTGCTGTTCTTGCGACTTCACATGCATTGTTTTTAATTCTCGCAATTAGATAGGTTTTTTAAGACCCATGATAAAATTTTCAGATGAGGAAACTGAGGCTCAAGTCAAATGAGGAATGTGACCGAAGTTCCAACATTAAGTACTGAGGCCAGCCTATGTGCCTGGGTTCTCTTAATTCCTAAACCTATACTCTGCCCTCAAATCTACGTCTCTGTAGTAATGCATGATATCAGCCTTTATATGCTGATTCATTACAACTCTAAATCCTTCCGAATCTACTTGGTATCCACTGCCATCTCACTAGTTCAGGCAGACTAGTGAAACGGCCTCCTACGGACTCTTCTTGTCTTAAGTTACTTCCCTCAAATTTCTCCTGCTCGCCACTTGCCAATAACCTCACTCCAACACGAATTCAATTACATCATAAGATTACTCTTTCAGCCCGGTACTTACGCTTCCTCAGCATCTGGACCCACTTCCCCTGTCCCTCCCTGTCACCTCTCCTGCTGTGGCAGCAACCTCAGGGTGTGGATGATTTTTAAGTAGGTATACGCGCAGTGAGGGCAGAGCCAGGGGAGGCGCTGATTTAGTATGGCTCCCAGGCCCTTATCCTCACCTTCCACAGAGTAGCTCTATTTTCATCCGCTTTCTGTGTAAGGGAATGGGGTCAGGTAATACTTTATTTGAAAAGTATTTGAAAAAACCCACAACATTCCAACAGCTAAAAACAAAATAGGAAACTGTTAATATCGTGCAAATACCGGCTCCATGAGGATAGGCCAGTTTTTCTCTCGTGCACTACAGTATTCCCAGGGCCTAGAATAGTGCCTAGAAAGTGCTCAATAAGTATTGGTTGAAGGAATGAATAGATGTGTGGACTTAATTAACTTTGGCTCCATGGATGCACGAACAGAAACTTTGGGCAAGTTAGCTACCCAACTGCGATAAGCCCTTTTCCCTCTCCTGTGGAACCCCGCACTCCCACCCAGTAGCACTGTGGAGACTGGAAACGTTAAGTACCTAGCCCAGGAACTGTAACAGCCTAACTTGCACATTTATTGCTCTAGGTCAAAATCTATTTGTGGTTTCATAAACACACCTGGAATTTCCTATTTTCTTCTCCTTCAAAATTTTTCTTCATCAGAGCCACTGAAGGTTTTTCCAAGATTCTTTCTCAATGAACCCAGCATCTTACTATTTACTTGATTTTTTTTTTTTTTTTTGGCATTTATCTATTTCCCATGGTGATGGGAGGTGAAGAAAAACAAGGCTGGTCTGGTACTTGTTGGTCAACTGAATAATTTAATAAGTTCATGACTTGGTAGAACAATCTTTCAGATCAATAATTAAAATCAGACTTAGAGCAAATGAAAAAGGTACTTTTTTCTTGCAGTCACTATTGAATTTACTTTTGTCTATACCATTTAGATTCATGTAATATAACTTTTCTCATTTATCCAGTGCTTGAGAGTATACAGACTATTCCCTCTTGTTCTTAGTTCAATTCTTATCAGTGGTATTAGCTACAAGTGATAGAACTGTTGGCCATTTCAAAATTTCTATCACCCAAGTCAGAGAAGGAAAGGTCTCTATTCCAAATGTATTTCCTCTGCAAGCAAAAAATAAATGTGGTTTTAAAGTAGCAACGTAATGTGTCTTTGGGAATGTGTGTATTTTTTCAATGTGTTTTATCCTAACCCTCAAAATGAACAAATCTATTGTAGTCAATTGGTGTCAAAGCAACTTAACCTTAATTTTAAGACCATACCAAAAGTATTGTCTTCCCTAAGTAAGTATTGTACAACCTTCCCTAATCGAGTTTGAAAAAGACAGATGGGCCTGCTTTTTCCTTGCACTGTGTTTATAGTTACAATCTACATTTGCTCATATAACACATTAAAAAAATCAGCTGCAGAACTGACATCAGAGAAAATGATTCCAAATTCTAAATATACGTTCTAAATTCAAAAGGCAACAGTGAAGCATATAGATTCCCTGTCGATAAGGACTCAAATCCATTTTAGCAAAAGTAATAAATGGGAAGGTATCTGTTTGTGAAAGGATAGGAATCCTGGAGGTCACGTCTGCAGAAGCTGCTGAAGTAGCCTTTGAGAAAACACCTTGCAGACATTCATTTCTCTTCTTGCCTTCTATACTTCTCTCTCTCTCTCTCTCTCTCTCTCTCTCTCTGAAGTTTTCTTTGACTTACCCACTGCAAAGACTAGATGTATCGTACTTTTAGGAAATGGCAAGCATTCATATCTAATACCATAGACAGTGCTGAACTTCCCAAATATTTGTTCCTCCTCCCTGGGGGAGGGCTGTATTTCTTTGCCTCACTGATGTCAGAGTTGGCCATAGGAATCGATTTGGCTACTGACATGAATACAGGTCACTCCCAAGGCGATGCTTCTAGAGCCAGCATGTTCTCCATGGTAATCTCTTTTCCCCCCACCAAAAAGATCAGCAATGCTTTCCATGGATGGTGCTCTAACCATCCGGGTCCCAGAGTGCAGACTCCTTGAGTAGAGCCCTCCAGCCTGCGATGGAAATGTGGCGGGAGGGAGAAACGAACGTTTGAGATTGTGAAATCATTGAGATCAAGCCATTTGTTACCTCAGCACAGCTTAGCCTCTTCCTGACTAACATCTGTGATAGGAAGTCATACACCAGAATGAAGGGAAGCTCTTTTACCTAGGAGGTGCAAAGAAAAAAAAAAAAAAAACCCAAAAAGCAGGACTGTTGTTGGAATTAAGAGAAAAATAGCATATTTAATGATTTGTACTTATAAAGGGGGTTAAGGACTTCTGTGTGGATGACTATTAAGTGTGTATAGGGGGATACGGGTAAAACCATTAAATTGTTAGTAAATACCAATAGTACAGTAATATTTCAATTTTATCTTCAGAAATCAAAGCGTTTGTCATGGTAACCTGTAGTGGGCAGTATTACTGGTGGCAGGGGTCATGTATTTATGAAATCAGACAGCCTGAGTTCAATCCTTCAAACCTCTTCCCGGCTGCTCAACTCTGAGCAATTTAACTGAAGGCGCAATTGCTAATCTATAAAAGTGGCATATGGAGGCTAGCTTGCTGGGTTATTCTGAAGATAACAGAGAATGCATGTTAAGAGTCTAATATAAGGATGTGGCATGCAACGGCTGCTCGATCAACACAAATCTTATTACCTCTACATATTTATACTTTCCCTCTCAATGAACAGAAAGCTAACGTATCCAATATTATCTAGGGTCTAAAGCTATGGGTGAGCCTAGGGTGAATGTGAATTAAGCAGAATTGGGTTTCAGGCTTTGGAGAAGCCTGGGACAGAGGACATTTTCAAAGGTTCTCAGAAGAACAAGACAGTTTTAACTTTAGGGCCAAAGAGATCTCGAAGGCTGTTTTGAAGGGATGTTGAGTCAGGAGGTGAGGCTTAACAACGACATCCAGACAAGACTGCAGCAAGAGCACTGGGGGGCACAGACTTCTTCCTGTCCTGTTGTAGCTCCTGAGAGTGTGAGATTCAAAAAAGAAGAAGAAAACGGAGTGTAGGAGATAAGCCCAACCTAAAAGTGCATTGCGGTAGCCATTATTGCACACAAAATGTACCTGCTTGAAAATGCCTACCCATTCTGGTCCCCCTTAGACAACAGCTGCCAGCCATCACTGAGGCCCAGTATAATTCCTGGGTGAGAAAAATCGAAAAGCTTCAAAGATTCTGGATCAGGTGAAGAGAGTGATACTTGCGTTCCCTTGAATACCTCTTCTGAAAACTTTCATTTCTAACTTGGCCCTGGAGGGGCAAGTAGTTCTTGACATGGGTACGTTTCTGGTTTCAGCTCATCACTTTTATTCATAACTTACACATGGCTTTTGACATTCAATCACAGCACAACAGAACAAAATCCTTGGACCTAAAACATTTTGATGCAACATTAGTTTGATGGCTCTGACTCCACGTTTTAAAAAATGAACACCCTTCCCCCCATATTACTTAATCATTATGTAGGCTAAGATTTATTCTCCTGAGTTTCTTAGAGATATTTGCCCATCAAAATAGGTTCCCTTAAAAAAAGAACCAGGGTATTTCACAGCAAACTATATCTCTTGGTGCACTTTAGGTTTTACCTGTCAGTCGCTGACTTATTTTTACATCCTCTGCCTTCTCCATCCAAAGCCTATTGCAATTTCTGAGACAACTGGACGCACAAAGTCTGCAATGGTCTCTCCTATGGTGACGTTCTAAAAGAAGACTTGCGGCCAGCATAGTCAAGTGCATTCAGATGGACCAGGAATAGGCCTGCACACTTAAGCAAACTCCTATTATAGCCTCCTTTCACTTATGCTAGTCTATGGGACCACCATTCTTATGCTTTCTAGTGATTCCGATTTTTGATAACGTGTCTCCTCCAGTTGAAGGGACATCACAGCAAAGCACAACGTTAGTCATATGGCTAGTCAGCGAAGTACTGCCAAACTAGGAAATGACTGTTACGCATTCAGGAAATGTCTACACTGGGCTCCAGGCTAATAATCCGGAGAAAGGAACATTTAAACAAGGATTTTTTTTAAAAAGGCCTTTATGTTGCCTTGCAGTAGGAAATGCACCTTGAATACATCAGCCTAATCCCCACTTTCTGAATGAACGGTTTGCTAAATTTAGCATCTGCAGATGATTCATGCATACGCTGCAGTAGATATAGCTTGGAGCAGAAAGAATTCTACAAGTCAACTTGATGGGGTTAGTTATCTAGGCACAACTCACCAAGGGTTAAAACAGGAACGCATTTAAACCACAGAGAGACCCAGGCTTTGTAACAAAGGCTGTGCCAGTTTAAAAATATGTACTGTAGACCAATTTTGATAGAAATCAGGGGACTGATGCAACAATATGGTGGGACAGAAACATGATAAAAGTGTTACTTCGCTAAGATGGGCTGGTTTCCTGATGATTTCATTAGGAGTTAGCAGAGAAGGAAGATAGCTTTAGGATCTAGCCGTCGTGCAAGCGAAACATGCGGAGAGATGGAGAGAAGTGTCTCAAGAAGGTTTGCTGTGTCCCAAGATTCAAACTGCTTGTTTGTTATTTTTGGCTGCCAGAGCAGTATTTCTGTGACTCAGTGTTAGGCATGTTTCAAGACAAACACACACACACACACACACACACACAACAACAACAACAAACAACAAAAATTAAGTGAAAAGAAAAAAAGCCCCACACAGCTTTAAGCAGGTATATAAGGCCCCTCTAAGCTTTATTCAAATTATTTTCCATTTAGAGCTTCTAGATTCCGTTCAAGGCTTACCACCTCCTGGAAGTACTTCCTTACACCTTTTCCCTTACAGTCTCTCCTTTCTTCCTCTACTCTCCTTCTTTAATACCTCCTCTATGATTCCATTCAACCAGTATTTATAAGCACTTGCCACGTGCCAGGGAATATTCTGACACACTTAGGACACACTGGTGAACAAAAAATTCTTGTTCTCAGTGGAGTTCACATTCTAGTTGGTAGGCGGGAAGAAAGGACAGTGAGGTAGTCCTTCTTTAATTGTAATGTAATAATTTACTTTCTCGTGTAACTCCACGAAGCCAGAGGACTGTGTTTGGTTCATCTCTGCAGCACAGAGCAGGCCCTCAATAAGTATCCGCTTAATGACTGAATATGGAATTCTCAGTAACGACAATATTAAAAATCAAAGATGTTCTTAAAAGAGAATATTTGGGCCTTTATTCCTCGGTACTAATTTATGAACTAGCACAGTAATTAGAGCTGCTGTGTACTAGTTTCCAATTTTATAGATCTAATTTTGGAAAGTTTTATAGTTGAAACATTGAGTTGTCAAACATATCCAATTTTGACGATCACAATACTTCTTTTCAGTCAATGTCCTTGAATCCCATAAACTGTTTTCAGTGAATAATCTTCTATTCTTGGTTGGTTTCTAAAGCACAAAATAAAAATAAACCTCCATTTTTAATAGGATTTAAATGACAATATATTACAAGATGCAGTAGGGCTTTAAATTTAGGATGTCAGTGAAGTTTTGCAGTTTGATAATCAAAATAACTCTTAATGGGTCTCATCTAAATGCTCACTTGGATACTTATATTTAGTATCCATACAAATGCTGTTTCTCAGAATTTACTTTTTGTAATATCTCCTTAAAACAGAGACATGCTCCTGAATTTTTTCCTTTTAAATACCTCTGTTGGAATGAGCAGCATTAGCGAACAAAGACGGTACAGTGCCCAGTCTGGGGTTGTGAACACAGTGTGTGGTCACAGCGTACTTATGGATATTGAGAAATATCAAACTAGTGTGTTGGCCATATTCCTCGTGGAATCTCTACTCTATACCCTGCTGCATACTGTCTTGGGCAGCCCCCTTGTTCTTTTGCTGTGTCCACTAGAGGGTAAGTGGGAGAGAGGAGGAAAAAAAAGAAAACAGTTTAAGTTTGGGAAATCTGCTGACCAGTTTGAGGATGGAAATTTTTTTGAGGATCAATTCAGGATTCCTTGATTCATATTCATTTTGCCTCTTATTGCCATGGATACATAAGTTTTTATGAATATAGCATTTATAATGGCAAGTTACAAGATGGCAGTATATTACACTGAGTCTATTTTTACAACCTAAAAAATAAATGCCGTCCAGATAACTCAAAGCGGCGTTGTGGAAACGTACGAGGCTATCTCAGCAGAAGCACCTTCCAGACATGCAACGTCATACTTCTGACCTCCAGTAACTGTTTCAGAATTGGGTTCCATGAATGTGAGAAAACACACTCAGTTCTAGGACCGGTTCTACTGACAAACGCCACGACAAGCTGAGCTGTTGCCATGTCCTGAGTCACGTGTCTAAGTAACGAAAACAGCAAATGTCATGTAAGTCCAGGAGCGCTAGTTTTGGTGCTCTCCGTGTCGTTAAAGCTAGCAGCAGCCCGCTGTGCACTGTGAACTGGTGAGGTGGGGAAGACGGTATTACACAAAATACTGACCACCTGTTGTGATGTCTGGACGCTCACCATTCTAAGTTCTCACTAAGAATTCCAGAGGAGAGCAAGACAGGGCAATGGCAATGGAATACCAGGGGTGGTAAAAGATAGGATAAGCCTACGTGATCAGAAGGAATAGATGGAAATTCCAATCAACTGTAAAACCCAGAGTGTATATAAAATCCAAAATTTGACTGCATGTATCCTTTTTTCCGAGGGGCGGGGATGGGGAGACCGAGAGCATGACAGAGTGAGAATCTTAAGCAGGCACCACACTCAACCCCGCCCGGATGCGGGGCTTGATCCCACGACCCTGGGATCACGGCCTGAGCCAAAATCAAGATGCTTAACCGACTAAGCCACCCAGGAGCCCCCATATACTTTTCAAATACTCTATAAGCTAGAGTTGCACACAGGGGAAAGAAGAAAAGAAAGACAATAGCATCTTCGCATAATCAGAAATGGCTAATTTACACGGGCCAATTGCATTTCTATCTCTGACATCCAAACTCTTTGACCCCCCCCAACCCTCAGACAAACTTACGCACAGACACAGACACAAAAATGATGACACGCAATTCCAGACTGGGAGCCAGTGGTTGGCATTGGACTTTTAGTCCTTGTACAGTCTGCCTGGTTTTTTGTTGTTGTTGTTGTTGTTGTTGTTGTTTCAACCACTTTTGCAGTTACTGTTCTTCTTTCTCTTTGTAACCATAGACACTCCCACATAGCAGAAGCTCAATTCCAGGCAAAGTGTGCGTGCGTAGTTTTAAATAAAGAAAACAGGTCTTCTAGTTCTGTGTTAGCAAAGTCACCTCTTTTACTGTGGGTGCTAATGCTAAACACGCAATAATACTTTATTGTCATGAGCAGGAATCTGCTTTGCTAATTAAATGCAGCTGTCAGTAATTACTCCTTGTCAGTGTAATCTATTTTAGGGAGCTCTACTTTAAATGATAAAAGATGGGCCTGATATTGAGAGGGTGGGAGAAGCAAGGTGACTGCTGACTTCCCCACATCAGAAACTCACTCTTTTTTTTTTTTTATGACGAATGAGTAACTTTATTGTGAAGATACCTGAAGGGGGTTATCCGGTATTTCTTTAGCACGTGAGTAATCAAGTTTGCAATTAGTTCTTTTCATATCTGAAATCTAAATGTCACCCCTCTGTAATACCAACAAGTACTATGCCTTTCTGAGTTAAAAATACATCATGATGGTAATCGGTAAGAAAAGCATCAATAGTGAAGTCACTATAATCTCTACCATCAAGGGGAATTCAGTACAAATGAGCCTTCTAATTCTCATAAATGGATTAGACAGAGGAGGATACTTTGCAAGGTGAAAGGGGGGGTGGGTAGTAACTATTTCCTCTATGCCTTATTTCACTGATACTCAAGCAGGCTTTCTCTGGGAAAATGCTGGACTTCAGTTCAGGTCTTCGAAATTTGCAAGTGAAAAAAATGCATGGCTTTTGCTTGTAACACTAATTTATCTTAAGCGCTCTGAAAGAAGCCTAAAACTCTTTAAAGCTCTAAGTCTACCTGACTACAAGCAATGTCGGGGTGAAGGTACTGGCAGCCCAATTCTCTGCACAGGATAGGTGCAGGAAATGCCACAGACGCTGGCATTGAGGCCAGGGTCTGAGGGGAGCAGAGCTGCGGCCCTCGCCTCCCCTGACTTCCCCTGACATTTAAAATGAATGTGGTGGTTGGGGAGCCTGGGTGGCTCAGCCGGTTGGGCATCTGACTTCGGCTCAGGGCATGATCTCACAGTTTGCGGGTTCGAGCCCCGCCTCGGGCTCCGTGCTGACAGCTCGGAGCCCGGAGTCTGCTGCGGATTCTGTGTCTCGCTCGCTCTCTCTCTGCCACTCTGCCGCTCACACACACTCTCTCTCTTTCTCGCTCTCTCTCTGTAAATAAACATTAAAAAGTTAAAAAATAAATAAATAAAATGAATGTGGCGGCAGTGGGAAGGGGAAGCCGGAGTCTCAACCAGTGAAGCCATGGGGTGGTGGTAGGATCGGTGGGGAAAACAACAGCAGGGAGGACTTGGTGCACAAGTGGCTTTACCCTGCCCTCCCCACCCCCCCGCCCCACCCCACTGCCCAGGCTCTAAGACTTATCACACCCCTCACAGCATCCTGACTGCCTCATCCTTCTTCTCCCACCAACACTCCAATAGTCCTTGTGTTCCTGGATAATTAATTATCGTTACAGGTCCCAACAAATTCGGCAGCTACTCTTTTGCATACAGCACATTATTTAAATACGATTAATAATTTGGTTGTTCATCTCAGACAGAAAAAAGAAAAAAAAAAGCTTTCCCGATGGAAAATAATGGGAAAAAAAAAAAAAAGTAGAACTACCTAAGTGTATTTTTGAACTACGGTAGGCAAAAGACACTAACTTGCATTCTTTTTCCCGGGACTCCTCTGTTGGGTAAGGGGTGCAAGGTCCCGTGGGAATGGTGTAAGTTCTTCCTTTTCCATGGTATAAATTCTCACCTCCTTTATTGAGAATACATGGACTATTCCAGATATTTCTAAAAAACCAAAATGTTAAACATTTCAAGTGATTGGCATCTCAATTGAAGAAAGAACACACTGAGTAGCTACTGAGCTCCTTACAGAGTAGGGTTTATTCAAAGGGAGAGACCAGTAAGACAAACACCGACTACAGAACCTCTGAAACGTCCTGGCTTTTTTTTAGGTTCCTATGACAATTTCACCGCATTCTTGAATAGCTGTCATATGCCAAACTCAGGCTTTTGAATCACCTGGAACATTCCTGGAATACAGTAGGTGCTCAAGAAATAGCCATCAAGTGCATGAGATTTTGAGCTATTGTCACGGTATTGTTACTTGCTGTATTGTCATTCTAGCCGGCCGAAGCCAGGGAGTGAAATTTGGTGGCAAGGGCAGAGACAGCAGAGCCAGAGGTAGGCTTCCCACCTGTGGTCTGGTGCTGATGGGAGTGGGGAGCATAAGGGCCTTGTTTCCTCACACACGAACATCCACAGGCTCCCCAGGGCAACACAAACATCTTTCCTTTCTTTGCGCCACACTCCCTCCTACATCAGGCTCCCTTTTGCCAACTTGGGGAGGTAAGACCCACTTGACTGTCTTCTGGAACAAGGAAAAGGTCCTCCTCCTCGAGCCTACTTTTAGTATCAAAGGAGTCCTGGCACAAACCCTGTAACATGTGTAGTTGTCAGAAGGTCTGCCCCAGCCCTGAGCTGGGTAAGGGATGAAGGTGTGTGCCCACCCTTCTAGGGCTGGTCTCCCCAGACCGTAGGATCACTGGACACAGGAAGGCAGCACTACAGTAAACACACTTAGGGATTTTAGAATGGTTCTCTCTCTCAGCATAACGATTACTAGATATCCTTTTGCTTTCAAAAGTATCCCAGCTTGGCCGGTAAATTCTATGGTCATCTATTTAAAACAAACATAAGTCTTTTGTTCAGTTTTCTGACATTTTATCTTCAAATAGATTTTGGACATGTAATGTATGTAGGGGAACCACCTGTAGATCAAAAATGGCTGATTATTATTGTGATGGAATTAGGTCACAGAGAGCTTCATGCTTATAAAAGTAAAACTATCCCCTTCATCAAGGCTACAGAATTATTTGGTAATCAAGAAGCTACTAAAAAAGAAAAAAAAAAGAAGCAGCAGCTACTAAAGGTAGAGGAAAAATGTCATATATATGTATATAATTATATATATATGATTTAATATTAATATTATTATAGTATACATAATAGAATATACATGTATACACCCCTAAAATATATATTCCTCGCTAAGGTACCTTTAAAACAGGATATAGTTAAATTCTCACAACAGTATAAACATTTCCAAATAAATTTATGACTGAAAACAAACAGGATTAACTTGGTTCTACTTATACGTTACTGATGGTTTTGTCTCAGGCATAAGGCATACAGTGGGAATATAACGTCTATACAACAAGGGAATATTAATGTTTTTAAGTACTTAAGAGGAAGCAGATAAACATAATATTAATATTGTTCTTGTTTTTAATTTTAGAAATAATATAGTAAAAGAAGTCAGCTAAAATAGTTATAAATACCATACTACATGCATCAATATTTTTAGAGAATAGTATATTATAGTCTTTATGTTATACTTTTGAAGGTGGTATTTTTATTTTTGAAGGGAATTTATTATTTTATTTGTATGTTTGGTTACTCACCAGGGAATGGCCACACACATCTAAAAATATTTCCTATTAAATACATCTATCAACAGGCCATTGATATTTTTTCAGAACCAGATAAGATGTTAATGTGATTATCATAGGTTATCAGCTAATCTTTTGCTTTTATGGAGTTTTCCATTTTGGTCATAGTGAAGGAATTTAATTTCATGTTTATTTCAATCTTAGAAGAAAAATTTTTATCTCACATGAAGTAAATAATTGGTTAAATATAAGTATCTTGATTTATAGGGAAAAATCATAAATGAATCATATTTTTATTAGATATATTTAATTTTTTTAAACGTTTATTTATTTTTGAGACAAAGAGAGACAGGGCATGAGCAGGGGAGGGACAGAGAGAGAGGGAGACACAGAATCCGAAACAGGCTCCAAGGTCTGAGCTGTCAGCACAGAGCCCGACGTGGGGCTTGAACTCACGGACCGCGAGATCGTGACCTGAGCTGAAGTGGGACACTTAACCGACTGAAACACCCAGGCGCCCCTATTATTAGATATATTTAAAAGAATTTGAATAGAATAAAAAGTAAAAAATGAGCTTATGGACTATTATGGAACTTTCTTGTTTTAAGTTTATTTATTTTGAGAGAGAGTACACGCGTGTGTGCTCACGTGAGCAGGGGAGGGACAGAGAGAGAGGGAAAGAAAATCCCAAGCAGGCCCTGCACTGACAGCATGATACCCAAAGCAGGACTCGAAACCATGAACCCACAAACCATGAGATCATGACCTGTGCTGAAACCAAAAGTCAGACATGTAACCAACGGAGCCACTCAGGTGCCCCTATTATGGAACTTTCTGAAGCTTTCTTAGTCTTGTATATAGAATATAAAAATTAAAACTGCCTAGTTCTCTATAGACCTTACTAGAGAAATGGAGTCTCCAATTTACTCTTAAAAAAAAAAAAAATCTATCTAGTCTTGCTAGATGGATACCTACTGTGGACACTGAGAACACTGGAAAAGAAGGGAAACGGACTGGGAGTGGGGAGCAAGTTTTCCCTAATCTCAGGCAGAACGGGACTTTCTTCCTCACCCCATGTCCTCGTTGCATCTTCTCTCCCTCGTGTAACACACAAAGTACCACCTGTTCATTTACCAGCTAAATTTATTCTTGGGCTTGCAAATTCCTTGAGAGCAAGGAATGTGCCATCGACCTCCTCAGCACCTAACCCATTGCCCGTCACACACAGTAAGTGCTCAATAAATGTGTACTGAAATAAATTGAGCAAGTCAGCAAGTAAGAAAAAGCTGGAAAAAAAGTAAGGCAGAGGGAATGAGATCATGATTATTTCTCCAATAAAAATGTATTTAGTGCTTCCTATATTCCAGACACTATGGTAGGCACTGGAGATATCGGCACTGGCTGGGGTGGAGGCAGTGTGTGTATATGAATGCTGGGCGGCCACTACCGAATAAACCAATCATTCAAAAATACGATCTATACACAGAGTATATACAATAGAAGAGCAGAAAGCCAGCCCATCCTGGCTTGGGCGGGGGTGGGTAGGCTGCAAGAAGAAAAGGCATAAGAAAAAAAGAGAAGTGGGGAGAAAGGGGAAGAGAAGTCAGACGAGCAGAGAGCACTCGAGATGGGCAACATGTGCAAAGGCATGCTATGTGAAAGAGCACACTACTCCCTGCCCAGAACCTCCAAATTGCAGGGACCTCATTTTGGAGTCAACAGGAGATAAGTCCTAGGCTGGGTCTTTGGAACAGTAAGATCGTGGAATGCTGCACTAGTCTGAACTTCACCCTAGAAGCAAAGATATTACAGGTTATTAAGCAGGGGAATTACATGATCAGGTTTGCATTTGCAAAAAACAAAACAAAACAAAACAAAACAAAACTGCAGAAGCACTGACAAGGGTAGATACTCGAAGCTGGTAAGGAGGCTGGCTGGCGTGATTCAGGCAAGAAGTTCTGACTGAACTAAAGCAGGTGCATTGACGGAATAGGTAGGAGTTCGGGAGGCTGGGTTGTCACGTCTTGGTGACAGACTGGAGGAGCAGAGGAGAAAATGCAAGAGGATCCCAGGGTACCTGTATCCTGACTACGATCTTTGTAACTAACTATGCTCCTTGGTTTCTCACTTTCCTTGAGTGTCTGGATGGATGATGTTGCCAATAGAGAAGAACAAAATAATAGAAAGTATTCGATAAGATGTAACATTAAGAAAGTAGTGGTGCATACAAAATTTCAAGCCCTTGTTCTTGTTGTCTTTAAGTACAAAGTTGGGGATTCCTTCTTCAAAGGGTGCTAGTATTTATAGAATTCAGCAACTCTAACACTAAATGCTGCTATCGTAGCTGCTGAACGCCCAGGTGCCTATTTCAGAGTGGACAGGGTATGAGAATAACATAAACACCTGACTGAAAAAAAAAAAATAGAGCTTTGATTGTTGAACTCGTTTGAACTTTACCCTAAAGCTCTATAGAAAATTGGCCAATAATTATAGCTAATATTAAGATTTTCCGGTGTGCCAGATACCACAGTCCTGGCAATCGGCTATAACGTTATTCACTTTGAAGAGTCAGGTATCAGGATTAAGTGGGCACCACACATCTAGTCTCGATGGGGGGAAAAAAATATAGCCAAATGTGAATAAAAAATAAAACGGAAACAAGTACTCCCACTAGCTACCAATCCATCTGCTGGCCCATCATTCCCTCAGGCACGCCCATATATGTCCTGTCTTCTGTCTCCGCCCCTCCCCTGGGTACCCCCAACCCCACCCTGCATCCCTCAGCTCTCCGTTTGCCAGGTTCCGAAGTGCCCAAAGGAAGAAGCCCCCTGTGTGCCCCATTTGACACCATGCGCCAAATACCACGGAAATAAATAAAGGTAACCCAGCACAATCCCTGCCCTTCAGAGTCACTCAGTCAGGTGGACAACAGAATGGTCTTTGGGCCTTTTCTGGCTTCTTAGGAGGAAGGAACTCTGTGCATCTGCAAGAACCCATAGCTCCCTAGTGGGGAGTCTCTCCACTCTTCCGCAGTGCCCCTTTCCAGTGCCCTAGATCCTATACTATTTCATTCAGCGCAGAAAAAGCGAGGCGATTCGGAAGTTCGGCCCACAGGCAGCTGGCTCACTAGATGAAATTCCACTACACCGAGTGGCAGTTCCGTACCCCTGCACACGGAGCACGGGTGCAACTCTTTAGCAGGATCTTGGCAGATCTATTTAAATCTGTTTAAAAATAGATACCACAGTCTACTAAAAATTACTATGGTCTCATTCTTTAGCTTCAGCGGCTGTTGCATATACACTGGAAAATAGTGTGATATGACGAAGCCAAGAAATTAAACTTTATTAAAAATAAATCCCTCTCTTGTTGCAGGAAGGACACAGGGAAATAGGGAGGCCTGAGTTTCAAGGCCCGGAAATCCAGGGATGGCACTCTGGGGCTAAAGGCTACTGAGAAGTCTGTTGGTGTGGGCATGTGTGGGCTCTAAGCTAGATGGCATGGGTTTAGATCATGGCTCCACCCTTCTAGCAACAGGGCTTCTCTGGGCCTCAGTTTCTTCACCTGTGAAATGGAAACGCTAATGACATGTCCCACTGAATGTTTTGTGGGAATGCAATGTGCGATGACCTGTACAATGCTTGACACATAGTAAACATTAATTAAATGTTATCTATTATCATTTATTATTTTTCCAGAGACAAAGAGGTAAATAGGTATATTCATTAGGATGAAATAAACATGAAGGAATATTAGTTCCCAAGCTTTACAAATCTGTAAAGTGAAGATAACCAGATTATCTACCAGAATTAAATAAGTTACAAAAAAAAAAAAAACAATAAAAAAACTAAGAATAAAGTTAAATTTAACCTTTTAAATTCTGTTACTCAAGTTTAATGACCAGAGTTAGAAAATAGCCTTTTACTTTACACTATGAACTCTATATGGTATAAAAATATTTAAAAAATAAATATACATATGGGGCACCTGGGTGGCTCAGTCAGGTGAGCGTCTGACTTCGGCTCGGGTCATGATCTCACAGTTTGTGGGTTCGAGCCCCATGTCGGGCTCTGTGCTGACCGCTTGCTCAGAGCCTGGAGGCTGCTTCTGATTCTGTGTCTCCTTCTCTCTCTGCCCCTCCCCCGCTCACGCTTTGTCTCACTCTGCTTCTCAAAAATACATAAATGTAAAAAAATTTTTTTTAAATAAATATACATAAAAGAGAAAGAAATTTCTATATATCCTAATACTTCAACTCATATTGGATATAAAGATAAACATAAATATTTCAATGCTTTTCAATGCCTTTTGTTCTTCCCCATTACCTATATCTATAGAAGAGGATTTATCTTACAAAGAATTTATGTGAACATGTACAGCCAGGGCCCGCAAGAACAAACAGTGAAGTAGCTATTCCAAAAGCCTCCTCTTAATTTCTATGCTTCACACAGGCCTTTAAATCCAGTCTGAAACACAGATTTCTTCTCTTTCGACCTTTCCCTCAACAGTAAAAGGATCCATAGAACCTATGCTTTTACAATGGGGAACAACGAACTCATATATACATATATACACATACATACAAATAGATAAAGAAGGAAAAATGTGCCCATTGTGCTTAACCATTTGTGAAGATGTTATGCTGATGTTCAAGGTGATGATGATTACAGCAATATCAATGACCACTTCCTAAACCTTAACCATGTGTGACACTCTCTGCTAGTCATTTTACATGTATTCTTGTATGGAAATCTAGAACTGGTATTCCCATAACCATATGAAAGATAATATTACTAAGAAACAGAAAGGCTAAGTAATTTGCCCGAGATCCCACAGCTAATAAACCGCGAAGCAGGGCTTCTAATTCAGCCAGCCCTCTCTGACTCCAGTACTTACACTATAATAAATACCTTACTTATGCTGAGATACATTCAGAAACACGGTGATTTTTTTCATTGACTTGAGTTAGCTATGGCAAAGAGATTACAGTGACACTGTAATAGGTTCATAAATAGTTTCCCAAACTATACATTTAATAAGATTATTAATATTTACGATAGGGCGGTAATCTTTACATTAGTAGTGTAAAGATGCTGTTACTTAGTGCTCATTATGTTTTATATGCTTTTTAAAAGTTTATTTACTTTTTACAGAGAGAGAGAGACTGACAAAATGCGAGTGGGGGGAGGGGCAGAGAGAGAGGGAGACCCAGAATCTGAAGCAGGCTCCAGGCTCTTGAGCTGTCAGCACAGAGCCCGATGCGGGGCTTGAATCCATGAACCCCAAGACCATGACCTGAGCCGAAGTCGGACACTTAACCGACTGAGCCCCCCAAGTGCCCTATATGCTTTTTTAAAATAAAAGGAACAGTTACAGATGGTTTTCCTTTCGTCAACTTCTAAACTTAAACATTTTAATCAGTTTATTACTTTACCCTCCTTGTGCCATCCTCCTCCTGTCTCAGGCCATTCAGTCTCATAAAGATTATTATTCCACAGGGTTCCATAGACCTTAATGTCCTGAGATCATGACCAAGGAAACAGTCCATTCAATATTAAATCACAATCCTGCAACTATGCCCTATAAAGACTTTAACATTTTTTTTTTTTTTTAAATTCTGGTCTAGCAACTTGTAGAATACCCTGTATCACTTCATGCAGTAAACATTAATTGGATGCCTACTGTATGTCCCGTGCATCAGAACATATTGAGTCTCATTTCACATCTTCATAAGACAAAACAGAACATCTGGGATTCCTTTGGCAAGTACTGCATAGTAACACATAATACTGACCTCTGCACAAGACGTTCACATTATAAGGATATTATGGGAAGCATAAAACATTCAGAACCAGATCCTCCGAGCTATTAAAACTACTTAAATACGGCATCAGTTCTTAAGTTACCTAATTTAAAAGTAGCTGAACCTAAGAAAATGATTGAGTCCATTAAATATTACATTAAGTGATAGCACTGCTCTCCCACTGCTGTAGTTCAGGTTGTGTCCGTGCTTCAGGACAACTGCCTTCTTTATGAATTCCTGAAGAATGCACTCCAAGTTGAAAATTGGCATACATCTCAGTTGCTAGAATCTATCTGCTTGACAACTTCACTTGCGCCCCACTTGGCCCCTTATTCAAGTAAGCTTTAAAAGAGTATCTGTTCAAGAGCAGTGGCGGCACGGTAAACAGCCTGGGCTCGAATACCAGCTCTGCCCTTAGCAGCTGTGGGGCCTGAGTCTTGTATTTAGGCCCACTTAGCCTCATTTTTTCCTCTTCCCCTAAACAGGGATAATAATAATACCCACTTTACCCACTTATTTTCCCTCTGAAACGGGGGGGTTGGGGGGGTAGGGAGAGGAGGGTGGCTACCAGAATTAAGTGAGTTAATAATAGGAGAGCTCTTTGGACCGTGTCAGGAACATCTTAAAGGTTATGATAAAAGCTTCTTAAACAAATTGTTCCAAAAAGTTGAATACGCTCCAATTTTTAACATCAAAGTATTTGAGTATTTATAAATACCATTCTTCAGATCATGCTGACTTCACAAAACGTATCTGCCACAAAGGAGAGTCTCTTCCCATTATTCAAAGCTATTGGACAAATCTGCATATTGGACATATGCAGAAACATAAATATATAAAGATATACTCCATATGTACACTTATGAGTATATATGCATATATGTATACAGAAGCACAGGTACACATATGAAACTTAACCGCCTCCCGTGCACAATCTAGGTGAAGTGGGCTAAAGGCAAAGCAAGTCTTCAACCATTAGTTAAACTGACATTAAAAAAAAAAACTGACACAGTTTTCCTTCATAAAACTTTTCAAGAAAATGGAAAATAATCCATTGTACCAAATGTTAATTAAGACATGATAATGGAGCTTGCAAAGAAGATCTATAGGGGTTCATTTATCCTGCCTATACATGATGTGATCTCCAGATATAATCCTTTGCTTCTACTTTTGTTAATGTTAGCTGCTCTGAAATGTTTGTGACTTAGATCAGTGGCTTTTAAATGCAGTTATAAATATCCTGCTTTAATTGTATTTCTGCTGTAAAGGTTAGGATAACATCACGAGTCTCAGAAATAAATACTGATTCTAGAGTGAGCAAAATATATCAACAATTAAATGAGATCCTGGCGGGGGGTTGGGGGAGTTACTCTTTTGCTGGTTCTAATGAATTCATATTAACTTTGCAGAAAAATTAAAATGTAGGGTTTTTCTAAATAGTAGCAATTTAGGTCGTAACAAAGTTTAACTAGCTACTTTGGTTTTGAAGGCCCCCTCCCTACCAAAACAGGACAAACCTTGAATGAAGATAAATCTGTCGTTTGAATAATTAGTCTCTGAACTTGACCTGTTCTCTTCTTTCAAGCTATTTATCTTTTCTGAAAACAAACTATAATTCTGTTACCAAATAAGAGCTCCTCACTTAATTGCACCAACTGCAGAATATGAAAATACTTGAATAAAGTATTACAAAGAAATCCAAAAAAAATGTCAGGCATATAAGTGCCAATAAAATATACGAGTATTCACATATATAATTTCAGTGGCACAAATCTAGTGTTACTGCTAACACTCTATTCCCAGGGTTGTTAGCATCATTTTTAGCAAGCATGTTCTCCTCTGCCAGCTCCCTTTACTAGGAAGTTATCTTGAGAGTTATTTCATTCAGGAATGAACGTCCCTAAAATAAAAGACCATCCTGCCAGACATGTCAAGAGAGCCAAAGAAAATTCTCCTCGACTGAAATTTCCATAAGAGGTTTCCCTTTTTCTAAACACTCTTAAATAACCTTTTATTATTATTATTATTATTATTAACCTCTTTGACATGTTACTGCATTTTTGAGAGCTGTTACTGTTTCTGAGATTACACAAACAAAGAGAGGAGAAAAGGAGCAAATTGTTTGCTGTGTTGTAGGAATTTGAGTTCACTTTTTCAATGCAACAGGAACATTTGCATGTCCTCATAAATGAATACTAATGACATGCAGATCTGGCTGCTCCATAGAAATCACACACAGAAAGCTAGAGCAGTGCACAGGGAGTTACATTTCTCCAAAGTATTCACACAAAGAGCAAGAAGATTAAAGTCAGCATCAATTCTCTGAAGTTGAGTCATATCTAAATGATGTGGTGGGTTAAGAATGAGGGTGGGATTTATGGTGAAAGCAAAGTTGGCTAGTTAACATCTTGTATGATTTTTGAGTCAACAACTCTTTGTTGACCACCTACTTTGGGCAAGATGCCGCTTCCCTAAGTAAGCCACTGCTCTGCAGTTCCTTTACAGGGTGTAGGAGTAAGCATCCTGCTTCTACCGAAAATCCTTCCTTTTTATTTAAAATAACATCCAGCCCAGCTTTGCCTCTGTGTGTGTGCTCCTGTGCTCAATAAATACTTCTTGAATGAGTGGAAATTCAGTGAGTAAGAAGGTTATTCATTCAAAAACATCTGTGTCTGCCTGCAAAATGGTAAGGACAATGATGCAAGCATAATCAAAACACTGTAATGAACACCTTCTCAGAAAGGTCCAAAAGGGAGCAACTTCCAGTATTAAAATCTAAGCAGGAGGTCCAGCTTAACCTAGAAATCATGATCCTCGTACTTCTGTGAAACCCCATTAAATGCTATGCTCATAATTTCCCACGTAACCTGATTTAGGCATCTATTTGAAAATATTATTTCACATCATTAAATATGTTTCTATGCATTTTAGTAACTGAAAAAAGAATACTTTAAAAATACTCTGGAGTAATCTGGAAGGGGCGAGAGCAGTTTTCCATTTCTCTGTTCAGACTCTGAGAGGCAGTTAAATTTAAACAACAGTTTCCGTCCATCATTAGGTTGTGTGCAGTATCTTCCTGCCTCTAGTTCACTGGTGGCCGACTTCACATTCCTAAAGAATCCCTCCCCATGCTCCTCCAGTCACTTTAAGCCAGGACCATTTGTAAACAAACAAAGGGAGTAAGGTTTGTAGTACTGTTTTCGTTTCTCCTGTTAAGAGCTTCCCTGGGAGAAACCACTAAGGTAACTTTTAAAAATCTGCTACAACATCATTGAGCTCAATAAAAAACATTTTTAAAAACAGCTTTGATATCCAAATTTGTAATCTCTTTTCTTACCTTCATTTCAACTTTTCCTTGGACTGGACACTGAATAAATTTGAAATAAATTGTCACGTGCAAACATTGGTTTAAAGCTTTGAAATACGTCAAAACTACTGAGCAAAAGCTTTCAGAAGAACCACCTCATAGTACTTGGAGCAAATCTGTTTAGAAAAGGGCACCTTTACAGAAAGGACGCTCACCCACTCTCGCTCACGCCCAACCTGACCCTGTATGCTATTTATCAGACTAAGTTTACATAAATCAGAGAAGAGTTACAGTGCAATTAAACGTAGCCACGAAGTAATATGATATAAAGCACTTTGCAAATATTAAACCTCCCCTTAAGGGATCAATGTTTTCCATGAAGAAGGTGGTATTGGGAGGAGGGAGGGAAAGAAGGAAGGGATGGAGAGGGAGAGACCGACCCACCGGGTGAGGACTGGGGAAACCACGGATCCGCAGCAGCCCCTTTGGGCGGGCACCCTGAAGCACGCCAAGAGAGAAGCTGGAGAACGGAGCCCAACAGGGTGAAGTGACTCCGGAGCTGAAGCGGAGGACTGCTCGCTGTGCACCGGGAACCGCCGGGTAGAGGCGTCCACAACAGTCTGCGCGCTCCTCGGGGCGCTCATTCCCCGAGTCCCCAAACCAAGGCGACCACCCAAGTCCCAGGAGCAGGGGTCTCTGCGCTCCAGTCAGAAGGCACAGCGACCTCGCGCACCCCTGAATAATGTGACCGCCCCCTCGATTGCATCCAGCGCGCGCGCGCGTGTGTTGGGGACTCGTGAGTGGGATGGGTGGCGGGGTCTGGGGCTGCGAGAGATGGGGGCCGGCTGGGGCGGAGATCGCACCCGACCCAAGTTAACTGAGCCTCTGCCTGCCCCCCGCTCCGGCCTTGCAGCCCCCCAGTCTCCCGAAGCCGTCTCGCGCTCCAAGCGACAGCCCCACAGCCACCCGGGGAAGTGGCTGGGCGCGAGGCCCCAAACTCTGCAGAGCGCAGTTTACCCGTGTTTCCTCCCTGGCTCCCTCAAAGAGAGCCCAGCGCGGGCTGAGACTGACCGACTGACACCAACGACCCTCTTAAATTTACCCCGGGAATCGCCCCGCCGGTTCCCCTCTCGCTCTAGTTTAGCCCCGAGCCCCAGGGAACGTCTCAAAAGTCTACCCCCGGCAGCACCCAGGAGAACCGCGCCCCCAAAGTGGTTTCGGCTGGCACCGCACGGACGTCGCCCTTGGGCGACTCCCCTCCCGAGTCCATTCCTCCCGAATCTACAAGCTTTCAGCCCGCTGCGCCCGAGCCCCTCCCCGGCGCGAGGCGGGCAGTTCGCCCTGCTCACCTTCGTCCCGGGCGCGGCGGCGGGGGCGGGGGCGGGAGCCCAGGGCGCGGGCGCCGGCCACCGGTCGCGCCGGGCCACTGGTCGCTCCCGCAGTCTCCGCGGCAGTTGGTCCAGTAGTTTCGGAAGCCCGGGCTCCGGCTCCGCGGAGAGCGAGTCGGCGTGAATGGGAGCGAGCAACCGCGCTGTGCGTGCGCGCGTGAGAGTAAGAGGCGGGCGGGCCCCACACGCGGGCAGCGGCGGCGGCTGCTGGGTCCCGGGCGGGAGCCGGAAGGGGGAGGAAGCGGGCGAGAAGTAGTGGAGTTTAGGGCGCGTTTCCTGCACTTCGCCGGGAGGCTGGGGCCAGGTGCGGCAGGGCGCGCTCCCGCGGCGCAGGCACGGCACGGGCAGCCGCCGGAGCCCGAGTCCACGCAGTGCCGGGGCCCGCAGCCGCTCTGCGGGAGGAGGTGCGCATCCTCCTCGCCCCACGCGGGCACTGGCGCGGCCCCGGACTCTGAGCGCCAAGGGGAGAGCCTCCGGTGTCCTCGGTGACAGCTCCTTGGGCAGCCTGCTCCCTCCCGATCCGCCCAAAAGAGCAACAGTCAGGGCGGCTGGGATCTTCCCTTCCTGGGTCTCGGAGCCGCGGTGCCAAGCGGTGCCGGCGCCCCGCTCCCCGCGGCTGGCGCTGTCACGGCCGCCGCCCGGCCCCCGGCGCGCCCGAGCCGGCAGCTGCCTCCCGGAGACGTGCCCAGCTGTGTGCGCGTGTGTGTGTCTAAGCGAATCTCTTCCCCTCCATCACTCGGCGCGCGGGAGGGACCGGGTCCCCGGCGACCAGCTGCAGAGTGGCTGCCAGTCCACACCCTCCCGCTCTCTCCCCACCCACCCCGCCCCTACTCCTCGCCCTCCGCCTCCTCCCCGCTGCTCCTCCTCCAGCAGGCGCTGCCGAGCTCCCAAAGGCGGTGAGAAACCGCAGCGAAAGGGGCGGAGAAGGGTGGGGAAGGAAGCGCAGGTGTCTTCAGTCGAGAGAGGGGCGCTCACACCGGGGCGGCTTGCTGAAGGGGGAGGGCAGGGCTCAGGCGGAGAAGGGGGAGGAGGGGATTTACCCCGAGGCCGAGGTCCTGCGGCCGAGCCGCCGCCCATCCCACCCGGGCGCGGGAGCTGCGGGCCAGCGAGGCGATGGGGAGGGGGGCGCGCAGGGCTCCCCCGCCGACTGAGGCCGAAGCTTGGGGAACCCGTAGAAGTCACCAGGGTGGCAGAACCTAGGAACTTAGAAGTCGGAAGGACCCAATGTCTGAGGAGCTGAGACCGGTGTCCCTAGGGTGAGGGCCCTAGACGCCGAGCTTGGGGCACACAGGTGTCCAGGGAGCTGGCCTGTGGCTCTAGGTTGCCTATCGGGAGAGCTGGAGGCTGGGAGAGGGGTCGGGCGGCGGCGGCGGCCGTTCTCAGACTGCTGTATGCATCCGGAGTCGCAGGGGGCGATCACCGCCAAGCTGGGAAGCAGAGATCGTCGCTCAGCCTTTTTCTTTCGAGTCCAAATCCCAAAGCCCGAGAGGCACACTCGCCTTCCCCACGCAGTCTGTCCTGTCCCTCTTCCCTTTGCTCCCGGCAACACAGAGGGCCACGGAAGTCGAGGTGCTGTTTACTGTGCCCTTTGCTAGATCGAAGGGATCCCACCAGATCCAGGCTGGTGTGGTGCTGCTTCTCTCTCAACTCTAGTCCCCTCCCTTAGTATCTATGGCCACCCAACCAAAATTTCCTGAAAAACTAATACCTTTCTTATTGACAAAGTTTTCTCTCTCTCTCTCTCTCTCTCTCTCTCTCTCTCTCTCTCTCTCCCCCCCCTCTCTCTGGATTTTCCTTTAAACAAACAAACAAATAAATACCCCTCCCCCCCCTTTGGCTGCTGAGGCATTAGGTCTCTCACTAATTCCATAGCACAAATGCAACACACACAAAAGTCTTAGTCGAGAATCACGCATTATTGCTTCTGATGGCTTGTCTGTTTTCAAATGACAGTCACAGAATGCAAAGTTGAGTCAACCTGGGGGTCGGTGGAGAGGATTGTGCGTTTAATTACAGGTCTGTTAGAATGATCACTGGCAACAACACCAGAAAGAACAGGGGTGCTTTCTCCGGTATCCCTTTCTTTTTATATGGTAATTTCACTCTGTTAATTCAGGCCATATGAAAATGAAAGGTCAGATGCAATTGACAAGGCACAATATTTCTAGATTCTCCTTCAACAGCCAGCCCACCCCCCTTTCCTAGCCTTCCTCTTTTACCGTCACTTTGAAAGCTCAGGAGCTCGGATCTCAAACTGCACTTTATTTAAATTTCAGGAGACTGCCTGAAGGACAAAGCTGCTGAGTTCTAGAAAGAGATAACTTAAATGCAAGTAAACTTATTTACCAACTACTCACACAGAATCAGAAGCTCAGCAGCAACAACAGAATGTATATTGTTTAATATATTGAGCAGGAGGAAAAATGGCTGTTTGCCAGATATGTGATCCATTAACCTCTTTAGCTCATTGTTGGCAACAATAGCATACAATCACATTCTTATGTTTGAAAGACAAGGGATTGTTTTTTTCCCCCATCTCCAAATCACAATGCCACATTATAGTCTAAAAGAAACCTCAAACAATAAAAGTAATAAGAAAGGAAGGAACACAATTGGCTTTTTTTTTTTTTTTTTCTGAACAAACGTTGCTGTTCTGTTTTTCTTGAGGGGAAAAAATGCTGATAGGCAATAAACTCCCCAAAGGCATGACAATAGATTTTGAAGAATGCCTCCCTCCCTCTATCAGTCCTTTCAATTAGTAAACTTTATTTAAAATGTTTGTGTTATCTTTTTATTGGTATTCATTCTTTCTTTTGTGCTGGGAAGATTACTGAGAAGGATGATGGATTTGAGACAAATCTGGATTCTCATAATTCTGTCTTGCTTCAGGTTTATGTCTGGCAGAAGAGGAACATTCAGCAGCCTGTGCTTCTCAGCAGTCCTAACTTCTCCTCGGAGGATCCTCGGCTGGGTAGCTGATAGACTGCAAGATTGTCCAGTGGTTTTGCCTCTCTTGTGCAAGATCACAACTGGGGCTGGCAGCAGCTACAGACCCAGAAACTGAGAAGCAAAGCTCTGGAAAGGGTTTCTACCTTGCCTATGGTTGGAGCGTTAGATCGGGGTATTTGCACTTTTTTGTGCGCTGGTCTTCACTTCCCACAGACATCCTGGCCTGCCTGCTGTCTAGATAAAGTGCAGAGTTGAGTGGTTGGGGTCTGTCATACTTAGTAGTAACATTTTGGTACCGTGTTAAATTAAAACTAAGCACTGGACAAAGTGGCATCCAAAAGATCTTTTTAAAATGCGGTTTTGAAAACAGTCCTAGAGTCTGGTTTGGTTTAGTTGCCAAAGCCAAATAAAGTGCACAGTAATGAAAACATTTGGTTAATTCGAGTGATCATTTGGTAAAGAACTTTTTTTTCTGAGCATCATCACCCTCTCTTGTCTCATAAAGACGCAACCGTTAAATATTGTGCAGCTTATAGTTTCAATGGAGGCAGAGCCTCTCAGTTAAAGCATGAAAGTGTTTGTCATTATTAGGCAAGAGGGGATAGCTGACTTTTTCCAATATCCATTTGGTTTTCTTTTTAACTAGCCAATCACTGACATCTAGATTCACTTGGATTAGCAAATATTCATTCAAAGGACCCCTCTAGGTGCCAACAACCAGAAACCGAAAGATGAATAAAAGCTCCCCCTCAGGGGGCAAACTCAGTAATCACTAGAGTTATCAGCTACACATCTGGTGGACCTGGGGTCCTTTCCTTGTATGGAAATAAGCCCACGCACCCACATCTCCATACGCTATCACTGTATTTGAGCATCTCTTCCGTGAAAGTTGTGGTTTTCCTATTATGCTATGGTATGTTTAAGTGGTTGGAAGGCTGAAATGATAAGGCCACGTGTGATTGTAAGGGAAGCATTTCTTATTGAAGAGGTGGGCCACAGGACAGGTGCATATGCTATGAAGATGGTAAAGAGGATTCAACCTCTCTCAAGGTTTAGACCTGTGCCGGCCAATAGAAGTATGATGCCAGGCAGGAATGTGGGCCATAGATGCAATTTTAAATACGCTATAGTTAAAAAAGTAAAAGAAACAGGTGACATTAATTTCAATAATGTGTTTTATTTAAGTTTACATATATTTTAGATATTTCAACATATGAGAAATATAAAAAGTATTAATGAATTTTTTTTTTTTAATTATGATAGGCAGAATAGCTCCCATATCCTAATCCCTGGAACCTGTGAATATGTTACATTACCATGGCAAATGGGACTTTGCAGAGGTAATTAAGCTTATAGACCTTCAAATAGGGAGATTATCCAGGATTGTCTGGATGGACCCAAACTAATCAGATGAGTTTTTGAAAAGCAGACAAGAGGTGAAAAAAGAAGTCAGAGAAATTTAAAACATGAGAAGGATTCAACATGCTGTGGCTGGTTTAAGGGTGGAAGAACCAATATGATGACAAGGAATGCAGGTAGCCTTCAGGATCTGAAAGAGGCTTCCTTCTGATAGCCAGGAAAGAAATGAGACCTGCCCTATAACAATAAGGAACTGAAAGTGGCCAACCACATGAATGATTCCGGAAGCAGATTCATCTCCAGAGCTCCAGAGAAGAATATAGCCCAACCGATATTTTGATTTTGGCCTTCTGAGACTCTAGACAGAGGGATCAGCTGAGCCATGCCGCACAACTTTGGGACCACGGAAATGTGACATAATAAGTGGGTGTTTTATAAGCCACTTCGTTTATGGTGATTTTTTACAGCAGCAGTGGAAAACTCATACACATACTAAATCTCGAAATCTGGTATGTATTTTACACTTACAGTCCATCTAATATGGATTGGCCATATTTCAACTATTCAGTGTGGTGACTGGCCAGTGTGGTGAATGGCTGCCATATTGGACAGTGTTAAGTCTAGACCAAGAGAAATCAAGATATCTAAGAAGAGCTAGGTTTGTAATCTAGATATAGCATCACTGTGTGGAGAAAGAAAAGGAGCAAGGAAGGGAGGAACTTAGCAAGATCTCTCTTGAGTCCCCATCCTTGGCCCATGGGAATGAGGTGTTCTTGGTCTTAGAGAAAACAGGTTACATTTTACAAGTCAGATTGTCCAAATTCATTGTACTTGGATAAATTTGCTTTATTAGTAGAGACTATTAATAAAGTCTTTTTTGAATATTTCATCTCTGTCTCAGTTAAGTTTTGGAGCAATGAAGAGGAGTTGTTGCCTCCATTTGAATTCATGCTTAAGGCAGAGCATCAGTCATTTAATTCCACTAGTAGGGGTGGGGAAGGGCAGGTAAGAGTAACTGTAAAAGGTCTCCAGAAGAATTATGTGGATTGATTTAGCATGCCTAGGAAGGTTGTTCCTCCCTACCGAGAAATTGCTTTTCAATATCAAACTTCTGAGGATCTACATTTTGTTCTCATTAAGAAGGGCAGCATGTTTTCCAATTCTAATTGCATTCCATGTTTAATTTTCTTTCTTTTTTTTTTTAACGTTTATTTATTTTTGAGACAGAGAGAGACAGAGCATGAACGGGGGAGGAGCAGAGAGAGGGAGACACAGAATCGGAAGCAGGCTCCAGGCTCTGAGCCATCAGCCCAGAGCCCGATGCGGGGCTCGAACTCACGGACCGTGAGATCGTGACCTGAGCCGAAGTCAGACGCCTAACCGACTGAGCCACCCAGGCGCCCCTCCATGTTTAATTTTCTAAAAGCAGCTTTTATCACCTTCACTGACAGGTAAGCATATAAAACGTAGAGCAGAAACTCTAGTATGAAATCTAGACCAGAAACTAACCAATGTGATCTGGGACCATTTTAGGAAGGTTTTGCTAAGGAGTTATATAGACCTAGACTGGTTTTAAAGAAAAAAAAAAAAATGGAGCCTAGAACAGAAGGGAGAAGAGGGAGGGCTTTCTGGGCTGTGAGGAGCAATGGGGACAGCCCTGCACAGACAGGAAAGTGACTGGGTGGATGGACTAGTGAAAACGTCCCTTGACTACAGTGAAAAGCTTTTGTAAGGGGAGTCGTAGTTGGTGTTAGAGATGGCAAAGTGGATAAGCTCTCGATCTGCACTGTTCAATATGGTAGCTGTTAGCCACATGCGGCTCTGAAGCACTTGAAATGTGGCTGGACTGATTGGAGACACACTATAAGTGGAAAATACACATTGGATTTCAAACCCTCGGGGGGAAAAAAAGCCCTGTAAAATAGTTTACTGAAAATGTTATAGTAATTGTGGAAGTAATCATATTTTGGATACTTTGGGTTACCCAAAATATATTCTTAAAATTATTTTTGCCTTCTTAAAAGTTTTTCTTCAAGCGTTTTGTTTACATTTTTTTTAGATGTTTATTTATTTTTGAGAGAGAGAGACAGAATGTGAGTGGGGGAGGGGCAGAGGGAGAGGAGACACAGAATCCCAAGTAGGCTTCAGGCTCTGAGCTGCCAGCACTGAACCTGATGAGGGGCTTGAACATCACACCAACAAACAATTCCCAGACACCAGCCGGGGGTCCTACAACCCAGCTCAACTCTGGCACTATCTACTCAAAGGTAGCATCAGATTCCACAGGTGAAGGGCTCAGTCCCACAATTCTGGCTTGCTCCCCACCTGCTTCAGACGCCAGTCGCAAGCCCAGATTGTTACCTGTGCTTGACGGGCTGTAGATCAGAGGTCCCCCGCTATCCCTTTCTTGGATTTGATTAATTTGTTAGGGTGTCTCACAGAATTCAGGAAACCCATTAACTCACGAGATTACTGATTGCAAGGGACATTGAAAGACACAAATCAATAGCAAGATGAAGAAATACATATGAAGTCCCGAGCAAAGGAGCTTCTGTCCCTGTAGAGTTTGAAACCTGGTAGGGTCACACATTCTGGTTCTCCTACCTGAGAGTTCTCTGAACCCTCTCCCTTTGGGTTTTTATGATGGCTTTATTACATATGCATTTATTACACAGGTGTGATTGATGAAATCCTTGGCCAGTGGTGACTGATTCAACATCCAGTCCCTCTCCCTTCCCTGGAAATCATCCAGTGGGACTGAAAGTTCTCCTGCAACCAAGGTCTATTCATAGGTGTTTTCCAAAGTCATCTCCCGAACATAAACACAGTTGTGCTGGAGAGGAGCTTATTATGAATAATAAGACACCCATGTCACCTTCATGGCTCTGAAGGGATTTCAGGAACTAAGGACAAGAGACCAAGTATCGTAACAAAAGATGCTCCCATTGCTCTTATTGGTCAGGAAATTCCAAGGGTTTTGGTAGCTGTGAGCCAGGAACTGTGGACAAAGACCAAATACATATATGAGAAATGTATTTTGGTCATTTGAATGACTGAATAGGTATTTCTTATAAATCACAGTATCTCAGGCTTGTGTTTCTATCGGCCATTTCTGCTCTAGACCAAGTGCTTCTCATATTTTAATGCATATGTGAATCCTCTGGAAATCTGGGTAAAATGCACATTCTGAAGCTCCCAGGTGAACTGCTGGTTTTTGAATCACACTCTGAATATTACGATGATGATTCACAACCTTGCCTGTAACATAGACTCATTTAGGAACTTCTAAGAATCACAATGGCCAGGTTGCTGTACCCCCAAATCAATTACACAAGAATCTCTGAAGTTGTGACTTGAATGTAAGTATTCGTTACAATTTTCTAGGTGATTTTAAAATACTGCAGATTTGAGAACCATTGCTTTAGGACCTCTTAAATAGAGGTAAACGTATTTAGAGTTTATTAGAGAAAACAAAAAAGGCTTACATATCAAGTGCAATTAAGGTGTCATTAGTGAATATTCATGTATTCCTACTGTTGCAGGATTTTGTTACCTCAATACCGAAGGTTTATTGTCTTGCTACTTCAAAGAATGAAGAGGTGAGCACTAAAATGAGCAGCAAGGAAGTTTATTCGAGTATAAGATCAGAAGGTAAAAATTGTATGGAAGCTCTCTTTACAGAGAGGGGGCGTTCGAAAGTGAATGCCTGCCAGCTATAGGCCAGGGCCTTTGTTTTGCACCCCCTCTCCTTCCCCCTGGTTCCTTCTCAGGTTCTACCCTTATTGGCTAGGTAACTCTACCTGCCTACTCATTCCTTTTTGATTGGTTCCTTTCCATTGATGGCGTATGGCCATGCCTGTTCCTTGTGGGTAGTATGTTTTTATGGTCTACTTCTTTTTAGTCAGGTCTTTTGTTTGTCAGATTCCTGAGGGAAACCTGGCAGGTAGTAGGCGCTGTATGTCATTCTCAAGAGGAACTTTATGCCTGAGAGAGTTTGCTGGAGGTAGATATTCCCAGAAGAAATCGTTTAAACTGTGTTTTTCCCTACCCAGGGACCTCAGGTCCTAACCTGTCTCTCTCTGCCTACTGAATCCTATCTTTCCCTATCATACTCAGTCAGTTATTACTTTATGTAAGTCACTGCGACTTATATTCTGTCTTTTAGAAGCTTAGAAACTAGTTTTAGAAATTAGGTACCTGTTGGGGCACCTGGGTGGCTCAGTTGGTTGAGAGACCGACTCTTGGTTTCAGCTCAGGTCATGATCTCATAGTTCAGGTCAGAGTTCAAGCCCCGTGTCAGGCTCTGTGCTAGCAGCACAGAGGCTGCTTGGGATCCTCTTTCTCTCTCTCTCTCTCTCTCTCTCTCTGTCCCTCTGTCTCTGCCCCTCCCCCAGTCATGCTGTCTCTGTCTCTCTCAAAATAAACTTTAAAAAAAAAAGAGAGAAAGAAGGTACCTGCTTAGCCAACAGCCAAACAACACAGCATAGGTTCAGCATATAGACAATGAGGATTATACGACTCTCCAAAAGGAAGAGTTGATCCCGGGTAGGATACTAATTACATTTTCCTGGGAGAGCTGATGTATAAGAAAGCCCCGATGCAGTAGTCAGTTGTCAAACTTTAGAATACATTAGAGTCATCAGGGGTGAGTAGGACAGGGCCACTTGTGAAGGAACACTGCTGGCTTCACTGCTGCCACACGATGAGGGAATTGTAGCCATTCAGATGTTTCTGTTCTGATAACTCAAGATTCAAAGTCCTCACCGGGACGCTGACCGGCTGAGCCCAGACCACATGCTCAAGCCTAGACTGCCAGGAGCCACTGGTGGTGCATATTGTGTCACCAGCACTGTACAAAAAGGCACTTTCTACAAACGTAGGAATAAAAATAAAAAATAAAAAAAAAAAGTGGGAATAAAGCTGCAAGGCCACTCAGCCTGCCCCCAAACTCCCACCCCACCCCTTGCCAAAACCACACCAAAGCAAACCGAAACAAAGAAACAACCAACAAAGGAAATAAAATATCGAGTATAGGCAGGATGCCTCCCAAAACTGATATGCATGAGGGGAGACTCTATTTGGGACAAAGAAGCACATTCAAACTTTAGGTACGTAAGTTCAGGATCATAGAGTTTGAGATAATGATGTTCTATTCAATAGAGATGCCCATTGAATTGGTGTGGGGAATGAGGTAAAGGCTGTCATCTCCTTGGAGAACAAATGTGGGGATCCGGAGGCTGAACATAGAGGGAGGAGCTACGGAGAGAGACTTTATAACATCTTCATATTTCTGGGACAAATGAAGCAGTGCAAAAGGGATGTTATATCAGCTATTAGCAGGTATTACCCTAGAACCGGTTCAGATTAGAAGAGTTAAATAGGAATTCCTATTGTAGAACTTCTTAGAGCTTTTAGTATGCTAATGTGCGTTGTGAGGCTCTAATTATTCTGCACTTGCAAATATTATTTGACTATGGCACTTTCTTGAAGAACTGGTGATATATTGGAGACATTTTGGGAAACCACGGGCTAGAATATTCTGGAACCAGAAGAAGATAGAAAGAGACTTAGACAAATAACCAGTGCGAGAAGCAATAGTCCCAGAATCCAGACAATTCAGACTTCTATTACTCTACTGTAATAGGAGATGGGTTTAATAGTTTGAGGACTAATAATATTGAATTCCACTTTATCCCTGTGTCCCCCAA
Source organism: Panthera tigris (assembly GCF_018350195.1). Taxonomy (NCBI): domain Eukaryota; kingdom Metazoa; phylum Chordata; class Mammalia; order Carnivora; family Felidae; genus Panthera; species Panthera tigris. The sequence continues at coordinate 102,352,886 of NC_056664.1, forward strand.
ACGCATAGTGCTTGATACATGGAGTCACAACTCAAGAGAGTGAACAGTGACAAAAGTCCTTTATCAATACGAAGTCACTAGCAATCTCTACAAGGACAGTTTCAAAACAATCGTGAGGTGGGCTAAAGAAACACCCACCTGCCAAGGATTTCTCCAATGATTCCTCAAAACTCTCTAGCAGATACTGAATTGTCTACCCCATCATCTGTTTTTCTCCTTTTTTTCCTGGTAATGCAACAAGGGTGACCATATAATTTATCATCCAAACTAGGACACTCAAGAGAGAAAAAGGGGGAGCTATTAATAATTATGCCAGGACAACACACACACAAAATAGACTTCCTGGCTAACTAGGACACATGGTCATCCTGAAAATAACTCCTGATTTTTAGCTGTGTACTTATTGTTAGGAATAAAGACTGTGTTGTCCAGCCTCCTTCGTATTTGTGGGTGACCTCACGACTAAAATGGTACCGGGTCACAGTGACTAGTTTTTCCCCAAAGTTTAACAAGGGTGTCCATATCTTGACCAATGTGGGTTTTCACTTATCAGGGTACATGACAGAAAATGGTTTTAGAACGCTACACATAGAAGGTGTCTTTGCTGGGTTCATTTCTCTTCCTGCTGGCTGGAATGTGGTTATTGTGGCAAGAGCTTTAGCAGCCATCTTGGACCATGAGGCAGCATGCTTCTCATATTCTATCATAAGGATGAAAGGAAGCCAAGTCTCTGATGAATAAGGAGTGGCCCTCTCAGCCCTGTCTACCTCTGGTCTATTGTGTAAGGAATCAATACACATTTGTCTTGAGTAATCCCATGTTATTTTGGAGTTTTCTGTTACTTGCGGTACAATCTAATCCCAGTAGATAAAACCTTATACAAATGCTGCCTAAAAACAATGTAATGTGAGCCACAAATGTAAGCCATATACATAACTTAAGTTTTTCCAGCCATTCTAAAAGGTAAAAAGAAATAGGTGAAATTAATGTTAATGATATATTTTATTTAAATTGATGTTTCCAAAATATTATCTTTTCAATATGCAAGCCAATGCAAAAAATATTAATGCAATAGTTTACATGCTTTTGTTTCCTGCCAAATCCTCAAAATCCCATGTGTATTTTACACTTTCAGCATATCTCAATTTAGATTAACCACATTTTAAGTGCTCAATAGCCACATGTGGCTAGTGGCTACCATATTGGACAAGACAATTTTATACCATAAATAACCTCCTCTCACCAATATATTTTCTATCTCTCCCTCTCTTCTTGCTTCTCTTCAATAGGTAAATATGGGTAAATAAAAATTTGTATCTTACATAACAACCACCACAACAAAATCACAACAGTAGAAACTGTCTCATTCTTACTTCCCAGAAGCTATTTATTTCTCTATTGTTTTTCATTCCTTCACAATTCTATTTAATTAAACTTGCAATATCAGGTAACTCTGGTCTTGGAATAATGACACGAGAATGTCCATCAGGATACCACTTGATGCATTGCATCTCTGAGTGATGCTAAACCATCAGCAATCTTATTTTTAGGATGATTCTTCAGCAAATTGAGCTATCAGGAGTTGTTAATATTAGGACCAAAACCCACTGTGTTCTGCCACAAGGAATTTAGCAAATGATTTAAGAGGATCACTTTTAGTAGAATCAAGGTTATTCCTCTAATGGAGGACAATCTCCCTTCCTTTGAGACATATGTTAAAGAGAGGGAGAGAAAGGGAGTTGTTAGAGAAGGCCACTTGGGAGTTGAGCTTACACTGGCCACCCCTTGGGTGGGGTTATGAATGCATACATTGACTATCATGTGTGGAACAATGGAAAAGTGTCTTCAGCAGGTAGGCTTTATCAAGTGCAGCCTGATCTCACTTATCCAGAGTCCAGTGTTCAAGCATCAGGAATGGTGTCAGATACAAAAGGAAGAAAACAGAACTTGTATCTCACAAAAGAAGTAACTGTGAGTTTTGTGCATTCTGAACATGGTTAAGAAGAGCCAAAGGCATGAAGGTTACAGCAGATGAGCTGTGATCGATTAATTCTCCAACAGGAGGCAAGAAATCTTGTGGCTTTATGATGATGTATATAAAAGGTCAGTCTTTTCAGGTAGAAACCAAGAAGCTCAGATGACATGACAGGGATCCAACTAGATAAGAAATAAGAGAGGCAGAGGGAAAGGGAAAGCAAGCAAAGGGGATTGTACGTGGAACAGTAGTGGTAACAAAGGCAGAAATGGTAGCAAAAGGGGCCGAGAAATACCATCAGCTCTTGTGGACTGTGGGGAAGAATGACGCAGGGGTGAAGTTCAGAGTTAATATCGGTGGTCCAATGGGTGTCAAGGTGCCACGTATAATTAAATCCTCACATACTTAATATTCCTGGAAAAACATCTCTTTTGCTAATTGTAATCATTTAGTTCTTGGTTAATGTACTTGCCTGTGGTTGTCTTAATCTACACCAGAGGTTTGCACTTTTTCAGCTTTATGTGCTTTCCATGACTTAGGTAAAGCGGGTGGGTGCTATGGGTGGTGGTGCCTCGCTGAAGACCTAAACCACGGAGCACGGGGCCAAGAAAAATAAAATAAGGGACGAGAGAAAGAAAAAAGACCGTTGTAAACATTTTAGTTATACAGAAGTCATTTATCCAACTTCCTTAACTGTATATGCTCCAGTTAAGAGCGAAGGAGTCAGCCAAAGCACATCAGAAAATGTAGATGGATGATGCCAAGACCACACAGTAACCTTCATGCAATTTACTCGTTGAAAAGTCCCCAGGCCCCAGAAGCATGGCACCACTTTCCCTTCTCTTAACTATGCCAGACATCGCTACTCCCTGTGGGTCCTCATTCCTGCAGAGCCTGGATGTTGCTTCAACCCGGCACTCCAGGCAACTGCTACTGTTCTGTTGGGGTCGGACATGCAGCTTTAATCCCGTTTGTCATCCTTTCCTTATGTTGTTAGGAGAATGTTTTATTCTTATTTCCAAATAAGTCTAACAAGTATGGTTAGTGTTTTCTAGGCTGATCGCAGACTGGAACAGCAAAATACCGAATGGGAGAGCGTATGTAATAAATGGTAGCCAAAGAGGTCACAAGTGACTTTGAGGGAGGGGAGGAAAATTTGTAAAAACCTATGAACTTTAGCTCAAACCAAAAAGCAGGTGGGCCTGTTCAGCGTCAGGGCGCGCGTATGTGGTGTGGCAGGAAGAGAATGGACTTCGGCATAAAACAGGTTCAGATTCAAGTTACGGGACTTCTGCAGGTAGCTGTGTGATCTTGGGCAGGTTTTTGAGTTCTCTGAGCCCCACTCTTCTCATTTCTAAGATGGAGATGTTAATACTCTACTCTTTATCCAGTTGTTGTGAAGATTAAACATATGTGATGTAACACGTTTGTGAGAAGTACCCCTTTCCTTCCTTTCCTCCTGGAGATGAACAGGCTCATTGGTTATCAATGAATTTTATAAATTCAGATAGTGTTTATGAAACTCATGCTACGTGATGGATTGAATAATCCATACTGCTAGGAACTGTGACATACTGTCACATGAAAATCAGTCCACGCCATCAAGGGACTAAGAGTTCTTTGGGGAGAAAGCCTGTAAAACATAAGTTAGATGGTGGGTAAAGGGACACGAGGAGATACAGGTACAAGTAATTGAGACGGTACTAGAAGCAGCATGGGGTGGGTGACAGTTTATTGGGGGTAGGGATCATATATTTATAGTGATAATAGTCCTGAATCATCAAGGAAATGGAAATTATACTTAACGAAAGATGTTTAAAGAGGCAGAATATGAATAATCCTGTTCTAAAAATGTTCCATTTAAAATGATTAAAGCTAACAAAATAAATGTCCATGGTCTAGTTTGGTGGAAACTTCATTAATTTCTAGTGGAACACATTATTTATTGGTGTGTCAAATAAATGCGGCATTGCTGAAACGGCAGATGAGAAAGTAAAAAAAAAAAAAAAGTGGAAGGAGATGGAGAGGGAGGGGGTCAAGAAAGGGCCAGAAATATTCTGCTACCAGAACCACCTCATGAGCATTAGTCCTTGTAAGCATAGTCATCCTGCTGTTTCATTTAATCTTTACAGACACCCTGTCCAGCTGGCGAAACAAGTATTGTTCTCTGTTGATGGACAATGAAGTTGAAAATGTTAAAAAGCTATTACATGTCTAAGGTCAAAAAGTTAGTAAGTCACACATCTAGAAAGTAGAATCCACATTCTCTGCTGGAGGCATGCAAAATGTAAAGAAACGAAAGCTACCCACATAAGAATGTGCAATTCTAAAAAAAATTTTCATTTAAAGACATGAAACTTTAAAACCAGGAGGCAAACGTCCAGGAAGTGATCTGAGCCCAGAAATATTCTACATATAAAATCAATACTGAGCGTGATCACTTCACCACACTTTGCTTCCTCGTTGTCTCTTCTTTCCTTCCTCTACTCCTTCCTCCTCCAAACAGGTGAGGGCACATGTGAGAAATACAAAAAGGGCACAGAGGAAAAGAAAAAGAAAATGGGAAGTGATGAGAAGAGAGAAACCATAAGAGAATAGGAGATCAATGTGTAGGGAAATCAGGTTCAGAGTCAAGTTACAGGACTTCTACTGGTAGCCCTGTGATCTTGGGCAGGTTTTTGAGTTATCTGAGCCCCACTTTATGAACATATAAGTCTCTGGTAGATTTAAACATTGGAAATAAGAACAGATTAAACCTTTTGTTCTAAAATTTCTCCTGAAAACAAAACAAAACAAAACAAAACAAAACAAAACAAAACAAAACAAAACAAAGTGAGATCAGGGAAGTGGTAAATGTGTCGAGGCATTTAGATGATGTCTTTGCTTCCAATAAATGAATAGGCTGTTTGGACGGAACCGGAAGCTTTCCCCATGGTCCCCAAGTTCGGGCGTCAGCTCTAAGGTCTGCCTCTCTCTCTCTCTATTACTCAAGGGCATCCACTGGCCAGGCACTGGTCCTCCCTACCAAGTCACTGTAAATACCACTGAGGGCCTGCTGTTGCTGGAGGGATGTGAATAAAGACTGAACGCTGATCATTCGGCACTTCTCAGGAAACAGCTTGTCTGCAGGGCAAAGTGATCAAGGACGTGGGCAAGGTTCCAACACTAGGGTTATCCCCTACTGCGTACCCTCTTGGGATGCCAGTGTTTGCTCACCTGGGGCACATCTCAGGAGTTACTGTGAAATTAGAAGCAACAATTCATGTAAAGTACTTAATACAGGGATTGCTCATAGTAAGTTCTCAATAAGCATTAGCTTCTCCAACAAACTGACTTTCCTCCTCTCAAAAGTTAATGCCATTTGTCCTGTGTCAAGTTTCTGTGAGTCCTATGACCTATAATTACCATTTTTTTAAAAAATGATAAATAGGCCTCAGTCAAAACCAGCTGTTCATCATTTCCTATTGTTCGACATGGAAAGTTCCCTCCTAAAATTAAGTGACAAAAATCCGGTGGTGTTTAAAATGGCTATAATTTAAAAATCTTATGTGACTGCGGGCATTTGCCGGCTTCTTCCATCAATTTGAAAAGAATCGCTCATGAATCAACCACTGTAAATTTGTATCATTTACATTTTTATTTCTCTAAACAGTCTCCACAAAATTAAAAAGGACATAATTTTGAAAGTTGGTGCTTATTATTATTTTTATATGCAGTCCCATAAAATATGAACAGTTTAAAACCTCATTCATTGGCAATAATGGAGGGAAAAGAGTAAGAAATCTGCCCGAGAAAATATTTGAGAAGAAATGGACTTTTAGTAATCTCGAGGAAAGTTAATATTTTAAGCTAAGATATAAATGGATATTAATTAACAAGTAATAAAACTAAGTTCATAAAAACCATACTTTACAAAAGGCCCTGATTGTTTTGTACTGCCTCATAAGTATAAAATTCTTTGGTAACAAATTTAATTACTGACATCAGAAATAAATGACTCTTGGGGTGCATGGCTGGCTCAGGCAGTAGAGCCTGTGACTCTTGACCTTGGGATGGTAGTTTGAGCCCTACGTTGGATGTAGAGATTACTTAAAAATAACATATTAAAAAAGAAAAGAAATGACTCTAAAAAAAAAGCCCTATGTTTTTCTAGCTTATAAAGAAGATTCTAAAGAATTCTTAGAAGAAACAGTAGTATTCAAACCCTGCTTCCCCTTGCAGGCTCCATGACGGTGGGGAAGTTAATGCAGGTCCCCACTTTGTGAAATGAGCATGATTATGAAATTCATCTCACAGGGTTACTGAAAAATTCACACTTTAAGCAGCGTCTGGTACACAGAGAGCTCTCAATATATTCCACTATCAGTATAGCTGACCTGGTATTGAAGGAGATTTACCCACCTTACACCTCATGGCAACAAGTTAATCAAGTCCTAACATAGATTATCTATTAAAGTTCAGTTACAGTGTTATTAGTATTTCAATTCAGAGGTGGCTTTTCTGATACTAGAGTAAGTGTGGAATACTTTCATGGACTTATTCCAACTTCTGACTTATTCTTGTTGTTGTTCAAGTTTTATGGCAGTTGAAATATCACCAGGAGAGCTCTTGAATTTGCCCTCTCTCAGCCTGTTCTTTGGCAGCCATCACCCATTTATTCAAGCCCCAAAGCCTTGGTTTCTCCTTGATCCCTTTATTTTTGGCCTCATATCCCATATCTACCATATCACAAGAACTGAAGACACTGCCTCTAAAACATGTCTTGACTCCATCTGTTTTTCTGTCTCCACGGTTATCACCGTCTTCCAAACTACATCCACCTATCCTCTTGCCTAAACTACGGAAGTAGCCTCCTAAATAAGTGTGTTTGCTTTCACTCCTTACCCTATAAAATTCATTCTCCACTAAGAGCCTGGGCTGATCCTGGAAAAACAGCATCTAACCATGATGTTACTCTTATTTAAAATCTGTTCTCTATTGAGAACCCGGATGGATCCTGGTGAAACATACACTTAACCATGATATGACTCTGACTTAAAAACTCCCAGGGGCACGTAGGTGGCTCAATCGATTGAGCATCCAACTGTTGATTTCAGCTTAGGTAATGATCCCTGTACTGGGCTCCACATTGAGCATGGAGCCTGCTTAGGATTGTCTCTCTCTCCCTCTGCCCCTCTCCCCCATCGGCACTCTCTCTGATAACAAAACAAACAAACAAACAAACAAACAAGCAAACAGCTTCCAGTGACTTCTCATCACTCTCAGAATAAAATCCAAACTCCTGACTCTGGAATACAAAGCTTTCTTCTGTGTGCTGACCGCTCCTATCTTTTTGTCCTCATGTTCCAACCCTTTGCCCTCACCTACTGTGCCTCAGTCACACTGGCCTTCTTCCTGTTTCTTGAACATGTCAAGGTTTCATCTTAGGACCTATGTACCAGCTGTGAACTTTGCCAGGAATGCCCTTACCCCCAAACTCTTCATGGCTGGCTCCTTCTTGCCCTTCCCATTTCAGCCTAGACGTCACTTTGGGGGAGATGCTCTCCTCTCCCATTCAGTTGAAAGCATCTGCTCAGTCGCTTGCTCTCACATCACCTTTTTAATGCCTTACATGGTATTTATCATGATTAGATGTTTTCTTATTCATTCATTTACTGCTCATTTGTCTACTTTTTTATTATTAGCCTTGCTCCCGCTAGAACATAAGTTACAACAGAGCAGGGACAACTTTCTCTGTCCCTTCTTACATCTCTGCCTGGTATTCTTTCTGTTTGGCAGAGAGCAAGTACTCAACAGACATGCTGAATGAACACATGGAAGAATTCTTGGGGTGCCCAAGGGAAGAAGCTCCCTGTACCCTGACCATGACCATTTCTAAATCTCCTCAATTCTTTTTTAAAAAAAAATCAACGTTTATTTTTGAGAGTGAGAGACAGAGCGTGAGTGAGGGAGGGGCAGAGAGAAGGGGAATCACAGAATCTGAAGCAGGCTTCAGGCTCCCAGTTGTCAGCACAGAGCCCGATGATGCGGGGCTCAAACCCACGAATGGTGAGATCACGACCTGAGCCGAAGTCGGACATTTAATTGACTGAGCCACGCAGACGCCCTGAAATCTCCTCAATTCTTAATTTTCACCTAGGATAATTCTGTGCCATGGCCCAGAAATGTGTAATGACTTGACTTCCTCATCAGGAAAGTGGTATAATTGACTATTTCTTTTAGGACTGTATTACATAATTGTGATTTCTATACTACCACCCATTTAATCTCCTTTTTCTCAGTTTTTTTTTCTCTTGCCTTATATTAACATCTTCAACAAAACCATTAACAATCTGGGCAAGTATTATTACCTACTTGTTTTCTAAGGGAGAAAATTGAGGCTTAAAGAGACCACACACCTCAGAAATGACAGACCAGAGATTTGAACCTGGGTCTGTGTAATTCTAAAGACCGTGGATATTGCTTTGTCTGGAGACAGTATCCCATAAATTACTGTGGTCTCAAATTTCCCACAATAGCCATTAGTGAATTGACGAAATGGTTCCCAAACTTGGCTGCCCTTATAGAATCATTTAGGGATTCCTGAGTCCCCTTAGATTTGCAGAATACAAATCTGGATTGGGGCTTAAAAATCTGCATTTTTAAGGAGCTCTCCAGATTTAGGTGCCGCTGAGTTAGATAACAAAACTCGGGTTAGGCGGTGTTAAATATATGTTATTGCCAAGGCCTTTGAAATAGCAGCTGAGATTACTTTATCTGATGAGGTTAGTGATCCAGTGAGCCTCAGAAACTGAGACTCTGAAAGATAGGGGTTGGAAACCCTCCAGCCCCTAGCTGCTGAGGAGGGACAGCGTGTGTTATTTATTCAGAAAAGAAACAGAAAGCATGAGATGAGGCCTGGGCTTGGGTGTGAAGGGCGCCCCAAAGGAAGTGCTGAGTGTAGAAAAGCATTCTTTCAATGGTTGGAAGTCCTCTAGTAAAACCCAATGGGATATTTGAGCTATTCCAACCGTCTCTAAGTTTCTTGAAGTCCTTGCCTAAGTCATGCAACAGGTTTGAGCCATTAAAAAAGGTCTACACGGAGTAGGTGAAAGGGGCATCGTATAGGAGTGTAAGATAATTTAAGCCATCAGAAATGGCTATACAAGCATCTCCATACTATTGCCTTAACACTGAGTGGTCTGCTTTATGATATAATCATGTTGTGATGAAAAGAAACAGCACATCTGGAGTGCTTTTCCTATTGGAGAACATACAATTTTGTCAAACCCACTAGCCCTTCTTGTGAGCATTGAGTCCTATCTAATAGAAGAGATAAATGTACCACGCTTCTTGTGAGCATTGAGTCCTAGCTAATAGAAGAGATAAATGGCCTCCTGAGGCTTAGAAACCAGGGACAGTCACATCTGGTAGCTTGCACCTGGCTGACCTATTCATGGAAAAGGTCAGTTTAGTGCAAAAGGGCATTTAAAAAAAACCTCAGTGCTGCTGGAGGGAATTGAGCAGCTGTCAGGGGAGAAGGGTTTCATCTTTTCACACCCTTCCATTCTTTGAGTCCATTGCTTTAACTGTAGCTGGGAGGGCCATGACTGCATCTTCATAACATTATTGCAGGCTCATCTCGTCCCCTTTTGCTACTAGCGCAAAATTAGAAATGCAAGTGTTCCTATATTTCCTGTATTGATTCACTGTCTGCATAAAGACTCAGAGCATGTCGTTTCCTTACAACATGAGGTAGTGTTTTAGGACTGGGATCTACTGTTTTCCTAAATATGCCAACATTGCCTTTTGTATTTCAGGTCAGTTTGATTTGTTAAGCTGAGTTTGCTTCAACATTTGGTCAGAGTGTGTCGTAAAATGCGATCTTTTTGCTGTTCCCAAATTTGAATCGAGACAGTTCTGAGGAAACTACTTGAAGGAGAAGCCATGTTGGGGTTGGGTTATACAGGATACCATATTGATCTCAGTACTGTGAGCCTCCATAGTGTTCACCAATAGCTTTCCTAAAATGAAGGCAAGTAAGGGGTTGTCTTTTATAATGTTTAGAAGCTTCGGGGCACCTGGGTGGCTCAGTTGGTGAAGCGTCCAACTTCGGCTCAGGTCATGAATTCGCAGTCTGTGGGTTGGAGCCCCGCCCTGGGCTCTGTGCTGACAGCTCAGGGCCTGGAACCTGCTTCGGATTCTGTGTCTCCCTCTCTCTCTGCCCCTCCCCCGCCCACACTCTGTCTCTGTCTCTCTCAAAAATAAATAAACATTAAAAAAAGAAGAAGAAGAAGTTTCAAAACGCCAGCTCTGGATGAAGGACTTGTCTGACTAGACTGGAGGACTGTCTCTTGGCTAGGTCCAGAAAGTTGCTGCTCAGAATTGGTGTGTGTCTATTGGTCTCTGGAAAGTTATATGGGCTGAATCTAAGGTTTAATTTTGCAACTCTTCTCTCCTGCTCTTCAATTTCAGACGTCGATGGCATCTGAAAAATTATTTTTAATTATTTAAAAACCCTCTCCTTAAAAAAAAAAATAAATAAAACACCTCACTACTTTATTTATTTATTTTTTTCCACTGTCCTATTTCTCTATTCAATTTTAAATGGCCTAAAAAGAAAGGTAGTATCTACCCAGATAATTCAGAGATTTGCCCTCTGGTATTTTTGTCTCCAAATCCTTTGTCACCGATGAACGAAATTTCTAGCCTACTTGATAAATGCTGACCTTTCACCTCACCTCATCCTGCGGAGACAAATTCATACAGAAATGATTTTCTCTTCATTGAAAGCAAAATAGCAATATCTCCAGAATAGTTCACCCTTACCAAAAAGGAAAGTCAGGAATCTTTGAGACTATTATGAATAATTATTTTATGTTTAGCTAAGATGTTTTGTAAAAAGTCTTCAGATACATACTTTAGATTTTTAATAAAGGTTTCATATAGAGTTTAAATATTTAGTTTCCCAGGTTTAAGTTTCAATGATTCATGTCAAAACAAAATTACACATTAGCCAAATGCCAAACAAGTTTGACATGGAGATAAATCAGATCCGGGCCAGTGGGGCTCCAGACTGCAAAGTGCTGCTAAGTATTCCAGAATTATGCATGCCATTTCCTGACCAAGCACCCTCTCTCAGCTTTCAGACCTTGAGGCTTAAGGGGAGTCATAGTAGAAAGATGGAAAAGACTCCATTTCTGTTAATTCATCATGGCTGAATTAGCACAATGAATGGTGACAAATTGGCCTTTTGCATCCACACAACAGTTACCAGTACATTTTCAATGGTTTCTGCTTGAGTGTCAAGAGTAGCATGTTTAATTACACAGGAGCTGGTGGAGGCCTGTGCTGTGAATGTATTGCCAGGAAGAGGAGAGAAGCTACTGGACATGACCTTTGACTCTGCAGAGGAAGACAGAAGCCACACGCAGGGAACAAGATACTGGAGATGACCAAAGTCATAAGAAAATCTACTTCTTCAGGTCAACGTTCTATTTATCTAGAAAATTTGATGAATCGAAAGTGAACACAGCTACTAAATATGATTCCTCGCTTTCCTTCTGTCTCCAGAGTTGACTGTCACACTGAAATTCGAGCTACGTGCGAAATGTGAATTTTGCAAAACGTCTTCAGCCTAACTTCAAGAACTGTTCAGGCTTTGGTCATGGTATTTAATACGCTGTCATTAGTTAAAAGAGAAGAGCTTACTATAGCATTGTTGGTTGGATAGTAAAATTCTTACATATAGAATCAACTTGATAAAGTGTGGCCCCAAAATGTAATTGTTATCACTAGACAACCATTTAGAGTTACTTGAGATCTATTATATATCAATAAATCTAAATGGAGGTGGATCACAAGCACATTTTCCTTCTTAGCCCACACTGAATATATTTTTCTTATCTTATTTGATTGTTATGACCTAATTCTCTGTACAGTTTCACCTCTAGGAAATAAAGAAAATAATATTGATAATATAAAATAAGCCATCTTGGCAAATGTTTCAAAATTGAGAAAATGCAACTTGTTGTATCTAAATATTAATGGCATACCTTATTTCAAGTGTATATTAATTTTTTTCTTATATAACTATGAAATTAGTTTTTTATAAGAATAACTATAATAACATTTAGAGAAATATATTCACTGATGCCTTATCTCAATATTTTTTAAGTATACAAGAATGTAATGACTATATGGCACAACTAAGTCAGGTATAAATAATGATAAAACAGGGGCGCCTGGGTGGCTCAGTAGGTTAAGCGTCTGACTTCGGCTCAGGTCATGATCTCACGGTCCGTGAGTTCGAGCCCCGCGTCAGGCTCTGTGCTGACAGCTCAGAGCCTGGAGCCTGCTTCAGATTCTGTGTCTCCCTCTCTCTCTGACCGTCCCCCATTCATGCTTTGTCTCTCTCTGTCTCAAAAATAAATAAACATTAAAAAAAATTTTAAAAAAATGATAAAACAATCAGTTACTGGGGCACATGAGTGGCTCAGTCAGTTAAGTGTCTGACTCTTGATTTCAGCCCAGGTCGTGATCTCCTGGTTCATGAGATCAAGCCCCACATGACAGGTTCTGCGCTGACAGCATAGAGCCTGCTTGGGATTCTCTCTCTGCCCCTCTCCTGCCTGCACTTTCTCCCTCTCTCGAAAAAAATAAAAATAAAAATAAAATAAAACAATTAGCTATCACAAATATTGCTTAACAACCCACTAGATGAATGTATAAAACTGCATATTAGAGAATCATGCCAAGAAAACACAAACCCTCATATTTTGCTATTCGTTTGTCCTCTGCAGTTGCCGAGTAGTGTTTTTTAAATCGGAACAGAAGGGAAGACAGGTACACTCACACCTGTCCCAGAGGTTTTGATGACCCTTTATGGGTTTTGCTGAGTGGAAAACTGCATGGAATAGATCACTTTCCCTTCTAGACCTAAACTATATTCTTGCTATGTGCTGATTGAAGCGCAAATATCATTTTTAGGTTCTAGATAAATGATAGAACTCATTCTTCAGGTGTATTTTGGATTAACTTTATACCTCTATTCGTCTATCACAACTAGAGAGATAGTTGTTATGACTATACTTAAAATACAGTTAAATATAAACTTATCTAATACTTGCTATGTACCAGGCAGTGCGTCGAAGCTGGGAATATGAAGAGGCCTACGCAGTGGTGGGTTTTCTGGTGCATGTAAAAAGACACCATGTCCGGAGGGAGTTTAGAGTAGTGCTGGGGAGACAAGAAAACAATCGGACATGTGATCATATCTAAGCAACCTGGTGCATTGTTCAGTATAGACTATAAGGATAGGTGAACGTGAAAAGTAGTGGCCAGTGTATGCTCCAACATGAAGGAAAGCAGTGGTGAGGGTAATGACTCTACTCGAGCATGAATATACTCGGGTATATTAATATACTATTAATATGCTACCACTTAGAAAATGCTTTGGTTTGTGGCATCGCAATACGAATGAAGAATCCACGAAATGCTAAAAGTTGGGACTCAAACTTGTAATGAACCCCTCTTTAATCGTTACTTTCACAGAGATCCTAGGAAAGGGAACCTTCCTCCCGCCTCCCCTCCCCGACCACATCCTTCTTTGCCCTTTTCCCACTGGCACATCCATATTTACTCCCATATGTAGCTTAAACATTTTTTTTTTTTTTACTTTAAACATCTTAGGAAGAGTCAATTTTGAAAAATTAAGAAAAACCTTAATTTTGGAAGGAAAGAGTTTTAATATTATATATATATATATATATATGAATTCTTTAATAATGATATGGTGAGCTGAGAACAAAAGTAGGTTTAAGAAATTTTAATTAGATCAGAGATATTTGTTCTTTTGTGTATGTGTACGTGAAGGGTCATTCCAAGGCTGTGGTCTCTCACATACTTCAACAGGGTGGTTAGACAAAAAAAAAAAAAAAATTCTGGAAAGGGAGGGTAATGATTAGTGATCACTGAAGAAGCAGCCCTCTTGCTGAGGAAAATACAGTTCTTTTAATTAGAATGGAAGACTCCAACTCTGAATAGGCCTCCTCTCACAGAATTACAATTATGGCAATAACTTTTGGATATTTTTATATGAAGTGCTTATATTCCTCTTAAAATTTTTCTCAACTCCTGTATGATTCAATTAATTTTTTAAATTTAAAATTAAATGGACTCAATTTTTTTTTTTTTTATGGAAGTGAACACTCTTGGCCCCAAGATGGAAAGTTATTTGCTTTAATATTCATGATTCAGCAGGGTATTTTATGGCTAGCGAGAGTTGCAGCTTAAGTGCATATCTTCTGTACATACAGAGGTCAGAAATAATTTGCTTCATGATATAGAAATTAAAATCAATACTCTTACTTCCTTAAAAAAACAAACATAACATAATGTAAATGAGAAAGAAGTAAATTATTAATAGATGGGCTTATCTAAAATATAATACAAGCTAAGCAAGGTCAACCCAGAGAACTGAGTTGTAAAAAGCACCGCAAGTTACAGGAAGCATGAGGAAGTTAGATATATCGCGGGAGCTTTGTCTTACAAAGTTGCTTTCCTTTGAGGGTTTTAAAGCCGTATTACAAACACCCTGTTAACTGTTCGGGTGAATAAGTGCCTGCTATGATGATACTCAGCTTGAGGATGAGGAAATGGAGAGCAGAGAAGTCTTTCTCTAGCCCAGGTCTTGGACATGTACCTGGGGGACTCTTGAGTTTTCTCATTAACACAACCAGCACTCAGGCTAGAGGGAGTCCCACTGGATGCTGTTCTCCAGGGTGGTCAGGCTTCTCAATTTTCACTTCCAATGTCTTTGTGTTTGTCTTCTGCTTCAGATTTACACAAATCCCATATTCCAGATTATCTCTTCCTTTCTCTCTCTGCTTGATAGTTTTCACCTATTGAAAAATATGATGAGTCAAAGCTGGCTAGGTTAGTGAGAGAGGACTTTTTCTCCAACCTTATGAGAGAACAGAGTTTATCAGCTACCGTCTTTCAGCATCTGGCTACTATCTTTCTACACAGGGTCTGGTTTTTACTTCTTATTTCCCAAGTCAAGAATAGGCATTTCCATGCACCTAGAAAAATATTTCCCCTAAATGGAGGGAAAGTATCACAGGAGCCCGACCCCCATGAAAGATGGACAGATATGAAACTTACAATCAGCAAAGTCAGAATCAGATTTGATTCTGGCTTTCTTACCTTCTATGCATGTTATTTATATCTGTAAGATCCTTTCTTCTACCGTTGAATTGCTGCTTCCACAGCAATGCATTCATTTACTGAAACAAACAAACAAATTTGGAACTTGAACCTCGGTGTAGATGTGGGGTCTGTAAATACAGACGAAGCGTTCCCTTACCTTAAAGCACGTCTAGTTTAATAGGAGGGACTTCTGCAAATGAATAAATCAACACAAAATAGTGTGTAATGAGCATATGCCTAAAGTACTGTGGAGACACCGAGGAGGATAAGATCATTGTTAACCAGTGGGAGGCAATGCTAGACGCATAATTTTGCCAGTGGAGGGATAACCGCGTGTTGCCTCCTTTTCAGACTTCATGTGATACTTTAATGCCGCGGTGATTTTTTTAGCGGACAAATAGGCAATTCTTTAGATGCAAGTAAACAGGTACTGAGTAATTATATGGTCCCTGAGGTCTCCATTTGCTTTCAGCTGGGCATACCACTTTCTAAAAAGCCTCTGCTGGTGGACCAGTGAAGATAAAGTTAAAGCTAATTAGCAGAGAGAAACTGGGAGCTATGTGGACAGGGTCACTGAGGGTGGGAGCGCGGACCGTTTCATCCCTTATGCTCGGCCCCTACCGTGAAAGATGGTTGTTGAACTTGCATACATGTACACATCCATATTCACTCTTCTAATGAATACTTCATAAAACACGAGGTCATTTGTAATAGTATCTTTCAAGCAGACCTTTCAGGAGGAATTTCATTGCTCTTTGACTGTCGCAAATCAAATAGATCTCTGCCAGAGACCTCAGAGCCTCGCCTACAGACTCGAGTCAAAGTTCAGAACAGAGGGTCAGGTGAACGCAGGGCATTAAGGAAGGAGATTAAAGCACTGCAAAAAGGAAAGCCTTGCTCAGAGACCTCTTGTGGGCACAAAAGGTGGGAGATTATTTATTATAATGATTTATTCAACCACAAGGGAAAACATGAGTTAGAATGACAGTATTTTCATCACACCTTTTCCCTGAGGAATTCAAGAGACTCCCCAGTCTTATGTAACGGACAGCAATTCTCTTTATTTTGCTTTGTTCCTAACCCTACAGATATTGGTAATAAGGAATTCCTAAAGATGACCAACTTATTCTCTTCTCAGAAATGACCCTCCCACAGATCGCATGAGCTCATGAATACTTAAAGACCAGTTTATTTAGTTTGTTCTTCGCCATCATAGTTATCTGCTCGTTTCTCACCAGGCTAATCTCCTTATTTAGCCTCCTGATGCCCCGTCTGTCCAATTCTGAAAGCCTTTTTGTCCTATCACTTTTGTGGAAGAAACTGTTCTTTCCTTCCTCATTACTTTCTCAACTTGAGGGAAACATTTAAACACAATTCAAAGAATCTGGCACAACAAGAAGGGGCTGAATTCTTGCTTTGCTTTGGTCACCAGCTGAGACGTATTTATTGTGCACATGTATATAAATGTGCTTATTTTTCTAGCAGTCTTTTTATTAAGTTTATTTATTTATTTATTTATTTATTTATTTATTTATTTATTTTGAGAGAGAGAGAGGAAGAGAGAGAGTGAGCATGCGCCTGGGGGAGGGGTGGAGAGAGAGAGGGAGAAAGAGAATCCAAAGCAGGCTCTGAGCTGTCAGCGCTGAGCCCGATACCGGGCCCTATCTGTCAACCGTGAGATCATGACCTGAGCTAAAATCAAGAGTCAGTTGCTTAACCAACTGAGCCACCCAGGCACCCAAATGTGCCTATTTTTTTTTTTTAAATATCAGTAATAACATGCTTTCAATGTGTGTTATTATTGTTCTAACATCCTAGCTTATACTGTTTCTTATAAACAAGAGAGAAGCGGAACAAATGTCAGGAGACCTACATTATATGTCCCTCTGTACCATGCAGATTTGTGATTTTGGACATGTCATACAGACTCCGTGGGCCTTCGTTTCATCTCCAAAAAGAAGAGATTGGGGGAAATAATCCCAGTCAGGTCTGTAATTACACAATGTTCACATTAATGAAGATAGGAAAGATGTTGCTGTGGCATAACAAGTTAAACCCCAAATCACGTGGCTTGAACTAATAACAGTTTGTCCCACGAAAAGCCTGACTGCAAGGTGGGAGACATTTAATGATAACTGTCCTCCATACGGTGTCCCAGCAAACCAAACTGTTTGGATCTTGTCTCTCTACTGCCTTGACATGAGGACCCCACTTTCACCAGGGCAGGGGGGCCTATCTCAGACCCTATTGCCTCTGCCGCTCATAGCTCCTTGTCCAGAACAAGAATCGTGGCCTTAACTTACTGAAAGGTAGCTAGCTGGATAGGTAGCAATTATCACACCCTTGAAAGGTAAGTAGAAAATGGAATTTGGTGGACACATAACGTTACCTGTGCCACAGTGCTAAATCAGAATAGAACGGGGACGCCTCTAGTAGAACTGTTTCTTCTGTCTCATCTTTAACATCATGGCCTTCAAAATGTTTGTCACTCAGTGCCTTCTGAAACAGCAGGAGACTTTTCTTCTTTACCGAATGACATTTGACATTGAGGGGTGGTTCTTAAAGTTCTCTTGGTCTTTTAACAATTTCCCAACTTCATGTGTCTCAAGTTTAATGGTGAGAAATTTGCATTCCCTCTATTGAGAGCTTTGCTAGTGGGAAGGACCAACTCAGACTTATATGCTACGTGTGCTGAAACCTGGAGGGCTCTTGGGATATCTTTTGGAATGAGAAATACAGATGGAAAAGCAGAGGAAGAGCTAAAAGAGATTCGTCTTTTTTTTTAACAAGAACTTTCAGGTTGGTTTAGAAGGTTTTGGTGTCATATGACTTTTTCTGTTTTGGGGACCTTTTTGGAGGGGGAGGTCAAATAATGAATCTTCGTGAGGACAGAGAGAGAGAGAAGAAAATTATGAAAAACCAGACATGAGAGCATAGAAGTCAATTCGGACAGAGCTTGGGGGTGGTACTAAATAGGCAACATCAGCTTTTTCCTTTGCTGTTTCTCTTCATCAAAGTAAGGAGGCTTTTGTCCTGATTGAGTGGTTTCCACAGAGGCGCTTGGGTGGTTTATGCTGTAGAGTAGATGATGACAGATAACACTCTCAGGTCAAGGCCTTTGGGATGGCAATGTGCATAGAAGAATTTTTCCAGGGAGATTTGCTTTTGCCCATTCATTGTGGTCACATATTTTATGGCTTTGGGAATACCATGGCTACTGGTATGCGTCCCAGGGCTGCAAGAGGCAGTGTTTGTGTCTGATTCAGCAAAAGTTGTAGCTGAGTGGACTTCCCAGGGAGCTTCTGAAGCTACTGTTGAAAAAAATCACTAATGACATTAATTTGCATATTCAATCATGTGTTTCCTGGCCTTAGCCTGCGTACTCTGTTTACAGTTGTCACTGTTGACGATCTCTACTTTCTAAAAGTCTCTTTAATTTTTAGGCCCTACTTTTTATGTTTATCCTTTTATCTGGCTACTACTTTTCCTCAGCATCATCAGTAAACACTTTTTCTGCCAACTCTTTATTTTTTAAAAAGTTTTTAAAATGTTTTATTTATTTTTGATAGAGAGAGAAAGAGAGGATGTGTGCAGGGGAGGGGCAGAGAGAGAGGGAGACTCAGAATCTGAAGCAGGCTCCGGGCTCTGAGCTGTCAGCACAGAGCCCGATGCGGGCTCACAGTCGAGAACCATGAGATCATGATCTGAGCTAAAGTTGGACGCTTAACCGACTGAGCCACCCAGGTGCCCCCTGCCAACTCTTTGAATATTAAACATTATCTGGAATTTTATCCTTGGTCCTTCTTGCTTCTCATTCAACATGTGCTTCTTAGGGGATCTTATCTACACTAGTCATCTTCAGCCACCACCTTTAAGATAACCTCTGGGTTAATTCAACCACCCAGGGCTGAGTTCACTAGAGAAAATAAGACAAAGAAGCAGTTAGTGCTACTCTACATTGGCGGTGTCCAAAATGACCCAGGCTCTCAACACTGCTTGGCTGTCTTTCTATTTTCTAGAGACACTGTCCACTCTTAATCTCCACCAGAGCAATTTTAGATCTTCTATACCTGTTGACAGATGACCTCACACCTTACTTCACAGATTTGGAATAGAAACCATTGGCCAGGATGAGTATCAAGAAGAAGAGGCCGGTCAATGGTGTTAAATGTTGCAGAGAGAAGGGTAAGATAAGGAAGATATCAACTATGGATTTAGAAATAAAGCTATTTATTGGCTATTAAGATTTTCAACAGGGAAGTTAAGAAAAATCACATTGCAGAGGCACCTGGGTGGCTCAGTTGGTTGAGCGTCTGACTTTGGCTCAGGTCATGATCTTGCCATGATCTTGTGAGTTCGAGCCCTACATCACACTTGCTGTTGTCAGCCTTTCAGTATAGAGCTACTTGGGATCCTCTGTCCCCCTGTCTCTGCCCCTCCTCTGCGTACACTCTCCCCAAAATAAATAAATTAAAAAAAAGAAAAAGAAAAAGAAAAAGAAACATCACATTTCAGTCGGTTATCAAACCTGACTGGGATCATGGAAGGGGTCATGATGTTCCCCCAACCTTTTTAACTAACATCTTACCATGAAGGGGGAGAAAGAGAGGGAAATAATTGAGGGGGGTGAGAGGTCATGTGGGATTGAGAGAAGGTATTTAAGAGATTAGAGAAAACCAGCATGTTTTAGTCCTAATGGGAAAGGGGGCAGGGAAGACAAGAGTTTGAAAACAATCCCTTTGGTCTAGAAAGCTTCTCTTGGTTTTCCTCTGCTTGTCTGTCCATGTTTTCTTGGTCAGAGAGATATGCCCTCATTACCAGCTTAGGTGACTGGTCATATAATAGTACTGTTCGCTAAATTGCAGCAGTCAGTGTTTTTCAGATTCTCCGTGGTAAAGAATTCATTTTTTAAAAATTTCTTATTCATTGTCTACTTTTTGTAAAATACAATAAAAATGAATTACTAGAAGCATGCTCATGCAGTTAGATATTGCAGCATTGTCGGATTGCTGTGAAAGTTTTCAAATGCTTTACTTTCAGCTTCTGTACTTACTTCATGGACCAGTTCAAATAATCCCCAGACCATCACTGGTCCATAGCTCATGCTTTCAGTAGCGCTGACCCAGAGAACATGCATCCCTACCGGGATTAGCAATGTGGAGGACGGTGATAAATTTCATTTTGGACATGGTAATTGGGCAGAGCACAAGATAGATGCTTTAGAGAAAAGTTAAAGAACCCATAAAACAACAGGCTGTCCATCAATTGTGGAATGGAAAACTAAAATGTGGTATATCTGTACCATGGTAAACTCTTCGGGAGTAAAGAATGACAGCAATGAAGCTAAGTGTCCTAATATTGAAAGAGCGCCAAGACATGTTATTAAGACCAGAAAAAATAGAAGCATAATATGACTTAAGATTACATATATTTATAAGATACAATGAAAAACTCTAGAAGGATATACATCTGTGAACAGTAGTTATTTTTAGGGAAGAAGGTAGGGTTGAAGGGCAGTACAACAGGTTACATCCACATGTTACTTTTTAAAGTTAACTTCCGTATTGGTTTTTCATAGATTTTTAAAAAATAGTATCCATGTATTATTTAGGTAATTTAAAAATGATAATTATGAAGTTTTTATATATAAAATGCAATATATTGTTTTAAAAACATATGAAAATAGGGGTGCCTGAATGGCTCAGTTGGTTAAGCGTCCACCTCTTGATTTCAGCTCAGGGCATATTTCATGGGTTTGTGAGATCGAGCCCCGTGTCTAGCTCCATGCTGACAGTGTGGAGCTTGCTTGGGATTCTCTCTCTCCCTTTCTTTCTGTCCCTTCCCTGCTTGCTCTCTCTCTCTCTCAAAATAAATAAACTTAAAAAAAATATATGGAAATATAAAAGTAGCTTGTTATAGTTTAAGTTTGTAATAATTATGTAATTAAAGGAGGCAATTTCAGATACCCGGGTGGTCTTGAGCACATAATCTGTCTGAAACTCAATGTGCTTATCTGTAAAATGGAGCGGACACCCCTTCTGTCCTGGGACTGCTGTCAGATTGACAGATACAACGTATGGAAAGGCTCTTGCAGAATTGATGCTCCGTAAACATGAGTTCTCTTTCCCTTCACTGAAAAAAAAAAAAAAAAGTGGGTGTTTAGAAAAAACTCAGTGTCTAAAAATTTTACTTTCTGCAAATCTTCAGGATTAAATGAACAAGACATCCCGATATACTTCTAATTTTTTTTTTCTCAAAATCCTGGGAAGTCCTTCGAGAGTACTCATACCATGTAATCAATCAGGCAAATATTTTTGTCCCTTCCCCTCAACTTGTTCGATTCGAAATACACTGAAATATTTTCTCCTTGACCTGTTGTATTGAGAAGAGAAAGAACTTGACAGAAAGAGGGAGTTTTTAAAGTTCTTTTTGAATGATAATGGGAGAAATATATGGTGTGTGGAGAGGCAGGGAGCATCCCACATAATGTATCATATGCAGAACGTACAACAGAGAATTCAATACTGTGCTTCTAAAACCTCGATAGTGCTTCCTGTAAGTGATATTTTTGTGGCCTTTTCTTTGCCCAGATATTTGTCATTCTGGAGTTGATTTAGAAAGAGATTCATGGAAAGTCATAATTATTTAAAGAAGGGAACAGGCAAAGTGTTCCTTTGCCATGTCTATAAATCTTTCCTTATGCCCTGCTGAGAACTCTGCTCTAGCTGTCTGATTTAACCGTGTAACTGGAGTATATCATAATGTCGGGAGTTGTCAGACCCCCAGAACTCTCCATAATGTGAGATCACAAGCAGAGACAATTTCACTGTAACATTTCTGACTACAAAGCATAAATACCATTCTGTTGGCACATCGACATCACATCAGGGATTTTTTTTTTCTTCCTTATACTTTAAGTTTGTTGAGGTATTTACATCTGAAAAGTTACGCAGAGCTAGGATAAGAAAATTAAAATTCATACTCGAATGGCAATGTCAGAATAAAAATATACATTTTGAAGGGAAACATAAAAAAGAGAATTTAAAATAAAGACTACAAAGATACTGGAAAACAATGGTGCCCTATATTGTCAGTTACGCTTTCGTTAGTTTTCTCCAGAGTACAAAAACATTTCTCAGAACAATTTAAAAATAGTGGATATTAAAAAGTCACTCAAACACAAGATTTAAAACTCTCATCGTGAGCCTTGAGAGAATATTTCTTTCACCTGATGAAGTTACCAACTGAGTATTTCGCAAATTCTTCCATTGTGTTCATCTGCCTTGCTGGGTACCGCCATGGCTCCCTTAACAGCCATTGCCATTGCTTTTAAATTGGAAAAAAATGTTAATGCTTGCATCAACTCTAATATGAAAAGTGAGTTTACAGATATCTTTTTTTTTAGTGTGATTATGCATTTCTAGTACATGTGCTTCTTCTTTTTTTTTTTTTTTTTTGCCATGTAAAAGCTATGGAATCAAGCATTTAAAAAATGAAATATATGGGAATGCAAGCTGGTGCAGCCACTCTGGAAAACAGTATGGAGGTTCCTCAAAAAATTAAAAATAGGTCTACCCTACGACCCAGCAATTGCACTACGAGGCATTTATCCAAGGGATACAGGTGTGCTGTTTCGAAGGGACACATGCACCCCCATGTTTATAACAGCACTATCAACAACAGCCAAAATATGGAAAGAGCCCAAATGTCCATTGATGGATGAATGGATAAAGAAGATGTGGTATATTTATATGTATATATATATATGTATATATATATATGTGTATATATATATACATATATATATATATATATATATATACACAATGGAGTATTACTCAGCAATCAAAAAGAATGAAATCTTGCCATTTGCAACTACGTGGATGGAACTGGAGGGTATTGTGCTAAGTGAAATTAGTCAGAGAAAGACAAAAATCATATGACTTCACTCATATGAGGACTTTAAGAGACAAAACAGGTGAACATAAGGAAAGGGAAACAAAAATAATATAAAAAATAAAACAGGGAGGGGGACAAAACAGAAGAGACTCATAAATATTGAGAACAAACTGAGGGTTGCTGGAGGGGTTGTGGGAGGGGGGATGGGCTAAATGGGTAAGGGGCATTAAGGAATCTACTCCTGAAATCATTGTTTCGCTATATGCTAACTAATTTGGATATAGATGTCAAAAAATAAAAAATAAAATTAAAAAAAATAAAATAAAATATTCATGAATTAAAAAAAAAAAGAAATATAGAAAGAAAGCTAGAGGGGTGCCTTGGTGGCTCAGTCGGTTGAGGGTCTCACCTAAGCTCAGGTTATGATCTCCCAGTTTGTGGGTTTGTGGGTTCGAGCCCCACGTCCAGCTCTGTGCTGACAGCTCAGAGCTGGAGGCTGCTTCGGATTCGGTGTCTCCTTCTCTCTCTGCCCCTCCCCCACTTGTTCTCTCTCTCTCTCTCTCTCTCTCAAAAATAAATGTAAAAAAAATTAAAAAAAAGAAATAAAGCTAGAGATTTAGATTGTTTTATAGATAAATAAAATAAAGCTAAAGATTGTTTTCTTTCTAGTAATACCTTATAGATTCACCATTGTACTTCCAGGTTAACCTTAACTTCTTTTTTAGTGATTCACAAACAACATCCTAATTTTCCCCTACAGAATTAATATTACCTGATTGTCCCTAAGGAGGAAGACTGTTGAGAGATATGTACATGATTATATATGTTGTGCTCAGACAGGAGATACTATTCTCTTGTTCTATTACAGTGGGAACTCTCTCTCTTCTCTGGAAACCAAACATGCTTCCTAAACTCTATAGCGCAGTCTCCCTCGCCCACGGAGTGTTGGAAGCCTGAACTTCATGTCTGACGTACATACATGGACAATTCATTTGGACCGCCAAATGCCAAAGCAAATCTCATTTTATTTTAATTATTTTTTTATTTATAAATTTTATTTATTTATTTATAAATATTTTATTATTTGTTCTTGAGAGGGAGAGAAAGAATCCAAAGCAGGCTCTTCAGTGTCATCGTGGAGCCAGACACAGAGCTCCAACCTTCAAACTGTGAGGTCACGATATAAACCAAAACCAAGAGTCGGTCGCTTAATGGACTGAGCCACACAGGCACCCTTAAATGTTTTATTTTTAAGTAATCTCTACATCCAATGTGGGGCTTAAACATACAACCTTGAGATCAATAGTCACATGCTTTACCAACTGAGCAAGCCAGCTTCCTCTACTTTTTTATTTAATATTTTTAATTCCAGCATAGTTAATATACAATGTTACATTAGTTTCCTGTGTTCAGTGATTCAACAATTCTATACGTTACTCGGTGATCATCATGCTAAGTGTACTCAGTCCCCTTCACCTATTTTACCCACTCCCCCAACCCCCTCTCCTCTGGTAACCATTGGTTTGTTCTCTGTAGTTAAGAGTCTGGTTTTTTTGTTTGTCTCTTTTTTCTTTGATCATTTGTTTTTTTCCTTAAATTCTACGTATGAGTGAAATCATATGCTATTTGTCTTTCTCTGATTGATTATTTTACTTAGCATTATATACTCCATATCCATCCATGTTGTTGTAAATGGCGAGATTTCATTCTTTTTAATGGCTTGGTAATATTCCATTTTATAAGATGCCACATATTCTTTATCCATTTATTTATGGATGGATACGAGCTGCTTCCATAATTTCGCTATTGTAAATAATGCTGCAATAAACATAGGAGGGCATGTATCTTTTGGAATTAGTGTTTTCATATTCTTTGGGTAAATTCCTAGCAGTGCTATTGCTGGGTCATAGGGTAGATCTATTTTTAATTTTTTGAGGAAACACCATACTATTTTCCACAGTGGCTTCACCAGTTTGCATTCCCACCAACAGTGCACAAGGGTTCCTTTTTCTCCACATCGTCACCAATATCCTCTTGTTTCTTGTGTTTTTGGTTTTAGCCATTCTGACAGGGTGAGGTAATATCTCATTGTGGTTTTGATGTATTTCCCTGGCGCTGAGTGATGTTGAGCATCTCTTCTTGTGTCTGTTGGACATCCGGATGTCTTCTTTGGAGAAATGTTTGTTCATGTCTTCTGCCCATTTTTAAATCAGGTTATTTGGGGGGGGGGGTTGGTATTGAGTTGTATAAGTTCTTTATGTATTCTGGATACTAACACTTTACCTTACATGTCATTTGCAAATATCTTCTCCCATTCAGAAGGCTGTCTTTTAGTTTTGTGGATTGTTTTCTTTGCTGTGCAGAAGCTTTTTATTTTGATGTAATCTTAATAGTTTATTTTTGGTTTTATTTTCTTTGCCTTACGAGACCTATCTAGAAAAATGTTGCTATGGCTGATGTCAGAGAAATTACTGCCTATTCTCTCTTCTAGGACTTTTATGGTCTCAGGTCTTACATTTAGGTCTTTAATCTATTTTGAGTTTACTTTTGCAGATGATGTAAGATAGGGTCCAGTTTCATTCTTTTGCATGTAGCTGTTCAGTTTTCCCAAGACCATGTATTGAAGAAACTTCCTTTTTCCCATTGCATATTCTTGCCTCCTTTGTTGAAGATTAATTGGTCATGTAATTGTGGATTTATTTCTGGCTTCTCTAATCGGTTCCATTGAAGTATATGTCTATTTTTGTGCCAGTTACATACTATTTTGATTACTACAACTTTGAGTATATCTTGATATGTAGGATTGTGATACCTCCTGTTTTATTCTCCTTTTTTAAGGTTGCTTTGACTATTCAGGGTCTTTTGTGGTTCCATATACATTTTAAGATTATTTGTTTTGGTTCTGTGAAAAATGCTGTTGGTATTTTGATACAGATTACATTAAATCTGTAGGTTGCTTTGGGTAGTATGGACATTTTAACAGTATTTGTTCCTCCAATCCATTAGCATGGAATATCTTTCAATTTATTTGTGTTGTCTTCCATTTCTCTCATCAGTGTTTTTCAGTTTTCAGAGTTTGGATTTTTCACCTCCTTGGGTAAGTTTATTCCTAGGTCTTTTATTATTTTTGGTGCAATTGTAAATGAACTTGTTTTTGTTCTTTTTTTTAAGTTTATTTATTTATTTTGAGATAGAGTGTGAGTGGAGGAGGGGCAGAGAGAGGGAGAGAGAGAATCCGTGCCATCAGCACAGAGCCTGATGTGGGGCTCGATCTCACGAACTGTGAGATCATGACCTGGGTCAAAACCAGACACTTAACTAAATGAGCCAGTCAGGCACCCCAATGGGATTGTTTTCTCGATTTTTCTATCTGCTAAGCAAATCTTACTTTAAATGCTTGGAGAGAAATACGTTTTCAATAGTTATAGGACAAGTACTTTGGTGAATGAAAACATTCTCCACTAAGGTGAAAATCAGACCTTGATATATATTTTTGACTACTTGACTTTTTACAAAGTTTACTTAAGTCAGAGACCCCTACAAGCTGTCTTGCTCTTGATGTGTTTCCCTGACTTTTGAAATGATGATATTGGGGTATCTTGCTCTGTTTATTTGTTGTTTTCTGATTGCATCTTTTCAGATTAGGGCCAAGTCTGGTGAGAGCGAGGAGGGTGTGGCACACCCCTCTTCGTTAGACTTACTCGAATCTCATCCTAAGGTCTCTTCTTTCCTGCCTTTGTCCACTTTTTCCATGAAGTGCCACCCTGGCCCATGGCTTCGATGACTATCTCCATGCCTCCCATGTCTTGTCCATTTTCAACTTCAGCCCAGAACTCTCCTTGAAGGTCCAGACCAGCAGGTTCATCGCCTACTTGGTATCTCCACATCGATATCTTCAAGTCATTTTAAATTCTGCTTGTCCTTAACTGAGCTTATTATTATTATCACCTTCTTGTCACAAACCGAACAGAAGAAGATCTTTTTCCGGCATTGCTGTTTCAAAGGTGAGCAAGCCAGAAGCCCGGGTCATTCTGGAAGGCGTGCTTCCTTCATCCGCTGTGCCCCATCGGTCCATCTCTAGATCCTGCCGATTTCACTTTCTAAACAACCCTGGAGCCAACAACTTCTCTCTGTTTTCATCGCAGCCACCCTGGCTTGAGTGCCGTCATCTTCACCTGGAGCACTGTAAAAGCCTCTAAAAATCTTCTGCTTTATTACCTTCAAATCTGGCTGCATTACAGTGTGTGCTATATGCCAATGCTGGAATGATCTTTTTTTTTTTTTCTTTTTTTGTAAAATGTAACTTCCCATGCCAGTCCCCTGTTCAGACAACTGCATGGTTTCTCACTAATTTTACAACGAAGACCAAAGTATTTAACGTGGCCTTTTCAGCTCTGCTGGGCTTCCCTTCCCTTCCTCCCTAGTGTCATCTATCACTACCCATCCTTCCTCGGGGCTTTTCAATCCCATCCCTTCTTGACCAACACCCTCTCCCCACCAGCAACATATGCCTCGTCCTGTTAACTCCTCCTCTTTGTTCAGGTCTCAGCAAACTCCTTACTTCCTCAAGGATGTCCTGCATCATCTTTTGAGGTCAAGCCCCCCATTATAAACTCTCAGAGCCCCGTTGCACTTCCCTTTCCTAGGAAGGGTTTGCATTTACCTGAATATTTTATGGACATCTCCCTCACTGGACGATGAGCCATATGAGCAGGCACTGTGTCTGCTGTTTACTAAATAACCATATCCCCAATATTCAGTTCAGTGACGGCACTTAGACGAGCTTTGCGGGTGATTCAGGCTTTTGCTTCTTGATGCAAAAGTCCAAAGTCTCCTGTCTTACCTGGTGACACTGGTTTTCTGCCTCTGTTACTTTAGCATCCTTTATCCCTCTCTGTCTCTTTTGCATTTTTATACATCTGTGGATTGTCCTGCTGAATAAGAGGTGCGTTCTCTACATGGATAGGAAGTGCATTCTTCTTCTTCTTCTTCTTCTTATCATTATTATTACCTTATTATTTGGATACTGTCTTTTGCACCCAGATCAATTTTTTAGAGCAACCCTAATGTGCAGGTTCTAGTCATCTTTGTTCTCTTCATGTGTTCGTTTTGCCTCTGGTTCTCAAGGCTGTACTTTGTCATCAGCCATCTGCTTCTTAAGACAGGTCTCCATGTTCTCTAAGGATCTCAACTCCATCTGTTAAAACTTCCAGAGTATTTTGTTCATTGTCAACCCAACCAAATGAGTCTCACTCACATCCCTGGCCTAATTCTGATGATTACCCCTTCCTGATAATTGTTGACTCTCAGGTTTCACTATTTACACAAATCCTCTAATCTCCCTCCAGGTCTCGAGGGTGCCCTCTGTCTCTGGTTTCCAACCCACAAGGGAGGTATTCACCTTGCCTCCATGATTTCAGGAAGAAAGGACAGAGAGAGTTTGGAGCACAGGTCACTAAAAATACTGAACCCAATTGGGGCATTTGGGCGGTGCAGTTGGTTAAGCGTCTGACTCTTGATTTCAACTCGGGTCATGATCTCAGGGTTCATGAGTTTGAGCCCCGTGTCAGGCTCTGTGCTGAAGGTGCAGAGCCTGCTTGGGATCCTCTCTCTCTCTTTCTCTCTCTCTCTCTGCCCCTCCCCTGCTTGCTCTTTCTCAAAAACAAACAAACAAACACTGAACCCAATGAAATAATACATGTTATTTTGTATTTTGTTGGGTCATTCACCGTCGCCCTTTTAAAAATTTTGACTACTTTCCTTTTGAACCACAACAACCGGGAAAGAGGCAAAATGACAATCTTAAATATCTATAAATTGTAGCTTAAAATTAAATGCTGTTATTCTAACAAAAAAGTCTTGTTCAGTACTTTTAACTCCTTTGGCATGTTGGGTCCACTCTGTGTGGATTGTATACACATAAAGTGGTTGCTCCAGGGGCACCTGGGTGGTTCAGTCAGTTAAACATCCAGCTCTTGATTTTAAGGTCATGATCTCATCGTCATGAGATTGAGCCCTACATTGGGTTCTGCACTGAGTATGGATCCTGCTTGGGATCTCTCTCTTTCTCTCTCTCTCTCCTTCCCTCTGCCCCTCCCCCAGGTTGTATGTGCTGTCTCTCTCTCTCTCTCTCTCTCTCTCTCTCAAATAAATAAATAAATAAATGAAAGAGGTTGCTCCATTTGTGATGCAATAGGTCAGATGCTTCATGCAAGACTTCTCTGGTGTTGCTTCAAACAAGATTTTTAAGGGGATCTATCTTTCTCATTAGTGCAAAGAAATATCTCTATGGAGAAAAATGAACATACAGCCATCGTTTTAACAATTAGAGTCTTCTGAGAACATAGCTTATAATTTGCTTCCAGTGCTTTCATCAGGTAGTTGGAAGAATGTACCATGTGCTGTGCACCATCCCTATGCTGTACAAGCTTAAGGATTTGTAAGTGACAGTCCCTGCATTCAATAGCACATTCCAAGCAGAGTATGGAAATGTGGTGAATGCTTAGTAAAGTAATACAAAGTTAATTACACACACAAAAATTTTGAACTCAAAAATACTAAAATAGTCTAGTCTAAATTCTTCATTAAATTTTAATGTTTATTTATTTTTGAGAGAGAGAGAGACAGAGCATGAGTTGGGGAGGGGTAGAGAGAGAGGGAGACACAGAATCCAAAGCAGGCTCCAGGCTCGGAGCTGTCAGCACAGAGGCCGACGCGGGGCTCGGACCCACGAACCGAACTGTGGGATCGTGACCTGAGCTGAAGTCGGACGCTTAACTGACTGAGCCACCCAGGCACCCCTAAATTCTTTATTTTAAAAAGCAAGAAAAGTGGACACAAAGAAGTCATGGGGCCTTGCTGAAACTTCTTCAGAACTAGCTTTGGACCATTCCTGCTGCTTTTTTCCATTTGCTGCACCTTATATGCTATATTGGGGAGTTTATGCTCTCATATCTATTACTACTAGAGAGATCTAAGAGTCCTTTTTTAAACACCAGAATATTGCCTTGAATGAAAATTGGTACTAGTGGTTGATGCAAATAAAAAAAAAAATAGGGGCACCTGGGTGGCTCAGTCGATTAAGCGCCTGACTCCTGATTTCGAATCAGGTCATGATCTCACCGTCTCATGAGTCGGAGTCCCACATCAGGATCTGTGCTGACAGCGCAGAGCCTGTCTCCCTCTCTCTGTGCCCCTCCCCTGCTCACTCTCGATTTCTCTCTCTCAATATAAATAAATACACATCCAAAAAAAAAAAAATAGACTGGAAGCCAACTCTCCTCAGAGCATCCTCTGTGGACAGCATCAGCATCACCTGGAAGAAGCTTGTTAGGAATGCAGATTCTCAGGCGCCACCTAGACCCCTTGAATTGCAATCTTCATCTTAACATTGATGCACTTTGACGTTTGAAAAGCATATCTCTGGAATCCTTGATCTCGAGCAGCGCCTCTCAAACCTTAACATGCGTCACAATCACCTGGAGGACTTGTTAAAGCAAGATTATTTTGTTAAAGCACAGACTTACACAAGTGGTCTGGGAGTCCAGAGACCTTCCGAGTTCCCACGTGATGCGGATGCTGCTGACCAGGGGGATGCCCGCTGGTCACAACAGTGATTCTCTGCTCTGGGCACCCATCGGATTCTCCCGGGGTAGCTTTTTACAAATACCAAGGTCAAGTCCTCATTCTCTGTTCATTGGCTTTGCATGAAGCCAATGAAGTCCTGCGATTCCTCAATGCGATTGGAACAGGAACCACTCTCCAGAAGATGGGAAAACCCTCTGTGATCTCTATGATTAGCATGACACTGCCTTCCCAGCCACTCCAGCACTGTCTCTGTTCACACAGGCCTCTGGATGCATCTGGGCCAGAGTTGTGCAGTGGTCAAGAATCCATCGGAACCGGGCTCCAAGGCCAGATCTGCTACTTCCTGGCTACGTGGCCTTGGGCAGGTTAGCTCATCTCTGAGCTTTAGGACAGTCTCTGTAGATGGAAATAGCAATTTTACCCATGTGGCGTGTTGTTGGAAATGTTGTAAAATATCAAATCACCTGATCATATTGGGAACTCAGTAGTTGATCATTCATAATAAGTGATTTTATGTTCTATATGAGAGATGAGTACCATATTACTTAATTAATTTTCCTAAACCTGAGAGATCTTAAAAGAATTCCTATATTAAAGCCATGTGGAATGAGTGAAATCCAGTGTCAGGAATAAGTCCCAAAGAGGTTCAAACAGGAAGTCTTGCTTTTACTATATAGTTTACTGCTTTCACATCCTTACGTGTATTCCGCTTAACATGCGCGATGTCTATTCAGCACCCCAAGGCAGTCATGTCTTTAGTAAATGATTTATTTTATGGTGCTATAGATGGTTTACTACTGATAACTCCTAAGGATTATCAGTCTCTCCCAACACTCATGTGGTCAAGGTCAATGGCAGATTGTCAAGCAACCAACCATTTTCCTGCTTAGTTAAGGCACACATTAAATGTCTCGTATGGAAAACTCTGTAATTTCTCTAGTACTGAATATTCAGGTGTGTAGCAAATGTTTTAATAAAACGCTTTGGCAGTCCATTAAAGGTTAAGCAGTAAGGGTTTGTCACTCTCATTCCTACGCGAATCTAAGTGTATGTTCCTACAGTATGAGAGCGGGGGGACGCTAGTCCGGCACCCACATTTCACAAATGAGGAATCAGGGTGACTTGACTGAGGTGAGTCGCTTAGATTTTCTCCGAAACAGATGAGGAGCCATGTTCTCCTACACGTGTAATTTTTTTATTGATTCCTTTTGTGACATTGTTATGTTGGCACATACTTGCGTTGACTAAGCATCTGTCATTTTTGTAAGATGGTATTTTTCAATATGGTGACAAGACGATTTTGTAATAAAGAGGTAATTTCATTAGATTTCAGAGGACCAATGATGAATACAAGGAACACACTTCAAATTACGGTTCTCATGTCTTTTTTTTTTTTTTAAGTATATTTACTTTTTGTGTAAGAGAGATGGGGGGGGGGTAAAGAGAGGCAGAGAGAGAGAATCCCAAGCAGGCTCTGTGTCGTCAGCACAGAGCTCCTCACGGGGCTCAAACTCATGAACTGTGAGATCATGACCTGAGCCAAGATCAAGACTCAGACGCTCAACAGATTGAGGCACCCAGGCGTCCCTCCTGTTCTCATTTCTGTAGTTACTTTGGGTATCTAATAATTCTTGTGTGCGTGTACATGTACATGTGTCCATGTGACTCCTTAAGTGTTTCTCTGGGTCTGTTTATTTATATATTGGTGTATGTCTGGCTATGTGTACCTCTGAGTGTCTGTGAGACTGAGTATGTGTGTTTCTGAGTATGTGTACAGATGTGACATATATGTGTCTGAGAACGAGCATGTGTGTGCATGTGAGTGGGCAGGTGTGTATATACAAATGGGAGAAGGAAGCATCCTTATTCCATATTCCCTGTGGTGTGGTTTGTGCTCCTCATCAAAGAGCTGAAGCCTCACCAACTGTTCATCCCACTGTCTGGGCTAATAGTCTGTCACATTTATGACTGCACACTGTTCAAACTGAAAAATTTCCCTCTTTACCTAGAGTATTTTTGGTATCAAAGACTCTTTAGTCACTTGTAGACTTAACATTCTTTAAAAATAAAACCTTTATTTCATTTCTGAGGGATGCAGTGTAGTCTTTTTTGGTGCTAAATGAAAAACTGAGTTTGGAAGAAAGATATACCAAAAAGAGAAATGTTATGATACTCACAGGATGACTTACTGAAGCTATTTTAAATTGCATTAGATACTATTTTATCTATCTGCTCCAAGTGTGAAAATTTAGAAGCTCATGTTTACTCATTTAGAAATAAAAATCACAGAGCTAAATGTTGAAAGGACCCACATAGCTCCCCTTTATCCCCCCACGTCTCAGGTCCTTTCTTTTCTAAAATAAAAGGGTTGAGGTTATTTTTCAGGTGTCATCCCTCTTATTCGGTTTTGTGGGTGTTGTTTTTTTTTTTTTTTTCGTTTTAACCATCCCAGACAGTCAAACCTGCCTGACATGGGATGTGTTTCCTGTTCTGGATCTTGAAGTAAAACATCTAGTATGCTGTTCAACTTTCTTGAAACATAATTATAAACTCATTGCTATGAAATAATTTAGAAAGGTGAATTCCAGCATGCATATAGTCCAGAAAGGTATTTACTTACGTAGGTGCTAAAATATTGCTCATTTAAAGTTGAGTCATACAACTGGACCATGGAAAAGATCATTTTTATAGACAGAATTGTCCTTTCATAAAATATGACAACTGGCAGTTTAAGGAAGCTTTCCCAAAACTCCATGTCTGGGGCATCAGTAACAAACTTAATCGACACGATCAAGTAAAATATGCATATCAGAAAACTCTGAGTGAACCAAACAAACACATGTCTAAGTTGATAATTTGAACCAGGTATTCGCATGTTTTCATTTTATACAAATTTTATGCCCAGGTCCCCATCCAATGCTTAGCCAAAGGGAAAATCCACCATCTTTCTTTTCTTTAAAACGTATTTTATGTTTATATCATTCATCAATTGCGTTACCATCAGTCGCAACACTGAGTTTATAAGGTGGACAGCTGATAACATCACGGTCTCCGCTTGTCTACAAATAGGCGGAATCTGTATTGTATACATTTTCTTAAGAAACATGATGTTTCTGTCTGGAAGAAAAAACATATTGAAGAAATGGAGAGAAACAGAGTGCTGGAGTGACAATAAGAAGTTAACAAAATAAATGCGAATAGAAAGCAGGTGGGGAAGTAAACCAAAGCATTTCCCGGAAACACCTACCTCACACTCATTCACGTGCTTCTGTTTTTTGAGGGTAGTAGTTTCTGACTCCAGCGATCATGGTTGTCATAGAAAATGACAAGCCATTAAAATCACAAAAAAGCATTTTTAGCTTGTGGTCCATACAAAACAGGTGATAGGCTGGCTTCGTCTTTCATTAGGGAATTAGAATTTCAAAATTCTATCCTATAGCAGTTATACAGTTGGTGTTTTATAAAAATTAAATAGGTTAAAGCAGACTCCTTACATTTTTGGGGCGCCTGGGTGGCTCAGTGGGTTAAGCGTCCAACTCGGCTCAGGTCACGATCTCGCGGTCCGTGGGTTGGAGCCCCCCGTCGGGCTCTGTGCTGACAGCTCAGAGCCTGGAGCCTGTTTCGGTTTCTGTGTCTCCCTCTTTCTCTGACCGTCCCCTGTTCATGCTCTCTCTCTGTCTCTGTCTCAAAAATAAATAAATGTTAAAAAAAATTTAAAAAAATTTAAACATTTTTTCCCCCCTCTGAACACCATTGCTACTTTCTTTAAATAAGAAAACGACGCTCAGCATTATACTTCCGGGAATTCTTCCTGCAGGAAATTTCCTTTGTTTTAACTTGGAGTCAGTGAGATACAAATAAAAAAAAAAAAAAGGAAACCCTGAGTGAATAACAGCAACAAGGATGGTAGAACGTGATAAAAGAATTAGATTCGATGTCAATACTTTTATTTTTTTAAATGTTCATTTATTTTTGAGCAAGGGTGGGGGAGGGGCAGGGAGCGAGGGGTACAGAGGATCTGAAGTGGGCTCCGTAGAGAGCCAGATGCTGGGCTCTAACTCGCCAACCCATGAGATCATGACCAGAGTCAAAGTTGGACGCCTAACAACGGAGCCGCCCAGGAGCCCCTCAGTGTCAATACTTTAAAATTTGATCCTCTGATAGGAGATTTCTTCAACGCTGTATTAAAAACTGGTGCAATTTTAAAAGTTTCAGAAGAGATAATAATCATTTAACACTCAATGTCCTAAAACTGCATGAAAACCTCTAGAGGTTGTGATTTGTGCTTTTGGAGCCAGGATGATGTATTTGCACCCCCAAATTCCTTGTGCACCACATCAACTGGGGCAAAGAAGTACATTCTCTTCAAGATTGGAACATATGGGAAGCAAAGACAATCTTGGCCCATCTTTTCCTGTGTTTTTATCTTAGAAGGAGCAAAACTTAACAATATTTTTCTCCATTGGCATTTATGGAATTATGCAGTTTGTCTTAATTAAGGAAATGAAAAGGAACTCGATATTTTTGTGTGAATCCATGTAGGTGGTAAAATATATAAACAAGACAGGAGAAGATGATATACAAGGAAAACACAGCCTTTTCAAGCAAATTGGAAGCAATAAAACATCATATGTCATAATTTTTTGGTGAAATGTGATATGCCAAGTTACTTAGATTTTTTTAAAAGTCAGCCATCAACTCATTAACCAGTGTCTGCAAGCAGATGTTGGCTTAAGCTTTGGTGCTGTTTGGCGTGTTTAGGGAAGTGGAGACTGATACCAGCTTTTCAAGAAGAAAGTCGCTCTCCAATATAAAAAATGATTTCTTTCCTCAAATCTTACTTGTCATATTATGTTACATTAGATGATGAAACAGAACGTTAACTGTGTAATGAGACAGGCATACTAAAACGTAAAGGAGAATACACTGTTTCAGCTTAGATATGTGCCATCATTTTAGCTGGGGGTAGCCTTTCTGAAATGATGCCAAGATTTTTTTTAATGCAAATCAGCTGCTCCAGAGTGA
Source organism: Panthera tigris (assembly GCF_018350195.1). Classification (NCBI taxonomy): domain Eukaryota; kingdom Metazoa; phylum Chordata; class Mammalia; order Carnivora; family Felidae; genus Panthera; species Panthera tigris. Next base: position 102,388,560 of record NC_056664.1, read on the forward strand.
GAAGAATGTGGAAGTTAAACAAGTTTGAAAACTTTTCAACGCCTCCCACTCCCCAAATCTCCCGAATGATATTTTGCTATGTATTATTTATTTATTTTTTATTTTTTTAATGTTTATTTATTTTTAGAGAGACAGAGCATGAGCAGGGGAGGGGCAGAGAGAGAGGGAGACACAGAATACAAAGCAGGCTCCGGTCTCTGAGCTGTCAGCACAGAGCCCTACTCGGGGCTCAAACTCACTAATTACAAGACGGTGACCTGAGCCTAAGTCGGAAGTCCCGGATACTTTGCTCTTTTAAACAGAGATGAGAGGATGTTTGTAGTACACAGCAACTCTCTGCTTGCTTTTTTGTCAACTCTAATGTCCAGAGCCCCCCTACTGATGTGAGCACCCAAATTTTTAGATTGCTGCTGCTTTTAAATACTGTATGTGGTTCTTTTGACACTGGTGCATATAGATGAGTTTCTAGACCATCTTTAAAGTCATTGCAGTTTATTTCTCAAGAGGGAATATAATACAGATATTCTACAGAGCAAATAGATGGTATATTTTATTTATTTTGGTGAGAATGACTATATGAATTATTTCAAGGTGAGAAAAATTTACAAGAAAAAACAATGGAAAAATAAAAGGATGTTGGAAATATACAGAGATGGATTACTGGTGAAATCACTTTATGTTTTTAATAGGATTTGTACTTACTCTGTGCTGTTGAATCATTCTCATGTGCACACTCCTTGATTTAAAAATTTTTTTTAAATTTTTTTTTTTTTTTTTTTTTTGAGAGAGAGATAGACAGAGTTGTGCAGGGGAGGGACAGAGAGATGGAGACACAGAATCTGAAGCAGGCTCCAGGCTCTGAGCTGTCAGCACAGAGCCTGACGCAGGGCTTGAACCCCTTGACTGTGAGATCATGACCTGAGTAGAAGCTGGATGCTTCACCAACTGAGCCATCCAGGTGCCCCACACTCTGCGATTAAATTATCAACATCAGTTAATCTAAAAAATTTCAGGCTGACTCAAACCTAAACGATTCCAAAAAGATAATCCCTTGTTTTATTTTTTAAAAAATTTTGTCCAGAAAAGGAAATCTCATAGACCCACTTGGGATACCTTCTTGTCTTTCTGAAACATTGGTCACAATTATGCTCCCTTATGCACAATTATGCTCAGCTGTCTCTAAGACTGACCTTACATGCAGGACTTTGTTAGGGATTGTTTCAGGACTGACAATCATGGGAGGAAAGAGAAGGGAGGAAAGGGAGAGGAGAAGAGGGAGGAGAGGGAAAGGAAAGCAGATTGAGAGTAGGAGTGAAGAGAGGGAAGAGAGGGAGGGGGAGAGGAGAGAAGAAACAGGGAAACAGCAGGATTGGGCAGAGACAAGTTGGAGCCATGATACTGTCTCAATAACAGAGTTATCGCATGCTTTTGGCAAGGCTGTTGGATCTTTATACCATTCTAAATACTTTACACTTTAATAATAGTTTATATTGTAAACTGTATACTATGCTATATATTCCATGCTATATTTTATTTTAATTCTATATACTATAATAATATACTATATACTATTACATATGCTATGCACTGTATATTAATTGTTTTATTCTACATACTATATTGTTAATACTATATTACATATAGTGTACACACTATATGTAATATAGTATATATTATATAATATATATATACTATATATACTGTATATTATATATACTATATATACTGTATATATAGTATATATATATGTATAGTATATATATACTGTATATATATATACTATATATACTGTACTATATACTATATATATATAGTGTATATATATATATACACTATATATATATAGTATATAGTATAGTATATATATATAGTATATATATATACAGTATATATAGTATACTATATATATATAGTATATAGTATAGTATATATATATACTGTATATATATATAGTATAGTATATATATATAGTATAGTATACTATATATATAGTATACTATATATATATATAGATAGATATATATAGTATACTATATATATAGTATACTATATATATATATAGTATATAGTATACTATATATATAGTATATATATTACACTATATGTAATATAGTATATATATTCTATAATATACTAATAGTTTATACTGTACAATTATATGTGCTTTATGTTATATATTATACTTTATAACTTACACCAGTCATTGGAGACTGCTGTCCCAGGAAAAAGGCTTGCAGTCAGGTGAGACAGCTCTCTTTAGTCCAGGGCATTTTCCAAAGGCAGTTTCTAGAGAAGACTGGCAGCTAAGGTCCCCTCTTCTAGCAGAGGGATCATAAATCCTGAGGTTCTGAAGGGAATATGGCCACTCATTACAGTATCTATTACAGCTTTAAAATGAGGAAGTTTAAGTCCTTACCCAACTTACTCCTACTAAAATAGTTTATATTTTTAAATATTTTTAAAATTTTTATTGTTTATTTATTTTGAGAGAGAGAGAGAGAGAGACAGAGAGAGAGACAGAATCTCAAGCAGGCTCCACACTGTCAAAGCAGAACCTGATGCGGAGCTCTAACCCACAAACTTGAGATGGTGACCTGAAGTCCAGAGTCGGCACTTGAGTGACTGAGTCACTTAGGCGCCCCAGAATAGTTCATATTTTTAAATATGGGAGTACTGACCAACTACTTTTCAGTGCACAGACTACACATTTCAGTCATGATGCAGAATGAGTTTACTAATATTACTGAAAGCCAGATAAACAATCCCAGTGTACTCTTTTCTAAGGTTTGAAAGCATTTCTCTTGTGTTTCCTTGAATACATTGATTAAATCTGGAACAAAATGTATTGATTTTGTGTAACGTTGTTGCAGATATTATACCAAGAGGGCACTCTACATAACAATGCTTAGAAGACACTGTTAAAATTTTAACTATCTGGAGAAGGCTAGGTATTCAGAAGTACAATAGTTTCCATTTCATAGTGGACTGTGGACCAAAAAAAAAAAAAAAAAAAAATGTGTAAGCACATTTTGGGAGCATGAAGTAGGATCTCAGGTTATATACCTAATTAGAAAAGACAGGTACTAGGCATTTAGGGAGGAAATAGAAAAATTAATTTATTTTAGTCGAATGAAGGAAACCATTTGGCAGTGTAAGAAGCGATGAGATACACGGGGCCATCGGTTCTCTACGGGATTATGCAAGCTCAGTGACCTCCATCAAATGGCCAACGGACACTTCATAAAGTCAAATGAAGCAAGGGTGTTTTGTTGACACATCCATTCACAAGACTGTTGAGAAATCACTGCTTGAACCCTGGATTTTTTTCCCCCAAACTGCAATGTGAATCGCATAGTAAGGATTGCCAGTCAATTCTGTGATGGAGACAGTTTCCTTTTTTTGTGTGTGGGGGGAGGGGGCGTAACTAATTTGATAGGCCCTTCTGGATTTTATATGAGTTCGAATTAAATAAAGTCTTAAAAAATAGTTAACTCTGATAATCTGGGGAAAATATTTCAGATCTTGGGATACCTTAGATATACTGGGATACCTATGACCTTCAAAGTCTGCTTACATGAGAAATAGTAAACTTTTCCCTTTGGAGGAACCCAGGAAAATTTTTCCTGATCCATATTTTCAATCAATGTGTAAGGAACTGCCCTGGGTATTGCAAGGTCATGACACCAGCCATTCCTTAGAAGGCCAGTGATTTCAGGGGACCTTCCAGTAGCAGAGATGGGTAAACCAGAATTATAAAAGATGATTCATCAAGTTATGGGGAGTTTTATTGCAAAGAAATAAAAGAGGATCTAAATCTAGTTGGATGGATAAATGCCATTTAAAAGGGATACCTTCAAAAAGACTAGACAGCAAGTAATGACTTAAAGGTACAACAGTAGTATAGTCTGCAGTTCATTGAACTTGCTCTGTGATTTATTATTTTTTTTCAAGTGTGAGATAAGAAAATGAGGCTTTGGTAAGGACTTGTAGAGGTTATGCTTACACTCCTCCGCCTCTAGAACAGTCTGATAGTATTTGAGTACGACTTTCTTTCATTCTCTAGGCAGAAATAAAATTGCCGAACTTTTATAGAAAGGCTGCCCTCTAAATAATACTTCCAGCCAAGATTACAAGTTCCATAAATCTTGTGCAAAAGTGTAAGCCGCTGCTTTTCCAGAAAGCTGCTGGAGTTACCTACGCCCAGTGGTGGCAAGTATTTTTAACCTGACATTCTTTGCATCTGTGTCTTTAATTATTTAATTTATTTTAAAGACATAAACTAATGTCCAAGTGGAGGAAATACACTTACTCTTTAAAGGTATTTTGTGCCAAAATGGCTAATAAACCATACGACCCCTGTGATTATAAATGAATACTAAAACTATTAATTGGTCTATTAATATGCCCCTGGGCTCACATACTACAGAACATACAGAATCTTCCTTCTTATTTTATATTTCTGTGTAAATAAGCAGCACACTTAAAAATTCTGGGATAAAAATTGTAATTTCTCTTTGTCCTTTATTGTCTAGCCTTTGACTAATTTCAGGTCTTAGAATCTGAGAAGTTGGAATGAATCATTAGGTTTTCAGTTGACCTGGATGGGAGAAAGAACCTAATTGTACATTTTTTGCAAGATTTAAAATAAATAACATCTGCTGTCTTAGGCATAGATGATTTAATTTTTTAACACGTGCTTCCAACCTTTAATTTTCTGCAAAGCAGCCGCATCCATTATTAATTCATCTATATTTCCTCAAAGCGAGTCAGACTTAAGATCCTTCATAAATATTTAAGAATAGTGCTGCAAAATAAACAAAAACTTTTACTTAACTTTTAATTGCAAGTTTGAGGACCAATGATTGCAAAAAACAACAAAAAGCAAGACAAACATGATAAAGAATCCGGCGAAGTAAAAAAAAAAAAAAAAGACACTAAAAGAACAAGGAGGCCAGACTTCTGCCGTAACCCTCATTGCTCAGTTTTACAATCTGAATCTCATTTACTGCACATTTAACTAATGGGATAAATGGTTGTGGCCAAATTTAACCCAAGCCTGACTCATGATAGCACTTAATTTCTGAGAGCTCGCTTCTTCTCCTACTTTCTCTTTCTCTCTCACATTCACATTGCCATAACTGCTATGCATTCTTTACCATTCATACTGACCAAGTTCCTGAAGGAATAAATACATGAATATATGAAAATAGGCTTCACGTAATTAAAATAATAGTAGCTCTCACTTTCCTTTCTCCCTGTCATTAACAACACTTTTGAGGTAGATGTTGTTATGGGTTGGATTGTGTCTTCCTAGCCCCGAAAGATATGTTGAAGTCCCGGCCCCTGGAGGTAGCTGTGAAGGTGACATGCTTTGAAAATAGGGTTTTTGCAGATGTGACATGTTACAATGAAATCATACTGAGTTAGGGTGGCCTCAAGTGCACTGTGACCAGTTTTCTTCCAGGAAGAGGCGAAGGAAAAACCACACAAAGAGACACAGAGGGAGAATGCCATGTGAGCACCGAGGCAGATATCGGGGTGAGGCACATATAGGCCAAGGACTGTCATAGACTGTAGGCAGCAACAGAAGCTAAGGAAGGGCATGGAACAGATTTTTCCCTAGAGCCTTCAGAGAAAGTATGTCCTGCCTGACACCTTGAGTTTAGACTCCCAGCCTCCAGGATGGTGAGGAAATGTATTTCTATCATTTCAAGCCACTCAGTTTGTAGCACTCTGTTACTGAAGCCCTAGGAAGTAATTCTTCCAGATACTATAAGCACATTGATTTTCTTTCTTTTTAAAAAACGTTATGAAATAAAACATATGTACCAAGTGTAGAATATATGTACGGTTTAACAAGTAATTATAAAGCAAACATCCATCTGACCACTATTCAGGTCAGCAAACAAGATATTGCTGCTTTCCAAAAAAGCTCTAATAGACCCCTTTTCTTACCCAGTCTACTCCCTTCTCCCGGGATAACTGCTGCCCCACAGTCCTTTATTCCATCACCCATATAATCATATTGTGAAAAACATGGATTAATGTTTATTTCTTTGATAAGTCTTTAGATAAGGGTATATTTGGATGAACCAACCTGATTAAAATGAATTTTAGAGCTCTGCTTAGGTAAATTCAGAAGGTACTAACCAATAAATATAAATTGAAACCAACACTCTCTAAAATCATATTTTAAATAGCCATACTCATTATTGAATCGTTCCTTGGACACTTAACTATTACTGGGGACATATTGAGTGAACTTAGTTTTTTAAGAATTTTCTAGAATAGAGATGAAAAGTAATGTCAATAACTGTACTTTAACAAAGTGCATAATTCAAAGTAAAATTAAATTCTTTTACAGTCCTACTTAATTGTTATACACATACACACACTGAGAGTTTGTGAGATTTAGTATATTCTTGGTAATATGGAACACTTGGTCAGTACAATGGATTCTACCAACTTATAGGTAACATGAGTACATAGTTTTAGAGAGGCTACATTTTAATTTTTATCAAATCACTAGGCTTATTTGGATGTATCTGGTTACTGAACTTGCCCAGGATGTGCATACAAATTCCTTTTGTTATCTCCAGGTGTACTTATTGCTAAGAGAGCATAAACAAATCTTTGTTTTGATTTAATAGACTGCTTGCTGTACTATGTATTTAAGCATTACAACGTTCTATAAATGAGGGAGTAAAAAAAATTCAAAGCAAGTTTACTATGTTTGGTACTAAAATGTTTGTCAATAGGATCTGCCAGATGTTTTGGAAATACAGCACAAGTGTCCCCTGCTTTCTGAGAAGCTCATTGTTCCCAGGAGAAAATAATGGGTTAGCTAATGATTATATAATAAAATGATACATTCTTTAGTCCAGGAATTTCAAAGTGTACTTCCCGGTCCAGATAAGTCAGTGGTGAACTCTGCCTAGAGAGAAAGGGATTGGTTCACATACGGAATCATATGAAAAGCCATTCTTGTGTCTTGAAGAATAGGAATTTGGAGATGGGGAATTGGAAGGCCAAAGAAGGGCAAAAGTATATGGCATGTACTAAATATTTTAATGCCAGCAAATACACTGAAATATTTATCTATAAATATAAATTATTATTAGTATTAGTATTCGTATTATCATTACCTTGGCACCAATTTTTAACTGGTCTTGGAAATTTTGAAAAGTTATTGGAAAGTCAACAACTTCTTTGATTATTTGTCGACAGAAAACATAACTGATGAATGTCATTTGGTTGACTTGCTCCCTATCGCAGGTATCACAGTGACTCCTCCCTTCATTTATAGTGACTTCCATTATTTATTTCAAGCAGGACAGTATTTTAAAATTTTTTTGTATGATATTTCATTTCTACAGTTTCATTGCCAAGGGCTGGGAGAGGGAAGGAAAGTGAAGGTGTGTTTAAGTTGTAAATTGTTAGAACTAGGATTGGGTGTTTTGGGTGGGAGTGCATCACAGTTTGGGGAAGACCATGTCAGAGAAGGCTTTACAGAGTAAACAACCAAGATAAATGTCAAAGGGTGATGGCAGAAGAATGAGGGTAGATGTGATTTTCCTGGAAAGAGAGGAGAATTTGGGAACAAGGCAAAAGAAAGAGCCTTGCGGGTATGTGGATATGTAAGAACCAGTAGAGAAACATGTCGGTGAGTAAGATAGAGGGGGCAGCCAGAGAGAGGAGTAAGAAGCTCAGGAAACTGGCATCACCAAAATTGCAGGAGGAAGAGATTTTAAGAAAAACTGGTGTATTTAACAGTGGCAAGTATCATAACTGAGAAAAGCTCATTGGATTGGGTACCTATCCTGTCAGTTGCTCAGCCAAAAACCTTGGGGGCAGCCTTGACTTAGGCTCTCTCTGACAAGATAGACATCCAATTCATCAAGAAATTCTATTGGCTTGGCCTTCAACATAGATCTGTACTTGGACCAGGTCTTACCACTACTCTATTTTAAATGCACACCACGTATCTCCCACCCCACCCATTCCCAAGAATTCCAATGTTACCTACCCTGCTCTATGATTTTTCCATAATACTGCTTGCCTCCAGCAAGCTAGATATCTTCCTCATTTATCAGTAGTTGCTTATGTCCATCTCCTCTCAGCATGAATACAAGTTCCATGAGGGCTGGGGTTCTCCACTCTCAAGCCCTTGGAACTCAATAAATGTTGAAGGAACATATTATAGTTTTGTTGTGTATTTAACTAAAATTTGGTTTGACTTTATGGTTGGAGCTGTATGTTTTAGACATATGAACCAAATTCAATTCTAGTATGAATTCAAGTAATATTTTAGTAAAAATAGGGGCGCCTGGGTGGCTCAGTCGGTTAAGCGTCCGAATTTGGCTCAGGTCACGATCTCGCGGTCCGTGACTTCGAGCCCCGCGTCAGGCTCTGGGCTGATGGCTCAGAGCCTGGAGCCTGCTTCCGATTCTGTGTCTCCTTCTCTCTCTGCCCCTCCCCCGTTCATGCTCTGTCTCTTTCTGTCTCAAAAATAAATAAATGTTAAAAAAAAAATTAAAAAAAAAAAAAATCTTCTGTCGTGTTCAGTTCCAGGCTCGAGGATTCTGGCGCGTATCATATCCCAGATGTTAGAGTCCACACGCTACTGCCGGGGACGGTTTTTATCTTGTACTCTAACTGAAGACTTAACCAAATTTTTAAGTTATGACATTAAAAATATTTCTGAAACTCATACTTTATTTAGCCCTACTTGTGTACAAAGTGCTTACTTAGGAGACAAAGAATTTTCAGTCTACAAAAAAAGAGTGCATGTATTTCTTTTTTTCCAGTGTTCATTTTTATTTATTTGTTTATGTTTATTTTTTTACTTATTTATTTTTTTAGTATAATTTATTGTCAAGTTAGCTAATGTACAGTGCATACAAGAGAGCTCTTGATTTTGGGGGTAGATTCTGGTGATTCATCGCTTACCTACAACACCCAGTGCTCATCCCAACAAGTGTCCTCATCAATGCCCATCACCCATTTTCCCCTCTCCCCTGGCCCGCCCCCCCATTAACCCTCAGTTTGTACTCTGTTTTGCCTCCCTCTCTGTTTGAAACTATTGTTTCCCCTTTCCTTCCCCTGTTTCTCAAGTTCCACATACGGGTGAAAACATATGAGATCTGTCTTTCTATGAATGACTTATTTCACTTAGCATAATACCCTCCAGTTCCTCCACATTGTTGCAAATGGCAGGATTTCATTCTTTCTCGTTGCCAAGTAGTATTCCATTGTATAGATAAACCACATCTTCTTTATCCATTCATCAGTTGATGGACATTTGGGCTCTTTCAATGATTTGGCTATTGTTGAAAGTGCTGCTATAAATACACATTGGGGTACATGTGCCCCTATGCATCAGCACTCCTGTATCCTTTGGATAGATTCCTAATAGTGTTATTGCTGGGTGGAGAGTGCATATATTTCAAGGGCTCACAATATATTCTTTGGGCAAGCTCATTCAACACACATTCTCATAAGTATGTAGATATTTAAATTATAAGGTTTTGACATGAATACAGAATTTTTCACTGACATAAAATGCAAATTTATTCCATTATATCAGCAATTCATATAGAATCTCTTGTCACAAGATATTTAAAATATTTTTTTTTGTCTGAAAAATCCTAATAAGAGCTTTTAGACTCTTTGTGAGCTAAGGAATTGACATCACACTTTATTCCCTTTTTTTCCTCCCTCTCTCCCTCCCTCCATTGCTTCTTTTTTTTTTATTTTTGATCATACTCCTCCACCCCTAGCCTTCATTCCACTGAGGAGTCGATGCCTACTTTAGAAATGAGCGAATGAAATGACAATGAACACATATGCTTAACTTGTCCTGCAGAGTTCACTGCATGTTTTCGTTCATCGTTATTTTTTGCATAGAGATTGTGTTTCTTCATTGACTATAATTGCGATGACCTCCTATTGAGCAGCATAATTCTCAACTCTCACACCTCTGTTTGTTACACATCTGGAAATTGTGCCCATATTCATTCTCTAATCATCAGAGCGGACATCCATTTGTTGTTCCCTCATCATTTAAATCATGTGTCTCTTAGGCCCTGGGGTCCATTTATTTTCTCTTGCTTGGTCACTTGAAACTCCAGTAATAGAGACCTGAGAAGGCTGTGAGCTGCTGCTTTTCCTATGGTTTGCACACGCTGAGTTTGCTGGGTGTATTAACATCACACCTGGGAGGCACAAACAAATGAAAACAAGATTCCGAGCTCCAAGGACATTACTGTTGATGCAAGCTAATAGAGAGTGGAAAATCAGCCCAGCTGAGCAGCGCTTGGTCTTTGCTCATTTAGGTATTGAATCGAAAAAGATTGAAGCTTAGTTTTCTTTTTCCTTTCCTTTCCTTTCCTTTCCTTTCCTTTCCTTTCCTTTCCATTTTCCTTCCTTTTCTTTCTTTCTTTCTTTCTTTCTTTCTTTCTTTCTTTCTTTCCTTCTACAAGTTTTGCCACCTTTTTAAAGCTCCACAACGCAATCTTGATAAATGTTGAATATTAAAATTGATCTTCAAATTAAAAAAAACAACAGGAGGAAGATATTTTCTGTTTTTTTTTTTAAAGCTTATTTATTTTGAGAGAAAGGAAGAGAGAGTGCATGAGAGAGAGGGAGAGAGAGAGAGAGAGAGAGAGAGAATCCCAAGCAGGCTTTGCACGATCAGTGCAGAGTCTGATGTGGGGCTCGAACCCACAAACTGTGAGATCATGGCCTGAGCTGAAACCAAGAGTCAGACACTTAAGTAACTGAACACCCAGCTGCCTCACCTTCACATTAAAAAAAAAAAAAAAGTTTATTTATTTATTTTGACAGAGAGAGAGAAAGAGAGAGCAAGAGAGAGAGAGAGAGAGAGAGAGGAGAGAGAGAGAGAGGGAGGGAGAGAATCCCAAGCAGGATCTCCACTGCCAGTGTAGAGCCTGACAGGGGCTCAAACTTACAAACCCTGAGATAACAACCTGACCTGAAATCAAGAGCTAGACAACCAACGGAGCTATCCAGGCACTCCGATCTTTGAATTTTTAAAGAAAAATATAGGATCCTTTTCTAGCTAGAAGCAAACAAAGTGACTGAGTTTGAAAATGACATTTTCTCCCCCTTTCCTTCTACTTTATTCCCCTCCTCGCTCCTTTCTTCCTCTCTCCCCAATTCCTTTTTCCTTGCCTTTCCCTTCTTTATTTTTTCCCCTCAAAAGCAAATACTTCTGTGAATGAAGCAAACTGTATTCCATTTAGACAATTTGGCATTTTGAATGTTTTAATTTCATCTTTTCTCCATGACAACTTTAGAGTGAATTTAGCTTGCAAATAAAGATGAAACTGTCCCACTTTCTTGTAATATGGTGAAGGTTAACAGAATAAGCACATGTATGAAATTTTCAGCTGCTTTTAATATAATATGGTTACAGTGATAAACAAAGGTGCTAAAATCTATACTCAACATAGTGCCAAACACAATTCAAAGTAAATAGGACAACATATCTTTGTATGTACATAGGCAATAAAAGTACATAGAAATACCTTTCAAACAGCATTTTCAAAATATAAATATAGAAAACACTTGTGAAATGTCATATAATTATATGATAGCTTCTGGAATTTTGCTGTTTCTTCATGTATGGTGATTATGTTGTGGGAAATTGGTAATTTGATTAATGATCGCCAAATTATCTTATTTAATGAAACCAGAATAATGCCAACAATTATTGTTTGTTGTTGTCGTGCAATTTTTTCGTAACTTAAAATTGTTATCTTTCTGCCAAACAACTAAAAAACCCAGTCTAAGGGGCACCTGGGTGGCTAAGTTGGTTGAGCATCCGACTCTTGATTTCAGCTCAGGTCATGATACCAGGGTCTTGGGATCGAGCCCCGCAATGGGTTCCATGCTGAGCATGGAACCTGCTTGGGAATATTTCTCTCCTTCTGTCTCTCCCTCTGCCCCTCTCACCTGCTCATGTGTGCTCTCTCTCTAAAGTAAAAAAAAAAATTAAAAAAAATAAACAGCCCAGTCTAAGAATATTTTATGAGAATGAGAAGATAAACGTTTTTTATTCTCCTCCATACCCTTTCTTTAGATCTTCTGAAACAGAGAAATAGAAATGAAGCTGAAAAAAACTAACTTTTGGAAATCTGTATTATTTTGAAAATCAAATTAATGAACATAAGTTATTTCAGATCATACCAGAATTTCACTAGTCCCCCAAAAAATTACTTCTTAACCTAGAAAATCTCCTTTGTATGAGATAATAGTCATAAACCTACATACTCTAGATACTCGTTTGAACTTGCCTTCCTTTCATTGTATAAGAATTGTACGTAAAAGAGGGGAAAAAGGAACATGGTAAGGTCACGAGTCCTAACTTCAGTATCTGCGTAAATCTATTAAATACGATGCTTTTGTCCATAAGCAGTTTCTAATTTAGTCATCTGTATTATTTATCTTTTTATTGTTATAATATCTACATCTCTTATAATATTTAGTTATTGAAAATAACAAATCTTGAGTTATGCTTAGAAGCTATACATGGGAAATAAAAACACACATCTCAGAAATAGAAAATATCTCTTGGGGAAGATATGGGATAAAAAAGGTATACAAAGTATTGTATTTTTTAATACTTTAAAAAAATATCTTATTGCTTTAGTGTAGTTCTGTGTTTACGTTTTTTTTCTTGTGACTTTATAAAAAAATAAACAGCTAGTGTGTTTTCTATTTTCCCATTTAATTGCCCCTTTAGGCTTTGCTACAAAAAGAATAATCTTAGAGAAGCAAAACCTCAGGTTTATCTAATTTCCTTTCATTCTCCCTCTGTGTAAATCCAAGTTACAACCCAGCAAATAGTACAAAATGATTTTATTTTCTGAACTTCATTATGGCGCATTCACTACATGGCAAGTGTAATACCTCCTTATTATCTGCACTCTATATTTTGTTAATCAAAGATTTCACCGGTTCTATTTCCCAGTCGAAACGTTATTTGTTTAGCTTGCAAAACTCGAATCCAGACTTTGCATTTGAAAATGGTAATCTCGATGAGGGATATAGTGCATTTGCTAGGCTGCTTGGAGAGGAGTCCAGTGTAGCAGGTTTGACTGCCCTTACATCTCGGGTTTCGAAAGTTTCCACACTTCTTTAAAATGAACTTTCTTCTTGGAATAAGAAAGAAATGGGAGAAAATGAATCCACTCTTCAGGCTCTGTTCTTTAATCAGCAGTAACAATCAGGTAAAAAAAAAAAAAAAAGGAGACATTAATATAATTGTAATAGTATTTTGTCATCTTGAGCACGGGCGATTGGTGTAACAAAAAGCATAATTTATCCAAGCATGCAATTGACCTTTTACTGAGACCCCTGTAATGTGGACATGAAGGCTAGTAAGGCAGGAGCTCTGCCCTCCAAGGGCCCCCCGCGGTCTAGCCGAGGTCTGGAAGAGGCACATGAACGACTACCAAACAGCTAAATAAGTGGTGTCAGTGAGAGAAAAGTGCACCAGCTCTGCGGTGACCATGCTGCCTGTTGGGGTGGTAAGTGTCAGAGGAAATTGCATAAAGATCGGAACATTTCAGAATCCACGTGAAGACAGGGGAGGGGGTGGCTGCTGGAGAAGGGTTGAGGAGAGGCATCAAGTCTCAAAAAGGGGGGCACACTCAGGGTTTACGGCGAAGCTAGGGGAGGTTCAACTTGTGTGACTCCTGTACTGGCATGGGCCCCTTCCAAGTCTTTGGACCTCGGGTTGTATTGGTAACTTTGTGTTTGTCAAACTCATTCCCTTCCCAGTTGTCTAAGATTCATTTTCTACACAATTGGGATCAACCCCGAGGATGCGGGTTGGGTTGAAGCAAGAAAGGGCTTGGCACAGGGTCTCCACCTCAGGGCTTGCACGGGGAGAAGAGGCTAGCAGCTCAGTCCCTAACTGAATAAAAAACACCCCAAGCTCACTCTTTGTTGTCCCCAGAGCAAATGCTAGAACTGCTTTCTTTGATTCTCATGGCTCGCTGTGGCCTGCTCAGAAATCGGGATGGCGGGGCTCACAAAGTCCACTAAGAAGAAGGGGCACGTTCAGGCCATTTCCAATCTTTCTTTGGTAAAAGAACAGTTGAATGCTTAGATGTAGGTATTATTTATTTACTGTTCTCATTTAGATATTCTTTCCATTTCAACCTCTCACAAACTCTGCTTATATTCGTCCATTCATTCATTCTTCTAATACCTATTGAATGCTTATTAAACTCACTCTCACTATCTTATGGTACCTATAGTCCTTCAAGCTTCTCTGTTCAATGCACGTTTATCAGTATTTGCAGAGGGTCTAGGTTCGGGGGGAAAACCCCCCAAAATGTATTTCACTTCTTAAAATTTTATTTTATTTACTTAATTTTATTCTTTAGAGAGAAAGAGAGAGCATGAGAGGGGGTGAGGGGCAGAGGGAGAGAGAGAGAATCTTAAGCAGGCTGCACGCTCAGCGTAGAGCTGGGCGTGGGTCTGGATCCCACAGTCTCGGGATCATGACCTGAGCTGAAATCAAGACAGACTGAGCCACTCAGGCGTCCTAGTTCACTTTTTTAGAGAACACATGCCCTGCCTGCTTTGGCCTGTTGCTTGCATGACAATAACCCTTTCTCCCCACGCAGTACTTTATCAAGCATTTGAGAAGCTTTGGGCTACACCTTGGAATCTCGGCATCTAGGCGAGCACAAAGGCTGAGGTTATCGGAGTGAAAACTTCAGATAACATTTCATTTGTTTTGTCGAAACAAGAACATCAGAGGAGGTGTCACAGGGGAGCAAGTGACCAGTGAGTGACGTAAGAGAGCTGTGGGAATTTGAATCAAATCTTAGGTAAATCCTTGAATTTTTTTTTTTTTAAATTAACATTTGTTTATTTTTGAGAGACAGAGAGCAAGAGCGGGGGAGGGGCAGAGAGAGAGGGAGACACAGAATCCGAAGCAGGCTCCAGGCTCTGAGCCATCAGCACAGAGCCCTACGGGGGCTTGAACTCACAAACCGCGAGATCATGACCTGAGCTGAAGTCAGACGCTCAACAGACTGAGCCACCCAGGTGCCCCTCATTTAATCTTTTTATGCCCTGATTTTACCATCTTTGGTAAAATCTTATGGTCTCTATCACGTTAACTCCCAAGGATCTGGCTGGAAAATTTCAACAATATTTAGCTGCTAAGTTGAATTTTTAGGGCTGCCTGACCTACTGTGATTCTTTATATTGTGGCATTCGCCTGCTCCACCCTACTCTTAACCACCAGGTTACCTCGCAGCTCACAGCCCTGTTCCTTCTCTGAAAGAGCAAAATCATCTGTGATCGCAGTAGCTTTATCCCTGAGTTATTTATAGAACTGTTTCACCTTAACCACGATGTAAAAGATGCTTACATATTAAAAAATAAACTTTTTGCTCTTGTTTATTTTGAATTGGCAGAGGCATTAGTAAGAGCCTTGTCCCTCAAAGTCCTGTTTCTCACAACAATTCTGGAGCTTTCCACTCCTTTTGGAAAAAACTGTTTTTAATTCAGAAACTACAGAAAAATTGTCCTTAAATGGCTCACAGGAAATCCATAGAAAAAGTTGCCACTTGAAAGGAAATCGGAAGAAATAATATTAATCAAACCATATTTTATCCACTAAAGAATTATTATTAATATTATCATTATTTTACAAAAGAGGCCATTTCATTGAAATTTCCTTTAGTTCTTGCTTTCGTATTAAGGGTACCTTTTCTCATCCCTCTGAATATACTGTTCATTTACAGTCAGCTCAGAGAAAACAGAAGAGAGAGGTCTTAAAAGATGAATACTTATGGGTAGCTTCGTTGTGAGAAGGGAGGGTGTGTATGAAGGCAAAATTGATAATCTGATAATCTGTTAATGTACTGCTTTGATACAACTTGCAATCCTATTATACCATCCAATACCACGTGTGAATCCATGACAGAGTTTTACCCCAGTCTTAAGGTTGGCTGTGGGACACATGCTTTGAGCTAATGTCACACAGGAGATGGGCGATTTCTCACCGTGGTTCCCCAGCGGGCATCCTGCAGGAAGCTTGCTTACTACCCCATTGCAGAGTGGATTGGCTTATCGTCGGAAACTTGGCCTAACATAGAGCCTATATTCTGCTATATGTCATCAAATACTAGAAAATTCTACACTTACAGGTGGGATATCTGAAGAATGGAATCAATATCTAGATACAGGAGTAGAAATTAAAATGGATTTCGGCTTAGGTCATAACATAATGAGAAAACTCTCCTTCCAACATTTTGCAACTGAATGCAGTTATTTTAAGTATGTTGAAGAGAAGGAAAAAAATGTAACTGGGCTTTTGTGCTGATTTTTGTTCTGGAAAAGTTGAAAATAGCTGATTTACCATTTTCTTTCTCTCTCTCTTTTTATTTTTATTTTTATTTATTTTTTTTTTGGTAAAAGAAAAAAGGCCTTCATAGTTGAGGTACTGGTGACCTTTCCCAGGAATTATTCAGGCAGCTACGTGGGACTGTTTTAATGGCCATGATGTGGTACAGTCAGTTTTACTTGAGGAAGAGCCTTCTGTGCTGCAGGGTAACTAGCTTAATAGCTTTTCCAGAGGACAAATCTGATACAAGTCCTTCGAATGCACGGGAGGTATTTAAGTACGACATAGGCAGGTTGGGGAGCTCCTGTGGATGCACCGAGGTGGCTGAAGAACACATTGCGAACACAGGTGGCACAACCAGCCCCTGTCCTACCTGCTCGGAGGTGCTCGCCAGCCCGTGTGGGTTTGTGACAACGAGCAGTTTTTTCCTCCACACCCCCAAGTCCCAGACACTCTGTGTGAAGCTACTTGCCTTTGTTTTACATTTTGATCTTTCTCCCCTTTTGCCCACTTAACTTGTGGAAATACCCTTAAACACCACCATTAGATTACGAGGGACACACTCCATCTGAAGCTTGGAGAGTTTGTTCCTATCCGCCGTTATCTCCGTTGGAAGGAGCCAGGAGGAAATGGTCTGAAACGTGCTCTGCCTGTGGCACGAGTTCAAAGTTATTCCCAGTCTCGGTGTAAGATGTTGATGTGTGCGTGTAAATTTGAGGGGGTTATTATAGTGCTTAAGGGCTCTGTCCTTAATTACCATGCCGTCTCTACCTCTCCATTTAACTTCTCCAAGCTCCATTTAACTTCTTCAAGCTTCAGCATCCTTATCTGGAACTTAGGAATCTGGATGATATGTACCTCAGAGTGTTGTGATGTTTAAATTAAATATTCTAAGTCAAGGTTAGCACAGAGCCTGGCACGTAATAAGTTCTCAACATATGATGGTTATTTTTTTTTTTTTTGCAAGATGTTTTCCATTTCTTAATTGTTTTATTAGGCAATTGCATTATTGAACTTAATTCTCTCTCTCTTTTTTTTTTAATGCCAAGAGGAGCATTGCTTCTATTACTTGGTATGAACGTAGATTTATCGAAAAATAGAACAAAAAAGGTTTGATTTCTGGCATAGTGGAAGTGGAGACAGTGAAGTTGCATGAACCAGTAAAGGGTCCTGGAAAATTCAGAAGTTGCCTAGTCTTGGACCGGAACACTTGAAAGGAAAACGCCTACATCAAAAGCCACACACAGAGCTCGGTATTGGAGGAGAGCTCTTGGTAAGGCGTGACAGGCAGGAAAGGAAGAAAATTTCCAAACCCAAAGATAAATGCCAGATAACCATTCCGCTTATCACAAGTACTATTTTTTTCTTTTTTTTTCCTCCAGAACATAGGGCAAGTATAATAGTTGTTCACCCATTCAGCAAACATGTAGCAAGTGCTAATAAACACATACCAAGTTCTGTTGGAGATTCTATGCCAGGCTTTGTGCTACATGTGACAGATACAAGGGCAACTTATGGTCCCTGCCCACAAGAACAGCAGGATGTATAACTTCATTACATCTCGATTCATAGAGTTCTAAATAAATTCATAATTTTGTTGGTGGCAGGAAAGGAGGTATTGAGATCATGATTATATTATAATAGTAAGAATAACCAGTGAAGATTGCTAAAACGACTTTTTAAATGTTAATTACATGGGTTTTGATTGCTAGTTATCAAAGCACATTGTAGGATTATAGTGATCCAAACAGTTTGGTAGGGTTGTGAGAACAAAGAGCCATGGAACAGAAAAGACAGCAGACAGAATTGTCAGGAAGTTCTGGCTTTGATGTCTGAAGAGGACAGTATTGTGCTATTACGTGTGTCAGTAGGAGATTCTAAAGCAACTACCTGGATGTAATTTAAAAAAAAAACAAAATTTTAATGGTTATTTATTTTTGAGGGAAAGAGAGAGAGAGACACACACAGAGTGCAAGCGGGGGAGGGGCAGAGAGAGAGGGAGACACAGGATCCGAAGCAGGCTCCAGGCTCTGAGCTGTCAGCACAGGGCCCGAGGTGGGGCTCGAACTCACCAACTGTGAGATCATGACCTGAGCTGAAGTCAGACACTTAACTGACCGAGCCACCCAGGTGCCCCTGGCTGTAACTTTTTTTTTACTGTCTTATTCCCTTCATCTGAAAACAGAGAGAAACAAAAATGGAGCTATGTATTCAGAAATCTCACTCTGATGTCAACCAGTGAGTATTTTTAAGAAAAATTTAAGAGAAGGCTTTTAAGTACTTAGAGATGGTTGCAACTTTTTCTTTAAATGTACTTTGTATTGCAGCAAAATAACGCATGGACCACTCTTATCTAAACCGTCCCTCATTAACCTAAATAAGTTTCCCACCCCATAAATTTAGTTAGGAAGTTGGTTTTGCTTTTGAAAGAAGACATCATGATGTCCATTAATTTTTTTTTCTCTTTGTCAGACATTTACCTTGTTTAGGAGAGGTCATTCACACGAATACCAATACTTCATGCTTAGAAAGTAAACAGGAGTGGAATAAATACCTATTTTGGAACAAAGATGTGTTGTCATACATATATACAGGGCTTGGGGAGGAGAAAACAGCCTTCTCTTAGGATCTCTCTCTTTAGAGATGCAGGGATGGCCTAGAAATAGACCACAGCTCCTCACTGAGTGCCCTTGTCTAAAATGCTAAACGAGTGGTTCCCAGAGTATTAAAACAAGCCAAAGTCTGGTTTAGTCTATTATTGTCTCCTGTCTTGAATTGATTGAGTAAATAATTAATTATCTGTTGAGTTATGCAGCAATTTATGTGTCCCATGTCTGGGGGAGGGGCTGGGGGGAACAGGGAGGAGAATACACAGAACCTTTCTCCAAGGAGCTGAGGGGCGTTTGATATACAAACAAAATCTGCTACCCTTCTACTTCCCAAAAAACGGGGGGGGGGGGGAGGCTATAAAATCTTTAAGAGGTGATGCTTTGCTAGGATTGGTTTTTCACAAGTTGGACATATAGCTAAAAAAGGCCCAGATAAGTTAAAAAAATCCCAGTATGAATCTTCCTGAGGCCTAGACTTAACTCATATCTGCTCTCCCGTTCCTTGATTCTATTAAACAACCTTTTCTTTGCCTATTGGATTTCACACAGGAGACCCTTTTAAATTGAAAGTTTAGGCTCCTAGGAGTTTGCTCTTTCTGGAGGACAATTTTTTTTTTTCTTCCTCTGCAGACCAATACCACTGGAAACAAATGTATTTGCCCCCACTTGTTGGCAGGGACAGCAGTGAACATGCACAGTTTTAATCTAGATGCGTACGGTGTCTATTTTAAAATAGATATCATAAGTAGTAGGTTATTTTGTGGCAAAGCTATAGACACTAACACATTGTAAAATGAACAATATATAAAGGACAAGCTTATGGATGACCTAGAGAGGATTATGTAGCATGATATATGGCCTATGGCCTATGGCCACACTTTGAGGGTCAGAGTCAAGGAGATGCACTAAGAGGCTTAGCCCACGGGTGTGCCTGCTTCAGGATACAGATAGATTCTCCACTCAAGGAAGTTCAGTCCTTAACTGAACATCCTACCCAGGTCTTTGAATAGCTTTTTTAAAAATTGCTCATCTCAAAAAAAAAAAAAAAAAAAAAAATCGTCATCTCTTCTTCTCCGTTTGACCTCAGAATTCCTTATGCAGAAATCATGATGGGTAATTTATAAGGGGTGTATCTATTGGCCAGCATCTTATCTTTTCTCTTGAGAATGTTAAAAAAAAAAAAACTCTTTTAAATTTTTTCAAATCCTTAGATATGTGGAAATTCCAAAAGTAGCAAATACTAAGGGCTCATTATGCACTGAGCACCAATTCTCCTGGGAAAATCAGTCCAGAAGACTCCTGCATTGCCAACAGGGAGCTGTTCACCTCTACTCTCATTAGTGGTCGAACCTAAAGACAGCTGCTGGGACTTAACAAGGTAAGTCTCCCCTCCCAGTTTTATGTTCGTCCCCACGGAATAAGCTGGGACCATTTGTTCTGGCTAACCATGCCTTTTTACCCTGACCCTACACCTGAGATCTGGGGACTGAGCTAGAGGGGCCAGAGTTCTAGAAATGGGGCTTCTGGTCTAATCTGATGTCCAGTTTTGGACTCAGACATGTCCTTGAGGGTCATCACAAAAGCGGGACTTTAACTTGAGAAGAAACAGGAGATCAAGTGGAGGGGATAGCCACTGTGGAATTTACTCACTGTAGCCTTGGACAGGACAGAGGAAAGCAAGGCGAAGGACACCCTGGTCTCTTCACTTATTACCATGTAAATGCGGGAGGAGGCTTCCCTTTGAGTGATAGGATGGATTTAGCCTGCTGATAACACCATGGTCGCCTCGGAGGGAGCTGGAACTTCATAGCGAGCAAGATAACTACTCAGGGCCGCTTGGTGACAGGAGGCCCTGATTTGTAGGACTTTTCCGTTACTAATGTCTAGGTTGCTCTGGACTTATCACGGAAGAACTTGGGAAGCAGAAACCCCATGTTCTCAAATTTCACCTATTAACTCGGGCATGGCAAACCCCAGGTTTTCCAGCCATTTTCATTCCCCAGAACTAGTAAAGTCTCAGTACCTGCTTCCTGGTTTTCCTCAGATGAGGGTCCGATCACGTCCTGAGGTCAGACTATAAGATAAAAAGTACATAGTATCAAATGCTTACATTCGAAGAACAAGGATTAATTGTTCTTGATTAATTATGAGTAACTCCTCAATATCTTCCCCTCACATTCTCCTTAGAATGCGTAGTTGTGACAAATTTGAAAATGTCAGTGAATAATTTGGAGTGAAAAAAAAAAAGGGAGAGAATAGGCAAAACTTGGAAAGGGCAGGTGATTATATCACAATTGGAGTATTTTTCAAAGCCAGCATTTCAATGTTTGTTTTTAATTTAGTGTGCACTAAATATACACTTTTGGCGTATAGCTGTGTTCATTCTGACACACGGGTTCATACAGCCACCTCCATAATCACCATGAACTGTCAAACCCTGCCCCCACTCCTTGCCCTGGTAACCACAGATCTGTTCCCCTTCTTACGGTTTTTCCTTTTTCCAGAATGTCACGTAAATGAGCTCATTCAGTACGTTTCCTTTGGAAACTGGCTTTTTAAGCTCAACATACAGCTTTTGAGATTCATCCATGTTATTGTGTCTCTCACATCCTCATTCCTTTAGATTGCTGACTAATATTCCTTTCTACGAATGAACTACAACTTGTTTATTCACTCATCCACTGAAACAGATGGTTGCTTCCATTTTAAGTGATAATGAGCAGAGCTGCTATAAAAACATTCATTTATGGGCTTTGCATGAACATAAGCTTTTAGTTTCCTAGGTAAATACCTAGCAGTGGGTTTGCTGAATCCTATGGCTACATGTCCACTTAAATATGAAACACTGCCAGTTTCCAAGAGTGGTGCACCTTTCTGCACGCCCGCTAGAATGCATGGGGTTGACAACAGCTTTAGATTTTTGCTGGGTCATTGTCAGTCATTTTAAAATTCAGCCATTCTCAAGGGTGTCAGTAATAAATATCTCATTATGTTTTTATTTTTAAATTTTATTTAAAAAAATTTTTTTTAATCTTTATTTTTGAGAGGGAGAGGCAGAATGTGAGTGGGGGAGAGGCAGAGAGAGACAGAGAGGGAGAGACAGAATCCGAAGTAGGCTCCAGGCTCTGAGCTGTCAGCACAGAGCCTGATGCAGGGCTCGAACTCACGAACCGTGAGATCACGACCTGAACTGAAGTCGGACGCCCAACCGACTGTGCCACCCAGGCACCCCTCTCTTTCTGTTTTTATTTTTTTATTAAAAAAAATATTTTTTAATGTTTATTTATTTTTGAAGGAGAAAGAGACAGAGCGTGAGTGGGGGAGGGGCAGAGATAGAGGGAGACACAGAATCTGAAGCAGGCTCCAGGCTCTGAGCTGTCAGCACAGAGCCCAATGGAGGGCTCGAACTCACAAGCCATGAGATCATGACCTGAGCCAAAGTCGGCCGCTCAACTGACTGAGCCACCCAGGTGCCCCATCGTTATGTTTTTAATTTGCAACCCTCGATGGCCTGGGATCCCGAGCATCATTTCATGCCCTTATCGGTCACTCATGAACTTCTCAGGCAAACCATCTGTTCACTTTCTCTGCCCATTTTTCACATGGGTTATTTATGTTGCTGAATTTGGGGGCTTCTTTATGTGCTGGGTACAGCTCTTTGGCGCATAGGTAATTTGCAAACGTTTTGCCAGTCTGTAGCTTGTCTTTTTACTCCCTTGACAGTGACTTTCACAGAGCCAAAGTTTGGGTATGATCTAAGTTCCCCGTCTTTATTGCTTTTATCCTCTACCCTATAACTGAACGTACATCTTAAAGACACACGCCGGAGACTTCTTAAAAGTGTCAGGCAGAGGACCCACACAATGTAAACCACGCCTCTAGGAACAGGCACTCTTTATTTCTAATGGCAGGAGGACAAAATCTGTGGCCAGAAGAGCAGAGTCTCCGGCAGTCTCTTTGATTGGAAAATACTGTTGCAGCCCAGTGCCCGACGTGATGTAAGAGCTAAAGAAAAAGTTTTAAGAGCACCTTTTCCATTCCTGAAATCTGTTCTCAGGAGGCCCACGCATTAATCTTGAAATTGCTGTCACTTACGGAGACTGTTTTATAAATGCAAAATTCATGTTTGTCAGCATCCCTTTAGGTGGCTCTGGAGACTAAATGTAGGAGAAAAGGGCATTTTGTCAGGTCTTCACAGGCAAGGCTAAGTGGGAGAATTGAAGCAATTATCTGAATAATTCAATAAAACTTCCTCTTTTATTTAATTATTCAAATAAATCCTTATTTTTCTTTCTTGGCTCTGGCCATGGAGAATTCTTTGTCATTTAATTTACTTATGAAAAGTGACATGCTTTTTTTTTATAACCAGTAGAGGCTGAAAGCTTTTTAATGTTTAAGGTTATCAGACCTTTACAATAATTAGCAGAGATTCTAAAAAACTCCACTCTGCAGAGTAGTGTCGAAGACGACTGGAAAGCAGGATGTGATCTCATGTTTTCACACATTGAATTCTATCCCCTAAAGAAACTACTACTTGCTCCTAATTTCCAGCTGCCAACATCTGCAATTAGAAACTGGCAAAACAATCACCCCCACAGCTGCGAGAAACGTATAGTTTGTAACAAAACGTCCAATGCGCTTTGGAATGCTGAATTAAAAGGCATCGCTTTCATTTCAGTTACCATCTAAACTTTCTCTCAATTAATTAATCATTCTGTTGAATCGTTTCCCAAAGAGATCACATTCTATTTAGCATTCGCCACGTTTATTTTCAGTGAAGCGATAACAGGAATACAAGGGCCATCCAACTGTAAACACAAGATTGAATTACAAAGCCTGGTATCTAGATGACCTCCATGGTTCCCTCTAACACTCAGGTCCTGGGAGTAAAGTCAAAGGAAGGTTTTTATCAGGTCAATACAAAAAAATTATCATCCTCAGCCCTTGGGGCTTTCAATTCTATTCAGCAAAGTTACAAATGCTTCCACATTCTCTCCTACTGAAGAACTTATTCAAAATGCATTATGCACATTCAGTTTAGAAATGTATTTGTCAAGCGTCTCTCCTAAAGTATTTCTAAAAGCAGAATCATCTGATCATATTGGTTAAGACAGATGTATCGTTTCCCCACAAAATTGCAGATGAGGCAACATTGCAATGTTTTCTGTTAGTTGATTTGAGGTATGCAAATTAATGGAAAAAAAAATCTGACTTTTTTTTGACATTTATTTATTTTTGAAAGACAGAGATAGAGCACTAGTCAGGGAGGGGCAGAGAGAGAGAGTGAGAGGAGACACAGATCCGAAGCAGGCTCGAGGCTCTGACCCAGCAGCACAGAGACTGAAGCTGGGCTCGAACTCACAAACTGTGAGATCATGATCTGAGCGAAGTCTGACACTTAACTGAGCCACCCAGGCACCCCTCTGACATTCTTATAGTAAGTAATTTGCTAATCCAGGAATTCTCTGTCTTAAAAAAATGATACAGTGAAATGGGACTATAAATTTTATTTCTTAATTCATTAGTTTTCTAAATTCATCTAACTGCCATTTTCCACAGCAGAAAATTGTTATAATGGGAAGAATGATCTAATTCTGTTTTTCTCTTTTAAGATAATTACACTTTGTTTAAGGATACTCTGAATACATTTTTCTCTAACAGTATTTGAAATTTAAGCAGACTGAATTATATGGAGTCAAATAGGGAGGCTAGCAGGGAATATAAAATTATGAGTTGCTCAAAGATGAATCTCAACCCACTCCCCTAATAAACACACATATACACATGCCCACTTGGCCTGAGACAGCAAGTGGTCTCCTGAGCTTTCTTAACTTTATGAGAAATAAAATTTAACAAGCAAGGCTTACTGGTTTGATATTTGTAAACTATAAAATAAACATGACAATGAAATTATATGTATATGTATACACACACACACATATTTTAAAGTTACAAAGTTGACTCATTTTAAATTGCTACATTGAGTACAGAATTATTTTAAAACAGGGGTGCCTGGGTGGCTCAGTCAGTTGAGAATTTGACTTCAGCCCAGGTCATGATCTCATGTCATGAGTTCGAGCCCTGTGTCGGGCTCAGTGCTGATAGCTCAGAGCCTGGAACCTGCTTTGGATTCTGTGTCTCCCTCTCTCTCTCTCTCTCTCTGCCACTCCTCGGTTTGCACTCATTCTCACTCTGTCTCTCAAAAAACAATAAGTAAAGATTAAAAAAAAAGAATTATTTCAAAACATTGAGTTAGATATGTCACTACCATGACTAAGAGCACGTACAGGTCATAAAGGCCATTTTATTTTCTTCCTTAGTATATCTTCATTGGCATAACATTATACATTATTTTGTGACTCTGATTGGTTTTTTTAAAGTAAAGCTTATGCTGATTTTCCAACTAAATCTTAACGTGTCAATTAAAAAGAAATAAAATAATTGAAAATTTAAATATACTATCTGAAATTAGCACCTTTAATAAAGAAGCATTATTCTTCTGTATATATTCTACACCCATCAAAATGCATGGTGATATGAAGAGTTTGTTAAATACTTATTCCAAAGAGAATGACTGGAAAAACACGTGATGTTTAGCATACCCTGGTTTAGCTCCCCCTGGAATTATCCAATAAAATAACCATAAACATATAAAGAAAAAGACGAAGGGTAAAGTAATATATAAAATTTAGGCATCTTAAGGGAGTGGGAGTGGTTGACTACCAAGAGGATGCACAGGGGAAATTTTAGAGTGAAGAAAAGAAAGTGATCTGTATGGTCCTGGGGTGATGGTTACATCACTCAATTTGTCAAAATCCACAGAACTGAGCATAACAAAGAACGCAGTTTAATGGCTAAAAATTTTTAAAAGAAACTAAAAAAAGTGTGCAAACTAAAAAAGAAACTATTCATAAACACCGTGTTCTAGCCGGCAAATTTCTTTCTTGTGAAGGCACGGACTAACGATCCTGAAACTGCTTTATTAAGTATACCGGGGTTGAACAGAGAAAATGGATGTTGGGTGGTGGGGGGGGGACACGTCTTTCATTGTTTGTGAGTGAAATTACAGATAAACAAGAAAGTCTAGATGAACCCTGCACTTCTTCTTTTTTTTTTTTTAATTTTTTTTTTTTTAATGTTTATTTATTTTTGGGACAGAGAGAGACAGAGCATGAACGGGGGAGGGGCAGAGGGAGAGGGAGACACAGAATCGGAAGCAGGCTCCAGGCTCTGAGCCATCAGCCCAGAGCCCGACGCCGGGCTCGAACTCACGAACCGTGAGATCATGACCTGAGCCGAAGTCGGACGCTCAACCGACTGAGCCACCCAGGCGCCCCTGAACCCTGTACTTCTTGATGAGAGTTGGAGACATCAGTGTATGCTCATGTTTAGATTAATATAGATACTGCTGGATAAATATAGAAACAAAGATACACAGGTGACTATGCTATAAGTATATATATTACATAGCACTGTCCTCTGAGAGGGCCTAGAAGCGATGACACCCCAGTAGCAACGGGCACACCACACACCCAGATCCTGGTTTCTAAATATTGTTCTCCGATAAAAGCAATGGGCTCCTTGGAGAAATAGCTGTTTCTAGGACAGTTCAGGGAGAATGCAAGATGAGTCTGGAGTATCTTTAAGTACCAGAAAGTAAGGAAGTGCTCAAAAAGCAAGAGGTTGGTGGCATGTCAAAGAGACATGGGAACCAACCTGAAAGAGCTCTCAATGTCTAGAGCTGGAACAATTTGAACCACAAAATAGTGTAGTATAAATTGTAATCCAAGGTATGTACATGAATAATTGGGGACAAGAGACAAATGTTTATTACCGAAGAATTCAAATAGCATATGCCGATACTCCTCACTACAGGAGGAGAGGCTTAATTCTTCTACCCCACAGAATGTGCTAGATTTTGTGAACAACTTCCAAAGACTAGAGTAGGAAATGGGAAGAATGGTAGATTCTTGCCGGGTGAAGAAACCTGGCAAATGTTACCTTAACCAAGTAATGAAGGTCAATATCACCCGCAATGTTATATGGATATTTTGAAACTCCTCATATGATGAGATGTATGTACGTTCACTGCATATTTTCAAAACATTTATAGTCCAGTGTGATGGTCAGTTTTATGTGTCCACTTGGTAAGCAGGGGCACAGTTATTCAATCAAACACTAATTAGGTGTTTCTGTGAAAGTATTTTATAAATGTGATTGGCCTCTACAATCAGTTGACTTTAAGCAAGGAAGACTATTCTCAATAATCCGAGGTGGGCCAGATCTGATTCAATCAATTAAACGGCTTTAAGACAAGAAGTGAGGTTTCCCTGCGGAAGAAGACTTTTTGGAATGCAGCAGCAATTCCAGCCTGAGACCTTCCAGCCTTTCCTTTCTGTTGGTTTGCATAACAGATTTTTGACTTATCTAGCCAGCCCCCATAAACACTAAGCCAATTCCTCTATCTATCTATCTATCTATCATCTATCTATCTATATCTATCCACCCATAGATCCATCCATTCTAGTTCTGTTTCTCTGGTGGATACAAATCCAGATTGGGGGACATTCTACAGGTTACATGGCCAGTCCTCCTCAAGACGTTCAAAGTCATAAAAAACAAACAAACAAACAAACAACAACAACAAAAACAAGGGAGATCAGAAACTGTCAAAGCTGTTTCTGCGCCTGTTTTTATGTATGTTATAATATATATAAACACATATATACAAACAGGCACAGAAATAAGTGCCAATTATTTGGAAGAAGTTGACAATAATTACTAGGCAAATTAAGTTGGGTTGATACAAAATCTTCCCAGGTTTCAGGTCATTTCAAGCTTTGGTTTTATATCATAAAAGATATCACCTGGGGCGCCTGGGTGGCGCAGTCGGTTAAGCGTCCGACTTCAGCCAGGTCACGATCTCACGGTCCGTGAGTTCGAGCCCCACGTCGGGCTCTGGGCTGATGGCTCGGAGCCTGGAGCCTGTTTCCGATTCTGTGTCTCCCTCTCTCTCTGTGCCTCCCCCGTTCATGCTCTGTCTCTCTCTGTCCCAAAAATAAAAAATAAATGTTGAAAAAAAAAAAAAAAAAAAAAAAAAAAGATATCACCTAACAAAAATGAATGATGACTTTATGCTTCCCCCTTGTCCCATAGCTATTCTTTAACTGTAAACCCAAGGTATGAACCAAACATTAGCCTGGGCCTCTCAGGTGATGCTCTGTGGGTCAGTTTCCCCAACCCAACCCTAGGCAGATAATGAAAAATCCCAGAAAATAAGTGGGCAGAAAATGGAAGAGAGGACTGCATGACACAGAGCTTTCTAGAAGGTATGGTCTCTAGCATTCATTAGTGAAAGACAGGAGGTGAGAGTGATATAGGATGGTTCTTTTTTCAAAAAAAAATTAATGTTATTTATTTTTGAGACAGAGAGAGAGAGAGAGAGAGAGAGAGAGAGAGAGCACAGGCAGTGGAGGGGCAGAGAGAGATCGGGAGACACAGAATACAAAGCAGGCTCCAGGCTCTGAGCTGTTAGCACAGAGCCTGGCACAGGGCTCAAACTCATGAGCCATGAGATCATGACCTGAGCCGAAGTCGGACACTTAACCAACTGAGCCACCCAGGCACCGTGATACTGTATGCTTCTTGAGAGCAATGCAATCATGAAAATACTGCTCTGAATTATATTGCTTCTGAGAACTTGTGTATAGTCCAAGTCTAACAAAACCTGTGATTTGGCCAGGGAATTTAATACATTAATAACTACCCTTAGGCCATAGACTTGTTAAGTCGTGAAATATTTACTGAGCAACTATTTATGTGAGACAATATTGAAGGAACCAAGGATACAGAAATATAAAAGACAGATAGGTCCTTTCTGTCACAGAACTAATATTCCATGTAGGAAGAGTAGAAAATAAGCAAATAGAAAAATAAATAAGAACAAAAATCATCTATTGATGAGATCTATGCAAAAGATGAAAATAAGATGATGTGAAGATCATTTGTATTGGGAAACTATTTTAGAAAGACCTCTCTAAGACAAAATTTGAGATTGAATATGAAAAGAAAGAAAAAATTTGCCATGCAACATTCTGTGAGTAGGGGATGTATAACAGAGAAAAGAGTTTACAAACACAAGAATTACCTTAAGGTGTGCCCTTCATGAGAGTACATGAGTGGAGAGGTTTGAGCATGTAGGGCTTGCGGTATCTTTTAGAGGTAGGATCAATAGAAGTTGCTAATAGACTAAAGTGAAGCTGAAGGAAAGAGAAATTAGGACTGCTCTGAATTAAGGGCCTCAATGAAGGATTGGATAGTGTGACTCAATAGTAAGATAGAAAAAACCAGATGAGGATCAGCAAGGAAGAAATATTAATATTTTTACTTTGTTTATGTTAGATTTGCTTTGTCTATTAGATAACCAGAGAGAGAGAGAGATACTGGATAGACATTGAGACAAGTGAGTCTAGTATCCCAAGGAGAATGTATATGAATGAGTATTCAAATATAGACTTTAGGACCATCAGCATATGAATATGGAAAGAAATAGAATGAGGTCAAGACAGGGCCTTGAAACATTTCAATATTTAAAAATTGGAGGTCAAAAAAAAAAAAAAAAGGCAGCAAAGCATACTGTGAAAGAGTAGCCAGTGAGGTAGGTAAGAATCAGTGGGAGAAAGAGTTTCAAGGAGTGGACAGTCAACTGAATTGAGCTGAGATCTGAAAGAAGGATTTCAACAACCATACCAGTGGTTGGAAAAGGACATCAGGAAATGTCATCATTTTTATCTTTTGGTAACCACTAAATATAGACAATCCTGACTTACTCAAGGATAAGAAGGGTCACAAAGAGAAAAAGAAAGAGAGAAACAATCATAAGGCAAGGAATGAGTTTTCTCATTCCTTGGGTTGGGCAACAGCAATCCAGAACCTGTGACAAATGCTACCAGATAAAGGAAAAGATTGATGAGAATCACATGAATGAAATACTGTGCAGATTATGTACCAAAGAATTCAAAATAAACTTTAGAAAACTATTCAGAGCACTCAGAAAAGTGTCAAAGCAATGTCCACTATAAAGTAGGGACACGGGACACATTCCATAAGAACAGACCATCCTGAAATAAATAAGCATGACAATAGAGACTTAAAAATGGAAGTTTTAAAAATGGGAAAAATTAAAAGATTTTACACTTAAATTTATGTTGAAAGCACTAAAGAACAGAACTGATACTGCAGAAAGTTGATGTTGATGTGAAACAAAAACTTAATCTGATCTTTCAGAAGGCTGCAAAAAATGACAAGGAGTCAAAATACTCAAAATAATCAGGAAAGGAGTAGATGTGGAAGACAGAGATGGGTAGACAACATACCCGTAAGCATTAATCCTGAAGAAGAGCTGTGAACAAATGGGGGAAAACCCCATCCAATTCAGTCATATTTTCCTGAGCTGAAGAAAAACATGTGTGTGAGGTAAAAACTGAAACCTTCCACACCCACACTGCTGTTGTCTACATTAACATGGCTTTCTCCCCAGAAACTTGTTCAGGAACATAAAAGGGACAAATAACTTTATTGATTAGTCCAGAAATGTGCGGGAAGACCAATCAACTCTTCAATAGGAAGTTTTGAAGGAAAGTTTACATCCCAAGACACATTTTTGCCCCCAGAATTTCTTAGACGATTTGGGGAATCTTGAGGGCTTGTATTTTAATATGATGTGCTACTAATATTCAGGCATATTGTGGTCCTATATCCACCTCCCCCCACCTCTTCTCTCAAAAGTCTCTCCTTGCTGTGTCTACCAATCCTATACTATTATATCATGATGCTTATCCTGTCCTAATCAAGTGTTCTCTCCTCCCCCCTATTGAAAAAACTACCTTAAGCCAGACTTCAAAGTCTCATAAAGTATCCTAACTTTGCCCTCTCCCCTCCAGAGATGCTATGAACAGAATAGAGGTAGTGTGTACCTTATCAAGGTAAACAATAGACTCAGCTTTGCCTTATTAACAGGTTAATCTGGTGATATTTTAGGGAGGCAGCCTTCAATAGTGAATTGAAAAACTTCATTATATTCTGGGAAAAAGTCAATGAAAATACATCCTCACCTGGTCATAGAATAACAAATATTGAACTGCATTGGTAAAAATATTTTATAAGTATCTGAGCAGACAAATATAATTTATCATCAGAGAAAGAAAATTCAGTTTGGTCTTAGGTTGTCTAATGCAAAACGAATGTTAACAATTAATACTGAAGGGATAAAAAAAATCTGTGACCCAAGAATATTTAAATAATCAACATGTCAATCAGATAACAGAAAGATAATTTCAGGTTTTGTTAAGGCTATGAAAATATGTTATCTGTCCACATTCTTGAAAAGTTACTTAGTGATCTATCTCAATAAAATGAGAGATGAAGCACAAAAGTGCTAAAAAGATTTTCACTAAAATCAGTTAGAGAAAAGTTGATAATATTTTGTTATAGAAACAATTCAAGTTTCAAAAATTGTTCTTGAAAGAAGATATGCTGAATGCAAATTTAACAATGCAGTAATAGTTTAATGTAACAACAGTAATCTAAGTCAAAAACACTAAATTAAATTAACAAAGGCTGAGAATTGGGAACTGCGTAAGGAAAGAGTAAAAATGTGAAAAATGAAATAGCTTATATGGATGAGACCTAAAATAAACTTTCCCTCTTGGGACTGGCGTGTAAACAAATACATGTTTTAAAGCTTCTGTAAAAACAAACATAATTAGAACCAAAAGCAAAAAAATTACTTCCCCAAATTATTATGACTAGAGCACAAAGTGGGGTGATAGAGGCGAACAACGTTAGAAAAGGGTTTGTTAAATGACAAGCAGAAGCCATCTCACGTAGGGTCACGCAAGCCATATTAATGTGCCTGGACCCTAGGGATGCGATCTTTGTTTAAGGGAGCTTGGGGCAAGAATAAAGGCAGTGTGACTAGTTAGAAAAACATCGAAGTAATCCAGCTGAAAAGTTACAGTGGCCTGGACTAGGACATTGACAATGGTGACAGAAAGGAATTGAGAGTTTTGTTAAGATATCAGAAGATTGAAGTAGGTATGCTTATTAATTAATTGGACCAAGGCTGAGTGAGGTAGACGGGGAATCATATGTTATCAGTAGATGATGCAGCCATTCACTGAGATTGGGGCTCGGTAGGGACTACAGAATGAAATCTGGGCTGGAGATACAGACATGGGAGTCACCCACATACACATTCATTGGTTCTATGAATATTAGACACATATTTCTGTTAGATATCCTGCTAGGCTCTGAAAATATCATGATGAGTAAGACAGACCCAGTTTGTGACCTCGTAGAAATCACAGTTTAGCTCAGTGCTTAAAGGAAATCTGAATATGATGACTGCTTTTCTCAGAATTGTCTGGAGGGCTAGATACTAAATTTGGCCCCAATTTACATTGACTGGATCAGATTTTACAGTTGATTCTTAAGCATGCTAACATTTGAACTCTACTGGTTAAAATTACTGAAACCATTTCACTCTGGAGATCACCCAAGGGAGGTGAACAGAGTGAAAAGTGTTGAGGGTCTCGCACAGCATCAGCATTTACCAGAAGTCCAGAGGAGGAAGAGTTCGTAAAGGAGACTGAGCATCGTGGCCAGAAATTTAAGAGGAAAACCAGCGTTTGTGTTGTGTTGGAAGCCTAAAAAAGGGAATCTTTAGTATAGGAAAGGTTGCTTTAACATTTAAAATGCTACCAAGGGGTCAGTAAGATAAGACCTGAAAATTATTCATTGAATTTATTGACTCTAGTATGAGCAGGTTTAGCAATTTCAGACTGGTAGGTGAGGAAGTGAATACTCCAAGACCAGCAGTATGTCCCTGAAAACTGTGAGGAAGATGGTTAAAGAAAGGGATCAGTAGACAGAATTTGAGGGAGGCCTTTTAAAAGAGAGCAGTGAGAGGAAAAAGAAACAGAAGATAAAGGAGAGGAGAGAATTTTAAAAACATCGCTGAGAAAGTCTTGTGGGATAAGAAGCAGAACACAGGCTCTAACATAGATCTAATGAGACAGAGTAAGATCTGATGAAACAGGTACGAGGAAGGCAAGAGTGAATGTGGATACAGGTGGTTCTGTGTAGGCTAGTGAGCTGGGCGAGCGCAGGTACGCCACTTTTTGTTCATTTCTTTACAAATAGCACCAGCGACTGTATCTGGCACACAGCTAATCCTTAATCAATGCTTATGAAATGAATGGATGATTAAGGTAGAGGAAGGCATCAGCAGCTCACATTCAATTTCTCTGGGAAATATTAGGTAACATTTACTCCAAGTAAAAGGGAGGTGTGTGTGTAGGGGGGTCACACACTGACCACAATGAAGAAGCATTGACCAAGAAGGGTAACAAAGAGAGAAATAAGGATAGCAGCGAGTCGTTGAAGGCCAGTTGACAGCAGAGACCCTGGAGTCATAGTAGCATCTATTTGACCTCGGTTGATTTTCTCCATCGGTACCCATGGGGAGATAAAGGAGACAGATAATTAGGTTTTTCCATTCCTTCCAAGGATGACTTTACTGTTAAGACAGGTTTCGTTATCCTCTGTTGCCTCAGGAATGTCTCTATTGAACTCGGGATGTGACTTCAAATTTAGGATGAATAGTCTACTCGGTGATACACCTCACCAAGATGTGTTCCACTTCGTGGTCATTTTGGTCATAACTTGCTTGTTCCATCTGACCTTTCTTCCTGGCGATGACTTAGCACTGGGCGACATAAGCACAGTTCTGGTAGACCCTTCCCCTGAGGCACCAGCATTTGTCCCCAAACACCTTCTCCAGTGGGACATACCCCATCTGAACACCTTCGGCCAGAATCCCAAGAGTCTTCCCAATTTCACCTCTTGCCATCAACTGACTTCTTCTGCGAGTAAATGACGTTCAAGGCAAGTGAATGCTAGATTAGCAGCACTGTGTGGTTTCTTCTTATTAGTCAAAACTGCCTAATCCTCATTGCATTCTATTTCCACTATTTATCTAGAAAAAGGCATCAGATCTGCAAGGCCAACTTGCAGCTTATGTGGTGTCTTTGTGCAAATTAGAGAAGATGCCCCTTCTGTTCAGGTCAATTAGGGAAAACATAACCCCTCTTGGGCAATGCAGCACCAGGAGAAGTTTAATAGAGCAGATGGCACCTTTGTGTTGAGTAAGAAGTGTCCTGTTTCTTAGAAGGAGTAGTTGCAAGTTAGGGCACCTACATTCAGTTATTGGAGTGGAAGGGCATGTTGGTCCCACTGATTGCTTTGGCTGGGGCCTTTGTGCAGAGTGGAGGCCGTAAGGATTCATGAACTGATTTGCATAAAATTTTATTTTATGTTATTTTTTAAAGTTTATTTATTTATTTTGAGAGAGAGAGAAAGAGAGATTACAGGAGGGCCGGTGGGGGGGGGGGGGAGAAAGAGAGAGAGAGAGAGAGAGAGAGAGAATGCCAAGCAGACTCCACACTCGCAGTGCAGAGTGCCCCTCGCCCCCCGCCCTTGGGGCTCAAACTCATGAACCATGAGATCATGACCGGAGCTGAAATCAAGAGTCAGCGGCTCAACCGACTGAGCCACCCAAGTGCCCTTGTATAAAATTCTATACACACCCAAGTGTAAAGAGGTAAAAATGACAATGCAGCCACTGAAGAGGTCACTTTAATGTACTGAATTCAGGTCCTTATTTGAATACCAAGGTAAAGGCTATTTTGCTTTCCCTTCTATACTCTTTATTTGAAGAAAGACAATGACAACATGGCAGTTTTGTAGTCTTAGTGCCATGCATCACTTCTGTTTTATTGTCGTTTAAGTTGCCACACTGAATGTTTTTGTTTATCAACGTGAAAGGAAAGGGAAAAGCCAAAATATTGCACAACTAAAACAGCCCATTGTTCTGAGTAATAAAACTGCCAGAGAAGGTAAATTGTGCGTCAGTGCATGAATTTATTTAAAGAAGATAAAAGACTTTGTTTCCTTAAACTCTCTGATAGAGACACTAAATCAAACCCCAAATCTGAAGCAGCAGATATTAGATGTCAGATGCATGGGTCACTCATTCATCTCCCCCTTTCCTTGATAGAACTGGGCTCAGGACAAGGGAAAAGGCGTCAGCGGTATTTAAGATGCAAAGAGCGACAGTCTTCCTGGCGTTTCTGGCAGCGCCTGAAGTAGGGGCCCCTGAAGGGTTGGTGTAGAGCTGGCTGGAGAAACTTGATGGTGGGAGGGGGGAAATGGATAAGGTACAATTTAATGTGGCTTTCTTCTCATCAGTCTCTTGTTCCCTCCAGATGCAGACCCAAAGCACCTTTGGAACATTTGGAAAACGTCATGAAAAGTGAGTCTACTTCTCTTCAACTTTGCTATTTTTGAAATTGTCACCATAAAGATTCAATGAATATTGCGATGAGCCTTTCAGTTCCGATGTTTTTCACTGATTCCAGGTTAAGGAAGTGAAACCCTTAGAGGCCCAAAATGATGGGCTTCTTTCGGGATTGTCCTGAAATCCAAATGTTCGTAAGTCCCCAACTGTATGAATTTCTTGCTTACGTCGTGGCCCCCGCTAGATGGGGAGAAACAATTTAGGCCAAAATCAAGCATTCTTTCTGCAGGGTGGTATCAATTCAATTTCAATCGTCTGAAAAATTATTCAATTAAAGTCTATTTTCTGAACACAAGTGATTGCCCATCCTGGAATAGCTCTTCTACTCTGTGGCCTTTTCTGCAGGGGTGCTGATAAGGAGCCAGCTGGGCTGGCAAACGTGTGTGCAAACATACACACTAAAGTAAAGCTCCTGGTGTGAATGCCTCTGCACTCACAAACTTTGTGTTGATATTTGATAATCCTTGGGTGCTTGAGGGTTTTTGTTGTTGTTGCTAATTACAGTGTTCGTGCATTCACTACGCGTTTAAGTCACACACAAAATGGCAAACATCCGAAACGACTTGTTTACAAAATAGCATTTTTAAAGCCAGAATTGGGAGAGGAGTTAGTGCATTTCAGTCTTCACTAAAAACTTAATAAATGCCTGCTATATTAAGCAGCGATCCCATAGTGAGTCAGATACAGTCTTGCATGCAATCTAGTAGGAGGGCTGAGAAAAGATGCACATAATTACAATATAAAGCAGGTGAGATGAGTCATTCTGGAGTACAAAGACAAGAGGGTTCAAGGAAGGATGGCTTACATCCTTTTGCAACCATAAAAAGTTTTTTCTGAAACTTTGAAATGTAAGATTAGCTTGAAAGAAGGGTAAGATTTTGACAGGCAAAAATATTCCACACACGAGAAATAATATAAGCAAAGGCATAGAGAGGAAAGGACTGCAGGGCCAGTGGTTTATTATGACTGGAGAATGGGGTGCATATAGAAGAACATTAGGGATGCAGATCAGAATGCACGTGAACCTGGGAGCAGTGTAGACTAAATTGGAATGAAAAAAAAGCAGTGAGCGGGAGGAAGGGTTGATAGAGAGGGAATAACTGGTTCATGAAGTCAACGAGGACAGCAGTCCAAGAGAGAGGTAAGGAGGAACTGTGTTTCAGTGGTAACAGCTGGAAAAGCAAGGAAACGGTGAATGTGAAGAACTTTCTAAAGAACTGCTCACTGAATGCTGGTAACACATTAGATGTGGTGAAAAGAACCAAGGAGGACTTGAGATGGAACCTGGGGCCAAGGAGTGTTGCCAAACAAGAAAGACAGGAAAGTCAAGAGAAGGAATTTGCTGTGGAGAAAAATAATCTTTTCATTGGAATTCTTGGTGGGATGGCCAGGTGCAGAAGAGCTCTTTCTGTCAAATCCTTGTATCGAAGCTGCCATATTGCAGCTATGGCTTTAAAATTCCGTATTTATGCTTAACGATGGAAGTTTAGATGGGAAAATGTAGGGCATTACTAAAGGAGAGAGAAAGGCAAGGGAAAAGTGAAGTCAAAGGGAATATCAGGTAATGAAACTGTTAAATAAGTCAGAGAACTCGGGGAGCAAGAGGACATTTTTTGGTACTTAAGGGACCACCCTGAGGAGAATTTTTAGTGCAGTTGGGAGTGGGGTTCAGAAGGAAAAGTCCTGAGTGAAAAAATAGTGAAAGAGAGAGACAGAGGTCTCCATTTGGCATACAGCTTCTTTTATGACTCAATCCATGATGTGTCGTTAAGGTGACCAGAATTGTGTTCCCATGACCAACCATCCCGGTTTGGCCAGGACTGTCTTATTTTAGCACTGAAAGTCTGCATCCCAGGAAACTACTCAGTTCTGGGATGGTTGGTCACCCTGTTACTTTTGTGCGACATTTGGCACTTGGTAGGTTTTAGTATTTATTGAATGAATGAAAAAAAAATGCATATGGCAGCTCAACGCCTCTGATGCTTGGTTCCTTAATTTTGTAAAATGAAGTTAGTAATATCTGTAGTAGCCAGCACGTGAGATTGTTAGGACAACTAAAGGAAGTAACACACATGAAAACATTAGGGAAAAAACCCAACGAAACATTATATAAATGTATACAGATGTAGGGTTATTTCCATGAATTTTGGCATATTCTTGGATTTATGCAAAAAGTGTAGTATTATTTGTTGAAATGTTCATTAATGTCAGACCTTTTTTGCCTCTTGTCAACTAACCACTCATTGCCAGTGATCTGATATTGGCACTGAAATAAGTAATTAATTTTGTTTATATGGCACCCAATACCCAAGAGCCTCTAGGCATCTAGCCAAATCCTTTTTTAAATATAGTCATTAAATGGAGGAAAAGAGCCAAGCAAATTCTTAAACCAGCAAGTGAAAATAAAAAAGAGCAATTGGCAAAAGGCGCGGGGGGGGGGGGGGGGGGGGGGGGGGGGGGGAGGGGAGGAACTAAAAACAAGTGTCAATTTGGAGAATTTCATTTACTCTCTAGGGACAAACACTTCACCCCACACTTAACAGGAAATTGATTGTATCAAGTTAGCCACCATTCTCTTGACCTCTGGATACCAGTCCCGGGAGCATGGAGTTTTAACAAAAATGTCCAACTTCTTAACTATTAAAAATACAATTAGGGCTTTTTCACTTATCATCAAATTCTTGTGCTAAAGCTGGAAGAGACCTTGGAGATCGTCTCATCCCACCTTCTTATTTAATATGGGCTTTTTGGAGGAAGAGGTCTGGGTAAGGTTTTATTAACATACAGAAAGCGTAATGAAATTTTATGAACATAGCTTGGCTAAGTGAAGGGAACAATTCTCCCATGAATGAGGAACTCTCTGCAGTTTTCTGCTGGGCTTATTTCAGAGTATAGATCCATCCAGGGATGGATCAGGGTCTGTGACCTGAGTGTTTTCCATCCCCATTCCAATTCTCCCCTCTTTACTAGACAGAACTACAGTTTCATGGCTCTGGGCGTTTCAACTCAGTTTTATCTCCCAAAGGCTGCCCTGCAAAGAAGACTTGTGTTTTATTATCTGCTTTACTCTTGTCTTTTCTCAACTCCCATTGCTTCTTTTCCCCTTTTTCTATTAATAGCTGTATATATTTCTAGAAATGGTAGATGTGATCTGATTCTGAAGAATATTCAATGGCTTAACTTTTTTTTCTCTAAGAAATTCAGCACACTTGCAACTTTTCCTGCATTATCGTACTGATACTGCCTTTGACGATTTCCCTGGGAGACACCCTATGTTTGGAGCGTCCCCTGCGTCTCCAGTTCTATTTCCACCACAACAAAAGAGTTTCTGAGATGAGGACTTGTCCACAAATAAGTTATTGGATAATTTGAGCCGTGATTATTCATTTTAATACTCAAAATTCTCTAGTGCCAGTGTGCTATCCTAACAAATTTCAATAAATTATACACCCAAATTTGACCTAGAAAAGCAAACTGTGAGAGGTTTCTTCTTTGTAAACCCTGTTATATAACGTCTGATTCTTTAATAGTACTGATCAAATTATCACTCTAATATATCAATGTATGATATTATGCGCAAGGACATCTTGTGTACTACAGTATTTATTTCATGCAGATATAACTTGTCACATAACTAGTGTGTGTGAAACCGTGACCTAAGGACCCCTGTCCTCACTTTCCCTGGTAAATTCTTTTTATTTTATTTTTTTAAATTTTAACATTTATTCATTTTTGAAAGAGAGAGATACAGCACTACTGCAGGCAGGGCAGAGAGAGAGCGGGAGACACAGAATCCGAAGCAGGCTCCAGGCTCCAAGCTGTCAGCACAGAGCCTGATGCGGGGCTCGAACCCATGAACCGCGAGCTCTTGACCCTGAGATGAAGTCCGATGCTTAGCCGACTGAGCCAGTCAGGCGCCCCACTCTGGTAAATTGTTAAATCCTTAATTTGTACAGTCTGTGGCTAAAAACAGTTTAAAATGTTACCAGTTTTAAAACATTTCCGCACAAAGATGGAAAACATGAGGGTAACTATATGGGATCGTGTATCCAACTCTGAAAATTGAAGCACTTGGTATCTTTGTCTAAGAACGAAGCCGCAAGGAGTTTCCTCTCCGCCCGTCCTCCCCCCGCCCCCATGAAGGTACAAGGGGCCCCAATGTAGCATCAACGTAAGACCTATATTCCCTTCTGACTCTGTTATTAGCAATTCGACTGCAAGCAGGTGATTAACCCTGCTAAGCCTCGGCTTTCTTATCTGTAAAATAGAAAGATACGTTTTAGAGATAAAGCAGGTAAAAACATATTGTGAATAAATTATAAAGCAGTAGACAAATGCTGTGTGTTATTCTTTAGCTTTTTTTTTTTTTTTAAACTTCCCATAATCCTTTTCTAGGTGCCCACTAAACATTTTTAAATAAATGGTGACATGAAATTTCTACAGCAGGTCAAATACAATTATTTTTTATAATTAGTTGCTTTTGGAGAACTAATATGTTTCCATTAAAATTTATTTCTTAGAAGAGTACTAGAAATTCAATTATATGGACATGGTTTTTACCCTTGGATATCTGGGATAAAACATTCCAGATAAATCTCACAAGCTAGGGACAAGACTGCATTGTAATATTGGCTATAGATTTCTGAAACAGGATGGTATTTCATTCTCAAAACCACTTTTACAGTTTAGTCACCTATTTCTTTTTTCCTTTTACAAAGAAAAATTTGGTCACAGTCCAGCTATGTTGTTCCTGTGCTATCCTCTCAGCCAAATTTCGGTCCATAGGGTTTGAATATTTTCCTCTTTCCGATAAACAAAACTAAATAAACACACAGTTATTTGTAATTTTTTTTCCTGCAGACCTTACAATTTATTATGCTCTTTTTTGTTTCTTTGGCAAAATATTGACCGTGCAGGCACTGTATGGATGCATTTGAGGAGAGTTCTATTTTTAAGCTTCTTAGAGAAATTACTTCTGTTATTTGGGAATCATCTTAAGGGATTTATCACAACAATTTTATTATGCAGAGTTAAAATATACACTGGGACGAATTCACGCTTGATAAAATATAGTACCAAAATAGATTTAGATATTTCCCTCAATATATATGTGTGTGTGTGTGTGTGTGTGTGTGTGTGTACATATATACATTCCCCCAAAGTCTGACTTCTTGCCACTTTCTTTCTCCAACCTCCCCCACCACCCTTGAAGGTATTATTTTTTTACAAATAAATTAACTATATATAGGCAAGTTCTCCCTGTTTTAATCCTCGTCCCTGGGCCAAAACTCTTTTAAAATAGAAATTGCCTTAGGATCTTTGGCTTTTAGTTCATATCAAAGACTTTTTTCTAAACCAATATCAATAATCATGCTGAGTGAACTGCACGGCACGCAGAGTGCAGAGCCTACAGAAAAAGAGAGGAATTAGTTGATATTGTCTGACTTTGACTCCTGACTAGACGTAAGGAATCAGTGCCAGGCCAGATCCAAATGGCACATGACGGACAACATTCTTACATTTGGTCACAATCTTCTGCCAGTCTTCTCTCTTTCTTCTCTTTCTCCTTTTCTCCTTCTTCTTCTTCTACATTTTTTTTTCTTTCTTTCTTTCTTTTTTTTTTGGTAATCACTATTGAATGTTGTGGCAGATGGCATATCTCTCAGTGAAATCAAAGGCATATGGCAAGCCGTTTTCAATAGTGCCGTGCCATCTAGGTTGCAGTATTTATATTTCAAAAAATAATAATTTAGCCTGTGATACCAAGCTTTGAATGTACTCACCAGGAGCACCTAATTCCCAGACACCATGCGTTTTGAAGTTTCTAGAAGATTATACAGAAATCCTCTCTTGAGGGTAGTGAGCACATAGTGAAGTTTAGAAATGTAGCAACTGACTCGTGGGTGGATCAGACCATTCTAAGAAAAAAGACCCAAAAGGAACTTAAAAAAAAAAAAAATCATCGTAGTAAGGTCAATAGCCTGAGAGAGAATATGAACTTTTCAAAACAGTGTTACCTATTTGAAGTTAACAAAGCACTCATTTGAAAGGCAAAGTCTGTTGCCATTTTCTTTTTGTTTGTCTGTTTGTCCATTAAATTTTATATAAGGATCAGAAGCTAGGGGTTGAAAAATTCCTTAAGTTATTTGTATGTTCACTTCATGAATTCTACATAAATAATTCATTTCAGAGTATTAGCGGTTAAATAAAACTAGAACAACAACAATCAAAGTTCTAAGAACAGAGTGTCTACTCGGTACTTTTTTTTTCCTCATAAACTAATAAACTTATGTCTTCCCAGAAGACTGGAATCACACTTAATGTTAACGCACACCACCAAGTCTCAAGTCTCTCTGGAGTCCACGTTTTTGCATGCGGAAAATAGCACCGTGCGACAGGGGCAGCTGCTGTGATGGCAACCCTGTAGTTGTCACGGCTGAACTCCCAGGGGAGTAAAAGAGGTGGGGTAGTGAGGAGAAACAGCACCAGAGCTCAGAGACACTCCATTTTTATGAGTATCTTAATACTTCAAATCTGGGCAGTGCATGTGTCCGAATTCAGTGTTGATATTTGCTCTTTAATTAAGGAAAAGAATGTTGCAACTTTCTTCACTCTGCAGATACATGTTTTTTTTCTTTCTTTTCTGCAATCACTGCTAACATTCTTCCTGCTCTTGTAGAGCAGATCTCTGAACTCAAGCTGTTACATCATGACCAGTTCCCAGGAGACAGACTGATAATAATCTCTTTTTCCTCCCCCTCACCTGCGACAAGCCCACCAGAAACGACTAAATGTTATAAACGTTATCCCTTCTTTTCCTTCTGAGATCTCACCTCTTTTATGAAGTGCTATGCATTTACTTCCTATCAAATTTATTATGTTTGTCATTATGCATCACAACTGTGATTCTAAAGCTCAGAAAAGGCAGCTTGATGGAAGTTATATGTAAAGCATCACCTCCCCTGGTACTGTGGTGTTGTAACCCCTAATTCTTCCCATGTGCCGTTTGCTGTACCATTGAGATAGTCTAAGGGATTTGCAAAAACAAAAACAAACAAAAAAAAACCAAGGCAAACCAAAACAACAACAACAACAAAAACCCCACCTTTATTTAGGATGAAATGTGTTTTAGACTGAAATTTCTTGACTGCTGGATAAGGCCCAGGAGTCATCTCATACAACACAATGTCTATGATGTCTTGTCGGTCTTCTCTGCCTATCGTGGGGCAAGTACAGAATTCAAGTCTTCCTTTTTAATCGAGTAGATTCCTCACATTGACGTTCTGTCTCGTTATGATAAATCCTGATGTCCATGGTTGGAGCATGTCGTTGTACATTTTAACAACGAAATTTAAAAAATGGCTATTTGGAAACTATTAATATTCTTGCAGCATCATGGTTAAGGGCACATGATCTGATGCTGATTGCCTGGGTTAAATCATGGGTCCTCCAAGCATCAGCTTTGAGACTTTAGGCAAGTTACTTGACTTCTTGGTGCCTCAGTTTCAATCACTTGTAGAATGGGAATAATAGCAGTACTTTCCTCACGGAGTTAGTAGAAATGTTAAACTAGTGCATGAAAGTAATTAGAACAGTGCCTGGCACACAGTAAACACCAAATAAATGGTAGCTGTTAACTTTTTAAATGCAGCACAGAATACAGAAACATGCGATTCAATGCTTATGGATCATTATTGTATCACATGTGTTTGGATGCCTTTGGTTTTAATCTGTCCTTGGACAAATCACTTAGCCTTTCTCAACCTTACTTTTCTCATCTGTCCAATGGGGGGTAATAAGTGTCACTTTAGAGGCATCGTGGATATAAGAAACAAAGCAGGTAAAACTGATAGTCTAGTCTCTGGCACAGAGCAAACACACAATAAATGTGTTAGCTGTTGTTGTTACTTCTATTTGCTAAGCTCAGTTCTCCCTAACGCACAGGGGACTGCTTTTGGAAATAAAATGCGCCTGAAAACTTTTTCTGTAATTCTACTGAAAGCAAACTTGAGAGGGACATAGTTAGAAAAATTCAGAAATACAGAGCAACTGCTTATGCTAATGGTGTACCTCTTTCCCTATCTGTCCTGGCTAAGAGAGAGGAAGTGCGGGCCAAATTCCTCAGCTCAAAACGCAGACGGGTGCCAAGGGAGCCATCATCCCTGATGTGGGCTAAGAGTGGTTAATGTTGATTCACATATGGTTTTCTTTTTACTAAATGAGATTATTCCACCGAAACTGCTGCGTTCTCAAGGTCAATGAGAACTTTGATCTTCTGCAGGTGTGCCTGTTCTAGGGCGGTAGGATTCAGACGGTTTAAAGCAGTTGAATTTCAAGGCTCCACGTGGAAGAAGAGAATCAATGAATGAAAAGCTTGCTGGTAATCTTAAAATTAAAGACATTTAAAAGTACCGAGATGCATGTTTTGTTAACATCATTCGGGAAACTTTGGTCTAAAAATGAAACGAAGATAAATATAGCGTATCCGTTATATATCAGCTAACATCGCTATGCATCGTATAGCATGGGGCCGTTTTTTCCTGTTTTGTGTTACATTTTACAAGTACATTGACATTTAATTTCCAAGTACTTACTGATGGGAGAAGTATATGTTTTGTGCATTTTCCCTGAGGGAGCTCTGTTTCTATTCTATTTTTGCTTATGTAAAGGTTCTATCTTCAGGAACAGACATGGTTTTCATAGGCTTCTTAGCAGTTATAAGTAAGACAATTTGACTACATTGAGCTAAAATGAACAACAGTCATAGAACTTTATGTTATGTGAACATCATTAGCTGAAAGCTTTAGTAATTTTAAAATAAAACCTTTAAGTTAGCTTTTGCTACTCCTTACTCATCCTACCCCCCCAAAAACAAGAAAAGGAAAACACACACACAGCGACACATGCATGTACAATAACTAAAGAAAGCCCTTTTCTCGCTTTCCATTTTTCGTTCATATTTTCTCTATTTTTTTTTTTTTCAAAACAGTGATTCTCAACTGTTTAATTTTCTAAAGAAGTCATGATGGTGCCAAGGAAAAGATAATTCCAAAGTACTATAAACATCTCTCTAGCGATTGTAAAACAAAACTGATTTTGGTAACTTATTTTACCTAGGAAGAATGTTATTGAGATAGGGGTGCCTGGCTGGCTCTGTTGGTAGAGTGTGTGACCCTTGATCTTGGGGTTGTGAATTCGAGCCCCACATTGGGCATAGAGATTGTTTCAAAGATAAATAAATAAATAAATAAAAATAAAATAAAAAAGAGTATTAGTGAAATAGGGCAATACAAGGATATGAAAATATACTTATAAAATAAGTTTTTCAAGATACTCGTATTGATTTGTCGACTCTGAGCTACCGTATTATGATGTTAAGTGTCACCACTCCAGATCTGGATACTGACTGGATTTTGAGTGGGTTTCCTCAACGTGTGGTCTAATGGCC
The DNA here is from genome assembly GCF_018350195.1 of Panthera tigris. Classification (NCBI taxonomy): domain Eukaryota; kingdom Metazoa; phylum Chordata; class Mammalia; order Carnivora; family Felidae; genus Panthera; species Panthera tigris. Next base: position 102,433,427 of record NC_056664.1, read on the forward strand.
ACTGCATCAACATCATCAAGGCCTCTTGTTGAAAAATGTGGGTTTGGGGTCCTACCTAGGGTGGCAGAAACTGAGTCTCTCGACGCTAAGCCCCAGAGCCATGTTTGTTTAACAGAGCCCCAGATAATTCTCGTGAAGACTAAGGTTTGAGAAATGATGGGTGAGTATCTGGATCTTCAACCCTCTTGAGCTCCTAAACAGCTGAAAGCTGGTTGTGAGTCAGGATGGAGACTTTCCAGCACAATAGATCTCATCCCTGGTTGCATATTAGAATAACCTAGAAAGCTTTCTATGAATGCTGGTGCCTGGACCCGGACATGTGGAGGTTAAGAACAGCTCCAGTTCTTGGTATTTGAAACACAACATTTAGGAATTAAATATGCAGTGGCTTATACTGTCCTCTTTTTAAGCCATAACTAAGTTTTTACTTTCTGTTTACTTATTTTTTTTTTTTTACGCTTATTTATTTATTTTGAGGGAGAGAGCACAGAGGGGTAGGGGCACAGTGAACAAGAGACAAAATCCCAAGCAGGCTCTGCACCATCAGCACAGAGCCCGAGGCAGGGCTAGAACTCACAGACTGTGAGATCACGACCTGGGCCAAGATCAAGAGAGTCAGACACTTAACCAGCTGCACCACCCAGGCGCCCCTAAACCAGCTGGTTTTAGCCACAGTAAGAGCCGAGATGCCTGAGTATGAATAAATTTAAAATAAGAATGATTGGTGTTGACTAGAATGTGAGATAGCTACCTAATGGTAAACTAAAAAAATAAAAATAAAAATAAAAATAAATAAAACCAAAAAAAAAAAAAACCTCCCAAAAACTTTGAAAAATATGAGCAAAGGATTAAATATCTGTTCTTGGATTCAGTTTTAGGATGAATTACTTATTAGTTTTTTGGCTACAGGATTTTTTTTATGATGGTGGCATCTCTAAGACTGCCCTGGTACAAGTTGTGAATTGTGGGGGATGTGACTCAAGTGTTACGTAGTGAAAGAAGATAGGTTTTCTTTTTCTAGAGTTATTCAAATAGAGTGAAAGAAGAGGTATGATCTAGGGCACACATACACAGTCAAACATCAATATATACATGTAATACAGTTATACCGGGAGAAGAGCTATAAAATGCCTCCAGGAATTCTTTTTTGTTTGTTTGTTTATTTATTCATTTTGAGAGAGAGTGAGGAAGCATGTGCGTGCATGCACCCAAGAGCAGGGGAGGGGCAGACAGGGAGAGACAGAAGGCCAAGCAGCCTCTGTGCTGCCAGTGCAAGCCCAACACCGGGCATTATCTCACCAACCGTGAGATCATGACCGGAGCCAAAGTCAGGAGTCAGTCGCTCAACCGAGCCACCCAGGCACCCTGCCTCCAGGAATTCTTAATGAGAACTAACAGAGAAGTGAGGAAAAAATACTTCAGTTTTAATGTCTGTACATCCACACAGATCGAACGAGTGTGAGAATGTAAGAAGCAAATAGTGAACTTGAAGTTTTGCTACAAGTGGGTAAATTCATTCTGCTAAAAATTACTGAGCCCAGATGAGTTATAATCTATGATTTGAACAAGCAAAGAAAGGGGGTTCTTTCTCAAAAAAAATTAAAACTACAAGGAAGAAAGCTATTTTCCAGAACACAACTGTATTTATATTGGCTTCTTTTTCTTCGTTTGCTCTCAGTTCAAAAATAAATATCCCTTGGAAATTTCTCTCTGTGGAAAGTGGGGATAAGCAATCAGAAATAGATGTACCTCTTTATGTAATTCCCTGCTAGGCATTAGCAAATTCAGCAGTTTATTGTGATCTTTATAAAACAAATAAATCGAAGTCTCCTCTGGTTATTTGTTATGTTCAACTATGTCGTCACACGGTATGCATAATTTTACATAAACTCTAAATGAAGAACATGTGGTCAATCTAGAGTCTGAAACTTTTAGCGTATACTTAATGTTTTATTAAAGCTTCAAAACAAAGGAGGTTGCATTTTAATTTAATTCACATAAAACCTTCCTGCCCTTTCTCTCCAGGTGTTCCAGTTTATGATACTTCTCATGGCTCCGTCCTTTTGGTATAAATGTCACATAGCTATTTTTTCTGTGTTAGGTAGGGATGAAAGTCCTGGCCAACCTCCATTTTAAGAAGAAAGAAGGAAACTGCAGCCAAGTCACCCATTTGCACCGAAGAGTGGGATCTGAGACTTAACTTACTTTCCAAGTAGAAAGGAGTAGTCCCGTGGTCAGGGAACTGGCATTTTAACGACATATCATCTGTATTTGTTACAGATGAAAATCAAATGGAAGTCTGGCTCCTTTCCTTCCCTGATTTCTCTCCTTTAATCTTTACTCCAAACACTAGTTGCCTCTGAAGTAAATATTATCTTAAGAAGGAGTGCTTTTTACTTCTTCCCCCCCCCCCTTTTTTTTCTTTTTAAAGCAGGAGTTGGCATCTGGATGCTTCAAGCTGCCAGGTGTATCCCATGTAGAACCACAGCTGTTCTCTCTGATAACTGGAGAAATAAAGAGCAAGAAGAGGCTAGACATTTGGAGTCAGCAAGAGACAATGCACTGTCATTATTTTAATTACACGGAGCTACTGATTTGTATTATAATTGCAATTTAATATTTTTTTAAAAGTTCATAGTATTCGTGGAAAAATACCGAATATGTCAGTTTCAATAGCCCTAAAGGTTACCAATAAAGCAATCCTTAGGCACATAAATCAGGGTAGAGAGAACAATGATGGTTGCCACAGTTTTTGAAGCTCTCTCCTAAAGTCAATTTAACTGAAAGATTAATGAAACAAGAAGTAAACATTGAATACTTTCCCTAATTAATCTGCCATGATATTGTTTCTTTTATGATCACTTTCTATCATAAGAGATTTTTATCTGAATTTTTTTCCTACATAAGTATATTATTTTGAAATTGATGAGGTTTTTCAAAATATGTTTTTACTAGTAAGTTACCATTGCTTTGGGTTCATATCTGTATTTACTTAAAAACTGATGATTGCAGACAATTGTATTAAGTTATACTTAAAAATCAAAGTCAAAGAAAGCATTTAAAAAAAATAACAAGTCCAGTTTATACAGATCAGTGACGATATACACCTAGATTTCACTAAGCCTCTACATATTATTACAGTTAATCTAGGCTAAGATATCATTAGCATAACAACATGAGCAAACAGATGGCTGATTTAGCAGATTGTCTTCAGGCAATACTTTGTTAATCAATATGATTACCAGTACCGATTTAGCAGAAGATTTTTAGATTCAGAGCTCACACACTGGCAAAATATTTTACTTAGGAACACACATACCATCATTTTAGAAAAAAAACTCATTACATTAGAATATGTAAACATTAAGTTTAATGCTTATGTTTTGAATTATGAAATATTAAACCAATATCTAAAACGTGTTGGAAGGTACTAGAAATGTGGAATTGAATGCATCCCCAGTTATACTGTTTACAATGTAAATATTTAATGATTGAATCATTTTTGAGAGCCTTTTATGTGCAGGCACCACTCTCAAGAAGCTTACATTCTAGTGAAAGTGACAGGGAATAGACCATCAGCGTTGCAGTGGGTGATAGCTATTCTCAAGAAGAATATACTAAAATGGAGGAAGAGCAATGAGGAAGCACAGTGTGTTAGGAACCCTCTGTTGGGAAAACTCTCAGGTAAAGTAGGGTCTTTTAAACAAAGATCTGAATAAAGTAAGAGACCAGGACAGGCAACTATCTTGGACAAGAGTATTCCAAATTAACTTGAAATAAGAGGTAGAATTCTCTTATTGGTAAATTACTATAAATATTTGTTTATCCAAAAGATGTTTATTGAGCATGTTCTATGTCCTAGAGACTGGGATCAGCAGAAGGGTTACAAGGGTAAGTAAGATATGGTGCCGGTCATTAAGATATTTGTGGAAAAACATAAAAAGGTGGTTATTACAAAAATTAATATTATATATATGTATATTATTGTATATGTGTGTATATATATATATATATATATATATGATATTGTTATATAATCAGAGGGATTGGATCTAATTCTGGCTCTAGTATTGTCTTAGCCAGGACTTTCCATGTTGCATTAACAGAAATCCAACTCTAGCCTATTTATTTATTTATTTATTTTAATGTCTCTTTACTTTTGAGGGAGAGAGAGCTTGCGCCAGTGGGACAGGAGCAGAGAGAGGGAGACAGAGAATCCAAAGCAGGCTCTGACCTGACCTCCCAACGGCGGGGGGGGGGGGGGGCTCCAACTCATGAACCATGAGATCATGACCTGAACCATAGCCAGAAGCTCAACCAACTAAGCCACCCAGGCACCCCAATCCAACTCGAGTTTAAAGAAGGTATTTATTGGCTTTTGCCGCTGGCAAGCCTGAGGATTGGCGTTAGCATGAGCTACACCCAGTTCAGCAGGTGTCCTATGATTCACTTTCTTTTCAACTCTCAGGTCTGCTTTTCTCAATATTGGCTTCACTTGCCAAGAGGCTGTGTTTGTACCATGATAAAGAAGGCCACTGGGTGCCCTAAATATATATGACTCCTAACACTCACTGTCGTAAAAGTGGAGAGATCGTTTTTCTCTCAGCATCCATATCTACTGTCCTGGTTTCTGGCCCTGCAAGGATCTCATGGTCGGTCACTCTTAGACCAATCACTGTATTCACCCCGACCATCCATTCTGGTGACTCACCCACACTTGCTAGGTCAGGTCAAGAACAAGCAGGCCCAGGGGGCGCCTGGGTGGCTAAGTCAGCTCAGGTCACGATCACACGGTTCATGGGTTCGAGCCCCGTGTTGGGCTCTGTGCTGACAGCTCAGAGCCTGGAGCCTGCTTCGGATTCTGTGTTTCTGTCTCTCTCTGGCCCTCCCCCACTCACACTCTTTCTCTCTCTCTCAAAAATGAATAAACATTAAAAAATAATAAGAACAAGCAGGCCCATATGATCTGAATGCAGAGCTACTAGACTCCTATCCCGTATGGAATGGGACACTCCATACAAATTAATTCTAAATTAATTAATTAATTCTTCTACTGCCAGAAGAAATTTATTTAGCAAAATTAATTCTTCTACTGCCAGAAGAAAGGCAAAGAGGACTCTGCTGGCAAAAACAAAAAAATTCCACTGTAGATAGAATAATTCTGTGACCTTGGTCAAATCACATCCCCCCGCTGGCTCCCAGTTTCATCATCCATAAATGCACCAACTTCATAGTGTCAAAGTAGATAAGGTAATGTGTGTTACAAGGTTAAGCGCAAAGAAAAAAGTGCTTAAGAAGTAACTATATCATCATCACTGCTGATAATAAACAAATGACATGATTTGTGGTAAATTTTGGCTAATGGAGACCAAAGTTTCAGAGAAGATTATTCTGAAAATAAAGCATTTGATTTATGGCCCCGTGATAGGGCCAGCCAGAGGACAGATACGCTCTGTGCTCCACTAAGAACCCTTCGCCTTTGGCTACAAGGAGCTCCGTGTTGCAAGATGTGTCTCTAAATGGAATTTATGCCTGGAAGATCAGAAAGCTGCCTTCTCCTCGCTACTCTTCAAATGTACCAAGATACTTCACATTTTCCTCACTGAAAAAGAATGCAAATTCTCTCAGTAACATCGCTACTCAGTTAAGTTGACAATTTAAATTGTAACAGTATACACATCCGACTGGCTGCGTATCACGCGGCAGAGCTTTGAGGGATCGCAGAGCAGGTGAGGAAGAGTAAAGGGGCAGAGCCCCTGAGCGAATTTGGATCCTCCAGGAAGCAGACACACAAAAACATGAGGAGTCTGGAGGGGCTTTCAGATCATGATGCAGTTCTAGCCCCTGGCAAAGAAGGAGGGAAGGAGGGAAAGTTAGGCAGGAAAGGTCGTGGAGTGCAGGATCACACTAAGACAGATTTGGCAAGCCCATGCATAGCTCCTGAGCCAAAGACCCCCGTCAGAGGAGTTTGTATGCCTCAAAAATGAGCCTGCCTTAGTATCTCTGCTGCGCTCAGTCATTGCCTGGAAGCAGCCGGAGGGGAGCATGGGCTCAGCCAACACAGTGGCGGATTCAGAGAACGGCAGCTGGGTCCCTTGGCCAATTTTCCTCCTGTGGCTGGAGAACTCCAAAGCATATTCTCATGTCTGCCACGGCCACCCTGGGTGATAAGGAAAAATAGGGCATCCAGCTGAGAAAGCAGGTCTGGTTCATAGAAAGACAAGCGACGAAGACAGAAAGGAATTGGAAGGCAATATTTCTGTCACCAAATGCCTCAAGGATGGATTCTGCCTCAAGAACTGGCTGCCAGAAAGGAAGAAAGGAGATATGTTGCCCCTCGCCACTCCCAAGGTTGGGGTAGCCAGCCGTGCAAGGGAGCTGGCCAGAGTCTGGACCGGACTAGGGGTGTGGAAGAAGAAGTCTGGCTAGCACATGCACAGGAAAACTCTGCCTGTCTCTGTCCCACAGCTAGAGAATAGGGCTGTGCTTTGATGTCTGCCTTGACTTTTGCAATTTTCTTCTCAGAGGTTTTTCCATCTCTAACTTGTCTCTTAGCCATCTGTTCGAGATGTTGCTGTTCAAATGCTTTTTCTTGATGGCTGCCACAACAATGGAGAGAATGGTGAGCACGGCTGAGATGCAGTATGGTGTGGGGAGGTGGTGGGGGGGGCTCTTCTTCTATCACTGCCAGGAGTGACGTGGCAACAGTCAGTTTACAGATCTGGTCAAGACAGCTGAAGGATGAGGTCTAGTCTTATTAAAATAATGTCCTTCAGTGCATTAGTCCTTCAATTTGTTCAGTTTCCTTTAACGTGTTAATTAAAGGAAGAAAACCGAGAGTAGTGCATTCTTCAAAGAGGTGATATATGTGAGAGTTCGAACTTCTGCATTGCTCATTTTAAGGATCTCTCAGGAAGCCTGACACTGACCTGAACTTTTCAATATAAAATGGAAATATTTGGTATTCTATGAGCTTTGGCTTTCTGTGTGTGTGTGTGTGTGTGTGTGTGTGTGTGCATGCTCACGTGTGTGTAATACGACTTTTCTCAAGGGATAAGCAATTTAGCTCTTGTGCCCACTGTTTATTTGAAACCAACTTAATAGGTAATAAAGGTGAAGAGTATTTCTCAGTGTTTTGTTTTTCACTCATTTTGTAAAAGATTTAGGAATGGTGAAACCTATACAAGCCATGCTATTTATTGTTTACAGGTCTTAAAAACTGGGAAGATAAAGTTAACTTTCTTCCCTTTTCATTTCCTGACTTCTTTTTACTTCTCTAGACTCATCTAGGAGATACATATTTTCTCAGTTTCCTGATAATTGATTGTTGGACTTTCCTTTTTTGTATGCATAGTGGAGTAGTAATTTGGATTTATTAAGGTGTGAATGAGAAAAGGGAAGATAAGGGGCACCTGGGTGGCTCAGTCGGTTAAACGACTGTCTTTCGCTCAGGTCATGATCTCATGGTTTGTGGGTTCAAGCCCCGCATCGGGCTGTGTGCTGACAGCTCAGAGCCTGGAGCCTGCTTCAGAGTCTGTGTCTTCCTCTCTCTCTGCCCCTCCCCCACTTGTGCTCTCTCTCTCTCTCTCTCTCTCTCTCTCTCAAAAATAAATAAATGTTAAAAAATTTTGAAAAAAGAAAAGAAAAAGTTAATTTAAAGATTTAAAGATTATGAGCTAATTTAAAGATTATGGACAATTACCCAATGAATTTCCTTCCTGTTGGAGGACAGGAACTCTCTCTCTTGGTAGGATGCGTGATATACAGATGATTTCACTTCCATCTCTGTTTTGCCCTCCACTTGGGCGTTTTGATATGCGGAACTGGTTTTAGAGTAATTTCCAACTAATTTCTAGAAGAATGTGTCTTCTGTTAACTGACATTCCTACCCATTTGAATCATAGAACAAATTTCTAGCTTTGTGCCTCTTTCAAGTGACAGACATTGAAAAACCATACACCTAAAAGGGGTGACTTTTATACCACAATAAATATGAATTTACAAAGAAAGACTGAGTCACACTGAGTATTTTAAAAGAACCAATAAGTATTTTCTTAGGGAAAAACACCGACTTTTAAGGTGGCTACTGTTCCATTTTAATTCAGGGCGGTAGGACTGCAAGCATCTACATTTCCGTTTGCTTTTTATCATCAGTGATTCTGAAAAACATTTATATTGCTTACTATTAAAATTATTTTGATACCCAATAAATATGATGCTTGAGGTTATTTGTGCCATATTGGTTGGAATTAAAAATTCCAATTTCTGGTTATTGAGATTTTTTTTTTTTTTTGAGACAGACAGTGTCAGAGGGGAAAAAGAGGGAGTCTTAAGCAAGCTCCACGCTTAGTGTGGAGTCCGTAGGGCTCAATCCCAGGGGTCATGATCTGAGCCAAAATCAAGAGTTGGAGGGGGCGCCTGGGTGGCGCAGTCGGTTAAGCGTCCGACTTCAGCCAGGTCACGATCTCGCGGTCCGTGAGTTCGAGCCCCGTGTCAGGCTCTGGGCTGACGGCTCAGAGCCTGGAGCCTGTTTCCGATTCTGTGTCTCCCTCTCTCTCTGCCCCTCCCCCGTTCATGCTCTGTCTCTCTCTGTCCCAAAAATAAATTAAAAAAAAAGTTGAAAAAAAAAAAAACAAAACAAAATCAAGAGTTGGAGGCTCAACTGACTGAGCCACACAGGCGCTCCTAACTAGTGAGAACTTTGATGAAAAGAGAAAAGTTTAAAGTTCATACAAGGAATAATTTCATATAGATTTCTCCTATATTATATAACACCTTGGTAATCTCAACAAGTTACAAATTAATAATAAAATAATAGTAATAGAGATGATATTAATTTTTACTGTTTTAAAAAATTTCTCCTACTTTTGTTTACATGTTAACAATATAATTACTTTTTTATCACGAACATTAGCAATTATTAATTATTATTATTAATAATTATTATTAATAATACTCTATTAATTATTTATAATACTCACTGATATGTAACGTCCATGTAATACACAGATCTTTCCATTTAAATAAGACTCCAGATTATTGCTTCTGGGTATTAAAAATAATTAAAGTATCCATGTTAATTTCACTCTTTTGTCTTAGTTTTAGTTTTGGTGTGGTGTTCAATACCCGTAGTATTGGTGAGGAACATAAAAAACCTTATGGAACCCCAAGAACCTGGACATGAAAGAGGTTGAACTTCTCTACAGGGCTCCTTTACTCTCTGTTGGCATATGCTATTTTATTAACAAAATCAGAAATGCAATTATGTTTGTTATTTAAGACATCTTTCCTTTCTGGTCTCTGCAGCAGAGTGAAAAGACCAGTTTGAAAATATTATGATCCCATTTCAAAAACAAAACAAAAAGAAGGAGTCTGTTTTTTGTATCTGTAGACAAAGAACTGTTAACAATGGTTGCCTTTGTGAAGCAAGTTTATAGAGAATTTTCACTTAGTCATTAAAATCTTTCTAACCAAAATCATATATGGCCTCTGTAGTCTGAAAGTGTTATACATCAGTAATAAAAACAGCACTGATTTTTATGGTTTATATTCATTTCTTCTAGTACTTGTTTGCATTCGGGCAATTATTCTAATTATCTTTATCAGCAACATTAATAAAATTAAATATCTATAATAATGAATTATGGGTGACTTATGGATCACTTCTGGGCCTGGGCTTTTAAGGAGTTTTATGGGTGGCAAAGAAATTGAAATTTATTTTGAAAGCATAAACACTTTACTCTTTTAACATAAGCTTAACTATTTTGACAAAAAATGACTTGAAGTTCTATAACAAATGACATAAAAGTGATATATTTCGGAAATTACTTATAGAGTGGCCATATCATTTATCTTCTAAAACAGAACACTTTTGAGAATGAGATTCTATTAATGATTACTCCAGGCAACAGGCTTTGGTTGGGACTATGCCAGGTAAACCAGGACCAATGGCATTAGTCACTCTCCTAACCAACTAAAAATAAAATATGAATAAAATAGGCACAGGGAAGCTTACTGAGAAATAAATGTGATAAGTATTCTTAGTGAAGAATTGTTCTGGTGGTAAGTCCAAGGCACATTTTAAGTTTCCTGTTGATGTTTGAGGCTGATACACAAAAAAGGTGTTATTAGGCTAGGCAGAGTAATAGGCAGAACTCAGAATAATGTGTGGGCCCATTTCAGTTCTTTCCAATGGCTTCCTAACTGGGATACCCCAAGAGCGTCAACAGGAGTCTATTTCTATTACATCAGCAAGGGCTCCAGGGGGCTCCTGAAGTGACAATTTCCTTCCATGAAGGTAGTTTTAGTGCATATGCTATATATCTATGCTGCCATTTCTCTCCCCCAAAATTGCTAATATTGTTCGTTGGTGTAGCAATTACTCATAATCCATTGAAACAGAGGGAGAGAGATGAAGTGGGTGATTGAGGTGAGAGTAAAGTTTAACTAAATTCGAGATAACTTTTAAAGCAAAAGATAATATATTGCATTTGAAAAGGCATTTCTTACTCATTATTCCTTGCTGTTAAGTAGTCCTACTTATCATGTATTAAAAGAGACAAGGCAATTTCCCACTGAATGTGGTGAAAATCAAAAGGCTATAAAGAGAAAATAATTTAGTGTCAAGGCCCCCTATTGGTTTTGCTTATGTGTTTGTATATCTGTCTACAATATCATTTCTCAAACAATAGCCCACTGCATCAGATACATGGAAGCCTTTCTAAGTGCAAAAGACATATTTTTAAGATGACAAATGCCATTTTCTATCTGGCCAACTGCTGGGATCTGATTGGTCATTACCCTATTTCAAGAGAGGCTTCAAGAGCTAATCAGGGGTGTCATCAGCTATGACTTTTATTGCTGCTGCGCAGAAAACTTAGCAATAAAGAAAACTGTAAATTCAGGATTTATTCTTTGTAGGGGTGTGCCTCATGCTAGGAAGATTAATGAAGAATTCCTGGTCCATTGTTTATTAAAGATATTGCCATTCTATAGCATTTTAATTGTAAATCCACTCTTTGACATCCTAAGTAATGGTTCCCGCTAAATTAATAAAAGCAACATATTAAGTTTAAATCCCAGATAAGGTAAAGATTGCTGTTTTAATATCCCATCCATATCCTTTATCTTTCTACAGGGGCTTTCAGGCCAGTAGTTTTAATAACATGCATGAATGAAGATGCTCTTTTTTAACTCAAATGGTGGCGAAGAGTTTTTCCTTTATATTAGCAGGCAATCAATTCCAATAGCTTTTTAATGCTTTCTTAAAGAATCAATTTTAAAGTAGACGCTCTTCAGGGGACCCTCTTAAACTTCTTCACAGCCGGTCTCCTAATTTTCTATTACAATGCAATCTAAAGCAGCTACAAAAATAATGCAGATAATGTTTGCTGGGTAATGATTTCCAATTTCCCCATTCCGTGTACCCTGTTATTAGGAGGATCATCGTGGTTGTGTAAATTAATTTTCAATTCACTTCAGGGGAACATTACAATGATTTATTCAGCACCAGTGTTGAAGAAAGTGTTGGGAGGATTTTAGCAATCTGAGAAACAAAATCAATTTGTTCTGATTATCACCATGTTAAAGGGGAAAAAAAGAGGGGGGGAAACAAAAGGGTTGCTAGAATGTGAGTCTTGACTGTTGCAAATACACTAGAACCATCATGTGATGTTGGGCTGAGACTTTGTAACTCACGAACTACGCGAAAGAACGGTGTTTCCGGAACCATCCCTACTTGTGAAGTAGCCAAGAACATTCTTTCATGTGATATTTCAGTTAGATTCCTTCAGACAGGAGAGCCCTTTATCCATACTTGCCGGGAAGAGAGAAGTAACATACAAGCTTATGATCAGGGAGCATTAGTTTTCCCAAACACAGGGTAACTGGCCAGTTTGTTTGATACAAAACTTAAAACAGGAACTGTCAAATCAAGGTCTCACAACCATAAGAAACACAAAGTTTTCTCTACTGTAATTTGTCTAACATAAAATGTCCCAGGATTTTGTATCAACTGTGGCCCTTGTAAAATTATAAAAGACATAGTTTGTAAAGGTTTTACAAACCTTTCACGTCAATGAACGTCTGGGCGTGTTGGTCAAGTTTAAGTGTGCCCAGGTGCGCGTGCAAATCGACATCCCCACTCACTTCACCAGATCACTTACCTTCCTTTGACACCTACTTGGGAGTCTCCATTCTGTACCATGCAGCAGAGGGGCAACTAGAGATAGGCTGAAAAATAAAAGCGAACTCCTGTGAATGTGAGACTGCAACCTGTACCTCGAACTACAAAGAAGAGCTTCATGATGTTATAAGGACACATCGTATTTTGAATAATTTCTAAGTTTAATAATTTATTTATTAAAATTTTTTTTCAGTGTTTTTATTTATTTTTGAGACAGAGAGAGACAGAGCATGAGCAGGGGAGGGGCAGAGAGAGAGGGAGACACAGAATCTGAAGCAGGCTTCAGGCTCTGAGCTGTGAGCACAGAGCCCGATGTGGGGTCAAAGTCACAGACTGTGAAATCATGACCTGAGCTGAAGTCAGACACTTAACCGACCAAGCCTCCCAGACACCCCTCTAAGTTTAATAATTTAAAGAACGAGTTTTAAATTTAATCAGGGCAGGAGGCTGGCAGAGGTTTCTCCAAGAAGTGATGGTCTAGGATAAGAAACATTATCAGATTTGTGTCTTGAGAAAACACTGTGGCTGCACTGTGGGAAAACACTGGAGGAGAGGCAGAAAAGACACAAGGATTCAGATGGGAGACTGTTGCCACAGTCCAGAGAGAGACGAGGTATGCCCAGGTAGTTGTACTACGTTCTCAAACCTCGGCCCACCCATCTGAGGACGGCCAGGGTGGACATCCTTTTTTTTTTTTTTTTTTTTAAGTTTTAAAATTCATTTTGAGAGAGAGAGAAAGAGAGAATCCCAAGCAGGCTCCACACTGTCAGCACAGAGCCCAATGCGAGGCTCGAACTCACAAACCATGAGATCATGACCTGAGCTAAAATCAAGAGTCACTCAATCGACCAGGTGCCCCTGGACAATCCTTTTTTGATTATCACGTAGCTGCTAATGAAAGCACAGACCCATGTGAAGTGACATGAAGTGGGCTTAATTTGATTCCTGAAACCAGGCACCTTCAGAATAAAGATGGTGCAGACAAGGGGAGTGGATTTAGAATCCTTGACAGAGCAGTGAAAAGTCACAGAAAGATCCAGAAACATGAGATTGACTTATGAAGATATTTTTTTTTTTTTTTTGGTTGTTAGTTCATATATATCATTTGGGGGCACTATTGAAAAATGTCTTGTTTCAATAGAATATGGTTGTTGGGGTGCCTGGGTGCCTCAGTCAGTTGAGCGTCCGACTTGGGCTCAGGTCATGATCTCCGGGTCTGTGAGTTCGAGCCCCACATCGGGCTCTGTGCTGACGCCTCGGAGCCTGCAGCCTGCTTCGGATTCGGTGTCTCCCTCTGCCTCTGTCCCTCCCCTGCTCGCACTCTGTCTCTCTCTCAAAGATAAATAAACATTAAAAAAATTAAAAAAAAAAGAATATTGTTGTTAATAGCACGCAAGTTTACTGCCTTGGCCTGCTTCTGTTTCTAGGTCAGAGCCCAGCTTGTGTGTCCAGTAAGAAGTGGCCTAGTGAAGTGATTGAATGCTCCCTGTCCACATGCAGCCTGACATGGGTGCAGAGCCTGGCTCTGTCACTACCAGCTCTGTGACCAGAAGCTATGTGGTTCCTGTGTCTCAAGTTTCCTTATCTGTAGGGTGAGGGCACTCAGCATCCACTTATAAGAGCTTGCGAGGAGAGGGGGTGAGACAGTGTTCGTGAAGCTCTAAGCGGAACCCCTGCCGTGTATGTAGCAAGCAGGCTGCCCCTTTTCGCTCTTGTTCCTCCACAGTTTTTGCCTAAGCAGTCAGAACAAGTAGATGTTTTGGTACCAGCTGGCAGTGGTGTTGGCTCAGGGTTAATGTTCACGAGAGTGTCCTCTTACCTTGGCACAGGCTGGGCAGTCACGTGCTACTCGGAATGGATGAGTCTCAGGAATCCAGGAACCGGGACAGCGGCACAGCAAGTGTGATGAAGCTTGGTAGTAAAGGACGCAGGAAGACTGTTGGAGAGCAGAATGGCACCAGAATCCTCCGCTTAAGATGGGGCCCCTGGCAGTGTCACTGGGTCTGGAGCCTGTGGATTCTGCTCCCCCCCCCCCTTTTTTTTAAATTTAATTATTTTTTAAACTTAACATCCAAATTAGTTAGCATATAGTGCAACAATGATTTCAGGAGTAGATTCCTTAGTGCCCCTTACCCATTTAGCCCGTCCCCCCTCCCATAATCCCTCCAGCAACCCTCTGTTTGTTCTCCATGTTTAAGAGTCTCTTCTGTTTTGCCCCCTCCCTGTTTTTATATTATTTTTGCTTCCCTTCCGTTATGTTCATCTGTTTTGTCTCTTAAAGTCCTCATATGAGTGAAGTCATATGATACTCGTCTTTCTCTGACTGACTGATTTCACTTAGCATAATACCCTTCAGTTCCATCCACATAGTTGCAAAGGGCAAGATTTCATTCTTTTAGATTGCCAAGTAATACTCCATTGTATATATATACCACATCTTCTTTATCCATTCATCCATCAGTGGACATTTGGGCTCTTTCCATACTTCGGCTGTTGTTGATAGTGTTGCTATAAACATGGGGGTGCATGTGTCCCTTTGAAATAGCACACCTGTATCCCTTGGATAAATGCCTAGTAGTGCAATTGCTGGGTCGTAGGGTAGTTCTATTTTTAATTTTTTGAGGAACCTTCATACTGTTTTCCAGTGTGGTTGGCCATCTGGATGTCTTCTTTAGAGAAGTGTCTATTCGTGTCTTTTGCCCGTTTCTTCATTGGATTATTTGTTTTTTGGGTGTTGAGTTTGATAAGTTCCTTATTGATTTTGGAGACTAACCCTTTATCTCATATGTCATTTGCAAATATCTTCTCCCATTCTGTCGGTTGTCGGTTGCCTTTTAGTTTTGCTGATTGTTTCCTTCACTGTACAGAAGCTTTTTATTTTGATGAGGTCCCAATAGTTCATTTTTGCTTTTGTTTCCCTTGCCTCTGGAGACGTGTTGAGTAAGAAGTTGCTGCGGCCAAGATCAAAAAGGTTTTTGCCTGCTTTCTCCTCGAGGATTTTGATGGCTTCCTGTCTTACATTGAGGTCTCTCATCCATTTTGAGTTTATTTTTGTGTATGGTGTAAGAAAGTGGTCCAGGTTCATTCTTCTGCATGTTGCTGTCCAATTTTCCCAGCACCACTTGCTGAAGAGACTGTCTATTCCATCGGATATTCTTCCCTGCTTTGTCAAAGATTAGTTGGCCATACGTTTGTGGGTCCATTTCTGGGTTCTCTATTCTGTTCCCATTGATCTGAGTGTCTGTTCTTGTGCCAGTACCATACTGTCCTGATGATATCAGCTTTGTAGTATAGCTTGAAGTCTGGGATTGTAATGCCTCCTGCTTGGGTGACTATTCAGGGTCTTTTCTCGTTCCATACAAATTTTAGGATTGTTTGTTCTAGCTCTGTGAAGAACACTGGTGCTATTTTGGTAGGGATTGCACTGACTATGTAGATTGCTTTGGGTGGTATTGACATTTTAACAATATTTGTTCTTCCTATCCAGGAGCATGGAATCTTTTTCCATTTTTTTTGTGTCTTCTTCAATTTCTTTCATAAGCTTTCTGTAGTTTTCAGTGTATAGATGTTTCACCTTTTTGGTTAGATTTATTCCTAGGTTTTATGGTTTTTGTTGCAGCTGTAAATGGGATCGATTCCTTGATTTCTCTTTCTGTCGCTTCATTGTTGGTGTATGGAATGCAACTGATTTCTGTGTGTTTTTTATATCCTGCAACTTTGCTGAATTCGTGAATCAGTTCTAGCAGGTTTTTGGTGGAATCTTTTGGGTTTTCCATATAGAGTATCATGTCATCTGCGAAGAGTGAAAATTTAACCTCCTCCTGGCCGATTTGGATGCCTTTTATTTGTGTTGTCTGATTGCAGAGGCTAAGACTTCCAATACTATGTTGAATAACAGTGGTGAGAGTGGACATCCCTGTTCTGTCCCTGACCTTAGGGGGAAAGCTCTCAGTTTTTCCCCATTGAGGATGATTTTAGCATTGGGTTGTTCATATATGGCTTTTATGATCTCGAGATATGCTCCTTCTATCCTTACTTTCTTGAGGGTTTTTATCAAGAAAGGATGCTGTATTTTGTCAAATGCTTTCTCTGCATCTAGTGAGATGATCATATGGTTCTTGTCCTTTCATTTATTGATGTGATGAATCATGTTAATTATTTTGTGGATTTTGAACTAGCCCTGCATCCCAGGTTTAAATCCCACTTGGTCGTGGTGAATAATTTTTTAATGTATTGTTGGATCTGGTTGGCTAATATCTTGTTGAGGATTTTTGCATCCATGTTCATCAGGGAAATTGGTCTATAGTTCTCCTCTGCTTCCTTTATGTGAGCTTAATGCAGGCAAGTTTTAGGAGTCTTGTGCTCAGGATACACAGGGGCTCTCAGTCTTGCTTGATCAGACCTCTCCAACAGTGCTGCCTAAGGACCTCCAAGAGAGAGTGAACACCTGAGGACTTGCCACTACAATATGAACCTCTGTGCACTGTTTTCACTTCTAAGAACTGGGCAGGGGCCTGGCCATAGAAATCTGGAATGAGTCCTCTCTCCTTCACTGTTGAATGTACTCAGAACTATTGGTGTTGCTTTGGGCATTGGGTTAACGCTGGCGTCATGACCTCAAAAGAATTTAAGCATAGGGACATTACTTCTTACTCAGAGAAACGTAGGATCTTGCATCATCCCCTTTAGTCTTTTTCAAAGTCATAAAGCAAGGGTAGGGATGGATTAGGCTGTCTATGATATTGAAACATGAACTCATTGAAATTAAGGTGGAAACTCAAGATTCCACCCTCAGTGTGATTACCAGAATTTATTTATTTGTTTATTGTGTATACTCTTTTGGCAATGCAAACATAAATGAAGAATTAATGGGTATGTATGTATGTATGCATGTGTCTGTCTCCTAAGTTGGGCTGTTCAAAAAAAAAAAAAGAGGAAGCTATTTTAATCTTAAAATTTTTATAAATGTTAAATGCTGTTGTGGCAGGTGGAACTATTGTATATTTGAAAACCGCATTATGAGAGTTAGTGGTATAGATTTTTTAGATGGCAGCAATTTTTCCCCATGCTTTCCAAATCCATTATCAATCCTTTCAAGAGAGAAATCTTTTCATGATTTCAAAGGACATGCAAACGACATTTATTAATTTCCTGATTCATTTTGAGTTTTAAGAATAAACTGACAGCTTGAGTTAGAAGTAATCATATCTAAACATTCTGTGTGTGGGGGAGACATTACCTCCATGTACTTAATCTTTCAAAACTATATAAAAGTCAAATCTGTCTGCAGGTTCATTAATGCATCATGAGAAAATGGATATGTGAATTGTCACCAAATTAATAGGGTGAGTTTTGCGCGGCCTGATGTAAAAATATAAGTCATACAGCTTTCACAAAATTCACTTATGGGAGCTGTGGAGACCGTGTCAAGGAGAGAGATCATGAAGGCAGATACTTTTCAGTAAATATGAAGGGTATGTGGGAGATTTTCTTACTTTAAAAGTAAGCTATGACATAATTGAAATTCTTTTTTGAGGGGATCTGGGGACACATAAGGTAAAGAGAAATTCAACTTCCAGCGTTTGAAAACAGAACTAAATCAGGTCTATTTGCTGCTCACTACATTTGAAGACGATTTATTAGTGAAAACAGTGGTTTTAACAAATAGGACAGAGGCTCAGATTTCCAGTAACAGGTTTGCATTGGAACAGTTTCTCACATGGGCAACTATTTCTTAATCGAGGGTGAATTGTAGGATTGCAGCAAGGATTTAAAATGTGTGTGTGTTTTTTTAACTGAATCATGGTTGGGTCACGTAGGTGGCTCCATCGGTTGAACATCTGGCTCTTGATTTCAGCTCAGGTCAAGATCTCACAGTTTGTGAGTTCGAATCCTGCATCGTGCTCTGCACTGACGGTGCGGAACCTGCTTGGGATTCTGTCTCTCTCTCTGCACCTCCCCTGCTTGCTCTCTGTCTCTCTAAGTAAATCAAAATAAACCTAAAAACATTGAATCATGGTTGATGAGTCTTCTAAGGAAACTAATAGGAAATATAAAAAAAAACTTTGTAAGTGAATTATCCAATAATCAGAAATAATGATGGAAATAAATTTTAAAAAATCGCACGAAGAACTTAAGAAGAGGAGGGAGGGAGAGGCAGAATTCAAGCAGTGTAAAGGGTAAGAGCAAGTCCTCTCCCTCCTTTTCTTCCTTTTCCTCCTAAGTTTCCCTTTATATTCTACTACCTTCCAAAGTGAATATGTAAGTGGGGCAGTGGAGGCCAAAATTCAGCATAAAAATCTACCAAGAGTAGTGGATGAGTAGGTGTTGTGAGTTACGTTACGGCATGAGTTAGTTATTTTGAACCCGTGCTACATTTACTTCTATAGTTATATACTTTTTAAATGCACATGCATGGTTATGCACATTTAAATTTTTTTTTTTTTTAACGTTTATTTATTTTTCAGACAGAGAGAGACACAGCATGAACAGGGGAGGGGCAGAGAGAGAGGGAAACACAGAATCGGAAGCAGGCTCCAGGCTCCGAGCCATCAGCCCAGAGCCCGACGCGGGGCTCGAACCCGCGGACCACGGGGGGCTCCAACCGGCGGACCGCGAGATCGTGACCTGAGCCGAAGTCGGACGCTTAACCGACTGAGCCACCCAGACGCCCCTGGTTATGCACATTTAAACAAACAAGAGATCAAATTATATTTGCTTTTCCGCATTAAAACATTTTTTAAGTTTATTTACTTTGAAAGAAAGAGAGTGTGAGCAAGTTGGTGGGGGGGGGGGGCAGAGAGAGAGGGAGAGAGAATTCCAAGCAGGCTCCATGATGCCAGGGTGTCACGAACCATGAACAGAAATTGGATGCTCAACCCACTGAACCACCAAGGTGCCCCTCATTTAACTCTTTATGAGCCTTTTGACCTAGTTAGATAAGCAGTGAGATTTTACTCTTACTCAAAATCTCACCTTTTTATTGGGGTGTTTGAAGTGTTTACTTTTGTTTCCATAAGCGAGGTAGACTATTAGGCCAAAGTCACCTCTTCACTTCTGCATCTGGCCCAGAACCCGAACATCCCAACTAAATAGTGCTCAAGTTCTTATCAGGCAATAAAAAAGAATTTTTTTGATGGGTTCCTTTCTCAGCATCCCCATAGCGCACCTCCATTTGATTGGAAAATTTCTGCGGCTGAGCTCAAATCCGGCTGTCACGTGTTCAAACTGGCATGTCAGATTTGTGCTCTGTGCAACTGCTATCTGAAGCCTGTGGTTTCTCTGGATTCCACAAGAATCCTGGCCCTACGGGCACTCATCAGAGAACTTCCCTACGAACTGACTTCCTTCCAGCATTTACCAAAGACTCACTTAAGACAATGAATGCTTGATACAAATGGGATAAGGGACATTTTAATTATCCGCGAATCCTGTATACTGTAAACACAGTACCTTTATCACCAGCTACCCAGAAGCTTATCAAGAATTTACAGAAACAAGCACTTTTATGTTCTCTTGTTGGAAGTAAACACTTATTCAAACTTTCTCTGGGGCATATAACAATATGAACTAAAATTGAAAATACACATTTGATTTGACCGAAAAACTGCATGTTCAAGTATTCAGTCTGAGAAAATTATTAGACTTCACACAAAGTTGCACGGATGCTGACTGAAACACTTTTATAGTGTAGATAGTGTAGTATAGTGTAGATAAATGGAAAATTAATACTCATAGATGCAAGTTTAATTAATTGAAGTGTGACATAGCAATACAATGAAATACCAGGAAGCCATTGGAAAGATTAAGGTAGATCTCTCCCCGTATAGATCTGTAAAGATTTATTGACGAGTTTAAAAAAATGTGGAAAAGTAGCAGTGCTGGGTGGCTCAGCCAACCGCGTCTGATTCTTGATTGCAGTTCAGGTCATGATCTCACAGTTTGTGAGTTCGAGCCCTGCATGGGGCTTTGCACTGAGCACACAGAACCTGCTTGGATCCTCTGTCTTCCTCCCTCTCTGCCCCTCTCCCACCCTCAAAAATAAACGTTAATTTTTTTTTTACTGGTCAAATGAGTAGAGTTCTTGGATGGAGTCATTTCATTTTAGTTGAATCTGTTGCAAAACCATGTTCTTGTTGATTGACGGCAACAAGAGGAAAGCAGGCAGTAGCTTTTTAAGACTATTTCATGGGAGCAAAATGGGAACATGGACCCAGAAAAAAGCAATAGTTTCCTTCTTGCTTGACTGAAGTGAAGGCACCCATTTCATCAAGACATGCAATCTAATAATTTAATGTAAATTAAAAGTGTAACAAGGGCTCAAGGCTGCTTTAGGCCATTTGAAATTGACAATTAATTTGCAAAAAAAAAAATAAATAAATACATAAAAAACAATCCCTTCTCCTGCAATTTTGACAATAATATTATATGCAGCCTAGCCTGTGATCCCTGCTTCGTAAATTGTCTATCTAGAAAATCAGAGGCAGATGGAACGAAGGTTTTCTTATTAGTTTAACATAGTCAGACTTTTTATTTTATTTTATTTCATTTTGTCTATATACTTCTTTAACTGATTCTCTGTACATTCAATTAGGACAAAAACGGAGGCAAAATCTAATAAAAGAACTCTGGAATTGGAAGGATTTTGGACAAGATATTCTTAGTAGACTGATATTAATTTGACTTTCTCACCTTTCCACTAACATTAATTTGAAGACTGTGGGTGTCAGGAATGGGCTATCAGAATAGGTTTTGCAAGAAGAATCTTGTCAGTTTTAATTTAGGACGTTTTGCAAAACTATAACGTACATGCTAGCAATGCATATTTAAAGAGACTACACTTCTGTAGAAAGGAGAGAACAATGAAAACTGATTTGCATAGACTCATAAATAAAAGTCATTTTTTAAAAATTGTTTTTTTCATTTTTTATAACCTGAACGTTAACGTTTATTTTCAACTGGAAGCTTGATAATAAATACAAATACACACTCACTTTGATTGAATGTTTTTCTATGAGATATTTGACAACAAGGAAAATTCATTATTATTAAAAATACCTTAAAATACCTTTACTTTCTTTTTTTTAAATTTATTTAATGTTTATTTTTTTTTAAATTTTTTTTAACGTTTATTTATTTTTGAGACAGAGAGAGACAGAACATGAATGGGAGAGGGTCAGAGAGAGGGAGACAGAATCCGAAACAGGCTCCAGGCTCCAGGCTCCGAGCTGTCAGCACAGAGCCCGACACGGGGCTTGAACTCACGGACTGCGAGATCATGACCTGAGCCGAAGTCGGCCGCTTAACCGACTGAGCCACCCAGGCGCCCCTAATGTTTATTTTTGAAGGAGAGAGAGAGAGAGAGACAGAGAGACAGAGCATGAGTGGGGGAGGGGCAGAGAGAAAGGGAGACACAAAATCCAAAGCAGGCTCCAGGCTCTGAGCTGTCAGCGCAGAGCAAAACGCAAGGCTCGAACTCACAGACTGCAAGATCATGACCTGAACCGAGGTCGGACGCTCCACCAACTGAGCCACCCAGGTACCCCAGTACCTTAACTTTCTTTAGTCCTTTATCATTGTGTAGAATTTTGCACATATCAATTATGTACTGTTGGCAAAACTTTAGCATAGGATTTAGGCAGATAGAATTGTTTCCATTTTACAAGGGATACCTCTGAAAGTCTGAGAGGGTCACTGACTTCATTTCCCTGAGCTTCCTGAGGGTGGTGGCAGCCTTCTCCTTAGTATGTCCCCAGTGCAAGGTTCTTGGCAGGATGTAAATTCAGACTATTGTTCTCTAAGTGACTTGCCTGAGATCACATGGCTAATTTCTTTGGATTCACACTTAGTATTTCTAATATTTAGAAAGCCTGGAAGAAGCAAAACGATGTTTATTTTATCTTATTTTATTTTATTTTATTTTATTTTTTAATAATTAATTAAAATTTTTTTAATTTTAATTTAATTTTTTTTAATTTACATCCAAATTAGTTAACATATAGTGCAACAATGATTTCAGGAGTAGATTGCTTAATGCCCCTTACCCATTTAGCCCATCCCCCCTCCTACAACCCCTCCTGTAACCTTCTTTTTGTTCTCCATATTTAAGAGTCTCTTCTGTTTTGCTCCCTCCCTGTTTTTATATTATTTTTGCTTCCCTTTCCCTTAGGTTCATCTGTTCTCTGTCTTAAAGTCCTCATATGAATGAAGTCATATGCTGTTTGTCTTTCTCTGACTGACTAATTTCACTTAGCATAATACCCTCTAGTTCTATCCACATAGTTGCAAATGGCAAGATTTCATTCTTTTTGATTGCCGAGTAATACTCCATTGTGTATATCTATCTATCTATCTATCTATATAGATAGATAGATAGATAGATATACCACATCTTCTTTATCCATTCATCCATCGATGGACATTTGGGCTCTTTCCATACTTCGGCTGTTGTTGATAGTGTTGCTATAAACATGGGGGTGCATGTGTCCCTTCGAAACGGCACACCTGTATCCTTTGGATAAATACCTAGTAGTGCAATTGCTGGGTCGTAGGGTAGTTCTATTTTTAATTTTTTGAGGAACCTCCGTGCTGTTTTCCAGAGTGGCTGCACCAGTTTGCATTCCCACCAGCAGTGCAAAACAGATCCTCTTTCTCTGCATCCTCACTATCATCTGTGGTTGCCTGAGATGTTAATGTTAGCTATTCTGACAGGTGTAAGGTGGTACTCATTGTGGTTTTGATTTGTATTTCCCTGATGATGAGTGAAGTTGAGCATTTTTTCACGTGTCGGTTGGCCATCTGGATGTCTTCTTTGGAGAAGTGTCTATTCACGTCTTTTGCCCGTTTCTTCATCGGATTTGTTGTTTTTTGGGTGTTGAGTTTGATAAGTTCCTTACTGATTTTGGATACTAACCCTTTATCTCATATGTCATTTGCAAATATCTTCTCCCATTCTGTCGGTTGTCGGTTGCCTTTTAGTTTTGCTGATTGTTTCCTGCACTGTGCAGAAGCTTTTTATTTTGATGAGGTCCCAATAGTTCATTTTTGCTTTTGTTTCCCTTGCCTCTGGAGACGTGTTGAGTAAGAAGTTGCTGCGGCCAAGATCAAAAAGGTTTTTGCCTGCTTTCTCCTCGAGGATTTTGATGGCTTCCTGTCTTACATTGAGGTCTCTCATCCATTTTGAGTTTATTTTTGTGTATGGTGTAAGAAAGTGGTCCAGGTTCATTCTTCTGCACGTCGCTGTCCAATTTTCCCAGCACCACTTGCTGAAGAGACTGTCTTTATTCCATTGGCTATTCTTTCCTGCTTTGTCAAAGATTAGTTGGCCATACGTTTGTGGGTCCATTTCTGGGTTCTCTATTCTGTTCCCATTGATCTGAGTGTCTGTTCTTGTGCCAGTACCATACTGTCTTGATGATATCAGCTTTGTAGTATAGCTTGAAGTCTGGAATTGTAATGCCTCCTGCTTTGGTTTTCTTTTTCACTATTGCTTTGACTATTCGGGGTCTTTTCTCGTTCCATACAAATTTTAGGATTGTTTGTTCCAGCTCCGTGAAGAACGCTGGTGTTATTTTGATAGGGATTGCACTGACTATGTAGATTGCTTTGGGTAGTATTGGCATTTTAACAATATTTGTTCTTCCTATCCAGGAGCATGGAATCTTTTTCCATTTGTGTGTGTGTGTGTGTGTGTGTGTGTGTGTGTGTGTGTCTTCTTCAATTTCTTTCATAAGCTTTCTGTAGTTTTCAGTGTATAGATGTTTCACCTCTTTGGTTAGATTTATTGGTAGGTATTTTATGGTTTTTGGTGCAACTATAAATGGGATAGATTCCTTGATTTCTCTTTCTGTCGCTTCATTGTTGGTGTATGGAATGCAACTGATTTCTGTGCGTTGATTTTATATCCTGCAACTTTGCTGAATTCGTGAATCAGTTCTAGCAGTTTTTTTGGTGGAATCTTTCGGGTTTTCCATATAGAGTATCATGTCATCTGCGAAGAGTGAAAGTTTGACATCTTCCTGGACGATTTGGATGCCTTTTATTTCTTTGTTGTCTGATAGCAGAAGCTAAGACTTCCAATACCATGTTGAATAACAGTGGCGAGAGTGGACATCCATGTCTTATTCCCGACCTTAGGGGGAAAGCTCTCAGTTTTTCCCCATTGAGGATGATATTAGCATTGGGTTATTCACACATGGCTTTTATGATCTCGAGGTATGCTTCTTCTATCCCTACTTTCTTGAGGGTTTTTATCAAGAAAGGATGCTGTATTTTGTCAAATGCTTTCTCTGCATCTAGTGAGATGATCATATGGTTTTTGTCCTTTATTTTACTGATGTGATGAATCACATTAATTGTTTTGTGGATATTGAGCCAGCCCTGCATCCCAGGTATAAAACCCACTTGGTCATGGTGAATAATTTTTTTAATGTATCGTTGGATCCAGTTGGCTAATATCTTGCTGAGGATTTTTGCATCCATGTTCATCAGGGAAATTGGTCTATAGTTCTCCTTTTTAGTGTGGTCTCTGTTTGGTTTTGGAATCAAGGTAATGGGGGCTTCATGGAAAGAGTTTGGAAAAAAACAATGTTTATTTTAACTTTTTTTTTTTTTTTGCAAAATTAAGCTCCTTTTTGTCTGATTTCTAGCTGAGTTAAAGGCTTATGCCTTTTCTGCCAGACCAGTTTTCTTGAGATTCCCATGAATTATAGTCAATCAATTGAAGAATGCTTTTCACTGGGACTCCATTTAGTGGATGCGGTGGTACATTGCCCAGAACTCTTCAGGACTGAGTGTTCTTGTCTAAGGGCACACCCCCCACTGCATGCATGGACATAGCCTGAATCTAAACACTCCTCCATGCTGAAGCATAAAAGTTCCACCTCTCTGGCTCAAGATACGACAACGTCAGGGGCCATCCTATTTCCATAGCTCAACTGTTGCAATTGTATCACCATTTAACTTCTCCCTCTGCCCAGCCTGCTTCGCTTATGCCTTATAGATGTTGTTCTTGGGAGAACTTCCCAATAGTCTCCTGCACATAAAAATCAGATCTCAGAATCCATTTCCCGGGAACATGATTTAAGAGACTCCCTGCCTGAAAACAGGTGGGAATAGGTGGAAGACTGGGTTCAGCTGAGTCCGTGTCTCCTTTTCACCTCAAGGCCTTTCCATGAAGTTTCTCTGGCAGGGTAGACTTCTCCCATTGTGTCTCAGGGCTTTAAGACAACAAGACAGATAAGCACCCAGTTCTCTTAAAGGCTGAGCCTAGAAATAGCATAACATGACTTTCTTCATGCGCTATTGATTAAAACAATAGGCCAGCCCAGATTCAAAAGAAGAGAAAGAAAATGGGACAAGTATGGAAGAATTTGAGTTTTGTTGTTGTAGTTTTTTTTTTTTTTTATCTGTTACATGCACCAACTGAAATATGCTTTAGCTTGACAGGGAGAAATGCTTTTCTCTTATCCCTCTCCGGGGGAGTGCAAAGTTAATGTCCTATGAATGTTAGCCTGATGAATTTTTTAGTGTAAATATAAAGAAATAAAGACATTCACAGGGGCAATGGCTGGAGCCATGGGTAAGATGGGGAGGGTAATGTGTACAAGAAAGTTAGACCAATTATTCCTCTTCTGTACAAACCATTAGAGGGAATATCCACCATGAGTGTATAATTTGAATCCCTATTTATATGTGTTGTCTTTATGTATATGATAACAAAGCAGAACCTCATTGGTTACAAGTTATAAGGCCTGTGATCTGAAATCAGACAGATCTGGATTTCAGATCCCACTCTGCCACCGAATGAATGTGTGACCTCTGGTGAATGGCATCTTATTGTCTTAACTTTCCTACTTGCACAGTAGGAATAATGATGCCTACTTAATGGTAAGTTCAAGTAAGATGACATAAGATAATGTCTATAAAGTATTCATATTGGGTGTGGAGTATAATAAATACTGAAGAAATTGTGACCTGTGGAAAGAAAACATTGATACGAAGCAAAACAAAATGATTAAAAAAAAAAAGGTAGGGGAGAAAGAGTAATGCTAAAATCTAGGAGTAATATTGAAGGACTCTACGTATGCTTGTTCATTTGTAAAATGAAGAAAGACTTGAACAGCTCAATAATAATGAACTATGTGGAGTGCTTTTCCCAATGCCTGGCAGATCACAGACACTCAACAAACGCCGCAGAATTTGAATTATCATAAAGATGTGAAGTGGGAAATGAGCTGCATTTGAAGGCAGTTGGTAAAGGACAAAGGAAAGGGTGGAGAATCAGACAGTGTCTTTCTTCCCCACTGCAGCCCAAATCAGTTGGCTTGTTTTTTAGTATTTGTGATTCTCGCACTATTCAGATGCAGGTTTCAGAGAGAAAACTTATCTATCCACGTTTTTTAAAGTTACTGGAAATTCTCTCTCAGTTGTTCCTCATTCTTAGTGCTGAATAGCTACAGACCCCACTGGTGGTAAACATCTAGACTTGATGCTCTTCCTTATGTTTCAAAATTTATGCTTAATTCCCGGTCTTCTGGTCAGGGCAGGGATAAAGAAGAAGAGAAGAGGAAAACCTAGGTCAAAGAAAATATGTGTGCCAGTCCACCTCAGCTATTAAATATTGATAATTTTAAATTACAGTTCTAAAACGGCAAGGAATTACTGCACCATATCACCCAGGCTGAAACAGAAGCAAGTCTGGTTTC
Organism: Panthera tigris; assembly: GCF_018350195.1. Lineage (NCBI taxonomy): Eukaryota > Metazoa > Chordata > Mammalia > Carnivora > Felidae > Panthera > Panthera tigris. Next base: position 102,460,316 of record NC_056664.1, read on the forward strand.
CTTCCCCTGTGGTTAGCACAGTGTGTCTGGACAAACAGGCAATTAAGTTCTTAAAACATGAATTCAAATGAGACTGAGGCTGGGGGCAGGGGTCTCATATTGTTCTACAGTCAAAGACATTTAATTCACTGGGGTGGCTTCACTTATTCTGACTTTTCTTGAGAAACATGCACATTATAATCAATGTTTATATACATTTTCAGTGAGTTTCAGGGGAAGGATTGCTCGTTTGTAAAACAAAAAAAAAACACCTTGTTTTTTACATCTCAGTGTTGATACGGTAGAAAGCAGAATTGTTCGTGGAAAAGGTCAGAACAGCTTGATGATATGTCAATTGCACCCGTTAGCTATTAGTGTGATCTCAGGAAAGTCACCTCATCCATTTGACCTACAGGTGCTTCATCTCTAAAATATGACTGATGCTAATTCTTGATCAGCAGGGCTGTGAGGCTCAAATGAAATCATGAATGAAAAAAGGTGTTAAAGGGCTGTATAAAGCTCCTTTGCCTTAGGACTTTAACACTAATCCGTAAAACTTTTTATGGTATTATATTATCTACTTGCATACTCATGGCCGTAAATATTTTTCATATAAGCCTAAAAAAGTATCAACCAAAGCATCTGTATGCTGTCTGCAAAATAATCTATTTGTTTGAAATCGTATAGACATTTATAAAATAAAACACATGTAAACATATATATATATATATATAATTTTAGTGTCATTTAATTTTGTATATGTTAGACACACATATAATATTTATTTATACTAAACTGAATGAATTAGTAAATTTTAACTTTTATTTTATTTTTTTTAATGCTTATTTATTTATTTTGAAAGACAGAGAGAGAATGAGAGGAGGAGGGCAGCGAGAGAGAGAGGGAGAGGGGAAGGGACAGAGAGAGAGAATTCCAAGCAGGCTCTGTGCTAAAGTAGGAGTCATCTCAAGAACCATGAGATCATGATCTGAGCAGAAATCAAGAGTCATAAGCTTAACTGACTGAGCCACCCAGGTGCCCTGGAAAATTTAACTTTTAAATTATGTTTGAAGTTGTGTTCTCAAGCCCTTATCTACTTTTCTATGTTCTTTCTTAAAAGTTGGTTTTAATATTCATCTTCTTCTGTAGTTTTCTCTCCCCTTTGCTTTCTTGTACCATTCTTTTTATGTAGTCTATTGATATGGACAATATTGTGTATGAAAAATGATTGGTTAAACAAACTTGCTATCTGTGTCTACTTCAGAAAACACACTATTTCATACTTTTATTTTATTAAATGTAGTGATGTTGATGGAGGGTTGAGGGAGAGCATATTTCAAACAAGTTCCATATAAGAGGTTGTTGGAGGTAGTTAACAAGGGTCAAGAATTCTAAGCATAAAAGTGTCAGGATTTTCCAAGAGAAAAAAAAATGGAATAAAATTTAGTCCTCATTCAGCCAAATAGTCCCTTTGATCAGAGCAATTTTGATTACATTCTTTTAATTTCCTTGCTCCAATTTGCCTACGGATTCTGTCTATATCTCCACACAGTTAACAAATTGACTGATATTTCGGGCTATCTTCACAATCCATTAGGCATTGATCAACTGATTGACCACGTAGCATTTTGGTTTGGTTGTTAAGACAGCTGCAAATACTGGATTGACTTGGTTGCAATGGTTAATTCAGCTGAACAGACTTGATGTGGGAAAGAGAGCTTTTGGAACATGTATAAAATGCCCCACATTCTCAAATGGTCATTGAAATGGTAAGCCTGCATCCAAAATAAAGTTTAATTTAAATAAATCTTGCTTTCACAGATTGCGCATTAAAAATAGAATCCCATACGGTACATAATTTAAGGTGCTGACATAACACGAAAACGTTTGCTTGGCTTTCTTCTGTCCAAAACTGGTGGTCCTAACTGCTAGGTTAACAATGAGCCGAATTTGTAAATATTGCTGTTTTACAACGTTGAAGAGAATGGTGACTCTTGCAATCCTGTCGTTCTTATCTTTGTGTTGATTTTGGTGGGATGATCAAAATACTGAGGTTCTACTCAATATCATTATTAATATTTTTTCTTTTCTGACATAGCACTACTTAAAATGGAGAGAACGTAATTGTTATGAAACAGGAACTATGCAGCTTTAGTCTCTGCAGAGACGACTGTCTGTATGTCTAAAATATTTATTACCTGGCCCTTTAAGCAAAAGTTTGCTGAACCCTGCCAGAGCGACTACCAGCCTCTAGTAAGAGTTCAAGGCTATTTTCTACCCACACCAGTCATCCCTCCATCCCACCTAGAGGCCTGATTGCTTCAGATCAGGGACAACAGGAATTCCTCAGAGACGGCATGGTGCCAGGGGTACAAAGGACAGAACTTTGGGTGTGATGAGCAAAGGAGTTAGAATCTCAGATATTTGCAAATGCTTTCAAGTTTGTTGGGATTTGGGCTTCTCTCCTTCTATGTCAGTATCATACAGGGATCCAACGTCTTCTCTCCTTTGAAAACGTGTTTCCTTTTCTAATCTCCTCAGAAACCCACTAGTAATCAGAATGAAGTCTGCAGTCCAGGAATACTTGACGGGATGCGTTGGTTTGCTGTTCTAGGCCTTGAAATGATCTTTCTGGGCTTTATCGTACTATTAAGACGGACAGATATTAAACTTAGCTTGTGTGTTTAGGGAAAGGAGCAAAGGTAAATATTTGACACATATTTATCTAGGCCTGGGATTCACAAAGAGTTTTGTGACTCATTTGGGTTCCATTCTAGCTTACCGGACTTTGCGATTCCATTCCAAGGTTTGAGGTCAAACACCAGCAATAAAATGTGTGTATTTGCTGGTCTTTTCCAAGGACCTTTTCCATCTTAGTATGGAAAAGCCAGGAAACTTTCTGTTAAAGACTCCAGATTCTGGGCCAAATCCCACCTCCCTGGCTATAATGAAATGTGGCGAACGAGGAGCTACTTCATCAGAGAAGGTAACAGGCTTCTGTGGTACGATCCAGGTGGATCTTCCCAGCTCCATGATTAAATATTCAGGAATCTTGACAGCTGGTTGTTAAACCTTTGGCAGCTTGAAATTGGCCATGGTGGGAATATCAACACCATGGTAATTGGCAAATCAGGACTTTCTTTTTTCCTCAGAGGACTGATTTACCAAAACAACACTGCAACTGAGCTGGAAAAAGGAGAGAAGGGGTGAAGTCATTACAAACAGAGGGGACGGACATGATGATTAAAATATAATGTATGCAAATATCAGTAATACTTAATATTGGAAAAGAGTTATTCTCTTCAATGTATAACTATTAATTCAATTTTGTTTATTAAGATATGAAAATCATGTATTTTCTTATTCTTTTATATACTTACTTTGCACAGATAAGGCAAGCAAAATTTTCTCACCATAATTCTGTTTTGGTATATTTTCTCTTATTACTTTTCACAGATATGCACATATGTAGGCATCCCGCTCTGTTTTCCTGTGGTCTTTAGTATGATTCAGGAAGTCTAATGTCAGCCTGATTTTTAGTCCTTTGTAGGCAAATGATTCCCTTTTCATTGATGCTTTCAGCATTCATATATTATTATATAATCTCAGATTTCCCCTATTTCCAGAATGAGTCTTATTTTATTATTTTTAACCTGATATTTAGTGAAGCTTTTAGAGCTATAAATTTGGTTTTCTTTCTCACCTTAGGCAGATTTTTCTGTGTTAGTTTCTTTTAGTTATGTCAGAGTTGTCTTGCATTAGATCTTTATTTCCTTTCCTCCCGTGTCTATACATTTTCCTGTCACTTTGGTTTATGTGTTTTACCTTTGGATTTAAGGGTTCTCAAATCTGCTATCGTTATTACCAATTGGATTTGGTCATATCCATTTTTACTGTTTGTGATGGGAACTTTAGTTCCACTCTTGCTCTGGGGTTTTTCTTGCATTTTTTTTTTTTCATTATTTTAGTCAGATTGCTTTGTGTCTGCCCTTACCTAATACCGTTTATCTTTGCTGTCTTACTCCAGAGGCCATTTCCTTCTTCATGTTTTTGAAGACATCAAGCCTAGTTTATTAAACATTACCTTTTCTTTTTCCTACTGGCTTTTTCTCTTTATCATTCTTACACAGATGTAGATTCATCCAGACCTGGTATTTTCCAAAACATGTTTTCTTGTCTCCATTAACCTGGATTGCTCTTCCCCTAAGTCCAGACCCTGCCATCCTTTGGCTCTAGAACCAAAGGCAGATTGATTTGCACGGATCTTAGGATGTTTGTGTCTAACGGTGATTAGTCTGGAAAGGATGGGCTTAGTATTTTTTTTTTGAGGAGAAAGGCATCTCAGTCAGTGCTCCCCGACATATACCTCTGATAGCTTTGTGGGTAGAAGCCCTAGAACAGATAAATGGTGAGGCTCTGGCTGTCTTGAAAAATGACCTTTGACAGCCTGGAAAAAAAAAGTCAGATGTTTTTTCTGATCTGTGTAATTTTTGTGGCCAGAGTTTGGATCAGACAAAGAAGAGTAAATCAAAGGCTTTTGCTACCCCGAATTTGGACTCATCCTTGTTGTTCTGTATGTGTGGCTGTATTGTACACTGTGGAGCAGGATTTCTCCACTGCTGTGCCACAGACATTTTGTACTGGAATATTCATTGCTGTGGGGCTGTCCTGGCAGCATGTTTAGCAGTCTCCTGGTCTCTATCCAGTAGATGTAAGTAGAGTGTGGCAACCAAAAATGTCTTTAGAAGTTGCTAAGTGTTCTTTGGGGAGCAAAAATGCCCTCCCTCCTTTCTACTGAGAATCACGGCTATAGAGTCTAAGAACATGCTTCTATACTACGTGCATTTTATGAAACTTTCTTCAGATGGAATGATGTTCTTTTGTCTGAATTGTTTGTATAATTGCCATTTTTTCTCTATCTTTATAGGCATTTAGTAGAATGTTAAGTGGAATCGCATGAGGAATTACATGTTTTTATTCGCTGATTAATCTGCCAAATATTCATAAAATATGCCATGGTCTCTGCTGGGTCCTGGAACAACAAACTGAGCAAGACACTCTCTCTGCCAGTTCTTAACTTTTGGGACTTCCAGGATTGATACAAATGATCTTTTTTTTTTTTTTTTTTTAATTTTTTTTTTTTAACGTTTATTTATTTTTGAGACAGAGAGAGACAGAGCATGAAGGGGGGAGGGGCAGAGAGAGAGGGAGACACAGAATCGGAAGCAAGCTCCAGGCTCTGAGCCATCAGCCCAGAGCCCGACGCGGGGCCCCAACTCACGGACCGCGAGATCGTGACCTGAGCTGAAGTCGGACGCTTAACCGACTGAGCCACCCAGGCGCCCCACAAATGATCTTCATATCTATCTTCTTGCAATTTTTTGTTCTTTTGGCTTCCTTAATAAACATCTTCTGGTTCTCTTCCTCTATCCTGCCCAAATGTAGGAATTATCAGCACTTTTAACATGTTAATGTCATTTACAAGTTTCCCAAAGAGGGAGTAATGCATATGGTATTCCTTTATTTTATCTAATCCTAGTTCCATTTTCTCCAAAGCATCTCATGAGACTATTAGTCCAAGTTACGGGCTTTGCAAAATACTCATCTACACATTTCTCCATTACCTAAGGGTGGATAACAATGATGTTTTTCAAAATAATGTCTTCAGCCCTCATGTTTTTATAGATCCCCAGACCCAATGTTCAGTTCCTTCTGAATATCTCTGGATAAAATCTCACAAATACTTCAACTCAACACTTTTTCCAAGGCATCCATGACCCCAAAATAGAGAGTAAAATATCTCTGTTTTCTCTGTACCTTTCATACTATTCTGTCATAAGCTTAGCTCAGTGTAGGTTGGTCATTTGTTATAATTCCGTTTCCCCTGGTAGACTGTGAGAACCCAGGTACAGGGCATAGGTCTCTTCTTCACTTTTTCCAGAACTTGGAAAAGAATGGATGCTCAGGAGATGTTTTCTTTAAAATTGAATTTAAAATATGGGGCACCTGGGTGGGTCAGTCTGTTGAGCATCCAACTTCAGCTTAGGTCATGATCTCACAGTACGGGATTTTGAGCCCTGGGTCAGGCTCCGTGCTGACAGCGTGGAGCCTGGGGTCTGCTTTAGGTTCTGTCTTTCTCTCTCTTTCTCTCTCTCAAAAATAAACATTAAAATAAACAAACAAATAAATAAAATTGAATTTAAAATACAAAAACCCTGGAAAAAAGTAACACCATTAGTATTTCTTTGAAAAAGTTTTTTGCTTATTTCTCTGCATATTTACATTGAGGTTCAAAGATAGATTTGATAGCTGTGGGCACTTAAGGGGAGATGAGTAATAGCAAGTGAAAAAGGGACAGAGAAGTAGAGTACTTGAATTTGCCAAAGACAAACTTGAATGATTTAATAATACTGGATAGCTAGCAGTATCTTTGAAAAAGTTTTTAAGTGTCTTTTGTTTTTATTTTTGCTTTTTTGCCAGTCCTAAGGATTTTGCAGGTTGGCTTGGGTCCAGTGTGATGATTAAACATTTGTTTCTTAAAAAGGGAATTGATTCTTTTGTTCTGTGTTGCTCAATTCAAGATTAAATCATGAGGGGATTTGGAAGGATAGACCGAAGTTTCATCTGGTTTAGTGAAAACAATATGTTACTACATAATTATTCCTTTGTAATAGCTCAAGAAAGTAAGAGTTCTTTTTTCCTTTTCTTTTCTTCGTCTTTTTTTTTTTTTTAATTAAAACTCCATACAGTGCTTCTGATTAAATCCAAATCAGAGTGAACATTATGGCTGGGTTTGAGGGAGCCCATCAAATCTTTCTGGCACAATTCTTTGTGGGGCCGAGAAATGACTTTTCTCCCTCTTTCCTTTTGAGATGGCAGTGTTATGGGTGCATTTATCTCTGCGTTCAGGTGCAGCAAGACAGAGATGAGGAAGAAAATCTGCCAAGCACTAGGAAACAATATTAAACAAGCACCTAGAGGAAATTGCAAAGTACTTTCTATTTTATCAGGATTTCTAATTCCAGGTATCTTACTTTGGAACTTTTGTATTACTTTGATATCACTCATAAAATGTTCCATTTCTGAAACCGCTAGATCCGCAGAAATCAGTAGTCTTTTTTGGCCAATGTACAGAAAGAAGACCATAGAATACAATTTGTTGATTGTAAAAATAAATGGGTTGATTTTCTTTTCTCACCTACCAATACAGATTTGTTCTTTGTCAAGAAAAAGTGAATGACACTTTTCTGTTCTTCTAAGTCTTTGTGGAAAAAAAAAAAAAACACCTCTGAGGATCAAATCTCCTAGTGTTGATATAATTACTTTACATTACTTTATCTGTTTTTTTATTTGTTATTATTATTATTATTTTTTCATCTGTTCTGTGTCTACAGTAACCATCATTCCAAGTTTGGATACTACAGTCAATGAAACTGGGTAACTTATTTCTGTTTTATTGGTTTAGACACCCGAGATCACTTTGCATGTTTAAGAGATACAGTTTGACCAAACAAGACCTATATGCGCAATGTAATAAAGGGCTTTATAATGGAGTTATTTAACAATGCTGAATGTACATTGAAACAGAACTCAGTGGTTGTGTTTAATTAAAGTGGATGGGCTAAGGATGATGACTTGTTTTTTATTTTTGTTTTTAATTTTCTCCCATTGCCTTCCCTCCCTCTTCTTGCCAAGCATGATGATTTATGAAAGCAAATGGAGGCTACAAAGAAAGGAGTGATAACGTGATATGTACACTTTAATATCCACCGTCTGTACCCTGATGGTGAAGTCAAGAGCACAGGACAGTACTTGGCTGAAGTTATATACATGGTATGTATGGCTTTTGTCACACGTGTTATTTAAACTACATAAGTTAAGCTTATTCAATAGTTCTTTGTCCCCCCAAATACATTGGAGACATTTGGCAAAGTTTTAGGAAAATCAAAGGAGAAAATTTGTGAGTTAATATACATAAAGCTCTTCGAAGGTGTAAAGTAAGTAAGCTCTTTGCATTTGCTATTATTGTATACAGAATATTTACTGTCAACTTAAGGATATTAGTTAATATTAAGTTAATATTAAGCATGTATTATGTATAATACACACACACACACACACACACACACACTATAAGATTCACAAATACCGTAGAGATAGTATATTTCTTTACCATTGCATTCAATGGCAAAGAAGGGTTCTAAAAGGAAAATGAAGAATATAAAGCAGAATGGTAAGTGCCCTGTGACATCAGGAGTTCAGAGGAATGGAGAGGTCCTTGTGGCCCCAGGCAAGATATAGGTTTGTTGATTATATGGAGGAAGATTGGAAAAGGAGGTAAACATTTCAGGAAGATAAAGAAAAAAAGAAATGGAGTTAGGCCTACATGAAATATTTATAGTCTGGCTGTACTGGATGCCAGGCTAAAAAAGATGAGATTAGAAAGAAATGCCAGAATCACAGGTCTGGACTTGGCTCCATTTAGTCATTGGAATTTTCTGAGCTGTGATAAGCCAGGTTAATATTTGTGTTTCAGGAGGCTAAAATGGCAGTTATGTGTAGAGAAGAATGCCGTGGGAGAGAAATGGAAGGCTAATAAATGACTAACTGGTAAATAGGAAAATAGGTAGCAGTGGAAGTGGAAAAAAAAAAAAAAGGAATGCAATGGACATTGCTGAAGAAGAATTATTATGCTTTATTGTTTTTATATGATGTTATTATTTGCACACTCTGCATGTTGGGGTAAATTTCTTTGCTTATAAAGAAATTATTTCAGAATTCTTAGGGATTAGGGCCAATTTTTCATAAACACTGATTTTGTTTCTATGACTGAAATAATTAACTAAATATGGTAAATGAAACAGCCATTTTAAAGTGTTTATAATTTAGTGAATATCTTGAAGGCTAGGGCTAGAACTTGGGGTTTCGATTAGGCTGACTGTAATTCAATTATAGGCTTTGTACTTATGTGAATTTGGGCGAGTTATTGAATTCTCTGAACCATTTGATTCTTATGTCTAAAATGTTGAATAATAAAACTGTCTCTTTGGTTGGATGAAATAACATATTTAGAATGCTCAAACATATCTGCAGCATGTAACAATTATGCCGTACATGTTAAGTATGCTTAATGCCAGGAAACTAAGTGTAAAAAGGTAGAAAGTCTACTTCTTATTGTAAAGTCTATCACAGGGCCTGGTATATTGTATACTTTATTTTTCAAGTTTCAAGGATTTTATAATCTTTGTTTTCCTATTACCTCACTGATCTCTCCCTTAACCTTATTTACTTTTTTTTTTCTTCTCTTCGACCTCTTCCTGTTGATATGATCTAGAGATCAGGTCTTGGATATCTGTATGTCATCCTCTCTCTTGGTGATCTCATCCAGTCCTGTGACTTTAAATATTTTTTTTTTAAGTTTATTTATTATGAGAGAGAGAGAGAGGGAGAGAGAGAGAGAGAAAGCTTGTGAGTGGAGAGGGGCAGGGAGAGAGGGAGAGAGAAAGAATCCCAAGCTGGCTCTACACTGTCAACACAAAGCCCTAAATGGGGCTTGATCCATGAACCATGCGACATTGTGACTTGAGCCGAGATCAAGAGGCAGATGCTTACTGGAGCGAGCCACCCAGGTGCCCCAGTCCTATGACTTTAAATATCATTGATATACTGATAACTTACATGGCAGTTTTAAAGATGTGTTCTCAAATTCTTTGATCTTCCTCCCTCCAAAAGACTGAGCCTGCTTCTACTTCCCTGAGTATGGAGTATGGACCAGACATAGTGACTGTCATCTAATGGGTGGAATATAACCAGGTGCTGGAATGTCACTTTTTGTTGTTTTATCTTTTTTTTTTTTTTTTTTTTTTGGACAGAGAGAGACAGAGCATGAACGGGGGAGGGGCAGAGAGAGAGGGAGACACAGAATCGGAAACAGGCTCCAGGCTCCGAGCCATCGGCCCAGAGCCTGACGCGGGGCTCGAACTCACGGACGGCGAGATCGTGACCTGGCTGAAGTCGGACGCTTAACCGACTGCGCCACCCAGGCGCCCCTGGAATGTCACTTTTGAGATCGGGGTCTCCATCTTGGGTTTTCTCTCTCATCAAGTGCTCTGTGTGGAGACATGTCCTGAGAAGCATTATGGAGATGTCCATATAATGAGGAAAGAGCCTCCTGCCAACAGCCACACCATAAAACAGATCCTCTAGGCCCAATCAAGTCTTGAGACACTATAGCCTTAGCTATAACTTGATTACAAGTTTATGAGAAACCCTGAGCCAGAACCACTCAGCTCAGTCATATCTGGCTTTCTAACATTGAAACTGGGTGAGACCATTATTATTATATATATATTTTTGTTTTAAGACACTACGTCTGGGGATAATTTATTGCAGAGCAATAGGTAACTGATGTAAGCCCTGAATTTTTACCTCCAGTCAGATCTCTCTCATGAACTCCAGACTGATATATCCAACTGCCTACTTGCTATCTCTACCCTGATGGCTCATGGACATCTTGATGTCGACATATTTAAAACTAAACTTATATTCTTTTCTCCCCTCTCCCCAAGGCCCCGGCATAACTTCCCCTTGCCAGTTAATAGAAATTGTCAAGTTACTAAGTCTTCAGGATACCTTTGACGTCTATGTTCTATGCTTTCCCCCAAACTAGTAGAAAATTCTTTGGGCTCTATGTAAAAACTATCCTGATTCGACCCCTCACCACCTCCTTGCCACCACTCTGCAACAAACCAACCTCATCTCTTTCCTGGATTGTTGCAAGAAACTTCTTATTGTCTTTCAGCTTCTAACCTTGTATTTCTGCCCTACTATATCTTCTCAACACAGGAGACAGAGTTATCCTTCAACAATATATCTTTATTCTTTAAAAATTTGAGTCAGTTTCCAGTTCTGTTAATGGTAGAGTTACTTGTATCAGACTAACTTTCTTGTAGATAGCAATTTTAAACTCTGGCATAATATTTTTTAAACATTTTTTTAACTTTATTTATTTATTTTGAGAGAGAAAGAGAGAGAGAGAGAGAGAGAGAGAGAGAGAGAGAGAATGAGCAGGGGAGGGGCAGAGAGAGAGGGGGACAGAGGATCTGAAGCAGGTTGTGTGTTGACAGCAGCAAGCCCCATGTGAGGTTCAAGCTCATGAACTGTGAGATCATGACCTGAGCCAAAGTCAGATGCTTAGCCTAGTGAGCCACCCAGGTGCCCTCAAGATATTTCTTTTAATGTTTATTTATTTTTGAAAGAGAGGGGCGGGGAGGGGCAGAGAGCAAGGGAAACAGAATCCAAAACAGGCTCCAGGCTCTGAGCCTTCAGCACAGAGCCTGATGTGGGGCTTGAACTTGTGGGCCAGGGGATCATGACCTGAGTCGAAGTTAGGCTTAACAGACTCAGCCACCCAGGCCCACCCCCCAAAATATTTTTTAAACAGCTATTTGAAGGTACTAGAGAATAATGCAAAGTAGGCAGACACAGAGAAGAATTTGACCTTGGAAAGAAGGGTGCCATACCAGGTAACAGGCATTCTTACAAAGCTTTTCTGCCTGAGGGCAATATCTAATTAAAATGTGGTGTCCTTGAATAAAACTGAGCGGAAACCAGTCTTCTTGACCTGTAATTTCAAAGAACGGAGTTAGGAGGTATTAGAGTGTCTAGAAGCTAGGAGAAGAAGGCCTGGAGATGGAGCCACTCATGCAAGACCCCCTCAAACCTGTGATTTCCTAAAATTCATATATAGAGAGCATATAACAAAAAGTCCAGAGGAAATCAACAACTTGATGGCTGAAAACATTGAGCGTGGGTTACAACTATTGACCTATACTAGGAAGACAGAGTTTGGTGGTTCTTGCCAAGTAAAAAGTAAACACCTTAGGCTTTCCTTTGGAACCTATGACATTCCTCATATTATATGCAAATACTGTGTTCCCTGATTTGCCCAAATGCAGGCATGAGCGCGCTCCTTGCTCTCTGTCTCTCCATATATTGCCTCCGCAAGGTATAAAATCAAGTCTTTAAAAATTCAGTATGATCAGCCAGTAATTTAACTGTTAGGAAAAAAAAAAATCACCCCTTCTCATAGGAAGATAACAGAATCAAGAATCTCCAAGCACAATAACAAATATAAAATAAAAATTTATTACATAAAGCAGAATATGAGCTACTATCAAAAATGAAAGCAATCAATATCAATAGATCATGAAAATAGTAGACAATTAATAGTCAAGGACATTCAAGTATCTATCACAAGGACTTAATTTAAAAGATGGTCATAAAGAGAGTGAACAGATGGGAAATATCAGTAGAGAAATGGAAACTATAAAAAACCAAATAGAAATTCTTGAAACGGAAAATTCAGCACCTAAAAAAAGTTCTGTGGATGGATTTAGCAGCAGATTAGAGTTAGCAGATAAAAAGTTGTGGTAGGCAGAATACTGCCCCCCTAAAATGTCCACATCCTAATCCCTAGGACCTGTGAGTATGTTCTTGTGATGTTGTGATTCATAAAATAAATATATATGTGATCTTCATCCCAGTTTCTGGCTTGGGGTTCCAGAAGTCCTCGCAATTTCCTAAGTGGTAAGAGTGATAAAGGTGAAATGGCTGTCTTTTGTTATTCATAACAAGTCCCTTTCTACCACACCAGAGTTTATGTTAATGAGTCACTTTTGAAAAGCCCCTAGGTTACGGAAGGAGGAGGGCTGTTGCCAGGGAAACCAATTTGGAGGAGAGGGTTGGAATTTTCAGTTCCACCATTTGACCTCTGGGAAGGGGAAGGGGGAGAGAGATTGAGTCAACGACCTGTGGCCACTGATTTAATCCATCGTGCCTAAGTAACGAAGCCTCCATAAAAACCTTAAAGGACAGAATTTGGAGAGTTTCCAGATTGGTGGTTACATGGAAGGTGCTGGAAAACTTGTGGCCCAGAGACAGCATGGAAGCTCCCTGCCCCTTCCCACATACCTTACCCTATACATTTCTTTCATCTGGTTGTTCCTGAGTTGTATCTTTTTGTAATAAACCTGCAATCCAGTAAGAAAATGTTTTGCTGAGTTCTGCGAGGCACTCTAGCAAATCAGTCAAACACAAGGAGAGGGTCGGGGTGATGTGGTTTTGGATTGGTGGGGGGGCGAGGGGGTCCAGAGCCTATGGCCAAAAAAGAATTCTTGAGACGTCTTTGGTTCAAAAAGGTGATTTTATTAAAGTACAGGGACAGGACCCACGGACAGAATGAAGTGCCCTGGGGTTGTGAGGAGTGACTCATTATATACTATGGAGTTGGGACAGGTAAAGACAAAAGGGAAGTTTCTAAAAGGACTTTCATATACTAAAGAGGACTCCTAAGATACTGGAGTCCTAGCTATTGTCAAACTAAGGTTGTCTTTCCCTCTAGCAACTCATTAACATTAAGATTGGGGTTTCCTGGAAGAAAGTCATACTCTGCCTGCCTCAAGTATTTGCCAATGGGCCGCAGGTTATAAGGAAATTTAATTTTAACTACATTTCATTCTGTCTTTGTCTCCCACATGAAGAAGTATTAAGTGTAAATCATAAAGGAGTCACACAGGAGGAAGCAAATTTTTCCTTTCTAGTTACATGGCAAAATAATTTTTCACATGGAATTAAGCCAACAAACTTTAAAACAGGGAGATTACTCTGGATTATCCAGGTGGTCCTTGTGTAATCACATCGGCCTCTAAAAGTGAAAGTAGATCCGAAATTTGGGACAATGGAAGAGGACAGAAAAGATACGAAGTAGGAGACACATATGACTCAATTTGTTGGCTTTGAAAACAGAGGAAGGAAATCACATACTGAGGCAAACAGGTAGCGTCTACAGTCTGGGAGTGACCCTTGACCAACGGTCAGCAAAGAAATAGCGACCTCAGTTTCACAACCGAACAACTGATCTCTGCATCTGCAGAGTAGACGCATCTGCAGACACATCTGCAAAGTAACTTGTACAGGAATTTCACAGAAGCTCTATTCCTAATTGCCAAAAAAACAGATATAGCTCAAATGACCATCAAAAGGATTGCCAATAGCAAATTACGGTATCTGTACAATGAAATACCACTCAAGAACAACAACAACAACAGAAGAATCACCTACTGATACAAACACCATAGATAGATTGCAAAAACATTACATTAAGTGGAAGAAGCTAGATACAAAAACCCACAGACAGTTCGAGTCTATTTATATGAAGCTCAATAACAGGTAAAATAATCTATGTTGAAAGAAATCAGAAAAACAGTTGCTCATGGAGGAGGAGATTGAAAGTTCCCAAAGGAAGTTTCTGGAGTTATAGAAATGTTCTGTATCATATTTGGGAACGGAGTTGAGTATTTACATTTATGTACAGCTTATTGAATTATACACTTAAATGTGCATTTGTGTACCTTTACTTTAACCGTAACCAACAACACAACAAAACAAAAAAATAAAAGCTAACATCCATCCTCTGTTAAAAATGCTGTGAGGGCTCCCCATTCCACTCAGACAAAAGTAGAATAAAATACAATGGACCAGAGAGACCTTGTCTGGCCTCATTACCTCCTGATCTCTTTCATGTACTTTCTTCCAGCCATGCTCCCCTCCCTGCTGTTTTCTGAAGATGATGCCTTAAGGACTTTGCTTTAACTGTTCCTCCTGCCTGGAATGTTCCTGTTATCAATATCTGCTTCGCTAATTCCCATTCTTTGAACTATTTTAAGTATTTGTTCATACCTTTTCTGAGGACTATCTTGATCATACTATTTAATGCTTCAACTTGTTCTCCATGCTTGATCCTCTTATTCCCTACTTTTTACTTTAATTCATAGCACGTATCACCTTCTACTATAATATGTCATTTACTTATTAATTACAATTATTGTTATTCTCTATTTGCCTGCTTATAATGTAAACTCCACAATGATTGAAATCTTTGTTTTTTTAATTTTTTATTCATTAATAGATTCCAGGTTCTTTTCTTCCTTTTTTTTATTTTATATTTTATTTGAGAGAGAGAGAGAGAGAGCAGGAGAGGGGCAGAAGGAAACAAAGGGAGAAAGAGAATCTTAAGCAGGTTCCATGCTCGGCACGGAGCCTGAAGCAGGGCTCGATCTCAAGATCTTGAGATCATGACCTGAGCCGAAATCGAGTCAGACTCTTAACTGACAGAGCCACCCACGCACCCCTCCCCAGCTTCCTAAAAGTGTTTGACACATAACCAGTGCTCCATGACCACTTTCATATCCGGTGAATGTATGAATAGGAGGAAATAAAAACAGTATGAAGTCTTCACCATCACTCATTCAATAACTTTTTTTTTTTTTTTAGCTCCTACTATGTTACTATGTGCATATTATTGAGAGCAGAGGAAAAGCCTTCTATTTTCAGAATTTCAGGTTACTTTATGGGCATTCTGGGAGCCTGGAGCCTGAGAGGTTTTAGTTTGTTTGTTTTTGTTATTTTACATACTTATTCAGTCTTCATGCATTGGTTCTATTCCTTATAGCATTCTATATAAAAATTTCTGGTTAAATTAGTCCATTTACCTTTCATAATCTTATTCTTCTTGTCAAAACACCAATATTCAATGCAGTAAGATAAAAGTAAAGCTGTGTTCTAAACAGGTTTTTTTTTTTTCTTATTTCTTGTTAAAACACAGGTACTAAACAACTAAATACCAAAGGGAATGAACTGAAAGTTTCTTGCTATGAAAGGAATAAAACAAATTATTATATCAATTTTTCTAAGTTTTCCTTGGAATTTTATGTATGAAAATAGGACTTGATTGTATATTATCCACACAAACCTAATAACATACTTTTATAAGATTGCTAGATAGAGATTTAAAAAAAATTATTTTGGGGAGCCGAGGTGGCTCAGTCGGTTAAGCAGCTGACTGTGGCTCAGGTCATGATCTCATGGTTTATGAGTTTGAGCCCCGTGTGGGACTCTGCACTGACAGCTCGGAACCAGGAGCCTGCTTCGGATTCTGTCTTCCTCCCTGCCCCACCCCCCAGCTCATGCTCTGTCTTTCTCTGTCTCTCAAAAGTGAATCGAACGTTAAAAAATTTTTTTAAATCATCTTGATATTCTCTCTGGTATATTTATTGAAAACGGTAACAAGAAAACAACAACATCAACTCTTTTCTCCCAAAAGAATGTAATAGAAACTTTTTCATTCAATTATGTGTGCACATGAGTCTGATAGTACTTGGAATAAGAAAAGGAAGAATCAATAATACCATAATATTAACTTTATCATTTTGGAAGCAGGAGTGTCATAGGCAGAAATATAAAGGTTCCTTGCATGTATCTTTCTTGATGGAAAACTGAAATTAGGAGATTTGAACATGTGGAATTTAGTGCTTCATGGGTTTTGGTTTTGTACTTTTCACTCAAAATGGTGGTCAATATCAAGTAACTTTTCAAGATAGATTCTCACGAGGCACTCTTGGATTCAGGTCATTTTCTTTCAGTTCTGTAAATTACTCCACTTGCTTTTATGTACCAGGTTATATCCTTAGGGTTCTTTCCTTTTTCTCTCCCTTCCTTCACCAACATTTATCAGAAAATATAGTACTGGGGGAGAGTTGGAAATACATTTTTACTACTCAGGAGGAACTCACAGACCAGTGGACAAAATAGACATATAAAAATATACTGTAATCAGATATTTGGAAAGTAGACATAAATGTGCATATATTCCCATTGCAGTGGAATGACTAACTTTGAGGCCAGTAGGAATTTGTTGGGTAACTTAAAAAGGAATTCTGCTAGACATCATACAATGCACAGGACAGCCCCCGGCCCTCACGACAATAAATTCTTATGGCTAAAAATATCAACCCTTAGACTCATGTGAGAAACCCTTAGATTCATGTGATCAAATTTGCTAGAATTATCTAATTTGTTTTTCTTTGGATATGCTCCCAACCTCTCTATTTCATTGTACTTTGTTATGCTGGTGAGTGTATTTTATCTTTGAATGTTTTACAGTGTGTACTTTATGATCAGGAGAGAGTTAGCTAGTTAGAGGTGAAAAAAATCACCTGGACAGTTGTTATTTATAAACCCTTTTACAATATACCCTCACCATGTGAGAGTGATCAACATTTTACCAGTAAGAAGTCTGTAGCTAAGAAAATTACTCTAGTTTAACCATCTAGGTACCTTAATTTTTTTGATTTAAAATCCCATTCTGTTTTGCACTATTGTCTATGAAATTCCAGGTGTTAAACAAATTTAGCACTAAGGAAAACAGAGTTGAGAGGATAAAATATACTTGGCTTTCATTCAGAAATTATTAATTTGTTAAGTAACTGTACTATTTATCTCGACTGGAAAGGTTGCTATCAACCAACACCGAGATTATCGGCCAATTATAAACATGGACTACAGCAATGGTTTGTAACAGGACTTTAATATTTGTAATATGATTATATAACTTCCTTGCTTTTAGAAATGTGCACTGAAGTATTCAAGGGTAATTGGCCACGATAATTATGACCTACTTCAAAAAGGCTTAGATGGGCAGAGTAAATGTGGTAACATGTCAACAACACACGAAACTAGTTCATAAAGGAGTACTATTTTTGCAAATTTTCCATTCAGATTTTCAAGTTACTTCATAATAATAAAGTTGAAGAAAAAAAAAAGACATTGAGGGTTTACCAAATGCCAAGAAGGCATTCTGATAGATATTTGGGATATAAAGATGAACGGGATGCAAAGACAGGTAATTTCAAGACTCTTTAATCTCCCCTGTGAAAACAGGAAATTAAACAGGAATTCTAAAATGTTGTCACAAGTGCTACAACCCAAGGAGCTCTATTCTGCCTTTTCCTAAGTAAGGTTCAGCCTATTCCCTGCCTCACCTGCCCTCCCAAAGGACAGTAGAGGAGTCTCCACCTTCGCATGTTGCCTTAGGGCTAAGCCTTGTGATTATTCTTAGTCACAGTTTTTCCTATGGGATGGACCATCAAAATAATTATGCTTTCAGGCCATTGCTGATGGCCTGTGACCTACATTTGCTGCCGAAGAAGAATCTCAGAACACTCAACATATATGTGGGCAGATTAAGATTTTAACTACGGGGTGTAGTTTTCTGGACAGTCAACACCAACTAGCCTATAAGTCCCGGTGCCTGACTCTCAAAGAACTACTCTGGTCACCCAAGAAATTCTAGCATCTCACTCAAGGGTTTCCAATGGGGCAGGGAAAAGGAATGGCTCTGTAAAGGAGCATTCAGAATCACTGTCTGCAGGAGACAACCAATGTGGTCCCTCTACCACTGTACCCATTAGGAGTCACTGCGCATAGGAAGGCTGCTGTTCAGAGCAGTGTGTAGTGATGTGGAAGAGGACAGGGCAAAATACGTTTGGCCCTCACTGATCTAGTCTAAAGTTCTCATTTTACAGCTAGGAAAAACTTTTCCCAAGAAAGGTAAAATGGCTTTACCAAGATTTTGCAATTAATACGCTGAACTATATGAAATTGACATTTTTTTAGGTTAGAAAGTGGCAAAGGAAGGGTCTTTCCAGCACACAATGCTTTTGGCTTGATATACAAAACAAAGTAGTTTCTGGAAGGTTCTCCAATGGCCAGTTCTCTATTTTATTTATTTTTTAATTTTTAAAAATGTTTTTATTTATTTTGGAGAGAGAGAAAGAGACAGAGTGAGAGTGGGGGAGGGGCAGAGAGCGAGGAAGACACAGAATCCGAAGCAGGCTCCGGGCTCTGAGCTGTCGGCACAGAGCCCGACGCAGGGCTCAAACTCACAAACCATGACTTCATGACCTGAGTGGAAGTTGGATGCTTAACCAACAGAGCCACCCAGGTGCTCCCGTCCTCTGTTTAAATTAAAACATTTTCTTGGCAGTCAGGGCCATCACATATGGTCATACTCATTGCGCAGGGCACAGTTTCAGGAGGCACTGTTTACATATTCTATAATGCAAAAGGCAGAATTTTCACATCTTACATTAAAAAACAAGTTAACGACCATACTCTTTTAAAACTTGTTTCTTTTCTTAGATATCTGATATCAATATCCATTAATTATTTCTATCCCCATTTCTTGATACTGACTTACCTTCCACATCTCTTCAACTTCCTTCCTTTATGGCTTCTCTTTTCTACAGTTTCTCGTGGACTACTCATTGTCTTTGACCGCCAACTTATTCTCCTCACATAGCTCTATATTCCTTCTCTCCTTCTCTTTAATAAGGATCATCTCACTTTCCTTCATTCTCTTTTCTCTGTGAGCTATGCCATCCAAATGATTCTTTGTTCAACCTATATTTAAATTTACCCATCAATTTGTGATTGTAAGATAGCTCATATCCAAAGCAGAGAAACCAAAACACAAAACGAGTAACATTAAGAGTGGGCTCTCTTTTCTCCTCAAATATTTCTGAATATGTAGATGACTGGCTCTGGTTTGAATTATATTTTAAAAGCCTATTTCATTGTTTAAAAAATAAGTGCAGTGGCAGGACTAAGATGTGCCAAGACAGTTTTCTAGAAGAAATGAGGGGAGAGGAAAACTGGGAAAAAATACTGTAGGGGCCAGAAGAAGAGACAGGATCTGGAACACATACTTAGTACTGAACAAGTTAATTATGTGAACGAGAGGTCAGCAAGCATGTAGGGACTTCAATTAATCCTACGAACAGTTTGCATCCGTAGCTATGATAAGCCAACATTAGCTTCAGCTTAGAGGTATCTATGCCTCTGTTATTCAAGAAAAAAAACCCTACTGACTAATTCCAACATGCATTCTCATATGTAACTTATTTCGGTGCTCAAATGTTATTTGAAAAAAAAGTAATATTGAGTAAAACTTTGATCTTTTATCTTTTTTATTTCTGTATTTCACTCTACTTTTAAGTTAAACCACTAGAATTTTTTTTTTCAGCAAAAGTAGGACCAACCAATTTGATGTTTTATTGATTTAGAAATACCATGCTTTCTCAGATTTTACATGCTATGCTTTGATGGCATGGCTGTGGGGTTCTATATTTCAGCATAAAGCCTTAGTAATACTCTTGGGGATGGAAGGTCTGCTGCTCTTTTGTTGTTGCTGTTTGTTTATCATTTTTTTCCTGACTAGGAGGAAGTCAATATAAATAGATATATGTATTTTATTACAAGTTACCTGCTACAGGAGGGAAATAGTATTGTCAGACACAGTTTATTTATTTTCCCTTTTTTCCCCCTTCCTTTCATCAAGATCCAGCATAGATACCAACATTTGGAAAGAATAAGCATTGGGGAAATAAAATAACCATGATATCCATATATATCCATATATATATCCATGTGTGTATATATATATATATATATATATCCATGTGTTTGTGTGTGTGTGTATATATATATATATATATATAGCTGCAAAATTTCCCTTGTGCATTGCTGCAGAACTTTATGGCAGTTTTTGTTTAAGCTCATGGATTTATTAGAAGTTACTAATTGGATGTTCAGTTCCAATGCCCTATTTTGGTAAGAATTTTATCTACATTCCATTGACTTATGAAAACCACATTTTCTTAGCGTATCTACTTTAGCAGCAGGACTCAAAATGTCATAGGAAAGAAAAAGAGTGCTAGCAAGGACTTTGCCTACAAGGAGATTTCCTTTGGCATGCTGTTCAATAAGATACAGATTAAGATGGCCAGACATCCTGGATTGTCCATTCCAATTTTAATTGAATTCACTTTACAAATAGCGTTTTTTTTTTTAATTGAAGTGTAGTTGACACACAACGTTACATTAGCTACAAATGGTTTTTTAATGGTCTAAAAATTATGAGACACTGAACTGGACTCAGCAGGAGATAAACAGATGGGATATACTTCTTCTCATAAGTAGTCTAGTTTGATTGGGTTTGGAGGTGGCAATAAAACTTGTACATATGTGACTATTACAGGAGACAAAGTGAATGGGTTTTGTAAAAAGGCTATCCGTTCAGTGCTATAATGTAAAGACCCCAAGTGGGAGGGGATGGCATTCTTTAAGAACCACGGGGATATTATTCAGTCTTCATGGAAGGAATTATCTTTGAAATGAACATCGGAAGAAACGAAGTTTACACAAAGTGAGAAAGACAGGCATATCAGGAGGAGGGAAAAGTGTGAACCAAATGCAGGTCTAATTTTGCCAGCAATTGGGGGGTTTATGAAGGCTTTTGAGAGAAATTGCAGTAGTGTTTTAGACAGAAATGTAACAAAGGCTAAATACAAATCCCTGTATAGTCTAGACCCAACCTACTTATTTACTCTGCCATTTTTCTTTCTCCACTAAGACAATAAGTAGAACCTTGGAAAATTCCAAAACTTAAGGCATGGACATAGGATTATAAGTAGAAAAAAAATGGCTGCGTAAAAACAAAACTATAAGAAAAATACTTAGGGAGTAAGCTAAGAGAAAATGATATAAGGAGCACCTCTCAGCTTCTGAGCTTAGCATAATCTTGATACCAAAACTTGAAAAGTACAGTAAGAAAGAACATTACAGGCCAATGTTCCTTATGAACATGAAGTAAAAATTACTGAATGAGTTAGATGTAACTGGAACCTAGGTACTTATAGAAAGAAAAATGACCAAGTAAGGTTTATTCCAACAATGCAAGGAGAGTTTAAAATTTAAAAATTGAGTACTGTAACTCATCACAGTAATAAAGGTAAAAACCATAACGATATGATAGTATTAATAGATGCAAAAGAAATATTTGATAAAATTCAACACCCGCTTATAATAAAAACTCTCAGCAAACCGGAAATTGGAGGGAACTTTCTTAACACAACAAAGGATATCTATAGTTTAGAGGCTTTTGCTACAGGCTTTCATGAAATGATGTGGTGGCTAAAACGAAGGAATGAAGAAGTGGGGGACTCCGTGTAAACTGGTTTTTTACAAGGCTTGGCTATGGTGGGAAAAGGACAACAAGCGAGATAGTTCCAAGATATTAGGAAGGTTATTTTTTTTTAAATTTTATTTATTTTTGTTACTTTGAAAATGGGGAAACAATTGACCTACTTACGATTTCCTAAATAGACCATGCCGTTTTACTTCTTGTGTTTTACCTGTTGTATATATTTGGGTGCTGAAAAGGAAGAGGTGCACACAAAATATTTAACTGGAGAGAGCTCAGTAGGGACTATTTACAAAAGGATGGGAAAGGTCAGGGAAACCAACCAAAGATATTGAGGTACATAAGGTACATACTGGAAGGTTGTTACCAGAAACCAGTGAGCATTATAGCCATGAGAATGAGGTGGCCTGACAAAATTACTACTCTGAGCTCTCTTTCTTCCCACCCTCCATTATCCTCCAGGAGTCACCATTGGCTGACCCCAGCAGAAGCCAGGAGGACGAGAAAGCCTGGGTAATGCAGGTCATAAAGAGATGGGCAGAAGGGAGATCTAGAAACACAAATTAAAAATAACTAGCAAACACATGCTGTTCTCTAATTGTAATGCCCCTCCCTATTTTTATCTGTCAAAATCCTGATCACTCAATTCATGAGGAACATTCTCTGTGGAATTACAGTGCTTCCCAACAAAGAGAACTGGTCTTTTCTCTTATCTGAATGCATGCATCTGTGGAAAGAATATTTATTCATGCAAATATGTGACAAACACAGTAATAATATGTATTATTTGCCTACTTTATTTCTAAAATCTTTTAAGGTAGATAGTATATCTAGGCTTAGCAGGTTGAGCAAGCTGTCCACATGTACAGAGCTGGTGGTTGGCAATTTTGCTGATTCCGTACTGCCTCCATCACTCCATGCTCCCGTGGTGCTTTGTGTATGGATCAGATGGAGCACTTTAACATTGCATTTGTTAAAATTAAAGCAAGAAAAACATATACGTAGCAAATGATGATCTCAAAATGTCAACAGAAAGGCACCTCATCATGGTGCCTTTCATCACTGGGAAAGTGTGAGCTTCTCTGAGACAAGGAGCTCGGGCTAGGTTCAGACTTGGTATCTGTCCAGTGACAAATGGAATGACAGCAAAGCATGGAGCTCCTAGTTCCGTATATTAGGCAGGTCTGTTTTTGTTGCAAATGATAGAAATCCTCCTGAAAGTACTTCAAGCAATAAAAGACAAGGTATTAGTCCATATGGTTAGGAAGTCCAAAGTGAATCCAGCTTCGAGTACAGATAAATAAGAGTTCAATGATGTTTTAGGGGCTTCTCTTTCCCTATCTCTTTAGCTTTTCCTTGTCTATTGGCTCAATTTTCCCCTTCTGACAAGTTCTCTGTACTGTCATTGACAGCCTTAGGTTTATATGGCCCTGTCTTAGCACATCCAGTTGAATGAGAACTACTTTCCAACATCCCCTTATCAATTTAAGAAGGCATCTGTTTTGCCTTGCTTATTTATTAAATGCTCACCCCAGGGCCAATTACTGTGATAGGAAAATTTGTCACAATAATTGGTCATGCATGGATTACACGTTCACCACAAAGAATGAGGGAGTATCTGTAGGATGTTAGAAAACTAATGAGATTTAATGGGAAATGTGCTGGGTAGTCCCCAAAAATAGCTATCACAATCCTTACTGGCTCCCCTTATCAAATCTATTTTCAAATTAAATACATTCTTCTTTGAAAGCATCGTTTGGTTGGTTGGTTTGGTTTGCATTCCAGATCCTCCATCAATCCTCTCAGGAAATAATTAGCGTGATTCCAATTATTACGATGATTAGAACTATGGTATTTTCACTCTTGTGAAAAATCCTTCTTACCATGGTTAATTTGGCTCAACGAATCTATATTACAGCTTACCCATGTGGTCACTCTAACAAGCATAGGAATGGCTTCATACAGAAAGATGTGTTAGATTAATCTTCACTTTTTTTCAGAGGACTCTCAGTCATTGATGTGCACCGACAACTTACACTACTTTTCTTCTCTGTCTACTGTTATTGATATTGTTTACACGTCTTGGGTCAACAAGAATCTGATGAAAGCTGAGGACCTACTCCCTAGAAAAATGCGCATATAAACATAACATGGATTTTTAAAATGGAATCCTGGGGTATTCACGAATTTCTGATGTGGAGAGCAACTTAGGACATGGGGGAGAGCAAAGTAGAGGTCCACCCAGAGAGTTGGTGCCTTAGCCAAGTAGTATGCAAATCTGTTGGCTTCATTCTGCAAGCTTTCAGAATGTTTTGCAGAGGTGACGCATACCAGATTTGCATTTTAATTGCATTACTTTGTTTATAGAGAAGAAATGAATTTGAGGTTATGGAAAAGGCAGGTACAAGAGAGATCAGTACAGAGACTGGCTGAACTTGATAATTTACAGCAAGTGGGTCTAGGGTAGAAGAACTCCATGATGCATCTCCATTTCCCAGATGGATTGTGGTGGCATTAACCGAGAACAGAAGTATCAGAGGGGGAGCCGCATTGGCAGGTTATGATGAGCTCTATCATAAATCCCTGCAATTTAAGGTGTACAAAGTAAGGTGGGACAGTTGGCTATGCAGGATATACGGTCACAATGATACTCTGGAATCATCATGTAGAACAATGCCTCTTAAACATTAGCATGTGTGAGAATCACTTGGAGGGCGTGTGGAAACGGGTGGCCGGACCCCATTTCTAGAGTTTTTGATTCAGTAGATCTGGGGGGAGGCTAGAGAATATGCATTTCTAATAGTTTCCCAGGTAATGCACATGCTGTTGGTCTGGAGACCACAGTGGGAAACCCCAATGAAGATGATTTCTATTGTTGGGAATTTCTGCCTGACTTTGTCTCTTCTTGTAAGAGCATCCTTTCAATCCCTCTCCCCTGCAAACTTCCTTTGGAAGATTGCTCCTCACTTATGCCAACCATTCTATTTTTGGTTTTCCGCTACTATTCATTCATGAGTGATTACACATGAAACTATCTATGTAGAAAACCAATTTCATTGAAACATTGACTAGAATGGTGGTTGCCAAGGGCTGGGGGCAGGGGGAAATAGGGAGATGTTGGTCGAAGGGAAAAAACTTCCAGTTATATTATGTGTAAGATCCGAGGATCTA
Organism: Panthera tigris; assembly: GCF_018350195.1. Classification (NCBI taxonomy): domain Eukaryota; kingdom Metazoa; phylum Chordata; class Mammalia; order Carnivora; family Felidae; genus Panthera; species Panthera tigris. The sequence goes on from NC_056664.1 coordinate 102,485,346, forward strand.
ATGTACAGCATGGTGACTTTAGTTAATGGTATGGTATTACTCATTGTATACGTGAACGTTGCTGAGAATAGATCTTAAGTGTTCCTACCACGTGTGCACGTGCACACACACAGACACACACACGTTAACTATGTGAGATGATGGTGTGCTAATTATCCTTACTTTGGTAATCCCACTCGATCTATCTCAAATCATTATTTTGTACACTTTAAATATACACATTTATACTAGTCAGTTATTCCTTAGTAAAGCTGGAAAAAATTGTAAAGAAAATGAGACCACCACACAGAGAGAAGAAAGAAAAAAGGAATAAAAGGAAGGAAAATGGAAGGAGAAAAAAAAAAAAAAGAGAAGAGGAAACAAAAACAAGACAAAGAGTAACAAGAATAACAATCTTTGAATCCTGTCTTTTCCTAAAGTTGCGTCCAACACTTGCTTTCTCAATTACTTGAGCAATAAATTCCCTTCCTCTCTTTAGCCAGATACAATGTGATTTTGTCACTTTCTGTGAAAACAATCTTTATACACTTTATTTATTTATTTATTTATTTATTTATTTATTTATTTATTATTTATTTTGAGAGAGAGAGAGAGAAAAGGAGAGAGAGAGAGAATGTGCATGAGCAGGGGAGGGGCAGAGAAAGAGGGGGAGAGAGAGAATCCCAAGTAGGCTCCACTGTCGGTGCAAAGCCTGACACGGGACTCGATCACACGAACCGTGAGACTATGGCCTGAGCCTAAATCAAAAGTCAGATGCTTAACTAACGGAGCCATCCAGGCACCTCTAGCCTTCTTCTATTTTTTTTGAAGACTTTTTGAGATTCCAATTCCCACGTTATATATATTTAGGTTAGTAAAGCAAATTGGTAAGTGTTCCTTCTCTAAAAATTTCAATATTATGTATATTAAAATAAAATCGACATAATACAAATTTTCTTTTCATACTTAAATTTGTGCTCTTGTTGCCACAACTTTCATGGAGACCACGGCTGTGTTGTAAGGCATTTTGTTGATTTGGTTATCTTGGCATAAACACGAATCTAGTTAGAAACGTAGATGTTGGTAGAATTAGCCTGTGGCATATGTGCTGGAACGGGCAGCGTTTAATAGCATCTTCTCTGATGGTGGTGTTGTTATTGCTATTGATTTAGAGGGAGACATTCAGACCTCTATCCTGTATTAACTTTGCAAGCAGCACTGATTAACATGTACAGTTGTTCTGACTATATTTTCCGGTGGTACAATGACATTAATAGGAATGAGATCACCTGAGGCGCATTAATTAATAGTTAAGAGAAAAAATTTAACCTATTTGCCCTCTTCATTCTCTCAACTGGATAGATGATAGGTTTCCATTAATAAAATTTGGCGTGCTGCTGTGCTGTACGCAATGTGAATTACCTTCTTCTCGGCGCCAAAGAAATTTAGTGAAACATGCAAAACCTTCAGATAGCATCAGATCTTATTTTTGTTTTCCTTGAATTCTTCCTCCAGTGTGCTTGTGGTGTTTAAAGGGATTTTAAAGCACTCGGCTTTTTGTGGAAAAGAAAACCTTAGATTGACAACGACCTGAAAAAGTTTCCCCTACTCCTTATACTACTGACTATGTAAAACTGTTAATACAGTTACAATTACTGTTAATTCCTCCTGGCTGTTATGGCCTCCCCAAGATCTTACTGACAGTTGAAGAAGAAAGATGAATGCTTAATATTTATCTTGTTCAGATAGAATATTTCCGATCCTAAGAAAAATACTGGAATATTACCTTTGGATGAAACCTACTATCCCAGTGACAAACAGGAACTTAATAATCTACCATTACTGAATGAAGATAACAAATGACATTTCACTTATTTTCAAGACACCATTTCACAGAAGCTCTGGAGGGAGGGGATGTTTTATGTCCACAGTAACAAAAAAACACAAAAAAATCAAGAGTTGGGTACAAACCCTGAAGCTGTTTTTCTCTGTAATACTTTATTAAGTTACAGATGGGTAAAGAACTACCAGGCTTGCTTAATTTGTGCCCCTGGCTTCTCGTTAGGAGTGAGGACAGACACCTCACCTTTCCATGATGTAGCACGAACAGGGACCTTACTTCATTTGTTAGCTGAGTAGAACTTGAACAGAGTTTTTTTTTTTTGAAAATACAAAACAGAGTCTCCCACTGAGCGAACCTCATTTTCTAAGATTCTACCATTGCCCTCACCATATGTCTCACTGCATTATGACAAAGACATCCAACTGCTGAGGTTCTTTCTGTTTCCAGTAAATAGATGCTAGCTGTATTCCTAAAATTATCTCTCTGCAAGTTAACTTTCCCTATGAAAGAATGATCAGGGCTAATGTAGAACAGTTTTCATTACCTAAGTTCAATGACAAGAGATGACGTGTATAAAAGAGAAGGGTGGGGGTGTGTAGGGGGACTGGAAGGGTAGATTGGACTCAGAATATAAACGCTAGGCTCGGGAGCTTGGAATTAGTTTTGGTTCTGTGGAGAGCCCCTCAAGGAGTTGGCCTGGCTCTCTGGGCGTCATGAAAATTCGAACTAAGCCATATGTGAAGGCTTCCTTGAGAACTTCCACCGCCAGCACCATTGCCAGGCCTCACCCTTGATGTGAGAGGGGGGCTGCCTCCTCTTTAGCCAAAAGATATTGCATTTCATATCACATATTCTCGTTCCAATAGGCCCCCGTTCATGCCGCTGTCAGCCTCCCTCTGACACATGCAGAAACTGTGACCGTAAGCCAGCGTTCTCTTCCCGTAGACTCCCACAACTCTCCTTGTGACTATGCCACCTGGTTTGCAAGCTTCGAGCACGTGCAAAGGATCCGTGAAGAATTGTGTTGAAGACCAGTGACGGAGAGCAGGAGTTCCAGGGCCAGATGCGTTGTTTCAATCCCACGCTCTGATCATTACTTGCCGTGTGACCCTGAGAAAGTTATTTAACATCTTTCGGTCTTTGTAAAATGACGATAGCATGTGAGCCTCATACAGTTATTTCAAGGAGTCACTGAGTTAATACCTGTAAAGCGCTTGTAACTGCAGAATACACAATAATGTCTCAATGAATGTCTGAAATATTTCTACAGGTTTTAAGCTGATGAGAATTTTAATCAGATAATACGGATTAGTGGGAAAAGCAAGGGCTTTGTAGTCAAGCAAACGCAGTCTCAAATCTAGGCTCTGCTGCAACCCGCCCTGTAAACTTGGGGTTCTCTGAACCTGACTCCATATCATAAGACTACTCATCAGGCAGATTCAGGCTATACGTAATAGAATGCTCCAAACGAATTTACAAATATGGAAACGCGTTGTCTTGGGGAATCAGTGGTCCAGGGGCTTGGAGATACAATGTGTCACTCTCTGACTCTTTCTTTACTACTCTTTGGGTTCAGCCCTTGTCTGTCAATTTTATTCTCGGTCTGGCCCCTCCTGTGGTCCTAAGTTGGTGGCCGTGGCAAACTGGGTAAGATGCTCTCTTTTCCTGTCTCATGAGAGACAGAGACATTCTTAGCCAACCATGAAATACAAGCTCTTTCCTTACGCATCATTTTGGGACGTGTAATTACCCTTAGACCAGTAGTAGCAGTCAGAAAACAAGGACAGACTAATTAGAATCTTCCTGTGAGAGAGATGGAGATGGAAACCTCAATAAAATCAGGGTTCCCTTTCAAAGGTGGAAGGGGGAAATGGATATTGCATGGGCAACCACGTATGTCTGTCACAATTTGTTTTGAATATTAAATATGATAACATAGTAAAATATATGATATGCTACCAGCTGCTGCCCCCAAATATCAATTCCTATTTTTTTTTCTTTTGCAAGTTTCTTATTCATAAACACTTATTAAATTAAACTGAAGCTTTATCTGGCATTGATGATGGATTAGTTCAGAAATTTAGGTTAGGGGAAAGCTGAAAGGAGAGACTTAAGATGAGTTAGAACAAATTAGAAGGTTATTATAATAGTTCAGATAAGAAGTAATAAATCCCGAACCATGGAGGTGACAATTAAACTAGAAGACAGTGATGAATGTGAAAATATTATAGAGCTAGAATTTATGGGATTGGTGACTGATCCACGGTAGGAGATGGTAGGAGAGGAAGTAATTTGCAGATTTTGGCTCTGGTTGCCAAGGAGAATGCCAATATCTTTAATACTGTGTTAATAAGACCTGGTTTGGGTGCAATGTAATGACTTCGGTTCATGGGGTGTTTTGAGTTCAAAGGTTCACAGAACATCCAAACAGATAATTAATGAGATCCTTTTTTTTTTAATCTTAGAGAGAGAGAAAGAGAAAGAGAGAGACAGAGAGAGGGAACATGTGAGTGGGGGAGAGGGGCACAGGGAGAGAGAGAGAGAGAGAGAGAGAGAGAGAGAGGATCTTAAGCAGGCTCCTTGCTCAGCATGGAGTCCAATGTGGGGTTCCATCCCCTGATGCTGGGATCATCACTTGAGCCAAAATCAAGCAGTAGATGCTCAACCGACTGAGCCATCGAGGCACCCCTAATGAGATTTTTAATTCAGTATGGAGACGTTGGGTCATTCAGGCAGGGCTGCTAGATTTGGTGATATTTCAGAAGAATGGTGCACATCTAATCAGAGAGGGTGGAGGAAAGAAATGAAGAAACAGCTACATTTGGAGGTAGGAAGAGAAAGAATGATCAAAAATACACAGATACGGAATGATACTAGATGCTGAGAGAGAAATTATTTCAAACAAAGGGGTATCCAACAGTGTTGATGAGTGCAGCTATTTCAAGGAATTAAAAATAGAGAAGAGATACACGGCTCAGTGATTAGATTTGAGGACGCGAATTCAGTAGTGAAACTTAAGAAATTTGGAGTCAACAGGAAAAGACTACAGGAACACTACTCTTTCAAAAATTCAGTGCTAAAGGGAGAGACATGGTAGGGAGAGGATGCTACAGGGTGGAGGCGTGTTTTGTCTGAATTCGGGAAGAACTGAGATTTGTTGGAGAAGAAACAGAATCAAGATAAGAGAAAAGAGTAGGGATGCAAGAAAGTGAGAGAGGCAATGATAGAGCATCTCTCAGTCTTCCAGAATTTACCATGTGACAGGAGCTGTTACAATTCCATTTTTAAAAATTTTTTTTTAACGTTTATTTATTTTTGAGACAGAGAGAGACAGAGCATGAGTGGGGGAGGGTCAGAGAGAGAGAGGGAGACACAGAATCCGAAACAGGCTCCAGGCTCTGAGCCGTCAGCACAGAGCCCGACGCGGGGCTCGAACTCACGGACGGTGAGATCATGACCTGAGCCGAAGTCGGACGCTTAACCGACTGAGCCACCCAAGCGCCCCTACAATTCCATTTTTTAAATGCAGAACCTGAGGTTGTGGGATGTTAAATAATATGCAGAATTGTGCAACGAAAAGCGGCAGAGCCACACTAGGAGTCCATGTGTGGCTGCAGACTCCATGCTCTGTGCTGTGCTGTGAGGTGAGCCCTGGAGGAGAGGGGGCTGACTGAGGTCATTACAGGTACCAGCGTGGAGAGACGGTCCCTGTGGCAGAGGAGGGGCACTTGGTTTTCAAATCCGTACTGAAGGGAGAAGGAGAACAGGAGGGTGGGGAAGAATTTGAGAAGGAGGAGGAGATGGGTAAGTGCAGGTGGAAGGGACTTAACTTGCTCGTCAGGGCCCCGCTTTCAGAGCACAGGCACCAGGGTGACCTCTCAGCCTTAAGAAAACAGAAAAGGTTTCTGACGGGTAATGCATAGCTTGCACTTTCACCATCTGTTAGGCCAAATTTAACAGTTGTTATATAGAAAGTCTTTCCTTTGGTAAAGAGTAGTTTCTTCTACATCTTCAAAAACAACTTGAGGGGTGCCTGGGTGGCTCAGTCGGTTAAGCATCTGACTTCAGCTCAGGTCATGATCTCACAGTAGGTGGGGTCCAGCCCTGCGTCGGGCTCTGTGCTGACAGTTCAGAGCCTGGAGCCTGCTTCAGATTCTGTCTCTCTCTCTCTCTCTTTCTCTCTCTCTCTTCCCTTCCCCCACTCATGCTCTGTCTCTCGAAAATAAATAAATGTTAAAAAAAAAAAATCAAGGGGCACCTGGGTGGCTCAGTCGGTTAAGCGTCCAACTTCAGCTCAGGTCATGATCTCACGGTCTGTGGGTTCGAGCCCCGCGTCGGGCTCTGTGCTGACAGCTCAGAGCCTGGAGCCTATTTCAGGTTCCGTGTCTCCCTCTCTCTCTGCCCCTCCCCCACTCTCGCTCAGTCTCTCAAAAATAAGTAAATGTTAAAAAAAAAATCAAAAGCAATTTGAAACCTGTAAGAATGGCATATAAATGTAAAAGTTAAACACCTTATAAATATTCATAAAGTGACTGTTGGTCCCGTTAAAATCTAAAGTTGGTGGATAACTGTATACATTATTCCCCTCCTACCTCTGGGGGATACATTCCAAGACCCCAACTGGGTACCTGAAACCACATAGAGTACCAAATCCTATATGTACTATGTTTTTTCCTATCCCTATGTACTTATGATAATGTTTAATTTCTAAATATTTTTTAATGTTTATTATTTATTTTTGGGAGAGACAGAGTGCAAGCAGGGGAGGGGCAGAGAGAGAGGGAGACACAGACTCTGAAGCAGGCTCCAGGCTCTGAGCTGTCAGCACAGAGCCCGATGCAGGGCTCGAACTCGCGAACTGTGAGATCATGACCTGAGCCAAAGTCAGACGCTTAACTGACTGAGCCACCCAGGTGCCCCGATAAAGCTTAATTTCTAAATTAGACACAGTAAGAAGTCAATACCAATAATAAAATAGAACAATTATAATATACTATAATCTAAAGTTATATGAGTGTGGTCTCTCTCTCGAAATCTTGTACTGTACCCACCCTTCTTTTTTTTAAAAAATTTTCTTCATTTATTTTGAGAGAGAGAGAGAGAGAGAGAGAGAGAGCACGAGCAGGGGAGGAACAGAGGGAGAAGGAGACACAGAATCGGAAGCAGGCTCCAGGTTCTGAGCTGTCAGCACAGAGCCCGACTTGGGGCTCGAGCCCACGAACTGCGAGATGACGGCCTGCGCCGAACTTGGAGGCTTAACCGACTGAGCCACCCCAGCGCCCCTTGTATCCACCCTTCTTGTTGTGATGCTGTGAGATGGTAAAATGCCTATGTGATAACATGAAGTGAGGTGAATGACACAGGCATTGTGACATAACATTAGGCTACTGTTGACCTCCTGACAGTATGGCAGGGGAATCGTCTTGGAAGACCTGGGGCCACTTACACCGGGGTTATGTTCCAATGAACACATCATAAATTGAAAGTATCTTACGTCAAAAATGCATTTTCTACTCCTAATGTAGAGAACCTCATAGCTTAGCCTAGCCTACCTTAATGTGCTACTTCCATTCCCCTACAGTTGGGCAGAGCCATCTAACAAAGCTTATAACAAGTACTGAATACCTCATGCAATTTATTAAATACTGTACTGAAAGCGAAAAACAGAATGGTTGTAGCGTATCTCTGTTTACCTCAATGGTCACACGGCTGGCTGGGAGCTGCTACTCACTGCCACTGCCCGGGATCATAAGAGAGGATCGTATCTCATACTGCTAGCCTGGGGAAAGGTACAGATTCAAAATTTGGAGGACCGTTTCTACTAAATGCATATCACTTTTGCATCATCATGAAGTCAAAAAGTCACACATTGGAGACCGTCTGTATATGATGTTGCCAGTGATGTAAACGAATGTTACGAGATTTGCTGCTTTTTTTCATAAGTTCTTTCACCTAATACTAGCCCTATGTAGTCAGCAGGGCATTTTTTCATTATTGCCTCAGGAAAGAAGAACACAGTAGAAAGCAGAGGAAACAAGGGGTTATTTCTTAATTTTTGAGGCCTCAAACGTCCAGGCCCTAGAAAGTGAATATAAAATTTTGAAAATGCAAAATGATGAAAGGGTTAGGAAAAGCAATGAAGTTCTGCCTCAACTCGTCTGCCACCAGTGTCTGCCTCCAGACTGGATGACTGTTTTCTTTGACACTGGTAGAGACGTGGAAGAGAGACAAAAGGGAAACCAAGAGTGAGTGGTTGCTGTGGTCCCTAGGAAACCAGGCCTCGTGTACCTGAAAGGAACAGGGTCCCCACAGAGATCTGAAAATCGAAGCGCAGAAGATGCTTCTCATGGGTTCACCCAGAGAGAAAGTTCTGGCTTGGCATACCTATATGGCATATCTGGACAGATGGATCTACAATTGATTTAGCGTTTTGTTTGCACTCCACTGATGTGAGAACACAGAGCTATTCCTCTGTGAAGGAAAGGAAGGTGGCTCTGGGAAACGCAGGTGGGTTTCCCCAACTTCAGAATGAAGCATGAGACACAGATTGACTTCACGGAGGAGTTGCAGGAGTTAGCCAAAAGGGAGAGAGCCAGTTCCGAAGCATTCCAAGAACAAGAGATGATCCAGAATTCTGGCATGGATAGATGATGACCCAGGGCAGAAGTGCCTACCTCCTACCTACCCCTGGAGGACTTGGGACTGAGTAAATGGTTTCTACGCTGCTCCCCATCCAAATTCACCGTGTGGGTATTAGTGAATATCTATGGTGACATACTCACTGTGGCGATACTCACATGGTAACAGCAGATTCATAATTTTCATAAGAATCAGATTTGATAAGAATTTACATTTTATAGTTTCAAAGGGCTAGAAAGAAGTACACGGCATCTTAATTCAAACGTCTAGTGCTACCTTGAAATTCAACAACATTATAAAGAACGGAGCAGTAAAAATGTTTCTAATGTATTGTTATTATTTGCCACACAGAGTCATAGAGGAAGTAGAAAATCTTCAGGTACCTGGACGGACAGCCCATTTTTGACCTCCAATGAGAATTTTATAAGATTCTCCAAAGTGTTTTCCTTAAAAATTAGCTGTAATCGAGATTTAATGGGACCCTTCATTTCCTGCCATTTTGAATTATGTTTTAATTGTTTCGTGTGGATAATTATTTTATTTCTCAAGAGAATGCACATTCTTGAGGGCAGACTTTGGGTCCCACCCAGCAGTTCAGGCAAAGAAAAGGAGACCTGCATTCAAGGGGGGGGGGGGGGTGCTCAGCTCCACAGCAGATCCTGGAGACCAGGCAGGAAATGAACCCAGCACTGACCAAGTCGGCACTGACAGGTGAATTGCTTGACAGGACAGGGGCCAAGTTTGGCTCTAGAAAAGCAGTACAGGAAGTAAGAGCAAAGCGTTTGGGGATCATCAGCGGTGTGAGGGGGCTGGGGAATCTCTTTGGGGTGGTGCCAACCAGAGTGAGAGACGGTGTGCACACAGCTGTGATTCAAACCCAGAGGAGCCCAGTGTTGTATTTTTCAAATCTTTCCTTTAGAAAGGAATTTTTATTGGAAGGAAACAACTAGATTTTACATATAAGTTGACCTAGGTTGGTAGACACAGCCCAGGGGCTAGAGGGAGGAGGGCACTGTTTGAAATCTGATCTGGCAGAAACAACCTCTTGACTTATTTTCCTCACGTGTAAAATGAAGTTAATCGTACTTTTTCTACTTTGCAGCAACACTTAGAAGATCGAATAAGGTGAATATATGAGACAGTATTTTTGAAAGCTGTAAAGCGTTACAAATATTACTTATTATTTTTGGAGTTATATAATCTTAAAACTATTAAACTCCCAATGGCCTTAAAAATGTAATGAAAGGAAAAGTATACATATGACAGAGAACTTTTCAGGAATCAATTATCCAATCGAATGATTGTATAATGCTTTCATTCCTTTCTTTCTCTTTTTTAGTTATTCTGTTAATTAGCATACTTTTATGAGAGCCTGGGGGAGAAAGATCCCCCAGTTTTTGGACCATGACCCACAGGCCCACTGGGGTTCTGTCCATATTTTCAGCCTTAGCTCCTGCCTTCCCTCCACTTGCTAATCAAATAGCGACTTAATATCTGTGGAATGAAGGGGGTGGGGGTGGTTCATGCTTCCCTGCCTTTAGCAACTCCTTATTTTTCTGCCGGCAGTACATTTCTCTTGGATTCATATTCATTCTGCAAAACCTACTCAGGTGTCTCCTTCTCAGCATAGCCTTTCCTGACCATCTTTATATTTTCTTGTTACCTGTGATACCCTCCCTCCTCATGCCCATTCTTTCTGTCTCAGAAAAATAAGGTCTCAGGGACTCTTTCCCCACTCTATTGAGGGTCTGAGCCAGAACTCCTCCAGGGCAGAAACTGTATCTAGTAAGCTTGTCACCAGAATCCCAGGCCCCAAAGAGGTGGGGCTTGGTGTTGACTCATTGCTGTATCCTTGGAACCTGGAAGAATGCCTGGCGTATAGTAAGTGCTCAATAAGTACTTGTTGTTCAACAGATGGTCTTTTTAGCAGGCTATGGGGAAAATATAGACAGATGAAACTCTTAACTCAAATTAAAATTTGCTGTTTTCTATTTAAAGAATTCAGTGCACTTCTATATGGGGTAAAAAATAAATACGTTGCATTTCAGTGGAATTGTAGACTCTTGTATTTTTGTGCCAAGGAAATAACATCCACGTTCATCAGGAATAAAAAAGGATGGAAAAAATGTGATTTTGCTGAAAGAGGAATGATCGTCAGAAGTTCTCCCTGCCGTGATGCTTTAAAAGCTGTAACAGTTGAGAACACAGATTATACCAAGAGTTTTCTATTGGCAAAGTGAAGTAAAACAATAAATAGAAAATCATCTTGATAGGGGCACCTGGGTGGCTCAGTCGGTTAAGCATCCACCTTCGGCTCAGGTCATGATCTCATGGTTCGTGAGTTCAAGCCCTGCGTTGGGCTCTGTGCTGACAGCTCAGAGCCTGAGGCCTACTTCTGATTCTGTGTCTCCCTCTCTCTCTGCCCCTCCCATGCTCATGCTCTGTCTCTGTCTCTCAAAAATAAATAAATGTTAAAAAAAAAAAAAGAAAATCATCTTGATAATTGACATAAAATTTACATTGTAAGCTTATATAGAGAAATAGTCCTAGAAAAAAAAATACACTTTCGTTCTACACTACCACAGATCATTTCCTTAAACTTTTTACTTTCTTTTGAATTTATACAAAAGTTTTAGGCTTGAGGTCATTAAAAAAAAAAAAAAAAAAGCCGTGCTGATTTTTTTCAGAGAAGTGACTACGTGTCTTATGTGGGGTTTGAAAAGTTTGTTTTCCAGATGTACTACAACGTGTCATATCACTGGTGGCAGAACTGTTCGGGGCAGCGTTGATTTGATTTGAGTGTGAGGCCTGATAAACCCTTTTATCAAGTGCTGGCAATTCAGTCAAATAGCACCTGCTACAGCTCGAAGAGAAACTGCTAAACTGAAATTAATGCTTACGTTTCTTTTCCAAGCAACTAATTTCATTAACAAAATTAGATTTCTTAGAGGGGTAATTGACACAATCTGGTAATTCAGAGAGACCTGTCATTAAAAATTAAGCATATAGGGAAACGACACGAACTCAACTTCTGCTACCAATCCCCAGGCCGCAAAGCATCCAAAGCAGAAATGGCACAAAGAAATGTCAATAGCAGAACAGACATCAAAGGTGAATCTTCAGTGAGTATGGATTGAATCTTTTTGGTTTTAGCAGAGTAAAAAATACTGATTACTTTTCTCTCATTAAAAAAAAAAAATCTCCTTCTATTTGGAGAATGTGTAATTTTATTTAGAAAACTTATGAAGAGCTCTTTAGTTTCTCTGGAGAGGCAGAAATAAATTTAATTCTACCTTGCCTAATAATAAATGAAGACCTTTTCCAAGCTCCTCAGAAACCCAGTTAACTCCCAAATTCCAGGAGGTGGTATGACTTTTTCTTTGACCTCTAGAATTTTTCTCATAATAAGAATTGTCTTTTCTCATGTGAAGTTCTTAAGTATGATAGAAAGATATGTGCCAGAGGAGTGAAGGAAAATATTAATGGGTTCACAGGGAGGAAAATTAGTGCCTTGTTATTCTGTGCCTTAACTCTTTAAAAAAATTTTTTTTAACATTTTATTTGTTTTTGAGAGACAGAGCCTGAATGGGGGAGGGGCAGAGAGAGAGAGAGAGAGAGAGAGAGAGAGAGTTTGAGACAGAATCTGAAGCAGGCTGCAGGCTCTGAGCCGTCAGCACAGAGCCCAATACGGGGATTGAACTCACAGACCGTGAGATCATGACCTGAGCCGAAGTCGGACGCTCAACCGACTGAGCCCCCCACCCCAACCGGTGCCCTTTGGTGCCTTAACTCTTGTTCTTCCTCTCCTCTGTGCACTAGCAACAAGATTGCTGTTTCTCAGAAGAGCTGTTCCACCACCCCAGCTTGACTGATTTCTCCCTTCGTAATGTCATTTTGCATTTCTTTTTGAAACCACTTATTTGGCACCTAATTTCATGCTGCATTTAATTTTTTTACTCGTATTACTGTTCCTTATCTATTTTCAGATTGTTCTCCAGAAATAGTGGCTCAATTTGTGGCACTAAACGTGCAGGTATGTGTTTGCTTGCCTAGCTCTCTGCCAACATACAGTCTGTCCAAGGAGCACTCAGACTTATAAACTTTCAGGAGAAGAAACAAAGAGTTGACCCACAAAGAAGGGCTAGTTCTCTAACCAACACAAGGCCAAGAATTTTAAAAAAATACCTTGCAAAAGTAGGAGGGTTTCTGAGTTCGTATCAACCTGCCCGGAGTCAAAAGCAGCAACTTTGCGACATGATTATTACATTCACAAAGGTCAAGTCACGGCTTCAACTGCAGAGAACAATGAAGCCAAAATTGTTCCGTCAGGGCATCCAGGTTTATCGGAAATGTTCAAAGTTTTATTATTCGAGGGATCAAACCAGTTAAAATTCCTATTTCCTCCCCCCACCCCCCAGAGTACGAAGAGTTCTTTTTGACTTGACTAGATGAAGCGTTGACTCTATTGGAAGCAGCTTTCCTTCTACCATGACTGTCGTTACCATCAAGTGCTTGCTACTGTGGTGCCAACTTGCCAACTTCATTTGGTCAATGATTTTCTTCTAACGTCATCGATGCAATATTTTGTCTCATTTGACCAGTTTATTACAAAGATTTGACGTCTTTTTTGGTATGACTAAAACAATCGGGAGTCCCAAAGGTGATGTTTATCTGGAGGTGTTTCAAGAACTTGAGGCTATAGTTTACTTTTATGTCACTGAAGAATTTCATTGTTCTTAGCAATCGTACTGACATTAAATATAAGGAACCATCCTATTATTCTCCACCAGGTTTCTCCTGCGGAATCTGTAACTGTCAGGATGTGTCACCTCTTTCTGAGATCCCATTTCTTACATCGGCGATCCCGGCCTCTGCCAGGAGCAACGTTCTTTATTACTTGTAGGGCTGGGACCTCATATGGAACAGGTATCAGGCAATTTCTCCAGGGAGGACTTTGAAGACATCATTTATCTGCACATGTGAAGTATGGTCCTTCCTTCTAAATACTGGGCTTATCTGACCCAGCTAAGCAAGATTTTGGGCTTGGTCAAAGTTACAAATGTGATTTATTCAATTATATTCTGGTAGGAACGAGGATGCATTTTAATGAACCTATGGAAATAATTACATGGTCATGAAACAAAGTAATCTAATAAAATTGCTGCTCATACAGTTCAACCGTTATTATTGTTTTAATGAAGAAAGGTCAATCACTGTAGGTCATTATTTTCTTCAGAATTATTTTTTTAATTTCCTGATCATTTGTTAGCTTATAGTCAGTATTGCTACTTTTGGATTTTTTTTTTCTTTTGAATTCTGAAGATTTCATTGGGAGAAGATCCCACTGACAGAGTTTTTCCTTCAAATTTGTATAAATAAAATGTTACATTGAGGGTTAGACAAAGATTCAGAAGAAAAAAAAATAGACTTTAAAAATGGGCACTGAAAATACAATATTACTTCAGTTAAATCAGTTAATTTGGTTCATTGAGTCATGGGTAATTGATTCTTGTTTGGTTGAACTTGGTTAAACAGTTCACTCCCATCGAGTCTGTGCTTCTAGACCAGAACAATCTTGGAGGTTCTGACTCAGTTTTCTGAATCAGTTTAAAAGGTCCCTTCTATGGTGATGGTCTGGGAAGTTTGATCAGAGTTTATTCCTTGTGACAACAAAGGTCAGGTCTAACTGCTATAGTCTTTTGCTGAGGTTTTTCTGATGTTTCTTCCGGGACACTTGATTTTTTTCTTTCTATAGCAGAACTTTAGACTAATGTAAGCAAAGAGAAGAAAGCTTTTTGTGGATAAGGCTAAATGGTTGTGGTCATTTTATTATAATAGCTAAAAATATTAGAGTGGAACAGAATGATCTATTATGTTGAAGTATAATATATAATCAATTTATAAAGTTTTAATAAACTATCTTGATAGGGTGAGGCCATTATTAAATCTTTAGTCTTTATATCATTAAGTACCTTATGAATGTCACCAATATTAATAGGCTATAATATAATAATATAATATGATAAGTGGTAATATAATAGGTTATAATACATCTATAATAGTATAAATAGGTATGTAAAGAAAACAGGACTTTCAGTTTCTGGTTCCTCATGTAAGGAGCTTGGAAGTTGCCACACCACCCTAACAAGTAAAAAGCTGAATAAACTGAAAAATCAATAACTCTTCCTAGATCTGTAAGAGAAGTGAGGACACAGGGAAAACAACTACCCCCCAAAATTGGACAGGCAAATACACAAAATCACAACTTACTGGAGCAGAAGGCTCTGCGGGAACCAGTGCCAGTATACGAAACTGAATGGTAATTGATGAATTGCTGGAGGCTCAGAGAAGACAAGTCTGAAACTTACAAACTCCAAGGGGACTCAGGCACAGGGGGTCCCCTACATTTCTGTGAGTTTTACCTCAGGTGCTAGATGGGGTTCTCCCAGTAAATTCCCTTGTGCTTCTTTCTGCAATGGTTTTGAAATTCATGAGAGCATTCTGTTCTTCTTAACAACGTCTGCCCTCAGGAGAAACTATTCAACTACAGTCTAGCTTGCTGGGTTTATTTATTTATTTTATTTCGACAGGGAGAGAGAGAGAGAGAGAGATAAGCAGAGAGAGAGGGGGAGAGAAAAATCCCAAGCAGGCTCCACACTGTCAGTGCAGGGCCCAACCTGGGGCTCGAACTTACAAACTATGAGATCATGACCTGAGCTGAAATCAAGAGCCTGAAGCTTAACTGACCAAGCCACCCAGAAGACCCTTGCTGGGGGTTTTAATCAGACCCTAATTGATCTAAGGGAAGGGAAATACCCACCTGGCTCTAGTCATCCCGTCCCAGGTAAGAAGGGGAGGGATGGGAATGAGAAGCACAAAAGGAATTCATGGGCCAGAGGCACAGGCTCACTACAAGACTAATCACAGGACTAGAGAATACGTCCCCTCCCTCACACCTTATTGCCACATTACTAAAGCAATTCCTTTTACCCAGCACATCATGTCTATCAAGAAAAATTAAAAGGCCTGCTATAAAGCAAGAAACTTCACAGTTTGAAGGGGGAGCAGGAGTCAGAACCAGACATGGCAGACATGTTGGAATTATCAGATCGGGAATTTGAAACAACTTTAGCTGATATGCTAAGGTCTGTAGTGGGTAATATAGACAGTATGCAAGGACAAACAGACAATGTAAGCAGAGAGATGGAAATCCTCAGGAAAAAAACAAAAACAAAAACAAACAAAAAGAGCTGCTAGAGATCAAAACACTGTAATGGAAATGAAGCATGCTTTTGATGGGCTTATTAGTAAACTGGTCGTGGCTGAGGAAAGAGTCTGCGCTTCAGGAAATCTCAATAGAAATCACCAAAACTGAAAAGTGAACACAGACTGAAATATAACAGAACACTCAAGAAACGTGGGGCAACTACGAAAGGTATAACATATGTGTAATGGGAACACTGAAATGGGAGAAAAAGAGAAAGAAACAGAAGAAATATTGGAAAGAATGATGACTGAGAATTTCCCCAAATTAATGTCAGATACCGAATCACAGATCTAGGAAGCTCAGAGAACACCAAACGGGAAAAATGCCAAAAAATTACACATCTACATTTCATATTGAAACTACAGAAAACCAAAGTTAAAGGAAAAATCCTAAAAGAAGCCAGAGGGAAAATACACCCAACCTATTGAGGAACAAAGATAAGAATTACATCTGACTTCCCCTCAGAAACCATGCAAGCAAGAAGAAAGTGGAGTGAAAAACTTAATGTGATAAAAGGAAAAAACCACTGACCTAGAATTCTGTATCTTGAGAAATTAACCTTCAAAAGTAAAGAAGAAATGAAGACTTCCTCACACAAACAAAAATTGAGGGAATTTGTTTCCAATAGTTTTGAATTTCAAGAAATGTTAAAAGAAGTTCTGTGGAGAGAAGGAAGATAATATAGGTCAGAAACTGGGATCTAAGTAAAGTAGAGAAAAGCATCAAAGAAGGAATTAATGAAGGTAAAATAAAAACCTTTAATTTGCTTGTTTTTAGTTGATCTGACAATATTTTGTTCAAAATAATACTAACTGTATTTTATTATGTTTGCTTATGTGTAAATACATACATAATATATACATATGATATACATATACAATTATATATACACATGATATACATATATAATGTAAATATATATAATATATACATATGATATACATATATAATTATATATATAATATAATGTACATACATTATTATATGTAATATGTACACATTATATATATATACACATACTGTATATATAGTATATATGCTTCTGTATGCTGTATATAAGTGAAATGAATGACAGCAATGATATAAGAAACAGAAATAATTAAGGTTATTTGTTACAAGGTACTCATACTTCCTTAGAAGCAGTATAATGTTATTTGAAGGTTGACAGGATTACTTGTAAATGTAAAAAAAAAAAAAAAGAAAGCCAAAAAAAGTATAACAGATATGCTAAAAAAGAAAAAAAAAGAATCACATACAATGCTCATTTAAAGTCACAGAAGGCTGAGAAATAAAAGGAAGATAAAAATGAATAAAAAATAAGGACAACAACAACAAAAAACAGCAATAAAATGGGAGATATGAATCTAACTATATCAGTAATCCCTTTGAATCTCAATGGTCTAAATGTACCAATTGAAAACCAGAGATTGTCAGAGTGGATCAAAAAACAAGACCCAACCATATGTTGTCTGTAAGAAACACATCTTAAATATAAAGACAGGGGTGCCTGGGTGGCTCAGTCGGTTAAGCGGCCGACTTCGGCTCAGGTCACGATCTCGTGGTCCGTGAATTCGAGTCCCGCGTCGGGCTCTGTGCTGACAGCTCGGAGCCTGGAGCCTGTTTCAGATTCTGTGTCTCCCTCTCTCTGACCCTCCCCCGTTCATGCTCTGTCTCTCTCTGTCTCAAAAATAAATAAACGTTAAAAAAAAAAAATTAAATATAAAGACAAACATAGAGAAAAGTGGATGGATGGAGAAAGATAAACCATGCTCATATTAATCAGAAGAAAATAGGAATAGGTATATTAATTTCAGACACAGCAAACCCCAAACCAAGGAAAGTTATCAGGGATGAAGGGAAGCATTATGTAATGAAAATAATTCTCCAAGGAGATAACAATCCTTAATGTGTATGTGTTTAACAGGAGAGCATCAAAATAAGTGAGGTCAATCTAAAAATGTATATGTATATTAAAAATAAATTTGTTGACAGTTACTTTGTCAGTTTTTGAACATGAACATAGTTATGGTTTTTTTTGAGGTGGGAAAAAACACAAAAACTGAAATATATGTATATTAATGCCCTTTACCTGTATATGATTCACCTAAGAAAACAGACTTTTTTCCTTTTGAAAACAAGAATATACAGGACAGTTCTCTTAACAGTATTGAGCTGCTCGAACATCTGGAGAAGGTCAAACATAGCTAATTATTTTTAACATGCTTCCTTTTAAAAATGAAGGGGATAAATCTCTGTGTTACTTAGTGGTCATTTAAGAAACCTAAGCATTATTTACATGTAAAAAAAGTCTAAATAGTTTTATTGTTTTGAAATTGGAAACTGAATTTGCAAAAGACAAAGTTAAGTTGTCAGAAGAGATAATATATGAACATATATCACAGTATCTAATGACAGTAATGAACAGGCAATTTTTTAAAGCTGTAGTGACTAGCAGTTATTAGCATGAACTAAACATTTTCAAAGAATAAGACTCTGTAACTGGAATAATTTAAGAGTATGCCAAAAACCACAATTATTGTGAGAGAAAAAGGACATTTGTTATTTCAGAAGAGTATAACTTGGCCCCTTTTCCAAAAAAAGGCACAGATTTTACTTATACTTTTAGGATATTATCCATATAACAGCATTCAATAAAGAGCTCATGAGTCTTTTTTTCTTTATAAATAAACTCATCACGTTTCTACAAACTCATCAAAAATTTCAACACATTTCATTTTTTCCTTCAAGCTCATTATTTCTAAGTGTTATAAACCCAGGCAGATGAGGTTGTACTCAGACCTTGTACATTTATGGTACAGGCCATCAGATTTGTATTTTATTACCTTTTACATTTTAGCATATTTTTACTTTAAGACTAAATTATTCCATAACAAACCAATGTATGTTCAGTATCTTGTGTACATATCTCCTTATCATTCCATATTTGTGTATTTCTTTTTCTTAAGTGTTTTTTAATGTTTGTTGATTAGTTATTATTATTATTTTTTTTTTGAGAGAGAGAGAGAGAGCAAGCAGGGGAGAGGCAGAGAGAAAGGGAGACACAGAATCTGAAGCAGGCTCCAGGCTCTGAGCTGTCAGCACAGAGCCCAACATAGGGCTCGAACTCATGAACCAGGAGATCATGACCTGAACCCAAGTCGGGTTCTCAACTGACTGAGCCACCTAGGCGCCTCTAGGCACCATATTTTTACATTTCTTAAAAATGGACATGAACTCTAACATAACAGATTCATGTGCCCCTTTCACCTGTTAACTGGTGGCTAATCCATAATGTAGTAAATAAGAACACAGGTGTTTTAGAATTGAGCAATTTTGTAAGTGATGTTAGTTTATCTGATACACCAAACCAGTAGAGGAAATTTAAAGTTTAAAGTTTAAAATAGACTATTCATAAGAAAATACATCCATGATTTGCATAAAATAGAATATTGTGCTAACAGTATTTTTATACGGTGGCAAAATCAGGAGGAACGTATGGAACTGTTTTTAAACCAAAGTTATTAAATCAGTTTAATTAGTCTAGAGTATCTTGAGGAAACCTACATGACTTTTTTTTCTTATACAGTGATACATCAGGAATTAAAACTTTGAAGTTGTTTAAAAGTCATTTGTTTTTTCTTATAACCTACTAACTGAGGGCATTGCTCAGGTCAAAGTTTTTTTGTTTTTATTTGTTTTATTTTTTTAAGTTTATTTATTTTTAGGTAATCTCTACACTTAATGTGAGGCTTGAACTCACGGCCATGAGATCAATAGTGGCATGCTCTTCCCGCTGAGCCAGCCAGGTGCCCCAGGTCAACGTTTTTGTTTTTTTTTTTTTTTAAACAATTAAAATTATTATTTTGAAATAATTTTATATTCATATACACTTATAAGAAATAATTCAGAGAGATCCTGCGTACTCTCTTTCCGGTTTCCCCCAATGGTAATATCTTGCAAAACTATAATCCATTAATTTTATTTGGGTTTCCCCAATTATCTGGGGGTAGGTATATTTAGTTTCACACAATTCTATCACATATGAATTTGTATATCCACCACCATCGAGATACAAAATAATTTCATCACCAAGAAATTCCTAGTGGATGTAATTGATAACTACATCCCTTTTCCTCCTCCAATGCCTCAACTTCACTCCTAATCCCTGGTCACCTCTTCTTGCACCCCTACCATTTCTGACCCCTTACAACCACTAACCTGCTCTCCCTTTAGGTAGTTTTGTCATTTCAAGAATGTCATATAAATGGAATCATGTAGTATGTAACCTCTGGGATTTTCTTTTTTTTTCACTGAGCAAAATTTCCTGGAGATTCACCCCACGGTGTTATGTGTATCAATAGTCCATTTCTTTTTATTACTGAGTAGTATTTCATGGTATGGATGTACCACAGTTTGTTTAACTGTTCATCTATTTAAAGTATCTGAGTTGGCTCCAGTTTTTTAACTGTTAGGAGAAAAGCTGCCATGAACATTCATGTACAGTGAAGGTGAACATAGTTTTCTTTTCTCTGGAATGAATGCCCAATAATTTATTGCTTGCTAGTGTGGTCATTGCATGTCAGGTTTTATAAAAAGCTGGCAAACTATTTTTCTCTCTATGTTCCCACGTACACGGTAGGAGTGACAGTTTCTCAGCATCTGCACCAGCACTTGGTGTTGTTACTATTTTAGCTGATCTGATGCATGTAAAGTGATTGCATTGAGATTTTAATTTGCATTTGCCTAATAATGATGCTGAACACTTTTCGTGTGCTTAATTACCATCTTACACCCTCTTGGGTGAAAGGTTTACGTCTTTTGGCCATTTTATAAGTGGATTTTATTTTCCTATAAGTTTGAGAGTCCTGGATACTGAGACAAGATACTAGTCTCTGGATATGTGCTTTGCAAGGATTTTCTCTCAGTCTATAACTTGTCTTTTCATCCCTTTAAAAGTGCCTTTTTCAGAGGAAAAATTTTTAAATTTTGATGAAGTCCAACTGACCCACTTTTTTTTCTTTCACAGATCATGTTTTGATGTCAACTGTAAGAACTCCTTGCCTAGCCTTACATCCTGAGAATTTTCTCCAATTTTTCCCTGAAAGTTTAATGTTTAAAAATGACACATTTGGAATTATTTTTGTATGAGTTTGTGAGGCTTATGTCAAAGGTTAGTTTTTGCCCATGGAGGTCAAAGGCTTTTGTTTTTGTTTTTCTTCTTTTCAGGTGAAGCTATAATAAGAACATTTTTTAAAATTTATTTTAATGTTAATTTATTTTTGAGAGAGAGAGAGACAGAGAGAGAGAGAGAGAACCAGCAGGAGAGGGGGCAGAGAGAGAGGGAGACAAAGAATCCAAAGCAGGCTCCATGTTCTGAGCTGGCAGTACAAAGCCTGATGTGGGGCTCGAACTCATGGACTGTGAGATCGTGACCTAAGCTGAAGTTGGACGCTTAACTGACTGAGCCACCAGGGCACCCAGAAAAAGAACCAACACATTTAAAGCATAAATCTCTTCCTGGAAATATTTTAACTGTATAGTCTTGTCTTTCAAATGAATCCTACGGAAGTCATCACCTTCTCGTATCTACTTGCTGTCCTGGAATTGGATTCTGTCTATACCCAAAGCTGTCCCCCTTTGAATGTCACCTACCTCAACTTTGACTGTTGAAGAGCTACTAATGCCACCTGTCTGTCACTAATTTTCTCAAGACTAACTTCTCTCTGACAAGATAGCAGAGAAAATACGTATACACACAGAAAGATGTATATGAGAGATTCCTTTTGACTATTTCCTCCTTATTCTACAGCAAAAAACATTGATCATTGAATGTTTTTTCCTATAACTCTCCATAATTGCTATTATTTTTCTTTCTTTTGTAGTTTTAAATTCTTCTTAGGTGCGCATCAAACTCCATGACGGTATTAGCAACAGTAATGATTGCATATCAAATGACGACTTCGCACCAAACCCATTATATAATTTTCCCCCGATCGTCATAATTATGTATATAAGGTACATTTTATTTTAGTCACTTTTCAGGTGAGAACATCAAAGCTCAGGAAGTTTTCTTATTCCAGTGCTTTCATTATTTCCACTAAGACCCTCTTGTTGTCTACAGACTTCCTTTATAAATTAGCTATTGCTATTATATTGAAGTGTGATAATCTACCACAATTTAAAAATATTTATGAAATTCTTAGATTCCTTTCATTACTACCTTGCGTTCCAACTTCTTGAATTTATCACTTGTATCTCATTCCACTACTACTCGCTGCTGCTTGAGTGTGGCCAACAATCACATTTTCATTTTCCTCCTTATGGCTCTGGAAGATTTAGGATTTGCCTTTCTTATTCTAGTCACTTTAAAATCTTCCGTGTTGCCTAAGTTCAAAGTTGTACCACACTGTGTAAAGGAAATAACACAATTCAGCCTTCAGAACTGAATAGATTCATTCCCTAAGTGAAGGATGAAAGTGAAAGGTTCTACTATAGTTCTAGTTATTTTGTGATTTTTCTGGGTATGTTCGCAAACAACCCTTTGTACCTTTTTTTATTTAAAACTTTGTCATCTTACATTATGTTTCAAAACAATGCTCTAGCTTAATGGATTATGAACAACATCCTGACAAAAGATTTTCATAAAACACGTCCATATTTCTCTCTAAATATGTAACATGTTTGTATGTTCAGTGGATACAAAATTGGACCTGATGGTTTTTTTTATAACAAAATAAAATACTTAACCTAAGGTTTTGCATAGGTATTTAAAAATGGAAGGAATACTTCTCGATGCCTTCAGCATGGTTAACTGCAAACCAACCCATACAATCTTAAGAAACAAATAACACCCTCTTCATGGCTCTTCATACTTAGCTGCATTCTCTGTATGCAAGTGTAATAGCTTGTTCTCCAGTGACCTCTGTCACCTCTCCCCGAATTACTTAAAGCATGACAGCAGTGTTTTTCTCCCCTCGTTCCTTCAACAATTTTAATAACTAGCTCTCTTTACTCTTCTCCTGTATAAGGACTTTACCCCAGATGAACTCGCTGTTGACACAAAACTTTCTCTCATTTCCCTCCTTCACCCTTCATCTGATTATTCTACCCATCTGGGATGTATTCTTCACTGCAGTCTTTTCCAATCCTTGCCAGGATTTAACACTGGGACTAAAACATATCTCTTTGGAAAGTTGTTTTATTTATTTATTTATTTATTTATTTATTTATTTATTTTTGTGATCATCCTCCCTCCAATGTCCATTCATGTGTCCTTCTGTCCGTCCATCCATGTATTCATGTATCCATTCATCCATTCATCAACAAGCATTCACAGGGTACATAATATGTGCTAGGCGTTGTGGTAGGCTCTTGAATTATAAGGGCAGCTATCAGATGGGAGTGGGAATACAGGCATAACTTACCTTAAGGAAGCTGAGAGAAGCTCCGCTTGTGTGGCCACCAGGAGGATCAGGAAAGTTTGAGAACTGAAGTGTAAAGAGAACATTTAAGACAGAGGCATCATGTGCAAAGCTGTCAATGGAGGAGAGAGAAAGCGAGTTCCATCTGGGATTTACAAGAGATTCGGTGTTACTGGAACAGTAAGAGTAGTATGGGTCTTGTGGGAAATAAGGCTGAAGGGATCATAAAGAACATTATACACCAATCCAAAGAATTTGAGACCTGATGATAAAGTTATGTTCCTTTATTATTTTACTAAAAAAATAGAATTGTATATATTTAAGCTGTGCAACATGATGATTTGATACACATTTGCATAGTGTAATGGTTTCTATAGTTAAGCAAATTATTGTATCTTCTCCTCATGTAGTTACCACTTGTGTGTGTGATAAGTCTGTGCTCTTAGCAAATTTTAAGTATCCAATACAGTATTATTAACTATAGTAACATTTCTGTGCATTAGATCTTTAGACATTTTCATCCTACATAACTGCAACTTTGTACCCTTTGAACTTCTCGTTTCCCCTACCTCTCCAACCCTGATGAAGGTTATTCTACTCTCTGCTTTTATGTATTCAACTTTTTAGATTCCACGTATCAGTGAGATCACGCAGGTTTTCTTTTCACTTTTTGCATCTGGTTTCTTTCACTTCCCATAAAGTCTTCTAGGTTCATCCATGATGTTGCAGAAGGCAGGTTAACCTTTTAAAAGGTTAAAATATGGAATGATATTTCATTGTGTATATATACCCCAATTTCTTTATCCATTCATTTGCAAATGGATACTTAGGTTGTTTCTGTATCTTGACTATAGTGAATAATGCTGCAATGAGCACATGTAGATATCTCTTCAAAACATTAATTTTATTTTCTTCCAGTATATACCAGGAAGAAGGATTGCTGAATCATATGGTATTTCTATTTTTTTTAAGAACTGTGATAATGTTTTCCATAATGGCCATACATTTACATTTACAGTCCCACTAGTAGTGTCCAAAGTTCTCTTTTGTCCACACCCTAGCCACATTTGTTATTTTTAATTTTTTTTCTATAATAGCCATCTCAACAGGGGTGAATTTCCTGGATGATTAGTGATATGGAGTACTTTTTCATGTATCTGTGTCATTTATAGGTCTTTTTTTTTTTTTAAAAAAGGCCTATTCAGGTTCTTTGCCCATTTCTCACGTAGGTTGTTTTGTTTTTCCTTTGTTTTGTTTTTTTGCTTTTCATTTGGATGACCTCCTTATATATTTTGGATATAAACTACTTATTAGATATGTCGATTCCAAATATTTTTTCCACTCCATAAAATGCTTCTTTAATTTTGTTTGCTGTGTAAAAGTATTTTTAGTTTGATATAGTCTCACTATAATTTTGTTTTTGTTGTCTGAGCATTTGGTATACTCTAAATTTATTGCCAAGGCCAATGTCAAGGAACTTTTCCTCTACACTTATAAGAGTTTTATGTTTTCGGGTCTTAGGTTTCTTTAGCTCATTTTGATTGATTTTTGTATGTGGTAAAAGATTCGGGCCCGATTCTGCTGATTATGGGCTTAGCTGGTGCTGTTACTCAGAGCACGGCAGACTTACCTTGGCTTGGACCTCTCTATTTGTGGCAGCTTGTTTCCAACGTGAAGGTCCCAAGAGGGTATCCATAGGGTGTGCATTCCAAGAGCCCAAAGCAGAAGCTGCATGGCTTTTCATGACCTAGCTTGGAAGCCACATAGGATCACTTCCTCTGTAGTTTACATAGTACATTGGGTGAAGCAGTCACAGCCCCAGCAAGTTCCAGGGGAGGGTAATCAACTCCAAAGCTCAATGAGGAGGATAAAGTCGCACTGTAGAAGAACAGAGAAGATGGGAGATTTGGGGAAGTACAAACTGCCCTAGGTACTGTAGCTGCTGGCACGTCGGGGAGGGATTTTAGTAAATACATTGTCTTGAAATGAAGTCTTCTAAGGTTATTTCTTCGGAAAAAAAAAATCCAAGGAAATGTTAATAGTTAGAAACATCGAGAGGTAACATAATATACTCATACATCTTGGTGGAGATTATAGTATTGCAACTTTGTACTTACACATTTTTAATGAATACCATGTGTTGCTACTTTTTCAAATGACAAATTGGGTTGCTACAAATTTTCATTAAGGTGATTATTAATACCTACTATTACTGCAAGCTTCTAAGTACTTCATTTATAACATTACTGGTGGTTCCTTACTCACATTTTATCAGAGTGGCTGGCTAGAAAGATAGAACATTCGATACACAATAGAGATAAATGATGGCAGAAAAATGGATTCTGAATGTTGCTTGAAAACCCACAATTCCCTTCACTGAGTTGAGACTCTAGAACTGGCCATACTTAATCATCAACTGTTCATTTTTTATGTTTGTTTTTTTTTTTTTTTTTTTCCTATCTGGCCCACTGAGTAGAAAACAAGATTGCTACTCCTTTGGAAATCTCAGTTAAAACCACTTCCTTTTCTAAGGTGAATGGGATACACATACACACACATACATATAATTTTTTGGTATGTCTGTGTCTTTTTGCTCCTGTACTTGCTACCAAGATAACCTCATATTTTCTTAAGTCTCTCTCTTTTTTTTTTTTTCTTGAGAAGCTTTGTTGACAAGTTATTTTTATATCATTACTAATCATGGAAAAATTTACTTAGCTTAATCAACAATCCATTTCTTAACATAATTATGTGTGTGCAAAGAAACGGTTCCTGTATTCAAGGTAGTTTCCAATTTAGTTATGAAGGCAAATCACACACAAATAGTCCGTCATTGGAGACACAGAAAGGTGACTTGTTTAATAATTAACGTTTATCAATAACCCTCTTTTTTTTTTTATACTTTTCTGGGTCTTTTATGTGAGTGGAAGAAATAAAGAATGGAATTGTAGTAAATTTAAAAAATAAAAAGGGATGAATTATTATCAATTGCTACATTATACTTTAAAGGAATGTTCCTCTGCTTTAAAAAAAAATTTTAAATGTGTATTTATTTTTTAGAGACAGAGAGACAGAGCACGAGCCATGGAGGGGAAGGGAGGGAGGGAGACACAGAATCAGAAGCAGCCTCCCGGCTCTGAACTGTCAGCACAGAGCCCAACTCGCGGCTTGAGGGTTTGAACCCACAACCGTGAGATCATGACCTGAGCCGAGGTCGGGCGCTTAATGGACCGAGCCACCCAGGCACCCCATGTTCCTATGTTTTTATGATAAAAATAATACATGTTCATCACAGAAAATTTGGAAAACATAGAAAAGAAAGTAGGGGCACCTGGCTGGCTCAGTCCGTTAACCTCCAACTCTTCGTTTTGCTCACATCGTGATCTAATGATTCCTGAGTTTGAGCCTTGCATCGGGCTCTGCCCTGCCAGCACGGAGCCTGCTTGGGATTCTCTCTCTCTCCTTCTTTCTCTGCCCCTTTTCTGCTCTCTCTCTCTCTCCCTCGATAAATAAACTTAAAAAAAAGAAAGAAAGTAAAATATGCCCATATTCTCCCATTTCAGGAAAAACTATATTTAAATCGCAGCACATCTTTTTGTCCGCATGTGTGTGCTTTATGTGCCAGAACACTGAAGGCATAAGGAAGCGGTGCTTATGGTGAATTATCACCCAGCCCCTTATCTCTCTTCCTGCCAGAGTCCTTTACAGTACTGCAGAGGCTAGAAAACTTAAGAAGTGTGTTTTCTAGATGCTTTTGTGGAGAACAAGATGTCAGTGAGTTTTTTGGCAGTTAGATGCTTCTTGTGAAGTGGCGCAGGGTTGAGGTCGGCAGCCGCTTTCTGCCCTGGCTCCCGCTCCTGCCCAGCAAGCACAGCCAGAGAGATGGCTCTCGGCGGCCTTTGCATCACTGGCTTCACAGCTGTCTTGAGGCAGGCTGGTGATGGCAGCGGCTTCCAGATCCTTGGATGTCAATGGTTCCCAAGAGTCTCTTGATCCTTTAACTTGCCGATTGCAATGCTGATCGCAAGGCCATAGACGGGCAAGGTTGACGATTTTATTAATTAGAGTAATTCACTTGTCTGTAATAAATAAACCTTAAAATTGCACCGCCTTAGCCCATTCCATTTCTCCCTTTTATAAATAGTTCAGTGCCAGTGTTCTTGTTGGCTGACACTTTCCTTCCATCTTGACACTTTCCTTCCTTACCACCCCCCCATCATCTTCTGTTTCCAACTAGCAGAAAAAGGAAGAGATTATGGGAACAGTACACGTCCATCTTAAAATCTCTGGCCCACAAATGACACACATCACTTCTGATCAATCCCACTGGCCAGGGTGGCTTTTCCTACATTCAGGGTGCTTGGGAAATGTGTTCATTGGACAGTTGTTTCCCATAACAACTCTAAACAGAGTCACAGTGGCTTTTTCCGGGTGTCATTCCTAGAGTATCAGAGGGTAGAGCCCATCCCTGCATGTCTTGCAATGATTTTTAAGCCTCTATTTTCTTATATTCAAGTACTTTTTGTTTAATAGCTCAAATGGTTTCTGCTTTCTACAATGTGCATGTCATATCACTGGTTTTGTGTCTTTTGTAATCTTTATATTTCATCGAAATCAATTTCTAATATCATTAAAATTCACCCTTTAAGAGCTTCTCAAATGCTGCTTCCATGACTTCTACTCTTTTATATTGCAGAGCAGTATAAGTCTAGGTTGACTTTTCGCTTTTATTATGAACATATTTTCTACCTAGATTTAAATGTGTTATGCTAATTCAAAATTTTGACAGGATGTGTCTAGATATAATTTTCCCCGGGAATGCATCAACCCTTTTTCTTCTGTGGTGTCTGGGCTTTCTTCACTTCAGGAAAGTTTATGCCAGCTTTAAGCATAATGTTTTGTTTGTTTGTTTGTTTTGTTTTGTTTTGTTTTATATACATAAGACATAAATTCCTTTTGTGAGAACACCTATAGTCTGATGCTGAATTGCTGTCATATTTTAATTTTTAATTAAAAAAACTTGTAGAATAATGTTGCCTTTTCATTATATGCATGTATAATTTCAATGAAAATGGAATCTAAATATTATATAATAGTATTAATAAAATGCCCTCCAAAATCTGCTCCCCAAGTAGTAAGTCTTACTAGAAAGAACAGGCAGCTTTGTTGGAAACACCTTAAATACTTGGCAGGTGATGCATAAATACAATGGAACATCCTTACGATGGGATGTGGTATAACCCTTAAAAACAAACGAATTTTTAAAAAAACAAATGAACAAAAAGCATAAAAGCTGAGAAAACTCATGATATATCCATGTGAATGAACTTTAAGGGTTTCTTTTTATGGATAAACTCAAGTTTCACCACAGTGGGAGTCATGTTCTACAGTTTTGTAGAAAGGGTATGGAGGAAGAAAACAAATATATATTAGTGTGTGCATAAAATCCTTTATGAGGCTTATATTAATAATTGATACTTTTGGCTGTCCTTGTGGGGGTAGGGATGAGTGGGCGGCTCTCTCTTTGGAGAGAGATTTTTGCATTGCAAGCTCTTGTGTACCTCTTGAACTTTGAAATGTACATGAGTATAACTGCCTCCAAAATGAAAACAAATAAACAAACCTGATGATAACCCAGGGATTACATCATTCATGTTGAGCAGTCTTGATCTGCGGTCCCTTTGGTAAAACTCCCTGTTGAAAAATAGACACATCCCAGATGCATATTAAGAATCAGCACTGTGTCTGCTATCCAGGAGACTAGCAAGAACTAAAACAATTGTAATTTCAAATACCTAAAAGTCTAGGAGGGGAGATTCCATGTAAACAAATCTTTGTAATATATGTGGTAAACATTATAATACAGACGGAAACATTGTTTTGCTGTCTATACCCAGTACAGGGAAATCTACACATAGCCTTAACACCCGGACAAACCTAGAACCGGAGGTTACTGCCAGATACAGACAGCCTATATAGCACCCTCATGAGACCCTAACTAATCTGTTCTAATTATTTGTTTATGTGTCAGGAAATTAGTGGGCAGAGACTTCTCCAGATTTCTAGGGCTGCAATTTTCTTTCTTGTTCTGGAAGAATACCTTAGACTTTTTCCACTGCAGTGCTAAATGTTCCTCCAGCAACTTTCCGAATAATTGTTATTCCAACATTTGCCTCCACTGATGGGAAATGAGGCAACCCATTCTAACAGCTTCTGTCTCTTCCTCTGCTTTGCCCCTCCATTCCTACAGAAAACTTACTGAGTCAACAGAAGCAAACCTCCTGAGAATCAATCTAGCTTAGTGGTTGGGGGCCAAGTCAGGCTGCTTAATTTTGATGATTGGTTTCAGAAATTACCAATATGTGAATTTGAATAAGTTATGTAACCTCTCTTTGTCTCATTTTTTTTTTTTCATTTGTATCAACGGTATAATAAAGTGCTTACTTTATAAACTTGGCATGAAGATAGAGTGGGACAATTATACAAAGTTCAGAGCAAAGTGACTAGAACACATAGTAAATGCCTAATAGATGTTGTTTATTGTAATTATCCTCATTGTCTTCAGGGTTGGTCCCATCCTGATCTCAGGATTTTTCTGGTGACAATCCTAACTGGGGAATTAAAACTACAGTAACTTCAGTCTCCATCCATCCCCAACACCACTCTTTGTATCCAGGGTCAATAGAAAATATTTTACGTGGTGGCATTATGAGTCAAGAGAGGGGAAACACAAGGGGAAAATAAAGATATAGTAATGAAAACAAAGTTTATTTCTAGACTAGCTATGCCTAGGATGTCAGATAGGATTGGGGTCTATCTCCACGGGTAGAGTCTGGTGAAGCTGTGGTCAGATGATGGAGAAGCAGTGCTGAGCAGTGATTAAGAACTCAGTCTCTGGAGTCAGTCAGAACCTGGTTCAAATCTCAGCTCTGCCTCTTTCTGCCTGCTTCACTTTGGGGTAAGTTGATTAACTGATCCAAGTCCTGGTCCTCTCAGTGATAAAATAAAGGAAAACAATAAAATGTATATCATGTGGTTGCTTGAAATTTAGATAAGATAATGACCTTAAGTGGTTTAGCAGAG
The DNA here is from genome assembly GCF_018350195.1 of Panthera tigris. NCBI lineage: Eukaryota > Metazoa > Chordata > Mammalia > Carnivora > Felidae > Panthera > Panthera tigris. The sequence goes on from NC_056664.1 coordinate 102,515,578, forward strand.
CATAGAGCATGGGTAAAGCACAGATCCACATTGACCAAATGGGCAGAGTCCATCGGGAGAGACCTCCAGAAAAGAGGGAGCCATGGGGAGGGGGAGGGGGAGGGGGAGGGGTGGGGTTCCTTGCCAGAATCGACCCATTGGAACTGTGGCCCACTGTGGTTCCTGGGTTCAGGAAAACCTGTTGAATGGAGAGCAAAAGGCTGTATGAGCAGGAGAAATAGTAGGTAATCTAAATCTGAGTTGGCTCCTGCCCCAGAGGCTTCCTTCTCTTACAGATTCAAAGTGTAAGTAGAAATGTCCCATCTATGATTCAAGCCTTTCAAAAAGTTGCAGGCAGACTGACATCCTTGACCTGCTTCCCTCATAAGCTCTTACAAAGATGATGAGATTACCTTATTATGGTGATCTTATTGTATGGCACTTAAGATTTCTAGTGGCCTTTCTCATTTGTTATTTCATAGCACAAATACATTTCTCTCACAAGCATTGTTTGCGACAGCTAAATCCCTGTGGTACAAATGAAGAAAGAGGCGGGGGGCACGATTTTCTCAGAATAGCTTAGAGTCCACTGGGGGAAAACTGCCCAAAAAAACCACTACCTCTAACAAAACATGGAGGGGAGTCATGTGGGAGAAACCCAGGGGAATTTAGGAACACGGTCAAATCCAGGTTTGGGGTGGGGAAAGGAAAAGGGAATACCAATTCCCAGACAGATGAGTCTCCAGATGAGTCAAAAAAAGGGATGGTATTCCATGGCAGTGGGGTGGGGCGGAGACCTGGCTGAGTGTGAGAACATGGTGTTTGAGGAAACTGCCAGGATTTGACCAGGTTGAGCAGAAATCACATAGGAAAACTGTGAGGAACAACCCAAGGAATCAGCAGGGGCAGATATCATAGATCCCGAAACTCTACGGAAGGAGCTACGCTGTCCATCTGGGGAGGGTCAGGATTCACTGACCATTTTAATCTAACTAGGACAAGGAAGTGTTATCCGCTTTTGGATTTAGAAAGCCCACACTGACACATCTGACCTGAGCAAAAGTAACTTAATTTTATAGCAATTGCTTCACTTACTTGCTGCCTATGGAAAAGATGACAGTTCAAATCAGTGAGAGCATAAAGTGAAGTCAAAATTATATGTACAGACTTTCTCTGTCCTTGCTTCCTAGCTGAGAAAGAAGTGCATAATGGAACTAAGAGGAAAAAGACTAATGGTAAATGGAAGCCATTTGGAAAAAAAGAAACAGATCATTCTTGGGTGCTTAACGAGAGAAAACACAGGGCTGTAAGAAAAATAGGTTTGGGGGTGATAATAGAGAGCATTGAAGAAAATGACAAGTTTGAACAAGAAAAGTATAGAAAACAGAATAAAAGCCTAAAGCAAGAAGAAAAAGGTGGTTTTCTGAGAAATGGACGAGGAGCAAGAAGAAACTGGACAATCCTAACACATGGAATCTGCCCTTACTTGGAGCAAAGAAGAAGGGGTACAAAAGCACGTTACCGATTCATAGGGACTCTCAGTTTTTAATTTGTCTTTTCCTACATACTGCAATGCGTGACGCGATCTCGTTAGAATAAACATATTTGTTACAGTCAGTATAATTTTCCTACAAACAAAAATGTTTCCTTCAATGTGTTAAATGTGCTACAAAATATTGAGCTTTCTTAAGAATTCATGTGTACTTTGCTGTGCAGCATTTAGTAATGGGTAGAATTCTAAAAGGATTTACTCCTGATGAGCGGCCATATGTTTAAAGCTCATCTTTAAGGCTTAGACATTTCATTGGAAACCTAAAAGAGAACAGTTTTCCACGAACCTGTCAGTGTTTTCTGATTTGATCCACTTAGGAGTTCTCTGGGCTTTCCAAAAGCATTCTGGATAGTACAACATCTAAGCATAGCAGATGTGAGTAGGTGGGGGCATTGAGGGGCATATTCTTTGTGCAGTCTGAAGAATTCTAGAAAGGCTCCAAGTTCTCTCTCCTGCCCGGGTTGTCAGGGCTTGAAATTTTATCCTGAGGACACTATTTTTTTTTTTCTTTTTTGAACTAAGATTTTCTGGTCTTTGCTAACCTGAAATTCAAATATCCTCTGTTGTGGTCAAGGCCTTTATTAACTCCTGAAGGTTTGATTATTGTGGAAGCATGGAATTATGGAACTAAAAATAAGTTAATGTTCCAAATTCACCTGTCTCATCCCAGTTTAGGCAACTTGTCCAAAATCACAACTACAGTCATCGACCTACCTCAGTTTGTATACATCCTGGTTCATTATTTTTACTTAGCGATGGTGGATCGTTTTTGTCTGAGAAGTAAGAGCCAAGAGTCAGAAAGTCCTGGCCTGCATGTGGGGACAGACGGGAAAGAATGGCTGAAGGTGGAAGGCAGAAATAAATGAGATTTCACCTCCTTCTTGCCTGGGTTGGTTGCCATTGGCTTGTGAACACGCAGAGGAAGAAGGTCGTTTGGCCTTAAGTCTACGCAGGTTTTGAACCATTTCTTCCCAAACAGGAAGCCTTTACAGTTTTTAACTTGGGATGTTATCCATTTTAAAAGGGAGACGCTAACTCGTTTGGGGCGTCTCAGGCAACAAACTTTCTCTGCGGTAAAGTTGCGACACTAAGTACAAGACTCGGGTGATGAGATTCAAGTGTTTTCCCAGTATTTCCTTCTCCAGCTGTGTTCTCTGATTAGAGAGTTAGCATTTGGAACTCTTACTCTCTGAATGACTCATATATATTCCAGTGACCAGGAAGCCTGCGGCTGTCTCCCCTTACCCTTTTAAAGTGCCATTTCAGTGCTTAGAAAACATTTCATCCATCAGTGGTATCAATACTTGTCATGCTGTGAAAGTTGACTGTCCTGGCCACTTGCACAAATAGTGAGCATGCAGAGCTGACCCAAATTCTACTCAAGAATGGAATAAGATAAGCTAATCATTATATAAAAAGTGCACTATAATAAAAAGTGGCTCTATAATCAATTCTGAGAGATCTACAAAAGAAAATGCACACCATGTCAGCTCTTTAATATGCCTCGTCAGTATTAGGAAAAACATATTTTCTTTTAATCCTTGCCTATTCTCCCTCAATTCTCTCCTAAAGTAGACTTTCAGTGCTTAGTGTAAAAAAATGTAAACAGTAGGTATAAAAGTACAAAAAAGAGTCTCTTTTTTGGCAGCAGTGCTCCCCAAAGAGTTCCCATCCGAAGAAGTAATTGCTCAAGCTCTGGTATATTTCTTTACCTGTAGATATTCATAGAGGATATGTACACACACACGCATACCCATTTGTACAGTGGGACCATGGCAAACGTTGTATTCTATGACCTGCATTTCCTTACAAGAAGACGCCATGGAAATCTTTCTGTTCCATAAAAAAGAAAACCATGTCATCATTTAAAATGGAAGTTTGCCCCATGATATGTTTAACTAGACACATATTGGTGAACATGTCAATCAGTGTTTCAAATTTTTAAGTGTCTTTTTTTTAAGTTTATTTACTGATTTTGAGAGAGGCAGAGACAGTGCGAGTGGGGGAGGGATAGAGAGAGAGGGAGAGAGCAGGTTCCGTGTTGCCAGCGTAGAGCCTGACATGGGGCTGGAACTCACGAAAGTGCAAAGCTGTGACCTGAGCCAAAACCAAGAGTTGGATGCTTAACCGAGGGGCCATCCAGGCGCCCCTCCGATTTTTTGTTATTACAAACTGCGAGGCACCCATGTGTCCAAGATCCACCATTGTAGCACCCCCAATACATTGCCACCACCTCTCTTGTTTGCCTCCCTGGCCCTTCCTGTCTGTGCCACGCAGTAGCTGGCTCTTTCATATGCTCCTTGTTGTACGTGGTGCTCTTAGTATCTACTTTAATCCATGTTTAACTTTTTCTATGTGGCGTATGAGCCCCCTGGAGAATGGAATTTACTGCCCCTCCCTTAATGTATAACAAAGACCATTGATATAATAGGACCTCCTCAAATATTAATACTTCCAAATTGATTTTTATTTCAGTTTGATTTGTGGTCTCTGGGCAATTTTCCCTGTTGGAGGCTTTTGCTGATTTATTTTATTCTATCCAAATGTATCTAATCTTTGATTTATCCCCCTTTAAATATATGTACCTAGACACAAGCTGGTTAATACAGCTAGATTTTTTTATGAACTAACAATGAAAATACAAAACAGATACAGTACTTACGATCCGATCCACGTTCTAGGACCTGTTCTCACATACGTTAATTTGTATTCACATGTGGGAACTCATTTGTTCCTCAGAACAACCAAATAACGGGCTTAGTTAGTAGCTTCGTTTTGCAAGTGGGGACACTGAAACATGGAAAAAATTCAATTGCTCAAACCAACAGTGGCAGAATGAGAATTCTAGCCCCAATCCTCTGGCTCCAAGTCTATGCACTTATCTGTACGTAAATTGCTTCTCAACTCTCTGATGACCTTTCTTGGGCTCAGTGAACTCTTCTGGCTCAATGTGTTTGCACAGTTACTATTACAGAGACCTGAGGAGACAGGGCTTAAGAGTAGGAGCTTCAAGCATTGTGGCAAGAGGAGGGAAGTGGCTTCCCCTTAGAGCCCGTGGGAGGGGTGCCTGCTCCTTCCGCCTGCATTAGAGATTCCCTCAGCACATTGTACGACCATTTGTCTGAAAGGCAAATGCCACTAATAGTTTAAAAGCAAAAAGAGACTTCAAAACTGTTGTCGTCAGTGAGACTATAGATATAATATCCCATCGCGGTGGCTCCAAATATATATAGCTCTGATTTTATGCCACCTTCTGCCCTAAAATCCACAGAAAGCAGTCTATTTACAGGGTAGGTTTGAGAGCAGGATGCTGAGTCAAACATTTGGAAAGGGTCTTCCTTTTTTTTTTGTTTACCACCAGTGAACAAGCTTTGGGTGTGCCCCTGGACATGTCTCATCACTTACAACTCAGTTTCTCCTGGAAAGTGAGCTGTTTTATGAGTGATCTCCAGGCCATCCTAAAGAAGGCATTTGGGGATGATCGGATATTACATCCTCTGGAATGAAGGTGTCAGGTAGAAAGTTCTGGAACAGGTAGAGAGAGAAATAAATCAGTTGACTGTGGCAGGGTTCTCTTTGTTCCCCATCTTGCTCTGCAGTGTCGTGGGGCACAAGAAAATAGTTCTGCTCTGCACAAAGGCAATAACCTCACCAAACCCATGCTTCTCCTGAATGCCAAGGATTTGCCTGAGCTGTAGATTTTAGGTGCAAAGAATATCAAGGTGATTTTTACAAGGATGGGAAATTAACTCTTCTATGTCTTTGTGGGAGTAGGTAAGGTAATTTCTGGGATGGCTTTTGAGGTCCTTTTCAGCGACTGGTTCTTATAGAAATCATGTATCTGAAGACGATAATACTGCCTCTTTGATGACAGCTTGCTCTGTGCTTGCAAATAGTGGTTTGCAAGGGACAGTTGGCAACATCGTGAGGCATTTTCAATTGTCACAACTGGGAATGGGCTGGGGGAACAGTGTGCCACTGGCATCTAGTATGTGGAGGCCAGAGACGGTGCTAAATGTTGCACGCTAAAATGCACAGGGCAACCTCCTCAGTGAAGAATTATCCAGCCCCAAATGTCAGTCGTGCTGCCCCGAGAAAGCCCTGACCAGCTAATGCATGGCGAAGGCCTAGGCTGAGAAGAAGGTAATGATATGTGAGTCCTTACTTTGGTTGCCATGCAATCTCATTTCGTGAAGTCAGAAACCTGTGTAATGACAACCGAATGAGCTTAGAGAATATATTGCTACGAAGCTTTTTAAACTAGCAAGATAATTTAGGATTAATGAGCCCTACTACCTTCATAAATATCTCCCCCAAAACTTTCTTTTAAAATATAAATTGAATTATGAACCTCATCTGTTTAGAACACTTTAATCGATTGCTCTCAGGAAAAATTCGTACTCCTTAAGTGGCCCATAAGGCCCTGCACGATCTGGTCCCGGCTCATTCTCTGGCCTCTCTTCGGCTTCTTTGGCTGCTGTTCTCTCGCCATACCAGCCCTTTACTTCCTCAAATGTGAGGCTCATTTCTGCTCCAGGCCTCCTCCTCTACTCTTCCCTTCTTCCCTCTGCTTAGAACATCCAGTCCCAACCAAAGAACATCTCTCTCTACCTACTTGTCCCCAGCTCAAACGTTGGCATTTCTGTGAATGTTCACTGAAGCTCTCCCTAATCTAAGGTAGGTTCTGTGTATTATTGTAACACTTGTCACATTTCTAATCATGTATTTTTGTGTGCTTATGTGTTCATGTTTGGTTCCCTGATGGCTCTCGATCTACCATGTGGGGCAAAGTTGATGCTGTCCTTTTTTTCTTTTTTAACTCACCAGAGAGTATTGATTGCTTAATTTGTTCATACATAGTTACTGGGGTGACAAATATAAGATATATCCTTTTTTTTTAAATTTTTTTGAATGTTTATTTATTTTTGAGACAGAGAGAGACAGAGCATGAATGGGGGAGGGGCAGAGGGAGAGGGAGACATAGAATCGGAAGCAGGCTCCAGGCTCTGAGCCATCAGCCCAGAGCCCAACGCGGGGCTCGAACTCACGGACTGCGAGATCGTGACCTGAGCTGAAGTCAGACGCTTAACCGACTGAGCCACCCAGGCGCCCCAATTTTTTTTTTTTAATGTGGCAAGGACAGATAACATGAGTTACACCCTCTTAACAAATTGTAATTGTACAGTACTATATTGTTAACTCTAAGCACTCTGTCCTACAGCCGATCTCTAGAACTTATTCTGACAGTGCTTTGTCACCACACATCTCCAGTGTCTCTACCTTAATGTCTCTACAGACTAGATTTTCTTTCTTTTTTTTTTTTAAATTTTTTTTAACGTTTATTAGTTTTTTTGAGAGACAGAGCGTGACTAGGGGAGAGGCAGAGAGAGAGAGGGAGACACGGAATCTGAAGCGGGCTCCAAGCTCTGAACTGACAGCACAGGGCCCAATGCGGGGCTTGGACTCACAGACCGTGAGACCATGACCTGAGTCGGAGTCGGGCGCTTAACCAACTGAGCCACCCAGGCGCCCCAACTAGGTTCTCAATAAATATTTTTTGGAGGAAAGAAACTAGCTTTGAGTCATGGAGGAAGATGATGCCTCTGCCCTCCCCTGCTTTTCTCATTCTCTCAGCTACAACCACAATATACCATCACTCTAAGGCAGGAACTTTCTCTGTTGGGTACAGGGCTCCACGCTTTCGCTGAAGCAGAGACAGGCAGCTGTCCAAAAGCAGAGAACATTTGTTGAACGCAGCGTGTTGTGACACAGAGTTGATGCCTCTCTGCTGCACGATTCCATCTAGCGAGAGGCGCTGCCTCTCTCTGGAATAACAAGAATGAGAAGGGCAGGAGAATTTTTTCCCCAAAGTTTTAGGTTAGAACAACAGAGCATCTCTGCTTGGAGGATGCATTGCGCTGAAGAAAAGAGTCCTAAATGTTATCCACGCTTCAGCTGGTCTTTTACAGACAGAATCTTGTAAGTTTCACACCCAGGTAAGTTCAGGGTTTAGACCAACAAGGATAAGGAGAGCTCAGGACCTCAGGAAATTGTCTAGTCTATGCACATCACTTTTAAGGCAAGTTGAGCTTTATTGGCCTAATCTGGTTAGCATCATGATATTCTGATTGCTAGCAGCCTGGTCTGCCTTAGTGTTTATCACCAGCACACCATCATTCTATTCCAAAGAACTGGGACTGACCTGGTACAGTTAGTTCTTTTGAATAAAGAGATAAAGATGTGTTTTCCTTTTTTATTTCTCTGAATGTCTGACCTACATTTTACCTTTCTGTTATCATGTAAAAGAACATTGTATTCTACTTATGGTTTATTATAAGGGGAGATTATGTTTCTGTGTGTAGGAATATATGATCCTCAGCTTGTGTTGGGTCAAGGTAGCCTACATATAATGAAGTATATTCACACAGTGAAAATCTTTTTATATATTTTGGTTCAGATACAGCATTTGCTTTTCTAAAATGAATAAACTAAACACAGAGGTCAAAAACTTTTTGAAGCCTTATGATTCCTTCCATTTGAGGTTAGAGATAAGGTTATCCTAATGCTTTTAGCTCCCCAAGCCAAGTAGTTAGAAATTGGCTTTTTAAAGGAAAAAAGATAAATGTTAATTTGCAGTTATTTTCAAATATGAATTCCTGTGAAAATGCTTCCACTTTGTTTTGGTTCAAAACTTCACTATCTGATGTTTTGAATTCAGATCACGTGTTTTACATGTTGATTATTACCTAGTGAATAACACAACAATGTCTGACTCGAAAATGATATTTCCTTTACTGATGACAAGAACATTTTCTTGGCTCTCTGCTACCCATGGAAATAAATACAGGCTATAATCTCGATGGTCATACTAATTATTTGCCATCAGCGTCACCGCCATCAACGCTTTAAACACTATTTTACTGTCATCACCTATTGCCATCATTGTCATGGGGTTTTCCTTTCTTCCATCTAATCCTCCTCTTCCAATTCACAAAGGTCTGGCCAACAAAATTTGGCAAAGAACTACTTTAAAATCCACTTTAAGAAACAGTTAATAATAGAAAACTTTATCTTCTTAACTGATGTATTCTGCTGAAAGTTTTCAAAAAGCATGCTCCCTTAAACAGGCTAAGTAAGCATAAATTCTCTGCATTAATTTTGTGTTGCTGCATAACAGGTACCACAGACGTTGTGCCTTAAACCCACACAAATGTTTTTCTCGCCATTTCTGTGAGTTAGGAGCCCAGGCCTGGTTTAACTTCATCCTCTGTCTGGAGTCTCCCAAGGCAGCGGTCACGGTGCTGACGGGGCTGCGATATCCTACGAGGCTCAGGGTCGCCCTCCAAGCTTATTCAGGCTGGCGGCAGAATTCTGTTTCTTGCAACTGTAGACGGAGGCCTTTTTTCCTTGTGGCTGCTGGCTGGGGGTTACTTTCAGCTCTTAGAGGTTACCGGCTCTTCTTTGCCCCATGGCCCTCCCTATAACATGACAGTATGCCTCTTCCACCTCTCTCATGCTCAAATTTCTTTCTACAAGGGACATGTGGGTGGCTCAGTCGGTTAAGCATCCGACTTCGGCTCAGGTCATGATCTCATGATTCACAAGTTCGAGCCCCGCGTCAGGCTCTGTGCTGACAGCTCAGAGCCTGGAGCCTGTTTCAGATTCTGTGTCTCCTTCTCTCTCTGCCCCTTTCCTGCTCTCTCTCTCTCTCTCTCTCAAAAATAGATAAACATTGAAAAAAGAATCTGTTTCTACAAGAAGAAGAACATGGTCCCTGAGGAGGTCAGGCCCATCTAGGGTAATCTATCTTTCGACAAACTCAAAGTTAACTGAATACTAACTTAGCCCTGAGAGTGAAATCCCATCACAATCTCACATCTTGCCTTCTCTCAGGGTGAAGGATTATACAGGGTTTGTGTGTATCAGAGGTCATGTTTTTTTTTTTTAAGTTTATCCATTTATTTTGAGAAAGAGAGAGCTAGCAGGGGAGGGGCAGAGAGAGAGGGAGAGAGAATTCCAAACAAGCTCTGCACTGACAGTGCAGGATTCCATCTCACAAACCTGACTTCATGACCTGAGCAAAAGTCAAGCGTTGGATGCTCAACTGATTAAGCCACCCAGGCGCCCGAGGAAAACCATCTTTAATTCCTTCTACCACATTCTCTAACCCGCTTAGTACTTTCTTCAGCTCTTTCCTATAGACCTGTGCTATCTAATACAATAGCGAGGAGCAACCTTGATCCTTTGATTGGAATGAATTAACTTGAAATGAATTAAAATCACACAAAATTGAGAATTCAGTTTCTTAGTCCCACTAGTCACCTTTTCCACCCTCAGTAGTCACATGCCATCATCGCAGAAAGTTCTGTTTGGTGTTAAGGTGTTATGGTTCGTCTAGGTTATCGCTTCTATACAACATAACTGGTAAGACTTTCATTGTCTTCCTGCAGAACATCGACTAAGACGGGAAATTTTTAGACTTTGTGTAGGCAGGCAAGAGGAGACATATTTTAAAAGAGTATATGAATATGTGTTAAGTCATATCACAGAGGTGGTATGTTTTGCTCTAGTCATAGTCTGAACCTCGGGGACAATTTCTTGCTATTGTCTTTTTGTTGTGGCTAACTGCAACAATGGAACAGTTGCATCCCTACAGACCATCCTGTTGGAGAGTGCTTCGCAGAACCCCATAAAAAAGATACACTTCAGCCTTATGCACAGCTCCTACAGTGTTGTCCAGTGGTACGTTCTCTGATGATGGACATGTTTTATATCTATGCCATCCAATAGAGTAGTCAGTAGCCATAGCAGTCAGTGGCTATTGAACACTTGAAGAGAGACTAGAGAGGAACTCAAATCTAAATGTTATTTGATTTTAATTACAAATTCATAAACTAATTTAACATTTTGAATAGATACATGTGGCTACTGGGTTACCAGACGGGGCAGCCTAGGTCTGGAAAACGACACATTTACAATGACCCGCATCCCTCAGAGGATTGGGATACTATTTTGCCATTTTCTGGAATACAAAATGTGGGAGTTCTTACCAGTGCAGTGGGAAGATGGCTGGGCAGGTGAGGAAGAAACAATGCAATGCTCTTAGCTTTTCATTATATTGTAGACAGTTTTGAAAGTCTAAGAAAAGAGGTTGAAAAGTAAAATCTCCCCGTTTTAAATCTTACTTTAGATTCAAGTTAGCTTTTCATCTGTAGCAATTTGTCTGCCTCGAGAACTTTACAGCTTTATTCAGCTGGAAGAAATTTTCTCACAATGTTTCTCCTTGCATTCACTTGCCTCTTGCTTTGTTACATTTAATTATATCTCCCCTTAAGGCAGATGGGAGAGAAAACATCAAGTAAACATGTTCCACTTCAGAACTTGTTCTTCCCCCAAAAGGTATAATTTGTAACTTAATAAACATAACCACACTGTGATTTAATTAACAAGTCACAGCAACAAACAAAATAGTAAATCTGTGATGTATTTTGGCATGATGAGAATGGCAGATCTCTTTTAGATGAGAATTTAAAGTGAGGTAAAGTCAAATTTAGCTCAGTGTATCATCCCTTGATGTGCTGATGGCCCGTCACAAAGACACACACTGCCTGTCTCCGTGAAATGTATACCTATTTTTAGGGATGACAATTTCCAGCATGCCAATGTATTTAGGTATCATTTCCAGATGCTCAACTTCTCAGGAACTGGACCAAATGTTGAAACTGCATGATACTCATAAGGATAACTATCTCTGCATTAACGACCACATGTAAAGCCCAAGTGAAAAATACAGTTAGGCAGGCAGATTTTATGGTTAAATTATACCATAGGTAAAGTTGGGCATTTCTACCACGTATAGTTTGAGAAAAGAAAATACCTAAAGTCCTTCTGTTTGTATAGGAATAAGAGGAGATTGGCTACTCCACTTTTTTTTTTTTTTAATGGATCAGGATGTCACAGTTTCAAATGAAGTGTCACGGCTGTGAATTTCTTTTTTTTTTTTCTTTTAATTTTTTTTAACGTTTATTTATTTTTGAGACAGAGAGAGACAGAGCATGAACAGGGGAGGGGCAGAGAGAGAGGGAGACACAGAATCTGAAACAGGTTCCAGGCTCTGAGCTGTCAGCACAGAGCCCGACGCGGGGCTCGAACTCACGGACCGCGAGATCGTGACCTGAGCCGAAGTCGGACGCCCAACCGACCAAGCCACCCAGGCGCCCCAACGGCTGTGAATTTCTAAGACAAGGAGCCATCACAGACCTTGGCCTCCGTATGCACCAGAGAAGTTAGAGAAGGCCACTCCGGGCACTGGCTTTGGTACAGTTACAAGTTCCAGCTCCAGTTACCAAGTAGAGCTACAAGGAATAAACTTAGGGAACAGAACTCTGACAATTTCTTTTTTTTTTCCTATTATTTTAGAAAATTTCTGTACCTCCCCTTGTACCCAAGAGCCCAGGAATATTTCCACTCACTCTATTCTCTATGTCTTGGTGCCTCATTATTATTGTTATTTCCTTGAGCTACAGAATGATAAATAAGATTGGCTGTCAAGAGTTGGATGCTCAACTGATTAAGATTTACGTAACTAAGTAATGCGCAGCAGGATAATGATACTTTGAAATATCACCTAAATTGTCTTCTTTCTTAGGTAATTCATTTCATATTCACTTCCTTGCAAATTTCCACCACTCACTTTAGGCTGTGAAGTTGAGACTTACTGCCATGGAAAAGAAGAAGCAGAGGACAGATACAGCTGAAAACAAACTCTTTGATGAAGTCAACAGAGGGATTTTATTTAATCGCCCAGCAGACCCAACGGTCTGAAAACAAGATGCATTCGATTTGTAATAAAGCAGAAACTTGAGAGAAAAGTAGTTTTGTAGTTGACTCACCTTGGTAGATTCAGAGCTGTGTTGGAACCACGCAGGGGGAGGCGACAGGATATGACATCATAATGTCATGAAAGGTTGTTTTTTGTTTTTGTTTGTTCGTTTTTTTTTTCATTTTAGCTATGAAGGAAGGAAGATATTAAAATATATCCTATTCAGAGGTGAGGAACTTACGGAGAATTGGGACAGGAAAACAACAAACTGGGGGTTAGCATAGCCTATGCTCCACCCACCTCTGCTTTGTGGGTCAGAGCTCCTATAGGTGAAGAGAACAGAGACTGATAGTTTGAGGAATGTGAAAGAGGGTCCTGCACAAACGTAGGGCTGTAGTTGATTTGTTCATTCATTCCACTGTGGTTTGCATGTGTTAGACACTACACGCTTGTAACTGGAGTGGGCCCAAGAGAGCATGAGGGCAAAGAATTAAACACAGTGAATCTAAAGAACTTTTGAGGAATGTTCTTACAGGGGATGGACAATATGGGCCAGCATTGGAGGGAAGTAGAGTCAGGAGACAGTATTTTTTTTTGTTAAATACTTGAAAAATTTGGTTTTAAGATGAAATGGAAAATAGCATGTTGCAATCAGATAAGAATGACTGGGGGAGGGGGAACTTGTCAGTGCAGGAAAAAGGGACCAAGTCACTGTAACAATGTGCTTGAATAAGTCACAGAGGATAGGAATGAGAGTGTGGTTTTGCTGGAAATAATAACAGGGACACCAGAAGTGCGGGTAAATTTAATAGTAGGATCAGAAATGAGAGCAAGCAGAATGTAACACGATGTGAAGGTTGTAATGATATAGATACAATGCATTAAAAATTTAGGAAGCTCAGTTCAGGATGGAAGAGATTCCAGCTATGAAAGATACAGATGACTTATTATAACCCTCCTGACTTTAAAGGCAGTAGAAAAGTCCAGTGGCTTGCATCTGGGTATGATTGCCTCCCTCATCGCCCAGGGAGATTTGGTGACATTGGAGATGGTTTTTGTCACAGCTGGAAGAGGGGTTGCTACGGGCATCTCATGGGTAGAGGTGAGGGAGGCTGCTAAAAAGCAAGCAGGGAATTCTTCCGTCTGAAAGCATGTGACCTTTGGCTTAACTAGGTGGCCCAGTCAACCACCCACAAAGTAGCTGGCGTTGAAGTGACTCATTCGGGTTCTAGCTAGCCACCTTAATCTAACTAAACAAGTTCGATGGGAAACAAATGTCCACGGGTATCCCAGGTCAACTGAGAACATGAAAATGGGGTTTACTGGCCAATTAGTCATGGGGGAAAATAAACTTCTTATAACTTTATCTTTTGAAGTCACGTTTTGATGCTTAGTATGGATCTTCTCAACTCAAATGAGAACACTGAAGATGCAGTTTCATAAGCTTTATAATCTTATGGCCATGTAAAAATATTATTATTTAATAATGAACAAACTAAGCCTCAGAAAAAAATAAGGATTTGAAAATTTTCCTATTCCTGACGCAAAGGTCACATTATCTGGTACATGTTTCGATAGGATTAGAAGTGGATTTTGTATAACCATCAGCTGAGTGGAGGGAATGGGAACGACAAAGAGGTTTGAAAGACCAGAACGTTTTAATTAAAACATTTTTAATGTTTATTTATTTTTGAGAGACAGGGATATGGCACGAGTGGCAGAGGGGCAGAGAGAGGGAGACACAGAATCCGAAGCAGGCTCCAGGCTCTGAGCTGTCAGCTCAGAGCCCAACTGCGGGGCTTGAACTTACAAGCTGTGAGACCATGATCTAGGCTGAAGTCGGTAGTGCTTAGGCAAGATTTGATGGAATGTTTTCTAAAAGTAATCTAAGTACTAGGCCCTATGTGAATGCTCCTATCTTGTTTGACAACCTGTCTTATTTTCCAAATTCACCGAATTATAGTACCTGCAAGAAGGAATAAACAAGACCAATCAACTCTTACAACCTAATATTAACGTTACCGAGTTACACATAGGAACGTAGATAAACAGCATGAAAAAAAAAATCAACTGGCTTGAAAAAATATCATACGTATGTAGATTGTAATCTACCTCAAAATCTTTCAAAAGAAGGCAAGGCATAAACTCTACATAAACATAAAAAAAGCTAGTGGTATATATATATGTCTTAATATTGAACAATGAATTGGGCTTCTCTTACATTCGTTCCTTTACTTTTGAATGCTTTTAAAAGAGTTTTCTTTGTTATGTCACCTTGGGCTATAAACTGATCTATAATGCATCTGTCTGTATTTGACTGCCCACTATACACAGAACACTGACTTGGCTCTGGGGATTCAGTGATAAGTAAGATGTTCTGGTAGCTCTCAGGGGCTTGCAGTCTAGCAGGCTAGAGAGAGAGAAATATGCAGGCAACAGCAACATAGTGTGATAAGTTCGATGGCAAAGGTAACCATGACTATGCAACGTAAGGTCAAAGCGGGAGTACTTGACAGGACTTGGGAGATTTCTGGGGACGAGGTAGTGGCATTCTAAGCTGCCCTCTGAAGGATGAGCAGTAGTGTGTGAGAGAGAGCAGAACATTTCAGGGAGAGGGAACAACCTATCCAGATGTGCAAAGATGAGATACAGCGTAGGGCAGAAACCACCGGCAGAAATGTCAGTGGTTCAATATGACATTGGTCTAGAAAATAGCAGAGGCCAATGGGATTGTGCTGTGGTCTGAATGTTTGCTTCCCCCCCAAGTCCGTATATTGAAATCCTAACCCCCAAAGGTGATGACATCAGGAGGCGGAGCCTTAGGAGGCGATTAGGTGATGAAGGTGGAACCCTCATAAATGGGATTAGTGATTTTATCAAAGAGATTTTATAAAATTGCAAGTCCCCTCCACTACGGAGGACACAGTGAGAAGGTGCCAGCTATGAACCAGGATGAGGACTCTCACCCTGCCATGCTGGCTCCTTGATCCTGGACCGTTAACCCCCAGAACTGTGAGAAATAAATTTCTGTCATTTATAAGCTACCCAGACTGTGATATTTTTGTTATAGCAGCCCAAACAGATAACAGACTGCTGAAAATAGGTAATCAGGGGCCGGATCACGAAGGGCACTTTATCCTGAGAACACTGGATAATCACTAGGACTCATTAGTCAGTGAAACAACATGCTCGAGTTTCTAAAATGCAGAATCTATGGTTACAATGTGGAGAACATATCAGAGAAGGATGAACTGGGAGACGATGAGCCCAGTTAAATGGCAGTTTTGCAAACCATGTGGCCTGGACAAAGGTAATTAGATCTTGATAAGAAGAGTGGGGGGTAAAGTGGACACAATTTTGTGATTGTTTAGATATAAGAGGCAAGGGAAATAAAGGCAATTGAGAGCAATCCCCATCTCTTTGGTTTAGGAAATTGAGCTAATGGTGATACCATTGCCATGGGGAGGCCATCCAGGGGTTTGTAGGGAAGATAAGGTTGTTTTTTTTTAATATAATTTATTGTCAAATTGGCTAACATACAGTGTGTACAGTATGCTCTTGGTTTTGGGGGTAGATTCCCATGGTTTATCGCTTACATACAACACCCAGTGCTCATCCCAACAAGTGCCCTCCTCAATGCCCATCACCCATTTCCCCCTCTCCCCCATCTCCTTCCCCATCAACCCTCAGTTTGTTCTCTGTATTTAAGAGTCTCTTATGGTTTGCCTCCCTCCCTCTCTGCAACTATTTTTTCCCCCTTCCCTTCCCCCATGGTCTTCTGTTAAGTTTCTCAAGTTCCACATATGAGTGAGAGCATATATCTGTCTTTCTCTGACTGACTTATTCCACTTAGCATAATACCTTCCAGTTCCATCCACAATGCTGCAAATGGCAGGAGTTCATTCTTTCTCATTGCCAAATAGTATTCCATTGTATCTATAAACCACATCTTTATCCCTTCTTCAGTTGACGGACATTTAGGCTCTTCCCATAATTTGGCTATTGTTGAAAGTGCTGCTATAAACATTGGGGTACATGTGCCCCTATGAACCAGCACCCCTGCATCCTTTGGATGAATTCCCAGTAGTGCTATTGCTGGGTCATAGGGTTTTTAATTTTAATTTTGAATTTTTTTGAGGAAGCTCCACACTGTTTTCCACAGAGGCTGCACCAGTTTGCATTCCCACCAACAGCGCAAGAGGCTTCCCATTTTTCCACATCCTCGCCAGCATCTGTTGGTTCCCGAGTTGCTAATTTTAGCCACTTTGACCAGTGTGAAGTGGTCTCTCAGTGCTGTTTTGATTTCTATTTTGCAGAGAAGATAAGGTCTATCCGCTATTGCACTCAAAGGCACCCACTGACTACAGTGAGCATAGAGGTGCACGATGATGTTTTCTCCCCTGCAGCTGCCCTACTTCCCATTCACAGGGTTCTAAATGCGACTGTTGGTAGTGTATATTTCTGAAGACAACTAGTAGGCTTTGCAAACAAATCCCTCTGGCAACATTTCAGAGGTATCAGTTCAACAATTCTATTCTGACTGGTTTCTCAAGTCAACTGGCTCACTAATAAATGCATCCTAACTATTTGCAGAAATGGCCACTAAAGAATGGGCATGTTACAATATCTAGCACTCAAGTTGGGAAAAAAATAGAATATTCTGAAACTAGTCTGAGGTGCTATCAAGAAATGGTATACCTGAGAAATGTATAGAATTGTTGAATTGAATCATTCACTGTATTGTACACCAGAAACTAATAAAATGCTTTATGTGAATTATATTTTAAGAAAAATAAAAAGGAAATGATGTAACAAGAAGAAACATTTATTTATTTATTTATTTTTTAAAATTTTATTTAATGTTTATTTATTTTTGAGACAGGGAGAGACAGCATGAATAGGGGAGGGGCAGAGAGAGGGAGACACAGAATCTGAAACAGGCTCCAGGCTCTGAGCTATCAGCACAGAGCCTGGCGCGGGGCTCGAACTCACGGGCCGTGAGATCATGACCTGAGCCGAAGTCGGCCGCTTAACCGACCGAGCCACCCAGGCGCCCCTAGGCACATATTTCTAATGGCGAGATCATGACCTGAGCTGGAGTCAGATGCCCAACCGACTGAGCCACCCAGGCGCCCCGAAACAGTACACATTTAAATTATATCTTACACAATTCAGTAACAATACTATTAGAGTTGTGGGTGAGAATATTCACTGGTAAATATATACTGAACTCAAAACATTTTATTTGATTGCAGAGAATGAAGAACAAATTATGGGGATTAAGCAAATTTTATTTTTAGACAGATTTTGAAATTCTTTTTCTGGGTATAGTTAAAAATAAAGTATTAATAAATTGTTCCTTAGTAAATTGTTTGTTGCTAGTTTAGGGTATTTGGGAGAAATGAGTTATGTGTGACATGCCTTATCCTTAACAGTTTATTGTTTATGTTAAAAATGACAAAAATTATATTTTGTTTCTTTATGGAATCCAAGATCTTAACAGAATTTGTGACGAGGAACATCTTATCCTAAAATGTTAATACTTTGTCTTTTTTCTTTTTGAAAGAGGAAGAAGGAATGCACAGAAGCTGTTTTCTGGTCTTAGGTGTAAATTTTGATTTTTCTTAGGTTCTATCTTGTTGTTCTGGCAAACCAAATTACAATTGTTGTCTCTAATAGAATGAATCACAAAATCATATTGAAGGTGATTTTAATGTTTCATCATGGCCCTGTTATAATGAAAATTTCAGAAATATTGTTCTTTAAGCATGCTGACATTTTTCAAACATTCTCTTTTTTAAATGTTATAGCTCAGAGAGGGGAATGGGCCACTTTTAGAATAACATGCTATATGCATACGTCTGCCTTTTTAATTTCAATTGGAAGAAAGTGCAAAGATCTTCAAACACAGCAGAAATTGTGAATTAATGGGACCTGCAATTAAATCTTTTTGCGGCATAAACTGTGCCTACGCCTTAACAAAACAAGATGTCAGCATTGTGAAGGTCAAAGTTGCATAGCGTCAAATAGATCAAATGCTGAATTGTTTATAAACATGTTAGAAAAGCGCACCGCTGTAAAAATATTCTTATAATCTTCAGAACTTGACACTGACAATAACATTTGCTATTTAATTAAATGTTGAGAAGGCATTTATAGATAGACACCAATATACAGCAGTTTTCTTAGATTGTGTCTAGATTTATTCTCCTTTGCAATAATTCTGTACCACCCGAAATACTTGACAAAGGAAGATATTTGTCAGTATCTACATTTCTTAGAATTTCATCTTGGCTTTGAACTTTGTGATCCAAGTGAGGTTTTTTTGTTTTTTTTTTTTTATAAGTGAGACTTATTTTTCACAGATTTTATGATTATTCTTCCTGGTGAATGTTTTCTACCCTTTTCTCACCCCAAATATGATTCAGGTTATAGGTAAAAGCTTTTCCTCTGGGAAAGAATAGGATATCAGACATGGACACACACACACACACACACACACACACACACAAATGAACAAGGTAGCACATGAGGCTCCTCTGCCAAAAATATCCCAGTATCTTCCCATGCTTTGTGGATAAATATTTAAATTCATTGGCTTTCCTTCCCATCAGCCAGCTTTTCCGGTTCTGTTAAAGTGTTAACATTAGCTGAAATGGCTTACTATGTATCTCTTAGGGACATATTGTATTGTCTCTGCTTTATGTTTGTTTTGTCTATTTATGTTGTTTTATCCGAAAGAAATGCCTTCCCTTCTCTGTGTGTGTTTGTGAGTTCCAGTGAAAAGATATTTACGTCAAGATAGTTGTCTCTACTGCTTTCCATTTGGGACTCGTTGCTTTTTTTCTGCCACAGAATTAAAAGACATATGCAGAACAGATACTCGAGAGAAACCACTGCTCGTTTTTATAAAACTGTGTCTCCAAGCTTCTGTGAAGAAACTAGAATCCTGGTCAACTGAATCAGACCACAGGATGCTTCTTGCTTTTCTGGTCTTGGTCTTTGCCCTTGGTTTCCTTAACTTACAATAACTTGGTGCTCTAGATCTTAAAATTCCAAGGAAAATACACACATTCATCTATCCTCTATCTGAAATGTCACCCTACGCATCTTGGTTCAACAATAACTAGTAATGAAATTTAGTATCCTTTTAGTGTCAGTCATGAGACAAAAAAGCAGACAATGGAGCTTGTCTTTGAGCAGTTGTCAAATTCTGAAGAGCATTTAGAGTTTGGGGATGCTAAGGACTGAGAGGGGTTGCTGAAGGAAAGAGAAGCTTCCACTCTTTAAATTTTTTAACATTTATTTATTATCGAGAGACAGAGAGAGACAGAGCATGAGCAGGGGAGGGGCAGAGAGAGGAGGAGACACAGAATCTGAAGCAGGCTCCAGGGTCTGAGCGTTCAGCACAGAGCCTGATGCAGGGATCAAACTCACAAACCAGGAGATCATGACCTGAGCCAAAGTCGGATGCTTAACGGACTGAGCCACCCAGGCACCCGGAGAAGCTTCCACTCTTGTGTTCAGAACTGCTCTTCTTTCATGGGTGTTGTGATTTTTTTCCCATAATATTTCATCTAAACAGATTACAATGGGCTAAAGAAAAAATAATTTATTCTAGAGGTTGAAGTGAATCACTAACTCACTTTGTTTCTTCAAACTCAACTTTCTCTGTAAAGCAGAAAGCACAGCTTTCCATGAAATTTGTCCTGACCTCTCCACCATGATATCACTTCTTGGAACTCCTACAGCAGTTACTGCCTGGGCTCTGGAGTCTGACAGTCTAAACTCTGTGCCTTGCTTTCTCCCATGATTATCCTATAATATGAGGCTAATAATAGCATCTACCTTAAGGATCTGTGGTGAGGATTGAATGAATTAAGTTACCAGTACTTAGTATGCAAATTACACTGTTACCCATTACTATCATTATTGGCTATTTAATTCTATTCTACCTTATGATATATATATATTATATATATATATATATATATATATATATGTTGTGTA